>NC_135900.1:28127821-28771087 GCF_964194155.1 Cetorhinus maximus
CAAGGTAAGGGGCTGCAGGGCAAGGGGCTATACTGGGGAAGCGGGGGTATCCCAGGGTGTGCATGTTGATCTGTGGCAAGTGGCCTCAAGATGGTCAGGGCTGAGGAGATGAAGCCAGATGGAGATGTGAGGGTGTATGTGAGAGAGTGACTGGTGATGTCCCTTGAGCTGGCAGTGAAGTGAGATGCCAGTGAATGTGTGATGGCCTTATAAGTGTGTGAGTTTAGAGTGATAAGATGGTTGCCTTACCCTGGCAGCACAGATGAGATCATTCATTTTCTGCACTGGGTGACCAACCTCTTGTGTGCAGCATTGGCACTGACCACCTCTACCACTGCTTCCCAAGCCGGAGTGTGAGACTGATGGGCCTCCTGTGGCCAGAGCGGGGGTAGAGGACATTGCGGTAGGCCTCCACAGCATCCAGAAGTCGCCCCAGGGATGTGTCACTGAATCGGGGGCTGCCCTCTTCTTGGTTATTGGGGCCATGTCTTCACTAGAGCAGTCCTGGGCTGCAAGCATTGAGAAGTGTCCGTGCGGCTGCAATTTAAATATGGCATGAGGAATATGCATGAGGAAACAGTGAGGTAATGGCGTGGTGGGCAAATCAGAGACTGCCTGCCAGCGAGATGGCACGTTTCCTGTGGCTGCATAATTAATGAGGCAGGATTGGGACGATACTGTGTGAAAACCCACCAATGTGGCCAGCGGGTAAAACTACTTTTTCCCATCTGCTACTGCACTTTGTGTAAATCTGGGATGATTCACACTCTGTTTAGGATAGGGTGACTATACACCCCTTTTTTAGTCCTAGATGCAGTACAGTGGCAAATAAAAGTGCTTGACATTGCAAGAGCAAAAACAACTCTAAAAAGTAACATCCAGAAAAGAAAATATCAGAATTTTGGCCATTTGATCAGAGCTGAAAAGTTACAGAGACCTCTTCTCGAGGGCAAAGTGAAGAGCAGCAGGAAGATGAGCTGACCTAGGTATAGTTGGATGACAGACACCACAGAGCGGATGAAAATGAGCTAGTGGATGTGTAAGGGTGGCACAAGACAGACAAGTCTAACATACCATGACAGTAGACCTCCTGGTAAGCGTAGCTTTAGCAGCACTGGCAGCAGCATAAGTGAGGTAGAGCAAAGAGTACATAGTCTAAGTTGCCTTTGATAAAGGCATTTGCCAAATGTCTTAATATCCATTGAGAGTAATATCCAGAATGTTTCTATTGTTGGTATTATGATTAGCTATAACATAAATGATACAACACTATTGCAGTTGCTGTATCTGCAAACAGGGCCCAGGAGAGGAGGGTGCAGATGGTGCCAAACACTGAGGTCCGGGGTCTTGGGGGGGCCTGGGCCTGGGCTCGGTGCTTCAAACAGTTTCTTATCGTCAAAGCTGCAGACCTGAAAGACCGGATTTTTAAAAAGCAAATCTGTGAGGCTGAGCACTCCGATATTTTTTAAGCCGGTCTGTCAGTGTCAGATCAATTTCACTAGTAGCTGCTACTGCTTCCGACCTTTGGGCAGCTTCGCCATTCCGATTTTTGTTTCGAAAGCCTGCCAGGAAACCACGGAGCTGCCCAAAGGCGAAAAGCAACAGCAGCAACTGCAAATGTTCCTGGTTGAAAAATGGTGAGTCAAACCCCTATAATTTTAGTACCAATTGGATGTTGTGGCGGGGGATCGGGGGCAGGGGGGATGGTGGGTGTTGAGGGGTCGGGAGAAGGTTGGAGGGGTGGTGGTGGGGGGAAGGTTGGAGGGGTGGTGGGGGGAAGGTTGGAGGGGTGGTGGGGGGAAGGTTGGATGGGTGGTGGGGGGAATGTTGGACGGCTGATGGGGGTAAGGTTGGGGGGCTTGTGGATAGGTAGGGGGGTTAGGGGAATGTTGGACGGATGTTGAGGGAAGATTGGAGAGGGGTTGGCTGGAGATTGGAGGGGAGATTGGAGTGGCGGTTGTGAGAGGTTGGAGGGGGGAATTGGAGAGGTAATTGTGGAGAGGTTAGAGAGGGGCCTTGGGGAAAGATTAGCTACAGAGTTGAATTGTTTTGTAAATGCAGTGATTTCTTTGTATTTCCTAACAATAATTGATTGCTCTGTGATTAATTATCCTTAGAAAATCAACATTTGACCTCCAATTTCGCCATTTCTACAGTCAGTCTACTTACTGCATGTAGATGTAATAAAAAAAGACCAAACCTACATTTATACAACACCTTTCACCATATCTCAAATCACTTTACAACCAATTAGGTACTTTTGAATTGTAGTCACTGGTATAATGTAGGCACTGTTATCAAATGGCAGAGCAGGCTCATGGGGCTGAATGGCTTACTCCTGCTCCTAATACTTATGTTCGTATGTCATTCTGGGATGGATGAGACGATCTGGGCTAGCTGGCCTTTGTTACCTGTAATTATCTTACAAACAGAGGGTGGAATCATGGCTGGAGTTCTGTTTATTTTGTTGCTAGTGGAAGTTTAGTGTGTTTGGGCTTTGTGGAGTGAGATTACCAGGACAGGAGTGCATAATGGGCTCATAGTGAACCAGTAGCCTGTTTAACACTGCACAATGATTCTCAAGAGTCTTTTCCATTGACTTCAGTATTGTCCTTTTGTCTACTTATCTATTATTTCACTCTATCTTGGTGCTTTTTATGAGTTTTTTGAGGTATTGAAATATTGTGATAAAGTTGTGTTGCATAATAGATATTGAAAATATATTGTAGCGAGAAGCAGCAGAGTCTTCTCAAGATATAGTTGTGAACCATTCGGTCTGTTCTCTGGCCTCTTAAAAATTCTGTTACATAGGCACACCTGAAGGCCTGGAAACAGGATAAGCACCAGGGCCCATGATTTCTCTCCGTCGCCCTAACTACATGCATAAGATTTGAGATTTGGTAGAAAGTGAAAATGTGTCAAAAAATTGTAATTACTGCTTTAACAACCAGCTTCAAAAGAATTTTCCATAGATAGTGGATACAAAAAACTGATGTTCCTGAACAGTGTTATTGTGTTATTTATATGCTGCATGAATGAGATTCAATAGTATGATATCACATCCATGGTAATTGGATGCACATTTGTTTTGCATTTATATGTGTCCAGCTGTTAAAATATAGGCTGCTAAAAATTCTTGCCTCGCTATGGTGTGCAACCTATATTTTCCATCATGGTTACTTTGCTGTGCTCCCACCCTGTGTGTCCCTGGATTCTGTTTAGAAAATACGGACACCCTGGTTTAGGACCCAGCACATGTCATTTTTAATCTCTACAATGTGAGTTATTGGTTGAAATACAGATATATGATTATTCGATCAGGACTGTAAATTTACATAACATTAAACAAATTATAATATCACACAGATATAATAATATGCAGATTTAAATGTGTATAAAACATGTCAAGCAGAATGGGACCAGACATCAGTAAAATATTATGCGGATTATAAAAATAGGCAATTTAACACTATGCAAACTAGACTGTATTACAAACTTGTTATATAATCCTCAACCTGTCGCAAATAGGTAAATGCAAGTATACATGTAACTGCAAATTAAGAAGATTTATTTGTTGTTTTGACATGTTCTACTCCGAAGTAATTATAGGACAGAAGTAATTAAGGTTTCCTTTCATTTATTCATTTTAATGTTTATTTTCTCCACCTCACAAACACAGTATAATGTAGCCCATATTTTTTTCTTATGCAGAGCTAGTTTTTATTTAATTATTCATGCAACTTTGTCAAGTTATAGAATCTCTAACTCCTATATTCATGCTGTGAAATTTGTATCATTGTGAGATTTCCAGCTAATTTTAATAGCATTGGTTTTATATTGAGATTAATGGTAAGGCTAACAATCTTCATGTTATTATGGAGTAAATAAGAGAGCAGTTTGTGGAGGCTGCAGATGCACAGTTGCTATCCAAGTTATTTAGCTTCTTTATAGGCTGTGCTATGCCAGTTTCAGTGAAAATTCTGCAGTCCGGTTGCTGATGAGCCACACTGTTGTTTGGCCTGCTCATACATGCCACACATCCCCTTTACAGAGTGCTCGATCAAGCAACAAGTTGCTGCTCAAAACCTGTAAAAAGTCAATAGGCAGTGGTCGATATAGTGAACACTTTTCCTTCACCACTCACAGCAAATTCTGGGCCAATACATCCTAGTCTCTCAAATGCAAATTAAGTGTTTATTTGAAATTCTTCTCCAAGAATGTCCTCTTCCTCACTACCAGCAGTATTCCACAATGTATGCATCTGCCTTTAAGAACACCACTCACAGGTTCTTTCATTTCTAGGGTAAATTGATTATGGGCCATCTCTTAACTGCATGTTGTGTTCAAAAGATTGTCAATTCCAGTGGTGCATTCAAACTTTCTTGAAGCTAATCTTCTACAAATGCATTTCAGTCTGTCATGAATTTGTGAGTAGCTTTCTTAACTAACAGTTATGTTGGAAGATATAGAACTAAATGTGATCAAACATATATAAACATATTGTTACAACCAAGATGGGAGGAGTGCACTGTCTGTCTCTAGTTCCATTACTCTACAGGTCACAACATATATTTAAATGATTTCTCCAGCTAGCTATTGGCCAAATATGTGCTTTACATATGAATCTCAGAATGACCACTCAATGCCCAGTTTCTTCAATAAACATAAAAATTATTAGTTTATTATAAAACCAGATTTGTCAAGTAGAAGGCAAGGCTTATTACATACAGTATGAAATATGAAAGCATCATAATTACTCTTTCTAAATACCCAAACTCTCATGCACACACACAAAAAAAAAATAAAATAGAGGGATCCTGCCAAGTGTTTAAAAGTCAATGGCTCAAGTGAAAAGGATAGATGGTGTCCAGGTTATATGTTTGGTCTCTCAGCACTGGCCTACGAAACAATCGATGATTCTTGCATTACTTTTCAGGCGGACTTCGTGGAAAGCTTGCAGTCAATCAATTTTAGAATGTAGAACAACTTTGGAGCAACTTCTATTCACTTCTCTCTTTCGACTGGAGGTCGAGACTAATCTGGAGCTTCAGGAACTTTACCTAAGCATCTGATCCTTCTTGTTTTCTCCACAAAAGCAAAGCCAACCTACCAGGTTTTAAAACATAGTTTTCCAGGCATGTTTTTTTTCAAAGCCATAAACAACCATTGACCCTTTTGTTAACAGTCCACCAGGGTCAATAAGTTTCCAACTTCCTTAAAACTCCTTAATTATCTTTTCTTGTAAAATGCTCTCTTTTCCAGGAACAGCAACAAGCCAGAATCCTTGCATTAACCCTTTAAGGGACAGTGTCTTTTAAAAAGCACAAATTCTTCCAGAATGTTCTTAGTCCTTGAAGATGAGCCAGTCTCTGTGATTAACGTGTTTATGACAATATAACATCATATGTATTGCATTTAGTTACCCGTCAATTCACTAATCAAATTTGGTTTGAGTCCTTGAAATGTTTCCGAAATGGTCAAGCTCAATGAATGTATGAACAATGACAGACTGGGAAAGACCCACTGGCCCATCAGACCTGTCCCACACAACTGCAATGCCTTGCCTTGCCTTACCCAAAAGGCATGTAATTTCCCTGGGAGAAGTGAAAAACCAGATTAAAACCCAGAGCAATTGCGGGGAAAAAAATCTGGAAAATTCCTTTCCGACCTAATGAGATATTCAAAATTAGTCCAGGAGAACATGCTAACCCTGATTAATATTATACAGTACCTACCTTTTATACAGGGTGATCTCTGCCCAGTCTGAAACAAATCCAGCTGTCGCTTAAAAGAATTCAGTGAATGAGTATTAATTGCACAAGTCAGTAGCCTGTTCCGGAGATTCACCATTCTCTAGGAAAAGAACCACCTCTTAACATCTAAACTAATTCTGGCCTTGCATTAACTGAGATGTGAAACCCTGGACCTCACTATCCTGTTTAACTGAAAGAAGCTGTCTACAAAATCTATTTGTTTCACCACCTTATAACCCTCAATCAAATCACCCCTAAGTCTACGCTACTCCAAAGTATGGAGTCCTGGCTCTTTGAACCTATCTGAGTAACTAAGATGCTTTAAAATGTTAATTAATGTTGTACAGCTTCTTTGTATCCTTTTCAAAGCCTCAATATAAATCACCATGTGAGGAGATCAAAGCTGAACACAGTATTTTAACTGAGGCCTAAACAAGGTCTTGTACAAGGACAAAATAACGTGGTTTGTCTTATAGTGAACTGCCTTATAGATACAACTATTCACTCCAGCTATTGCATCACAGCATTGGGCATGAACCTTTAGAGATCTATGCACTAGAAGGTCTGATCTCTTTTTTTCTCCAATGGCTTTAGTACTTTTCCCTGAAAGGTGTAGCTATGTTCAGCATTCCCCTGCCCACGTTCTCAAAACATAAGAACATAAGCCGGAGTAGGCCATACAGCCCCTCAAGCCTGTTTCGCCATTCAACAAGATCATGTCTGTTCTGATCTTGGCTTCAACTCCACTTTCCATAACCCTGAATTCCCCTATAGTTAAAGAATCTGTCTATCTCAGTCTTGAATATAGTCAATGACTTACATCGCTTTAAGGTAGAGAATTTCAAAGATTAATGACACTCCGAGAAAAGAAATTCTCATCCCAATCTTAAATGGGAGACCCATTATTCTGAAATGTTGCCTCCTAGTTCTAGATTTCACCGTGAGAGAAAACACCCTCCCAGTATCCACCCTACCCAGATGCCTCAGAATCTTATATGTTTCAGTAAGATCACCTCTTCTTCTAAAGTCCAATGAGCATTGGCCCAACTTGCTCAACCTTTCCTCATAAAACATCTCAAGAATCAACCTAGTGAACCTTTCTTTAATTTTTGTTTTGCAAAAATATACTTTATTCATAAAATATCTAAAAGAACATTACAAAACATTTCAAATTGTCATAACAGGAAAGTGCAATGATATTCACATTTTCTACATACATCGTGTTGCACTCTGAGGTGCTTCAATACAATAAAAAGAACATTACAAACATTTCAAAATGGCCATTACACTAAGTGCAATGATATTCAAATTATCTACATAGGTCATGTTGCACTCTGAGGTGTTTCCACACAGTTGCATTTACTATATACGGTCAAGAACAGGCTTACAGACTGAGGGTTCTATACAGTTACCAGTGAACTATAGCTGAAAGGTCTTACACACTGGCCTTTCCCCATTGTGTCCTTGTGGGCCTTTCTCCATTGTGTCCTTGTGGCCCCTTCCTCAGGCTTGAGTGCGTCCCTCAGCATGTAGTGCTGGACTTTGGAATGTGCCAGTCTGAAACACTTGGTCGTGGACAACTCTTTGCACTGGAAGATCAACAAGTTTCAAACAAACCAAAGAGCATCTTTCACCAAGTTGATAATCCTCCAGCAGCAGTTGATGTTTGTCTCAGTGTGTGTCCCTAGGAACAGCTTGAAGAGCGCAGAGTCCTGCTGCTCAGGTTAAACCTTGACAAAAACCACTGCATCTCTTTCCAGACCTTCTTTGCAAAGGCACATTCCACAAGGAGGTGTGCAACCATCTCTTCTGCCCCCACAGCCACTTCAAGGGCAGTGCGCAGTGGCACAGAGACTTTGGGTGTGCATGAAGGATCTGACGGGGAGTGCCCTTCTCAAGCCAGCCAAGGTAGGTCTTGGTGCTTGTTTGAAAGTTCTGGAGATGAGGCATTCTGCCAAATGACTTTGACAGTCTGCTCAGGGAACCATCCGACAGCACTTACCATCTCCTTTACCCTCAGGGCCTCCAGGATATTACGTGCAGATCACTGCCTGATGGACTTGTGATCAAATTGTTTCTCTGCACAAACATTTCCACAAGGGATAGGTGGTATGACAAGGTCCAACTACTTGGAGTGTTCCATGGCAATGTGGCCAGACCTATTCTTTGCTGCACCAGGGACAGGTCGAACTTCAGCACGTAGTGACACTTGGCACTTGCGTACCGAGGGTCTATGCACAGCTTGATGCAGCCACACACAAAAGTGGCCATCAGGATGATGGCAACATTGGGTACGTTTTCCCCCCTCTATCCAGAGCTTTGTACACGGTGTCTCTGTGGACATGATCCTTCTTTGATCTCCAGGTGAAGTAGAAGATGGCTTGAGTGACCACTGCAGTGCAGGATAGGGGGATGTGCCACACCTGAGCCATGTACAGCAACACCGAGAGCACCTCACACCTGATGACCAGGTTCTTAACCCCAATGGAGAGGGATCGTTGCTCCCACATGCCCAGTTTCTGCCTCACCTTGGCTATATGTTCCTCCCAATTTTTGGCACATGCCCCAGAGTCTCCAAACCGTACACCCAGCACCTTCAGGTGGTTTGACTTGACGGTGAAGGGGATGAAGGATTGTTCAGCCCAGTTTCAAAAGAACATGGACTCGCTCTTGCCATGATTTACCTTGGCTCCAAAGGCCAGCGCGAACTGGTCACAGATGCTCATCAGTTTGCACACCGACAACAGATCCGAACAGAAGATGGTAACGTCGTCCATGTACGGGGAGGCTTTCATCTGCACGTCTCCACTACTGGGGATCGTCACTCCTCTTATGCTCAAATCTTTCCTGATATAATCGGCAAAAGGTTCAATGAACCTTCTTTGAATTGCCTCCAATGCAAGTATATCCCTCCTTAAATAAGATTAAAACTGTACATGGTATTGTAGGTGTGGTGTCACCAATAACCTGTACAGTTGTAACTAAGCTTCTCTACTTTCATATTCCATATTCCATATTCCCCTTGCAATAAAGGCCATTTGCCATCCTAATTATTTGCTGTACTAGCATGTTAGTTCATTGTGTTCCATGTGCAAGAATACTCAGATCCCTCAGTACTGTAGCATTCTGTAGTCTCTCTGCATTTAAATAATATTTTGCTTTTCTATTCTTCTTACCTAAATGTACAACCTCACATTTTTCCACAATACGCTACATCTGCCCAATTTTTTCCCACTCCATTAACCTACCTGTATCCCTTTGTAGGTTATTTGTGTCCTCCTCACAATTTGTTTCCTACCTATCTTTGTATCATCAGCAAATTTGGTTACAGTACATCCAGTCCCCTCATCGAAGTGATTAATATAGCTTGACCATAAGACATAGGAGCAGAAGTAGGCCATTCGGCCCATCGAGTCTGCTCCGCCATTCAGTGAGGTCATGGCTGATCTGATAATCCTCAACTCCAATTTCCTGCCCTTTCCCAATAAACCTTGATTCCCTTACTGATTAAAAATCTGTCTATTTCAGCCTTGAATATACTTAATGACCCAGCCTCTGCAGCCCTCTATGGTAAAGAATTCCACAGATTCACTACCCTCTGACAGAAGAAATTCCTCCTCATCTCTGTCTTAAATGAACGACCCCTTACTCTGAGATTATGCCCTCTGGTCCTAGACTTTCCCACAAGGGGAAACAACCTTTCAGCATCTACACTGTTAAGCCCCCTAAGAATCTTATATGTTTCAATAAGGTCGCCTCTCATTCTTATAAACTCCAATGAGTACAGGCTCAACCTACTCAACCTCTCCTCATAAGAAAATCCCTCCATACCCGGGATCAACCTATTAAACCTTCTCTGGACTGCCTCCAATGCCAGTATATCTTTCCTTAGATAAGGGGACCAAAACTGTTTGCAGTATTCTAGGTGTGGTCTAACTAGTGCCTTGTAAAGTTTTGGCAAGACTTCCCTATTTTTATACTCCATTCTGTTTGAAATAAAGGCCAACATTCCATTTGCCTTCCATGTTACCTTTGAACTTGTATGCTAGCTTTTTGTAATTCATGCATAAGGGCCCCCAAATCCCTCTGTCCTGCAACTTTCTGCAGTCTTTCTCTATTTAAATAATATTCAGCTTCTCTATTCTTCCAGTCAAAGTGCATAATGTCACATTTTCCCACATTATATTCCGTTTGCCAAGTTTTTTCCCGCTCACTTAACCTGTCTATATCCCTCTGTAGACTCTTTGTGTCATCCTCACCACTTGTTTTCCCATCTATTTTTGTGTCATCCACAAACTTGGCAATAGTACATTCACTTTCCTCAACCAAGTCATTAATATATATTATAAATAATTGTGGCCCCAGCACTGATCCCTGTGGCACTCCAATAGTTATAGGTTGCCATCCTGAAAATCCCCCTCTTATTCCCAACTCTCTGGCTGGGATTTTCCGGCCCTGTCGCGGGCAGGACCCGCCGCGGGCAGGACCTGCCGCGGGCGAGGTGGCACCCAGCTAGAGGTCCATTGGCTTGCAATGGAACCGGAAGATCGCGGCGGCAGGCAGGTGTGGAAAATTCTGCCATCTATCTTTTATTAGTTAGCTAATGCTCTATCCATACTACTCCCAACACCATGGGCTCATCTTATTAAGTAGCCTTATGTGTGGTACCTTATTGAATACCTTTTGGAATATTACATCTGCTGGTTCCCCTTTATCTATCCTGCTTGTTACCTCCTCAAAGAATTCTAATAAATTTGTCACGCTTGATTTCCCCTTCATGAAGCCATGCTGACTCTGTTTGATTATATTATGCATTTCTAAATGCTCTGCTATTACATCCTTCATAATAGACTTTAACATTTTCCCAATGATGAATGTTAAGCTAACTAGCCTAAAATTACCTGTTTTTTGTGTCCTTCCCTTTCTGAATAAGGGTGTTACATTGGCAGATTTCCAATCCTCTGGGACTATTCCAGAATCTCAGGATTCATCCACTATTTCTGTAGCTACTTCCTTTAATATCCCAGGATGCAACCCATCAGGTCCAGGGGACTTATCGGCCTTTAGCCCCATTAGTTTCCCTAGTACTTTTTCCTCTAGTGATAGTTATTGTATTTATTTCTTCCCCCTCCCTTTTGTCCATTGATTATTTAGTATTTTTGAAACGCTATTAGTGTCTTCTAGCATGAAGACTGATGCAAAGTATTTATTCAACTCCTCTGCCATTTCCTGGTTCCCCATTATTATTTCCCCAGCCTCATTCTGTAATGGCCTACATTCACTTTGGCCTCTCTCTTCCTTTTTATATATTTAAAGAAGCTCTTAATGTCCGTTTTTATATTACTTGCTAGTTTACCCTCAAAGTTTATTTTCTCCCTATTTTTTTTGGTCATCTTTCATTGTTTTTTAAAAAATTTTCCCAATCCTCTGGCTTACCATTAATCTTTGCCACATTGTATGTTTTTTCTTTCAATTTGATACTATCCTTAACTTCCTTGGTTAACCATGGTTGGTTTATCCCCTTCCTAGAATCCTTCTACCTCACTGGAATATATCTTTCTTGTGAGTCAGGACTATTTTCTTAAATGTCTGCCATTGTTCATCAATCATCTTTTCTGCTAAATTCCTTTCCCAGTCCACTCCAACCAACTCTGCCCTCATTCCTCTTCATTCCTCTGTAATTACCCTTATTTAAGTTTAGCACAGTTGTTTCTGACCCAAGTTTCTCACTCTCAAACTGAATGCTAAATTCTACCATATTATGGTCACTGTTTCCTACGGGATCCTTAACTCTGAGATCATTTATTAAACCTGCCTCATTACACATTACCAGATCCAAAATACCCTGATCCCTGGTTGGATCCACAACGTATTGTTCCAGGAAACTGTCCCAAATATGCTCTGTGAATTCTTGGATCATGGCTACCTCTGCCAATTTGATTTTTCCAATCTACATGAAGATTAAAGTCGCCCATGATTAATGTATTGTCATTTTAACACGCCCCCATTATCTCCTGATTTATTCTCTGTCCTACAGTATAGCTACTGTTCTGGGGCCTATACACTACTCCCCCAGTGTCTTCGTCCCCTTTTTATTTTTTACCTCCACCCATACGGATTCTACATTTTCTGATCCAAGATCATTTCTTGCTTTTCTACTTATTCCATCTTGTACAAACAAAGCTACCCCACCACCCTTTCCTTCCTGCCTGTCCTTTCGAAAAGTCACAAACCCCTGAATATTTAGTTCCCAGCTTTGATCGCCTTGTAATCATGTCTCCGTAATGGCTATAAGATCATACCCATTAACTTCTATTTGTGCTTTTAATTCACTTATAGACCCTAACACTAATTCTGTGGCACCCCACTAGTTACAGGTTGCCAACCTGAAAATGACTATTTATCCTGACTCTCTGGCCTGAAAATTTGTGGAGTCGGGCCTATTCCGGAGCCAATTAAAAATGGTAGGTGGGACCCAATTTCAGGACTCCTGCTCCCATTCCTGGCACCGGCAGTTTTCACTGGCATGGAATAAGGGTGCAGTTAGCAAACCCACAACCTGTGCTCCGATCTGGCTAGATCCATTGCAGAAGGGTTCAAAATACACAAAGACGTTGGGTGAATTTGTCCTCAAAAGCTCCCAAAAAGCCCATGAAAAATCAATAATGGAGGCAACAAATAAGAAAAAAGTCTCTCATGTAAGTGGAAGAGACAGAATCTGAGTAGCTGCTCCTCCAATCACAGATTCTGTCTCTTCCATGCTCACTGTTCCAGATCCTCCAATGACAGGTTCCTTCTCTTCCATTCAAGCTGGTCTTGAAGAGACAGAATCTATGATTGGAGGAGCAGCAAGGGCAGGAGAGAGGGAACCAGCAATTGAAGGAGCTGGAGCAGTTATTCTGGCTAGTCCCACTGCTGCCATCACCAATCACTTCGAGAGGAGGCAGTTTTGAAGGGAGGTAAGAAATGGCTTTTGCTGTGAGGTTTAGATAACCTGAATAAATTAGGGTAGGGTTTGTGTCTGAGGTTTACAGTTAGGATCAGATAAACTAGGTACATAAACTATTTTAGCTGTTTTTTTTTCAACCATCGAATCTGTATAGCATCCGTCCCTGCCATTTCAGGGCGCACACCACATTCAGGGCAGTGACTGTCCTGAGTTTAGCCTGTAGATGACCGAATCCCTGATGATATTCTCCAGGAAGACATTCAGGATGTTTAGAATGATGGCTTTTTGTATGTAGAAGTGAGTGCGTGTGTCAGATATTCTGGGAAAAAAACTTTTATTGCTAGCTAATGCCTGTTGTTTTCATGTGCCAATTTAAATAATTTGGCATCTGGGAAATTACTTTCCTTGTGTGTTGTTTAATGGAGGGGTGATAATTATTGAGGATATTGATGAATTCTTCTAATTTTCCTTCTGTGTGAGTCCCAAGTATCCCATATGTCATCCAAATATCTGTAGTAACACAAAGGGAGCCTGGGACACTTCTTAAATATACTCTCTTCCCACTCTATGTGGCAGATGAAGTGTGCCAGGTGGACCAAATTCATGAACAAATCATTGTCACGCTATAACAATGGTTTTGCAATTTGTGTTTATTACGAGATGCATGCACTGAATTCAGAAGTAATAAGACCACCAAGACCTTTAGAGAATTTTAAAAATTAAATTAAAATATTATTAACAAAATAAAAGATTTCAAACACATACGTAAGACTACAATTGCTACTATAAAGCTATTTCACACACTCCTGTTAGACCTTACATGGCCTTCCCGACACATAACCTTTCATTCTCCTTTATATATGTTTCTCTCTTTTTAATATGTAAATTCTATTATTCCATATGTCTTTGAAACTATGGGAGGGATTTTCCCCTCGTCGGGTGGGCGCGTTGGGCGAGCCCAGGAGCGGCAGCAAAATGGTCCCCCGCCCGCAATCAGGCCCTGGCTGCGATTTCACGCTGGCTGGCCAATTAATGGCCAATTAATGGCCAGCCAGCGTGAAACGCATTGTGAGAGCCTCAGCGCTGGGAGCAGGAGGAGCTCAAACGCTACAGTTTGTGCATGCGCAGGGCTGCACTCACTGAAAGCTCCCTAAGGGCTTTTAAAATGAGAAAAGAAGAATCTATAATTAATATAAACATGTTCCCACACATGACTCAGTCACATTGAGAGGGACATGTTAAAACTGATTTTGAAAAAGTTTTATTTTTTTTATTCATTGTTGGGAACCTCATCCCACATGTGGATGAGGTTTCACTAAAAATTCAAAGACTACCTGGTGTATTCGCCTGCCCGCCAACTGTAAGGTTGGACGGGCAGCGAAAAATTCTGCTTAATTAGCTGCTTATGGGCCTTAATAGGCCTCTTGATTGTCGGCGGGCGCGCTGCTGACCCTTGCGCGTGCCCACCGACCAAAATATTGCGTGAGTGCGTAATGACACCGGGGCACTCGCCCGACATCATCATGCGATATTTCACGCTGGGTCATGTCAGGTGTGCACCCGCATGCTGAGCTGAAAATCCTGGCCTGTATCTTCCTCATAAAATAAAAACTTTAATGTTACCCCCATATTGTCAGTAACCTTTGGGAAGAATAAACACATTAGCCTTGTTTATCTGGCTAGTTGTAAACAGACTAAGATCCCTTTGAAATCCAATTCTCCCTTCATTTATCTAAAAATGCAAACTCTCTTCACACCTTACATGCTAAGCCAGCATCCACGTTTACTCATTAGCATGTCAAGCACCTAGCTTCTTTCAATGATTTAAAGTTTGCAGTCTGCTTGACTATAAAATGTAATTAAATCACACCTAGACCCAACTATACTTAACCCCATAAACCTACTTCACAATAAACCAGAAAAATATTATGAAAAAATGTTAGTTTCATGACAACCATGTATATGTTTGCAGAAGCTAGGTCAAATTTCTTCCTTCTAGCTGTGCCTTTGATTTGAACATAAAATTTATTGTTGAATTCAAAGTGGTGTTTTGTTAAAAACTAAATGTAGGCCAGGATTTTCCCCTCGGCAATTTGGGGGGGCGGGGCCCACTCGCTGAGGGGAAAATGATGCGGAATGAAGTTGGGAGGAACCCCCAACATCATCCCGGGCCATTTAAATTTTTAGGAAGGCGGGCGGACAGCGAAATCAGCTGTCCGCCCGCCGACCTGTCAATGGCCAATTGAGGCCATTGACAGGCTATTTAAAATAATTAAATACCCGCCCGTCTAACCTTAAGCCTGGCGGGCAGGCCAGGAGCCCCAGCGGGCTCCAGATTATTCATGAAACTTCATCCACTGGCGGGATGAAGTTTCATGTCCGTTTTTTAAAAATTAAATAAATTTTAAGTGTTTATTATTAACGTGTTCCATCTCGTGTGACATTGTCACATGAGGGGGACATGTTAATAATTTTAATATTTTTCTATTTTTAGACTTTACTTACCTGTCACTAATCTCCCTGAGACAGGACTTTGCCTCAGGGAGCAGTGTGCTCTTTTGCGTGCATGCACGAAAGAGCGCACTTTGATAGCTGGGGATTCCCTTCCCCCTCACCGCACAGGAAGAGCATAGCACTTCCTGTCGGGCAGGCTGCTGGGCAGGCCTTAATTGGCCCGCCCACTCAAAATGGCGGTGGGCCACATTTCGGTGGCGGGGGTCGGTTGTCCGCCCACCACCGAGCCAGTGGGGCTTGCACGCCATCCGAGGGCAAAATTCTGCCCGTAGTAACAGTATAACTTCATTTGGCCTATCAGGCTAGGGAAATTTGTTAAAGTTATTTCAGACAGCTGGTATACTTTTGTCTGTTTCTATATTTAGACTTTCAATGTTCATTGTAAAAGGTATGGCATTGGGGTGTTAACTACTTTATAAAGTGATATGTGTCTTTAATGTAACCCAGGGTGCTTCTGTGCTAAAGGTTTCAAATTTATGTCTCATTAAAGCATAGATGATCATACATGGAGGTGCATTAGCTTGGAAAAAGATCACTGAAATGTAAAGTATGTTTAAATTAAACCATTTGTTATCTAATGGGTAGCTCTATGCTGCAGAATTAATTTGTGTATATTGCCCTTGTTGTACAATTGGACCATTGGCAGTCAGTACCCTGACGTGTTTGTCAGCACTCGCTTTAAACAGAAATATTAAGCGGGAAGAAACTTGAAATTGGCAGAACAAAACCAAAGCATGCTGGAGAGTGCTAATTGCTTGTAATTAATTTATAAAAGGGGCTGTAGATATGAAACTCATTTCTAGTTAGTGCCAAGTAGTTAGAATTTTCATTTTGGAAATGGAGTATGTGAGATTTCTTTATAATTAATTAACAAAAACGCCTTATTTAAAAATTCTATACAAATACAGGAGGTAATGTTACTACATGACTGCGTCACCTAGTAAAATAGCAAGAATGAAAAAGTAGCCCCGAGAAAATGTTAAGCAGAGCCATCAAAAACAAAGATAAAAGTAAAATACTGCAGATGCTGGCAATTTGAAACAAAAACAAAAATAGCTGGAAAAACTCAGCAGGTCTGACAGCATCTGCGGAGAGGGACACAGTTGACATTTTGAGTCCGTATGACTCTTCATCAGAACTAAGGAAATAGAGAAATGAGGTGAAATATAAGCTGGTAGAGGGGGTGGGACAGGTAGAGCTGGATAGAGGGCCAGTGATTGGTGGAGGCAAAGAAGAGATTGCCAAAGATGTCATAAACAAAAGGACAAAGGGGTGTTGATGGTGGTGATATTATCTAAGGAATGTGCTAACAGGGACATTAAGGGTAGCAAGCAGGACAAGCAAGTGGCAGATGGCCCTAGTGGGGGTGGGGTGGGGGGAAGGGATCGAAATGGGCTAAAAGGTGGAGATAAAACAATAGATTGAAATTAATTTCCACCCCTCCATCATTTTCACATGCTCCATCACTGACACTTCCCTCCCCTTCCTTGACCTCTCTGTCTCAATTTTTGGTGATAGACTGTCCACCAATATTCATTACAAGCCTACCGGCTCCCACAGCTACCTCGACTACAGCTCCTCACACCCCGCTTCCTGCAAGAACTCCATCCCATTCTCTCAGTTCCTTCGCCTCCGTCACATCTATTCTGATGATGCCACTTTCCAAAACAGTTCCTCTGACATGTCTTCCTTCTCCCTTAACCAAGGTTTTCCATCCACAGTGGTTGATAGGACCCTCAACTGTGTCCGGCCCATCTCCCACGCATCCGCCCTCACACCTTCCTCTCCCTCCCAGAACCATGACAGGGTCCCCCTTGTCCTCACTTATCACTCCACCAGCCTCCGCATTCAAAGGATCATCCTCCGCCATTTCCGCCAACTCCAGCATGATGCCACCATCAAACTCATCTTCCCTTCACCCACCCCGGCAGCATTCCGCGGGGATCGTTCCCTCCAGGACACCCTGGTCCACTCCTCCATCACCGCCCATACCTCAACCCCCTCCCACGGCACCTTCCCATGCAACCGCAGAAGGTGCAACACCTGCCCCTTTACTTCCCCCCTCCTCACTGTCCAAGGACCCAAACGCTCCTTTCAAGTGAAGCAGCACTTCACTTGCACTTCCCTCAATTTAGTCTACTGCATTCGCTGCTCCCAATGTGGTTTCCTCTACATTGGAAAGACCAAACGCAGACTGGGTGACCGCTTTACGGACCACCTTCGGTCTGTCCGCAAGCATGACCCAGACCACCCTGTCGCTTGCCATTTCAACACACCACCTTGCTCTCTTGCCCACACGTCCATTCTTGGCCTGCTGCACTGTTCCAGCGAAGCTCAATGCAAACTGAAGGAACAGTACCTCATCTTCCAACTAGGCACATTACAGCCTTCCAGACTTAATATTGAGTTCAACAACTTCAGATCATGAACTCTCTCCTCCGTCCCCACCCGCTTTCCGATCCCCCTTTTTCCAATAATTTATCATTTTAAAAAAATATATTTTTATTTTCCCACCTATTTTTAAATTTGCTGTATTCGAGGTAGCTGTGGGAGTCGGTAGGCTTGTAATGAATATTGGTGGACAGTCTATCACCAAAAATTGAGACAGAGAGGTCAAGGAAGGGGAGGGAAGTGTCAGTGATGGAGCATGTGAAAATGATGGAGGGGTGGAAATTAATTTCAATCTATAGTTTTATCTCCACCTTTTAGCCCATTTCGATCCCTTCCCCCCACCCCACCCCCACTAGGGCCATCTGCCACTTGCTTGTCCTGCTTGCTACCCTTAATGTCCTCGTTGGCACATTCCTTAGAAAATATCACCACCATCAACACCCCTTTGTCCTTTTGTTTATGACATCTTTGGCAATCTCTTTGCCTCCACCTATCACTGGCCCTCTATCCAGCCACCTCTACCAGCTTATATTTCACCTCATTTCTCTATTTCCTTAGTTCTGATGAAGAGTCATACGGACTCAAAATGTCAATTGTGTTCCTCTCCGCAGATGCTGTCAGACCTGCTGAGTTTTTCCAGCTATTTTTGGTTTTTATCCATCAAAATCAAATTTGATCTGGCATTGTGGGGGTAGACATCTCCTAGCTTCCCGCAGTTTTTGTGCAGTTGGGCCAGCTTCTTCAGTATTCGTGGTTCAGGATCCCTCAGAGGAGTCGTGAACCATAGTCTGGATTCGGGACCCTTTTGAAAAGTTAGTTCAAAAAGGCTTACCCAAGCCTCTCATGCCCCATCCATGACCCCATGCCACATCCATGCCACCTCCATGTCCTCCATGCCCATCCATGCCTCCATGCCCTCCATGCCACTTTCATGGCCATCATGACCCCCCATTCCACTTGCATGCCTTCCATTCCCATTCACCCAGTAGGCACTATGTATAGAATTAATGAGCCAGAGAACAACAATGGCAATTGTTTAAATGTTGAGGGGAAAAAACACACCCATTCAGAAATTTGCTTTGAAAAAAACTGCTGTTCCTACAATTGTATGAAAGCATCAAGCAGACAGGGCTATTAGATTATCAGTGCCAGGAGCTTTACCCACTTCACACATCTTGTCCATAGAGACATTGACAAAATAAATTACAGAAAGAATAACTGTTATAACCTCACAAAGATGTCAATCAAGCACAGTGAGCGCTCCACTTCAATTTGTCCAAACAGAATGCTTGCATTTGTTAGTCTTAGAGCTCAGCCAAGCACTCATAATGTACCCAGGTGGAGAACCAGATGTCTGGTACATCTGATTCTGCTGACATGGTTCCCATTTGGGAAGGCTTGGCTGAGCTCCAAGCTAAAAATTTCCAGAATCTAGAGAAGTTTAGAAGAATACAAGCATTGCATCCATTATCTCCGCGGCCACTTCTTTTAAGACGCTAGGTTGCAGGCCATCAGGTTCATGGCATCTGTCAGTCTTTAGTTCCATTTGTTTACCTAGTACTTTTTCTCCAGTAATAGTGATTGTTTTACGTTCCTCCCTCCCTTTTGCCCCTTGATTTTCTACTATTTGTAGTATTGTTTTTGTGTCTTCTACTATAAAGACAGATACTAAATATTTGTTCAAAATCTCTGTTATTTCCTTGTTTCCAATTATTACTTGCCCAGTCTCATCTTCTAAGGGACTAACTTTTACCTTAGCTACTACCTTGCTTTTTCTATACTTGTAGAAACTCTTACTGTCTGTTCTAATATTTCTTGCTAGTTACTCTCATAACCTATTTCCTCCCTCTTATTTTTCAGTCGTCCTTTGCTGGTTTCTAAATTTCCTGAATCTTCCGGCCTACCAATTATCTTCGCAATATTGTATGCCTTTTCTTTCAATTTGATACCAGCCATGGATGATTCATTCTTCTCTTAGAGTCTTTCTTTCTCAGTGGAATACACCTTTGTTGAGAATCATTGAATCATAGAAATTTACAGCTCGGAAGCAGGCCATTTATCCCATCATGTCCACATTGGCTAACAAGGAACTATCCAACTTAATTCCATTTACCAGCTCTTGGTGCATGGCCTTGTAGGTTATGATACTTCTGCATATGTTGGGAGGTTTTCTGCCTCTACCACCCTTTCAGGTAGTATGTTCTAGATCCCATCACTCTCTGGGTGAAAAAATTCCCCTTGAATCCTCTCTAAACCTGCTGCCTCTTCCCTTAAATCTATGCCCACTGGTTATGGACTCCTCAGCTAAGGGGAATAGGTCCTTCCTATTAACTCTCTCTAGACCGCTAATAATTTTATACATGTCAAGTAGGTCTCCTGTCAGCCTCCTCTGCTCCAAAGGAAATGACACTAGCCTCATAACTAAAATTCTCCAGCCCAGGCAACATCCTCGTAAATATCGTCTTTACCATCTCTCGTGTAATCACATCTTTTCTGTAGTGCAGTGACCAGAATTGCATGGAGTATGGCCTAAATAGTGTCTGATACAATTCCAGCATAGTGATGGAGTCAGTAACTAGGAAACAGAGTTTGTAGCAGGGACTGGAGACAGTGGCTTCAGTCTTCCTAATATTTAAATGGAGGAAATTTCTGCTCATCCAGTACTGGATGTAATAAGCAGTCTGGAGGAGTGAAGAGAGGTGATGGTGATATAGAGCTGGATGTTGTCAGTGTACGCATGAAAACTAATGCTTTGCTGTCGGATAATGTGACCAAGGAGCAAAAGCTAGACTAGGGGCTGAATTTTTCCCCCATCGGGGCGGGCAGGAGCAAGCGCGAACCCGATCGGGTGTGCGCCGCCATTTTACGTAGGCGGGCTAAATAAGGCCCACCCAGCATGACACGTACCCTGAAGCGCTATGTGCTCCCTGTGCGGGTGGGGGGGAATTCCATGATTTGCGGCCTGCGCTCTTGCGTGCATGCGCGCGAAAGAGCACAGAAATCACCCTGAGGCATGGAGGTGCCTCAAGGAGATTAGTTTAAATTCTGGAAAATTTAATAAAAGTGAAAAAAAATTTTAAGGACATGTCCCCTCTTGTGAAACTGTCACATGAACTGGGACATGTTTATTAATTTTTTCAAAAATTTTTATTTAATTAATAAACCCTTCATGAAACCTCATCCCACCCGTGGATGAGGTTTCATGAAAAATGTGAAGGCAGCCTGGGCTCTTCGCCTGCCCACCAACCTTAAGATTGGACGGGCAGCATTCTTAACAACTTTAATTACTTTGTTAATGGGCTTAATAGGCCTTTGACAGTTTGGCGGGGGGTGCAGCCGCGTCGGCTGCGTGCCCACCGAACTGACAATCTAAATGATGCGCGGTGACGTCAGGACGTCCACCCGACGTCACCCCAAGTCATTTTATGCGTTGGCAAGCGGGCCCTGTCCCCGCTCGCCAACGGGAAAATTCTTCCCTAGGAATAGGAGGGAGCCAAGTACAGATTCTTGGGGCCACTAGAAGTAGACTAAATTGAGGGAAGTGCAAGTGAAGTGCTGCTTCACTTGAAAGGAGTGTTTGGGTCCTTGGACAGTGAGGAGTGGCGAAGTAAAGGGGCAGGAGTTGCACCTTCTGCGGTTGCATGGGAAGGTGCCATGGGAGGGGGTTGAGATGTGGGGGGAGGATGGAGGAGTGGACCAGGGTGTCCTGGAGGGAACGATCGCTGCGGAATGCCGCCGAGTTTTGGGGGTGAAGGGAAGATGAGTTTGGTGGTGGCATCATGCTGGAGTTGGCGGAAATGGCGGAGGATGGTCCTTTGAATGCGGAGGCTGGTGGGATGATAACTGAGGACAAGGGTCCTATCATGGTTCTGGGAGGGAGAGAAAGGTGTGAGGGCGGATGCGTGGGAGATGAGCCAGACACGGTTAATGGTACAGGGGCAGAAAGAGAAATCATTGCATGTGTTACTCTGGCCATGTTTAAATAGGAATGGAACCAGGCGAGTGTACTCCCATCCAACTGGATGACAGTGGAGAGGTGTTGGAGAAGCATGGTGTGGTCAGCTATGCTAAAGTTAAATATTATTTACTAGATACAAACCCAATCCAACAACTCATCTATATCTGCTTGTGGTGTTGATAATCATTTACAATCTTACTTGCGCATACCTTGGTATCACCTGCAGATCTGATACTTATACTTAGACTATTCACAAAAATCATAAATAGCAACGGTACAAACACTGACTCCTGCAGATCATCACTGATAGATGGTCTCCATACAAATTCAAATCCATCGACAACCACTCTCTACCTTTTTAATTTTAAGATTACCCATCCACAGGAAATCATTTCTCTAAATCCACACTGTCAAATTCCTTTACAATTTCTAACACCTTGATTAAGTCATCCGTCAACATTTTAAACTCAAAGGGCAGGATTTTCCCCCCGTCGGGGGTGAAATTGAATGGTGGGTGCGCACAGGCGCAATTTCGATCGGCGCCCCCGATCAGGGGCGCGGCGCCATTTTACATGGGCGGGCCAATTAAGGCCCACCCAGCGTGATGTCCGCATGGAAGCACTATGCACTGCCTGTGCGGGCGGGGGGAATCCCAAAATTGAGAGTGTGCTCTTTCGCGCATGCGCACGAAAGAGCACATTCATCTCCCTGAGGCTAAGTGCTGCCTCAGGGAGATCGGCTCCACAATAAAAAATCTTTAAAATAGAAAAAAAAATTCCCAGACATGTACCCTCATGTGACACTGTCACATGAGTTGGGACATGTCCATAATTTTTATAAAAACATTATTAAAATTTTTTAAAACCTAAATGAAACCTCATCCCGCCCGTGGATGAGGTTTCATGCTTTTTCTAATTCCCGCTGCAGCTCCTTTAATTACTTAATTGACTCTATTAATGGCCTCAATTGACTGATTTTGCTGCGCTCCCGCCTACCTGAAAATTTAAATGGGGCACGGTGACGTCGGGAGTTCCCCCCAACATCACCGCGCGTCATTTTACGTGTCGGTAAGTGGGCCCTGCCCCCGCTCGCCGACACGTAAAATCCTGCCCAAAGAACTGCAAACCAAATTTGTGCAATCTATCCTTGCAATTTAGCTGTTTAAGGCCTCATTTTAGTGAATCTGCATTATGTCCTCTTGAAGTCCAATATATATTCCCTGAGGTTCATTGTCCAAAACAGAATGCAGTAAGATAGATGGGGTCAGGTCACATCCTGTACAACTGAAGCATCACTTCCTTACTTTAGAAGTTAAAGTCTCTTAAGATAAACCATTATCTTTTCTCACATCCTGTGTTGCTCGCACCCTCAGCCCTCACATAGGTCCAGTTAGCACCAAAAGAAAGCAGCCATCCTTATCATCTGCCTCAGCATCCATCCTGCTCATAGTCTGACCTTTTGTCTATTTTTTATTCAAACACAGGATGTGGGCTTTGCTGGCTGGGCCAGCATTTATTGCCCATCCCAAGCTGCCCTTGAGAAGGTGGTGGTGAGCTGCTTTCTTGAACCGGTGCAGTTCATGTGGTGTAGGTACACCTACAGTGCTGTTAGGAAGGGAGTTGCGGGATTTTGACCCAGCGACGGTGAAGGAACAGCGATTTCTTCCCAAGTCAGGATGGTAAGTGACTTGGAGGGGAACTTCCAGGAGGTGGTGTTCCCCTCTACCTGCTGCCCTTGTCCTTCTTGATGGTAGTGGTCTTGGGTTTGGAAGGTGCTGTCAAAGGAGCCTTGGTGAATTCCTGTAATGCATCTTGTAGATGGTACACACTGCTGCTACTGTGCATCGGTGGTGGAAGGAGGGAATGTTTGTGGATGGGGTGCCAATCAAATGGGCTGTTTTGTCCTGGACGGTGTCAAGCTTCTTGAGTGTTGTGGGAGCTGCACTCATCTAAGCAAGTGGGGAGTATCCAATCACACTCCTAACTTGTGCCTTGTAGATGGTGGACAGGCTTTGGGGAGTCAGGAAGTGAGTTGCTCGTCACAGGATTCCTGGCCTCTGACCTGCCCTTGTAGCCACAGTATTTATATGGCGAGTCCATTCAGCTTCTGGTCAATGGTAACCCCCAGGATGTTGATAGTGGGGGATTCAGTGATGGTAATGCCATTGAACATCAAGGGGCATTTGATAGATTCTCTCTTGTTGGAGATGGTCATTGCCTGACACTTGTGTGGCATGAATGTTACTTGCCAATTGTCAGCCCAAGCCTGGATATTGTGCATGTCTTGTTGCATTTAGACATTTGACTGCTTTAGTATCTGAGGAGTTGTGAATGGTGCTGAACATTGTGCAATCATCAGCGAACATCCCCACTTCTGACCTTATGATGGAAGGAAGGTCATTGATGAAGCAGCTGAAGATGGTTGGGCCGAGGACACTACCCTGAGGAACTGCTGCAGTGATGTCCTGGAGCTGAGGTGACTGACCTCCAATAACCACAACCATCTTCCTTTGTGTTAGGTATGACTCCAAACAGCGGAGAGATTTCCCCCTGATTCCTATTGACTCCCAGTTTTGCTAGAGCTCCTTGATGCCACACACACACTTTATGCAGGAGAAGATCTCCCACAACAAAAGGGAGAGTTCCCAGGCCAGAGGGGGCATGCCTGAGCTCAGGGCCCTTGCATAGTATGAAGAGCATGCAGCAGAGCTGGCCGGTGAGGACTAGGACCGTGCTTGCGCCGAGGCTGAGACCGACATCTCACAAGTAGGTGAGGACCCATCAACAGCTCATCGGTCACCCGACAAAAATGTGAATGCTTTGAAATTTTGTTGACTAGCAGCCAATCACTAATTATCGCTTCTCATTTGACAGGCACTGAAAAGGAAGAGACCATTTGGCAGGCAGCCCATCAGCCCCAGCTCCCCACACCACCTCTGATGAGGATCCTGATGACACACTGGATGAAGACTTATCACCTGCACCATCCCCCAACAGAGACACACCTCAGTGGAACCTAGCTGTAGAGCAAGCTCAGGGTCACAGTCTGGTGAGCACAGCACAGACTTGGTTCAGCAGCAGGGGGAGGCAGGGACGTCAAGGAGACTGGCACTCGGAGGACTGCTGGATGCCAGGACCCTGCAGAGACCGAGTCAGATGACGAGCCTCTAGACTCAGCCCTAACACAGATGTTGGAGCTGCAAAGACAGATATAGCAACATCAGGTAGGGTTGTCAGATGCCATCACCAGACTGCAACAGATGACGGAGGAGTCCATCCTCATTCAATCTGATGTTGTAGCGCTGACATGCCAATGCACCGAGGTCAATACTAGTAGGATGGTTTAAAAACAAAAAATGCTGGAGAAACTCATCAGGTCTGACGGCATCTGTGGAGAGAAAGATGGAGTTAATGTTTCGAGTCCATATGACTCTTCTTTAGATTCTGCTGAGTTTTTCCAGCATTTTTTGTTTTTGTTTCAGATTTCCAGCATCCGCAGCATTTTGCCTTTATACTTGTAGGTTGGTGATTGCCGTGGAGACCGTTGTCCAGGACATTGCACCTGATCTTCGCCAGGACCTGCACTCCATCACTCAAGCCATAGGTGGGATTCATCAGTGGCTACGCCAGCGGCAGACGAGGCAACTCAACCTCACTCCAGGTGCCCTTTCTCCTCCATAAGTCAGGCAGCAGCCGTAAGGCACCCATAGGGAGGAGGACCATCAGCTGGACACACTGGGGCCATCCACCCAGGTGACTCTGGTAGTGTCCAGCTGATCCCAATCACCACTGTGACCCCATCAGCTGCAGCTCCACAGGTCCAGGAGGATGCACCTGCCCCACAACAGGAAACCTAAAGCAGGCCAGGGCCCTCCAGGCCTCGGCCCTCCAGAGGATGCCCGCCAAGGTTATCACAGACAACCAGGCATAGCAGTCAGCAAGATGTCGGGGATGCACCAAGATGTAGCAGTAGGGTACAGAAAATAAAGAGATACTAGGGACACAAAGGTAGCGCAGGTGTCCACGATTTGTATAAAATTTGCACAAATGTAAATTTTGACTCATTCTGCTTCTCATGTGGTGTATGTCTCTTTTATCTGATGATACGCTCCATGGTCAGTCAAGTGTCACAGATGCACCCCCATCCTCCCAGATGTCCCATCGTCTGCCTGAGTTTATGGTATCTAGAACCATTTCATCAAAGTACCTGACCTGACAGTATCGACATGAGTGAAGCGTCTGCCTCTAAGAAAGTTGTGGTTGGCCAAGGCATCTCTGAGACCTGCTTCAGAGGTTAATATAATGTTGCTTCATGAGTTTATAACCTGAAGGCTGCTTTAGTCTCCCGATGCTTCTGTGTTGTAAAGTGCTCTGTGGATCTAACAGGATCAAATGGCAATGTGCATTGAGTTGCCTCCATGTGCTTTCCATCAGCCTCGAGTGTGCTTTACATGTAAACCCAAACTCGTAGCTGTTATGTGCTCCTGTTTGCCTGCAGCATTATCTCATGTCCACGTGAACTTCACTTAATATTATTCCCCACCTTCCCATCTCCATGATTTGGAGTTTTGAGCCTCGGGATTAAAACTGCGTGATCTTAGAGGTGTGTGCAGAGGAGCCAGATGCCTTACTTGGACATGGGAGGGTGTAGCACTCGGCAAGAAGGTTTTTTTTTTAGCATTTTTGTTTAATTCATTCAGCATTTATTGCCCTTCCCTAATTGCCCTTGAAAACTGAGAGGCTTGCTAGGCCATTTCAGAATCAACCACATTACTGTGGATCTGGAGTCACCAGGCCAGGATGGCAGATTTCCCTCTCTAAAGAACATTAGTGAACCAGATGGGTTTTTAGAACAATGGTTTAATCATTAGACTTATTCCAGAATTTTCTTTTTATTGCCGTGGTGGGATTAGGTCCTGGGTCCCTGGATTACTAGTCCGGTGTCAACACAGCTACGCCACCACGTCTCGTCACATTAACCCTCTGTCAGCTCTGAGATGATCAATTGACAAGGTAATGTGCAATTTACAATCGCATCAGTGTGTCTGGTTTCCGTGCACATATGTCAGAATGTTGGAATGAAAATGTGGAGGCCCCAAATGGGATCAGAGTGAGGCTCCAATGCATCTTTATTATAATTATTATTATTAAGGCCTAGATGGAGTGTCAGCATTTTTGGGCCCACAAATGCCATGGCTAGGCAGCACGGGAAATTGGGAGACTCCAAACGAAGGCATGATCATGAGTGCTTGCCAGATATCAGACTCTGACTGTTGCTGAAAATTTCACAGTCCACTGAAAGGTGAGCTGAAGTGCAGCCTCACATCCGTTACTGAGAGCTACAGATGACTGCGTCCTGAAGATATATCTAATGCCAGGGACTGAGTATGATGATGAGGCCTGAACACTTGTCCTGCATGAATGATTGCCTATGTGGACAAACTGCAGTGCGGATTCAGAATCGACCTCACACATGAAGGTGAGAAACACTGAGTAATGATTGTCCTCCTTGAGGCGCCTTGTCAGATTTCAGGCGTACTATCACAAGAGCACTAAGGATTTTAGTGATGCTCCTGCCTCTTGAAGGCTTGGCGTAGGCAGTGGAATGTTGGCAAGATGCTTGAAGAGGCTGCACCATTCAACTCTTCTCACAAAATGCCCCATTATTATCCCATAACAGAAAGGCCACATGCTCCTGAGGCTGTCATACCTTCCAAGGATGAGGACATTGTGATGCAGGATTGTAACTCCTCATTCAGAGATGGATGTGCTGCATTGAGCTGACTAGGATCGCAACCAAGGTGGTAAGGTGAACCCAGCATGGAGGGCACCGGTGAAAGAGGCTTTTGTGAGATATTTGTCATCATCCTCCTAGAACTGGTGGCTATAAGCATGTCACGTGCACACCTGACTTGTCTGACCCATGCTATGGGCTCTTCCTCTGGAGCCTCAGCTTCTTTGCCCTCATTGAGCTTATCCCTCTCGACGTCCTCATCATTGGGGGAGACGTGCAGCTGCTCCATCTTTCTTTCTGGCAAGACATCCCCTCTTTGGAGCGTCAGGTTGTGTAGAGCGCAGCAAGCCACGATAATGCATGAGACCCTCTGGGGAAAGTACTGGAGAGCACCGCCTGACCTGTCCAGACATGGAAAACACATCTTCAAAATGCCAATGATCTGCTCAATCAACGAGCATGTTGCAGAATGAGCAGTGTTATACATCTCCGATGAGGCACTTTGTGGCTGCTGAATGGACGTCATCAGCCACATGCTTTGTGGGTAGCCATTGAGGATCCAACCCTAGATGCGCTGAGGGCCATCAAATATCTATGGTACCTGCTAGTGACTCAAGATGTATGAGTTGTGGGAGCTTCCAGGGTATCTCACACATGCCTGCATAATCTGCTCCTGGTGGGTGCAGACCAGCTGCACACTGAGAGAGTGGAACGTGTTCCTGTTGATGGATTGTAGTGGTTGCTGCCAGGGAGCTCTTAAAGCCACATAAGTGCAGTCGATGGCACCCCTCCCCCACCTGTGGAAATCCAGAGATCGCTGCAAATCCCACTGCTTTGGCAGCCTGGCTGGCTTCATCTAGGGAAAACCGGGCATGATTGTGCACCTTTCTAAAATCTCTCGAATGCATTTGTGAGCAAATGCTTGAGAACTACCACAGAGGTACACAGTGAGACCTGGAATGAGCCACTCGCGAAGAAGTTCAGAACAGCGGACACTTTTAGAGCCATTGGCTATGAGTGATCTTCCAGTCCCTGTGGCGTCAACTCCTCCTGGAGAATATGGCATCTATGGCACTGTTTCTCATTCATCTAAAAGGAATGAGAAGCGGAAAACTCTTGGTCTTGCAAGACGCCTCCGCTAATGGCTCTGACAGCCTCAGGGGGCCCCTCTGGCCCTTGTTATCAGGGTAAGGTTCTTCACCCATCCCAGCCTGATGGCAACGGGCCCTTCTTCTCCTCCTTCTTAGTTGCCTGATTGCCAGGATGAACACAGCATTGCCTGCTCCGTCAATGAGGCACTCGTGCTTATGTCTGCAGAAACATTGAACAGAAACATGAATGAACATAAGCCTACAATGGTCACCTCCCATTCGCTAACTAGGAGGCAGTGTGGAGCCCATGGGTCACTTTCATCCCAGCCATTCCATCCCCACTTCGTCCCTCAGAGAGCTAATACAGTCTTCAGGATCACTGATAGGACACCCAATCTCCAACACCCACTTGCTGCATCCCCAAACAACACTGGCATGACAGGGCTTTGACACAGGGACTTGGATCTGACTGAGTTCTGCCAGCTGAGAGAAGCCTCAATCTGGGCACTGCCAACCAAATATCCTTTGGATTATACAGCAGCCCAAGTTGCACTGGTTATGAGAGTTTTGTTGGGGAGTGTGGGGGGTCTTCAAAATCTTAAAAATCCTGAACTGCCAACTGCAAGGCTTAGGCAATGACAATCATTGCTTTTACTACTTGAGCAATTTTGTTTCTCCCAGCCAAATTAAAATTAAAATTAAAATCTTCTCTGAATAATCACATTGTTTTTGCTATGTGCTTTCTTGATGTCAGTATTTTTACAGCCCACCACACCATTAGTATCAGGTGGTCTATAGATTACTTCTACCAGATCTTGCATTGGTCACTCTACCACAACCCCACCCATAGTGTTTCAACTGCCTCGTCAACCTTACTGGAATCCCTTCTTTCTACTGCTGTAATTATGTATTTTGTCACTCTTGCTACTCCTTCTCCTTTCTCAATTTCACTGCCCTTTCCAAAGGTCCTACAGCCTAGAATACTTGACTCTCAAAAACACCCAGCTTGAGGTCCGGACTCTGTATTGACTGCTACATCACACCCTTTAGGCTTAATTTGTGCATTTAACTCACTTCTTTCACTTATTGAAGGACCCATCTCTTTGTTTAGGTGAGGACACGGAAATCATGGGCAGCCAATTCCAGCTATCTCACACCCAGAAACTGATTTCCCAACTTCTATATCTTGCTCAGAGGTCAGGTGTAACTGCAACCAACTTCTCCTCGCTGTGTTCAAAATATCAGTGAAAGCAGAAAGAAGATAAAATATTGTTTAGAATCAGATTTTTAATGTACTAGTTAATGAGGAGGTATCCTAGCTGCAATAGATTTGAAGGCAAGATGTGTTTTCACAGGCAGGAACACTTACATAATTACAAGAAAGATTGTAACAGGTAGGAATCAGCTACTCCCCTTTTGAGAAATACTTCTCCATCTTTTCTTGGAGATAAAGGAAGTCAATAAAAGGAACTCACAGTATGCAACTATTGCTTTCATGGATGAATTATTTTTTATAATGTCATTATATTTCATACTTTGCAAAGCTAAACCAAAAACTATAATACTGGCAACACGCCATTCAATTTTATATCATACATTACCTTCACTATTACTGTTCCTTAGACTGATACATCAATATTTTAGTTAAATTTTAGTTGGATCTGATTTTACTATCTTTATCTGCTTTACATATTCCTGAATGCAATTCTTCAATTCAGCCAAACTCATAATGTCTGATTTACAGGCTTCGCTTTTTTTCTTGAAAAAAAGTAAGAATTAAGAAGTTAGACTTAGAAGATTTTGGATTGCAATTTTAAGTTTCCTGGTTTTTTTTTTCAATTTACATTATTATAAAGGTTAATTATTACTGTTTGATAGACTGAAATGTTAACTTAAGGGTTTGGAGAGCCTTGAAATGCAATACAGAATAATTCTGTAGCCCAGTTAATCTCAAAAACCTCATTGCTTTATTTGTAACCATTTCCATCTTTGACTCTCAGACAAAGTTTATTAATACTATAATACTATATCCCTTTGTTTTCTTGCGTAGCTTAAAACTTATTTGCTATTCTTTGGTATTGAAGCGAAGCTTAATTTCGCACTTGAGTCCTGCACATGAAGGGAATTAATAATAAACGTGACTGTTCAAAATTTAATGGCTCATCTGAAAAATTGTGCGAGTTGCTTTCCATCAACTTAATTAAATGATATTGGTAGGCACTATAAACTAGGTAACCCTACCCACCAACGATGAACCCCTATTCAGCTCCTTATTTTTTATATAAGTCGGGTAGCTAACGGAGAGCAACTAAAGGCAGCTGGGACAATGACAGATGCTTCACAAGTGTGAAATTTATGGTTGCTGAGAACAAAGAAGGATTAGAAGTTAAACTGATACCAATGGATAAGTCATCAATTTCTCTTATTTTGATGCATGTGCCAACATCTATGGTCAACAAATAATAATTTAGCCAATTAAACTCTGATTAACCTCACTCTGTGCAGTTCTCTCATCTTGTAATTAAAAGCTGATTGAGTAAAGACTTTGACTAACCAGAATTAGACTTATGGGCCTTAAAAAGAGATACAGATTCACCATCACAGCAGAATATACACTGTACATTACATAGTAGCAACACTATTGTCCTTATAAAAGAGCATATTATCTTAGTTACCATGAGAAAAATCATCAGTGATCTGGTAATATCTATATATTATCTATATATTTTGCTTCTTTCTATATATTAAGAATTGTGCATATGATTTGCCCTTCATTCCCACAAACCTTACTTCCGGTAACAGTCTAATGTTAACATTTACATGGAAACTGACTATGTTGATAATAATAATGGAATTCTGTATGTTCTAAGAAGGCTGGGTTTCAATATCTTAATAAATACATGCTGAGGAACCAAGTAACTTCTTAATTCCCTTCTTTAACTCCATATTAAGGACATGGGTGGAGTCTTACCTCTTAGCACAGGTCTAGGAAGGAACTGTGCTTGATCGCAAACCATCTTATATTAATCAATGTGAATGAAATGAATCGAATTTACTAAATCCCGATTAGGTTATCTTCAAGCTGCTGAGTAAATGAAATAATTCTTTCGTACCAAATCAAGGAAGCAGCCACAGTACAAGTCATATACTACATAATATTTATTAGTTACAAATCACAATTTAAAGTTACATTCAGGAACACCTAATAGACATGCAAAAATGTAATCTGAGTTACCTAGCAGTTGAGTAGCAAATCATTAATGGACAGAGTTACTTAACAAATTGAGTAGCAAAGGTAACATAGACAATTCAGTATATCACTGTACATCAGTGCTCTAGTTCCTGAATATTAACTATAGCAGTGACTGGAGTCTGATGTTATAAATTGATCAGATTATGGAGAGTAATTCCTTAGATGGCTGACAAGTTAACAGTTCTATCAAATGGGCCAAGTCTTCGTGAGTGATTAACAATGTTCAGTGATTATATGACTTAAATCTCATGATTGGAGTGGTTGTGGCAATCTCCATCCTTCCAGGGGTTGAAGGTATTAGCTTTTTTGGTGTTGAGTCGATGAATTTAACCTACTTTATACAAAGTGACAATATCGAAGTTAGCTTCCCTTTCACCTTTCTCAAATGTTTGCAATTGACATTCTTAGCTCTGCCTATAACAGCCACAATTTAGCTTTTAGCCTCTAATACCCTGTCCTTAAAGGTACATTTTACTGATAGGAATACCTCTTAGACCTGCTACATAAAGTTTCTCTGAAGAAAAATAGAAGCCTTTGCCTAAGATAGACTGCCACTTCTACTGAAGACAAAGAAAACCTCTGTTTCTGTGATGGAACTGCTTATCCCATTTTACGTCTATCATCCCCAAAGAGTCAGTACTGAGGTGTGGATCTTCAGGTCGATCAGCATTAGCAAACACCTTGACCATGCTGATTGGAATGCCACTTCTTCTCCTGCTGATACAAAAAGAAATCCCATTGCACCAAACAGAGAACCCAAATCTTACCCTTCCAGCTAATGCAGAAGCCTTATAATACTGGGGTTCAACGATTTAACTCATGAGGGCAACTTGCATAAACTGAGTTTTTGTTCCTTGAGTTTTGAAAGTTGAGGGTTGATCTAATCAAGATATTTAACACTCTAAAGTAATTCAAAGCGTAGGTTCAGGGAAACTATTTCCTTGGGGGAATTCAGAACAAAGGAGCATAATATTAAAATTAGATCTAGGCTAGTTAGAAGTGCAATCAGGAAGGATTTTTTCACACAAAGGTTGGTAGAAATTTGGAACTCTCTTTGGGTTGAAAAGCCTACTCCTGTTCCCGTGAATGCCCCATCCCTGTCCACTACTGGCAATCAAAGTTCAAAAATAAAAACAAAAAATGTAACAGCAAGGTAGTAATCAAGATAGTTGCTGATAGAATTTCTAATAAAGGGCATCAGCCACAGAGTGGATATAAGAATGAACCACATCCAGAAGTTTGATCCTGGAAAACCCACCATCCCCACCCACAATTGGACCAATTTCACCCTACTAAGCACAGAGCCAGGACTTCAGCATTTGCACTTCCCAAATGCGGTTCCAAAAGCCCACTGAAGTATCAAATCCTTGAAAACATCGGATCGATACCATGCAAACCTGAACAGTAAAGATTAGGTCTTCTTCTCAAATTGTGGTAAAAAATCAGAAGACCTTGACAGTTAGTGAATGAGAAATCCCCCGTATTCATCTTCCCTTCCCCCCAAGAACCCACATTGCTGATCATTCAAACACACTGAGCACAATCCTCAACTGAGAGAAAAGCAGAGACCAGTTTCCCTCAGGGAGTAGTTCAGCAGCAACCTGAAAAGCACAAGCCAGGCTGAATACAGCTCCAATTGTCAACAGAACATTCTAACTGTAACCCAGAACATAGATCTTAAGCTACAGGGGGAAATCAATCATAGTTTATTTTAAAAACAATTAGCTCCACTTCATCATGTGTTGCACTTGCAGTCTGTTCTTTTGTGATCATAATTTTTGCTGATGATGCTAGCTACTGGTATTTGCTATTGCTTTTGAGTCTTGTTGAATGTTCTTTTGCAAATACTATGCAATTTAGTTCAGCATAGCAGCTTGGACTCTCTGGGTTCATAAGAGTGACCCCATCTCAGTGCTGCCACAACAAACACCAGCAAGTGGTTCCTGTTTCAAGGAGAGTACCACTAATAATTTGGGTCCATCCAAACTAAAAATTTGAGTGCAGAGCTAAATATTATTTGATTTTCCTTGTTAATGAAACATAATATATCATGTGATATCCACCAGCCACAGAAAGTTTCAAACAAACCAGTGATGCACTGCCTAATCCAGCTCAATAGCCACCTGGGTGCGCACAAGGCCTTGGAAGAGTGGCAAGCAATAAGAACAACCCCTCCTGTTAATCCTGTGCTTTCTTGACCTGTTTGCCATAGGGTTGCCAACTCTGGTTAGATGTATTCATGGCTATTTCTGTAGTATAAGGATCTGGCACATATAGGGTTAACAAGGGACTGAGTTCAGTACTGCCCACACAGTGATGTAGGCAAACACATGACCCACACCTAGGGGTCAGTCTAGTGTTGGACACAGCCCTATGCACAAGCGAGCATTGAGACAGTTCCTAGAAGGAACTCTTTATCTTATAAACGTACATAGTTCTTATAGTTAATAAATACATACAGTTAACCCATTTACGACTACAAAGACTTCATTAAGACCTACCAAACAGTATCAACACCTTACAACAATTTCATCGTATGACCATCAACCACCACTCTACTCACACGCCCACTACTGGTTGCCCAAGCCATCTATCCTCATAGCACACAGCATTATCATGTCAACTGAAAAGCAAAGTCCTCATTAGCCAATTGCATGAATCTTGACAATACCATTGTCACCATTTTTTAAAATTAATAAGTGAAAGTGCTCAAAGAAAATTAAAAAAATTAATGTTTCAATGATTTTCCTTCCCAGTTGCTGGCAGCAGTGTCCTGGAGATTAATCTTTAATTCCGAGAGGCTTCAGGACAAGTCTAGGCTTGGCAAAGTGCAACCAGAATTAGGGAGCAGACATTTAGTAAACATTGATAAGGAGAAAAATAGATTGTGATATATAGAGATAGATACAGAGAGATTGTGATAAATATAGAGAGATAAATATTAAATATCGATAATAGAGATAGAGACATATACATATATACAGTGTAGTAAGAGAGAGACAATAGTGAAAAATATATCTATAAAAGAGATGGAGAGAATATATGGAGATAATGAAATAGACGTGTATAGAAAAATAGATATAGAGATATATAGGGAAACAAATAATGAGAAATATGTTTAAATAAAGATTGATGGAAAGAAGATATGGGGAAAGATAGAGACATGAGGATAGATAGAGAGGGAAGGATGGTGAGAAGAACAGATAGCGAGTGGGTGGATAGAGAAAAAGGATAATGGATAGCGAGGGGAATAGATGGAGGGGGGATGGATAGAAAGAGGGAGGGATAGATAGAGGGCGATGAATACAGGGAGATGGATAGAATGAGATCGAGGGATAGATAGATAGATAATGAGGCGGGATGGATAGAGAGAGAGAGAGAAAGAGGGATAGACAGAGACAGAGGTGGTTGTAAAGCGCCTGCGCCTGGCGTCAGCCGGCGGCGCTGACGGAAGCGGGAGCGGCTTCACAGCGACTCGAGCGGCCGCTGCCTGCCCACAGCATCAGAGCGAGAGACACCGACAGCTCTCCGGCCCTCCCGCCAGCCCCCGACCGAGCGGTGAGTGTTCGCACGGCGGCTGCAGAGGGAGCCGCAGTCCAGACGGCAATCTCGGTTTAAAGTCGCCTGGGGTGGGTGGGGGAACCGGAGAACGATGGGCCGCGCGGGGGGCGGGGTGGGGGGGACCGGAGAACGATGGGTCGGGGAGGGACCGGAGAACGATGGGCCGGGGAGCTCAGCTGAGGGGGGAAAGCAGGGGACTGGTGGGCCCCGGGAGGTGTTGGTGGGGTCTGGGATCGGTGGGCCTGTCGCGTTTTGCGGAAGAAGCAGCGGCGGCTGCCACTAAGATGGCGGAATGAGTCTGTGGGAAACGGCGAAGGCTGAAGCTTCACCGAGGGCGGCAGCCGCCACCCACCCCCCATCCCCGGGCCTCAGGGTCGCGATGCAGCAGTGGCCGGACAGCCCAGCCCGCCTCACCCTTTACTGTCTAGCGGCCTGGGACGGAGCCGGGGAGGGCGGAGAGAGTTGATCAGGCTGAGCAACATCTTCACCACCTCCATATCCTCATCCCCCCCGCACCCCAACACTCGCCCCGTAACCCAGCCCTTCTCCCCGCACCCGTACCCCAGTCCTCCCCCACCCACCCCCGTATCCCAGTTCTTCTCACCCCCGTATCCCAGTTCTTCTCACCCCCCCCCCCACGTATCCCAGTCCTTCTCCCCCACACCCCCCGTATCCCAGTCCTTCTCACCCCCCCCACCCATATCCCAGTTCTTCTCCCCCACCTCCCCCGTATCCCAGTTCTTCTCACCCCCCCCCACCCGTATCCCAGTTCTTCTCACCCCCCCCCCCACCCGTATCCCAGTTCTTCTCACCCCCCCCCCACCCGTATCCCAGTTCTTCTCACCCCCCCCCCACCCGTATCCCAGTTCTTCTCACCCCCCCCCACCCGTATCCCAGTTCTTCTCACCCCCCCCCGCCCGTATCCCAGTTCTTCTCACCCCCCCCAACCCGTATCCCAGTTCTTCTCACCCCCCCCAACCCGTATCCCAGTTCTTCTCACCCCCCCCCCACCCGTATCCCAGTTCTTCTCACCCCCCCAACCCGTATCCCAGTTCTTCTCACCCCCCCAACCCGTATCCCAGTTCTTCTCACCCCCCCCAACCCGTATCCCAGTTCTTCTCACCCCCCCAACCCGTATCCCAGTTCTTCTCACCCCCCACCCGTATCCCAGTTCTTCTCACCCCCCACCCGTATCCTAGTTCTTCTCACCCCCCACCCGTATCCCAGTTCTTCTCACCGTCCCACCCGTATCCCAGTTCTTCTCACCGTCCCACCCGTATCCCAGTTCTTCTCACCCCCCACCCGTATCCCAGTTCTTCTCACCCTCCACCCGTATCCCAGTTCTTCTCACCCCCTACCCGTACCCCAGTTCATCTCACCCCCCACCCGTACCCCAGTTTTCCCCTCCCCCACCCGTACCCCAGTTTTCCCCTCCCCCACCGTACCCCAGTTTTCCCCTCCCCCACCCGTACCCCAGTTTTCCCCTCCCCCACCCGTACCCCAGTTTTCCCCTCCCCCACCCGTACCCCAGTTTTCCCCTCCCCCACCCGTACCCCAGTTTTCCCCTCCCCCACCCGTACCCCAGTTTTCCCCTCCCCCACCCGTACCCCAGTTTTCCCCTCCCCCACCCGTACCCCAGTTTTCCCCTCCCCCACCCGTACCCCAGTTCTCCCCTCCCCCCGTACCCCAGTTCTCCCCTCCCCCCGTACCCCAGTTCTCCCCTCCCCCCGTACCCCAGTTCTCCCCTCCCCCCGTACCCCAGTTCTCCCCTCCCCCCGTACCCCAGTTCTCCCCTCCCCCCGTACCCCAGTTCTCCCCTCCCCCCGTACCCCAGTTCTCCCCTCCCCCCGTACCCCAGTTCTCCCCTCCCCCCGTACCCCAGTTCTCCCCTCCCCCCGTACCCCAGTTCTCCCCTCCCCCCGTACCCCAGTTCTCCCCTCCCCCCGTACCCCAGTTCTCCCCTCCCCCGTACCCCAGTTCTCCTCTCCCCCCGTACCCCAGTTCTCCCCTCCCCCCGTACCTTAGTTCTCTCCCCCCCCCCCCCCCCTCCCCCAGTTCTCCCCCCCACCCCTCCCACCCTGTCCATCCCACCTCCCCAGCCCGGGTGGCTTCCCTGGTCCCCCGGGGTGGCTGAATTGGAAACTTGTACTTCTATAGTTCATTTAGATCGATTGGCCCTCCTGCAGAAAAGGAGTCACTTTTTATTAAAAACTAATGTTGCTGTTTCTTTTCAGCTTGTTGTTTATACCTGGATACTTTATACATTTGGCTGTAATTTAGATTCTTGCCATTGAGAGGCTGAAATTAAGCAGGAGGCCCCACCTTAGTGGAAAGTATCCCCTGAGGCGTCTCCAGCAGCCAGGGCGGTGCTGCTAGTTCACAGGCTCCGCACCGCATCCCTGATCAGATATGAAAATAATTAGCTGATCAACATCATTTTAACTCCTCTATCCTTTTCAAATCGGTTGGCCTGTAATATGGCATTTTTGCTGCAAGTTTAAATTTTCCCAAAAAAGTAAACCCTTGACCGAAAGCCTGTTTTACTTTTGTGTGTTTGTGTTTTTTGTATGTGTACTGCGTGTTTCAATATTGCTGTTTTCATTTTGCACCCCTAATCAAATGTTATTGTATTGAAAAGGTTTCTGAAACAGTGCAAAACTGGCAATGGATTTTGTCAGAATTAATCAAGTTAGTATTGCAAAATGAGGACTTTTTTGTCTGATTGGGGATTGGGAAAGTTTTGTCAAACTCATGTTGTAGCTTTAAGTGTCAAAAATGGCAGGAAGTGATCTTGATAATCTACTGTGTTTATGAAATATGTAACTCAAGTGATGAAGGCTTGACAAGTTGTGTACTTCCTGTGTGAATAGTGTGATAGCAAGAGGGGATCAAGTACATCTTTGTAGTTTTAACTTTTTTTATTCACTCCAAACATATTGAAATCAATGAAACACAACTACTTGTTTTTTAGTCATTCACAGAATGTGGGCTTCGATGGCTGGGCCAACATTTATTGCCTATCCCTATGTGCTTATATAGTGCTTTTGAGGAGTGAAACACCCCAGGGATCTTCATAGGAGTGTTATCAAACAACATTTGATGCTGAGCATAAGGAGGGAGTTCCAAAGCTTGGTAGCTGAAGTTATGGTTGCTAGTGGTGGAGTCATTAAAATTGGGAATTCTGGTGGTCAAAAATAGAGGAGCGTAGATATCTCGGTGGGACATCCCATGGAAGAATTTTTTTAAAAAGGATGTGATGGGTAAATGGGACTTTGTGCAAGTTAGGACAGGGGCAACAGAGTTTTGGATGACCTCAAGTTTGTGGAGGATAAAACCTGGGAGGCCGGTCAGTAGTGTGTTGGAATAGCCAAGCTTAGAGGTTTGTAAGATGAGAGCTTCAGCAGAAGAGCTGAGATGAATGAGTTGGGCGATGTTGTGGAGATAGACAAAGGCCATTTTAGGGATGGTAGGGACGTTTGATTGAAAATTCATCTGTCAAATATTACACGAAGATTGAGAACAGGCTGGTTTAGCCTCAGTTGCCAGGAAAAGGGAGTGTGTCTATGGCTAAGGAACGGAATTTGTGGCGGAGGCCAAAGACAATTGGCTGCAGTCTTCCCAGTATTTAATTGGAGTAAATACATTGAACAAAATTCATATCAACATGAATTGGCTACCTTTATAGATTAACAATCTGGCAATTTGCCCTGGAGATGGGTTATAACGGGTTGGCCTGTTGTAGATTCCGACTGGAAAAAGTGCTATTTTAAAACTGTTGCAACAGTATAAAACCTAGTTGCTGATTGCTGGACAAGATTATGGTTAGATGGAACAATAAAAAGCAAAGTGTACTTGAATAAATTTATGTTTTTAAGCTATTGATTTTTTTTCAAAGAGGTTGAAAGAAATTTCCAAGGCCTACTCTATTGGAAAGCTTGGAAGTTGAGGAGGATCCAAAGCATCTGTAAAGGGATATAGGTTGCGAGAATAGGTTGCAAAAATATGCCAGATGGAGTAGAATGTGGGAAAATGTGAGATTGTTCATTTGGCAGGAAGAATAGAAAAGCAGAATAATTTTTGAATGGAGAGAGACAGTAGAATGCTGCTTTACAGAGGGACCTGGATGCCCTTATACATGAATCAGAAGAAGTTAGCATGAAGGTACAGCAAGTGATCCTGATGGCAAAGGGGATGTTGGCCATTATTGCAAGGGGGATGGAGTATAAAAGCAGGGAAGTCTTACTGTAACTGTACAGAGCATTGATGAGACCAAACCTATGGTATTGCGTACAGTTTTCATCTCCTTTAAGTAAGGAGGGTTATACTTGCATTAGATAAGTTCACAAGCTGTATCCTGGGATGAAGGAAATGTTTTATGAAAAAAGGTTGAGCAGGTTGGACCTATACTCGTTGAAGTTTAGAAGGATGAAAGGTGATCTTATTGAAACATAAGATCTTGAGGGGAGCTTAATAGGTGCTGAGAGGATGTTTCCTCTCTTGGGGGAGGGGGTGAGGTTGAGTGAGAATCTAGAGCAAGGGGCCATGGTTTAAAAATAAGGAGTTTCCCTTTAAGACTGAAATGCGGAGAAATTTCTTCTGAGGGTTGTTAGTCTGTGGAATTCTCTTCCCCAAAGAGCAGTGGAAGCTTGATTATTGAATATATTCAAGGCTGTTAGATTTTTTGATCGACAAGGAAGTCGAGGGTTATGGGGGCAGACACAAAAGTGGAGTTGAGGCCAGAATCAGATCAACCATGATCTTATTTGAATAGCAGTGCAGGCTTGAGGAGCTGAATGGCCTACTGCCCTTATTTGTTACGATTTTATGATCTTCAAGCTGTTAGATTTAAAATGAATGTGAAGTGAAGAGGCGATGTTCTGGCAAAATAGTAATGTACAATTATAGATGATTTTCCATCTTTTTACAGAGTATGATATGCTCAAATAATTTTGTCTTTAAGTTGGAGTAATGCTCATGCCATCTCCCTTGGGTGGTAAATTGTACATTTGGGGCACCCTTGTGAATATCCTCTACTATAACTGAATTTAATTCACTATATTTTAGGGTAAATAATTTTATATAGGGCATTGAACATACTTGAAACATTGTGATGTGTGCTGTTAATTTTGGATCATGTTAGTTCAGTGCAATTATCTACAATACTTGAAAATATGTATAATTAACCTTTGGAATGTGTTTAAGGTTGGAGTTAAGATATTTTCAAATGAATAATTTTGATTTTTGGTTATGGTTCTGTTTAAAATTCCCTGGTGTTTATACAAGGTAACTGAACATTTAGTAAATTTAATGTTTATAACACTAAAGCATTCATTTTTGGAATATGTAAAGGCCATGGTATTGCACTGGACTAGAACAATACCGTTTCACCTCTAAGTCCTTGGCTTTAATACATTTCAAAATAATATAGTGGATAGAAATCACTTTGGCCTGAGGGATCGTAGCTCAACTAAATTAGTTCAACACTTTTAGCTCATTTCCTAAGGGGCATGAGCTCACAGCACACTGCCGCCTTTAATTTAGGTCTATATCAGCCTCACTTGAGAGCAACCAAAATAACAGCTGGTGTAGAAAATAATGTGATTTTTGCAGTAGGGTGTGCTTTTTGAAGTTGCAATAAAAGCACATTGTTTGGCATATTAATGAAGCTTTACCTTGCTTTTGTTCCAAAACTGCTTTGATAAAACTGCCAAAGGTAAAAGTATCTTCCATACAGCATGAATATCATTGTGTTTTTAGCTGAGCCAAAGTGATTTATAACAGATTTAAAACCGTGAAATTAGGTTACAGCATAATAAACTATATTGATGGGGTGGCAGGACCTTGTTTGATTTGTGGGCTGCAATACAATATGCATGAATTGCTTGAGCCCAAATTCTAGAACATTAGAATCCTTCTTTGTTCATTTTGCACATTGTGCATTATGCTTATTAATATTTACCTCAACGATAGTTATACATTACTGCTCTCCTTCAACAAATGTGATTAAAGGTGGCATTAATTAGGAATGTTGTACATCTCTTGGCTACTGGCTCAATTGCAGGAGCAACAGCCTTCGAGCAGTTTATTTGCCAACTGGGCTTCAGCTACTATGGCCTGCAAGGATTGGGCAAAGGAGGAGGAAGATGTAATTTGGTTGGATGGGAGGTTTGTAATTTGCCATTTTGTTCTCATTGCCTTTAGGTTAAAACCAAGAACTGTGGGAATTACTAAAGATAGTAACCTTTTCAAATAGTCATGGTGCTCTTCACTTTACATTGCACTGCATTTAAGGATGCGACTCAACCACCACATGTTCAAGTAGAATATATTCACAGAGATAAAAACAAAAAGCTACTGCGGATGCTGGAAATCCAAAACAAAAACAGAATTACCTGGAAAATATATATATTTTAATATATCCATACTAAATCAGTGAACCAGGATTAATTAGTGAACCTCATGAGGGCAGAGTAGATGGGGAGAAACCATTCCCATTCATGAAAGGATTGAGAACAAGAGGACACAGATTTAAAGTAATTGACAAAAGAAGTAAAACTGACATGAGTAAAATCTTTTTCACAGAGAGTGATTAAGGCCTGGAATGCACTGCCTCAGAGTGTGGTGAAGGCAGTTCAATTGAGGCATTCAAAATGGAATTAGACTTATCTGAAAAGGAAGAATGTGCAGGGTTATGGGGAGAAGGTGGGGGGAATGACAGGTGAATTGCTCATTTGGAGAGCCAGTGCAGACATGATGGGACGAATGACGGCGACCTGTGCTGTAACGATTCTGTGATTTATAGCTTTATAATAGTACAAATCTTCTATTTGCTCTTCACATCACTGCCTCCGCAGCACACACACACCGCCCCCTCCCCCCCCCCCCCCCCCCCCCCCACTCCCAGCGGCAGTACAATGCAGCTTTCATCTCTGTAACGTACTTAAGGGCATAGAGTTTCTGCTGGTGTGCAATTGGTAGAATGTGCTGGTTCTACAAAGGTGAAGTTTCCTGGCAAACTCCTTTTCACAAGCTCAAATACACAATCTTCTGTGGGTCAGTGCAAATCAGCAATGTAATTGATCAAAATTGATATGTGACTGGAACAGGGCATTTTCGAGCGTGGCAGAGAGGTACGATGGCCAGGATTTTGCTGCCATCAATTGACTGAGTTAATGCTCTTGATTTTTAATTGGTATCAGTTGACTGCTTTGATTCTGCCCTTGGTACATGAGACCTGTGACCAGCAGTCAATTAAACCTGCGCAGGTGTGTTCTGCTCTACTGTAATTGAATTCAGACTAATTAAAACAGAATTTGAAGTAGTTGTAGCAGCAGGAGGAACACAACAGGATCAGACTTCAACTGACCGCTGGCCACTGCAGGTACGGGTGATTAATGCTAGATTCATGTGTCTACAGATGTGTGTGCATCCGAGACACAATGTGAACAACCACCACCCCCTGCTCCTTCTCCCCCAGAAAGGGCAACAGGCAGAAACTTGCTGTGCTGACCTGGAGGCATGGCCAGTTGCGAGACAAGGGACTGCTTCAGACGAATGGACTTTTGAACCAACATAAAAGATCCTGAACGCATGGGCATATATAGTTATGGGTGCAGTACTTAAAGCTCTGTAATCCATAATGCTATTTCATGCAAAGCCACCTAGATTACACACACATTTCAACAGAAATTATGCAGAAACTCCAAGTCATGCAGCCTTGACTTGAGATTGACAGTGTGCCTTTCATTCATATGTTGTATGTGTAAATGCAGTGGAATGTTTGTAGTGCACTGCTTTGGTAAATTAGCACTCTACTATTGAAACCTTTAGAAATATATTTGGTAATTTAGGGCTCCATACATGAGCATGAAGATAATTCCAGAGATACACTGCTGTCTATCCATTCCACTGCTGGTATTACCCTATCCAACTTCCTATGTGATATTAATACTTGGATGATTTATAGCTTCTGAATTAAGTGTTGTTAGAATTAAAATCATCCTCTTTAGTTCCCACTAACAACTCAGTGCATGTATTCTGGACTCCCATGAATTTTCTTGGCTGCAACTTTCAGCATGGCCTGGAAGTGCAAAACTTTGGCATTCTGCTCAGCATTCTAGAAAGTGGGGGGGAAGAGAAGGGTAAAACTCCAAGAAGTATGACTAATGGGAAACAAAGCAGCAGGTTAGCTTGGAGGGGTGGGGTGGGCTGGGGCGGGGGTGGGGGTGGGGGGATTCAACTTCATGGAAAAATCTGAAAAGAAAGGAGAGCCCAGGAGAGGCTATTAAAGTCTCCAGATCTCAAAATAGGACAGAGTGTTTGGAAAGGTTTAGGAATCTAACTTCAAGCACATCAGATAAAGGGACGACAATGAGAAAGGGGACGGGAAATACAGGACTGAAAGTGTTGTATCTGAATGCACGCAGTATACGAAATAAGGTAAATGAGCTTGTGGCGCAGATTGAAATTGGAAGGTATGATGTGGTGGGCATCATAGAGACATGGCTGCAAGGGGATCAGGACTGGGAGCTAAATATCCAAGGATATACATCCTGTGGAAAAGATAGGCAGATTGGCAGAGGGGGTGGGGTTGCTTTGTTAGTAAGAAATGAAATTAAATCGATAGCAAGAAATGACGTAGGGTCAGATGATGTAGAATCTGTGTGGGTAGAGTTGAGGAACCGTAAAGGTAAAAAAAACCATAATGGGAGTTATGTACAGGCCTCCGAACAGTAGTCAGGATGTGGGGCACAAGATACACCAGGAGTTAGAAAAGGCGTGTAAGAAAGGCAAGGTTACAGTGATCATGGGAGATTTCAATATGCAGGTAGACTGGGAAAATCAGGTTGGCAGTGGATCCCAAGAAAAGGAATTTGTGGAATGTCTACGAGATGGCTTTTTGGAGCAGCTTGTGGTGGATCCCACTAGGGAACAGGCAATTCTAGATTTAGTGATGTGTAATGAGGCAGATTTGATAAGAGAGTTTAAGGTGAAGGAACCCTTAGGAGGAAGTGACCATAATATGATAGAATTTACCCTGCAATTTGAGAGGAAAAAGCTGGAATCAGATGTAACGGTATTACAGTTGAATAAAGGCAACTACAGAGGCATGAGGGAGGAGCTGGCCAGAATTGACTGGGAGATGAGCCTAGCAGGAAAGACAGTGGAACAACAATGACAGGAGTTTCTGGGAGTAATTTGGGAGACACAGCAAAAATTCATCCCTAGGAAGAAGAAGCATACTAAAGGGAGGATGAGGCAACCATGGCTGACAAGGGAAGTCATGGACAGCATAAAAGCTAAAGAGAAAGCATACAATGCGGCAAAGAGCAGTGAGAAACCAGGGGATTGGGAAGCCTGTAAAGACCAACAGAGGACAACTAAAAAAGAAATAAGGAGGGAGAAGATTAAATATGAGGGTAAACTAGCTAGTAATATAAAAGAAGATTGCAAGAGTTTTTTTAGATATATAAAGGGTGAGAGAGAGGCAAAAGTGGACATTGGGCCGCTGGAAAATGATGCTGGAGAAGTCGTAGTTGGGAACAAAGAAATGGCGGAGGAACTGAATAGGTACTTTGCATCAGTCTTAACGGTGGAAGACACGAGTAACATCCCCAAAGTTCAAGAGAGTCGAGGGGCAGAGGTGAGTATGGTGGCCATTACCAAGGAGAAGGTACTAGGAAAATTGAAAGGTCTGAAGATAAATCACCTGGACCAGATAGATTACACCCTGGAGTTCTGAAGGAGATAGCTGAAGAGATAGTGGGGGTGTTAGTGGTGATCTTTCAAGAATCTCTCGAGTCAGGGAGGGTCCCAGAGGACTGGAAAATCGCTAATGTAACCCCCCTGTTTAAGAAGGGAGTGAGGCAAAAGACGGGAAATTACAGGCCGATTAGCCTGAACTCAGTCGTTGGTAAGATTTTAGAGTCCATTAAGAAGGATGAGATTTCAGAATACTTGGAAGTGCATGGTAAAATCGGGCAAAGTCAGCATGGTTTCATCAAGGGGAGGTCATGCCTGACAAATCTGTTAGAATTCTTTGAGAAGGTATCGAGTAGGTTAGACAAAGGAGAGCCAATGGATGTTATCTACTTGGACTTCCAGAAGGCCTTTGACAAGGTGCTGCACAGGAGGCTGCTCAGTAAGGTAAGAGCCTATGGTGTTAGAGGCAAGGTACTAGCACGGATAGAAGATTGGCTGTCTGGCAGGAGGCAGAGAGTGGGGATAAAGGGGTCCTTCTCAGGATGGCGGCCAGTTACTAGTGGAGTTCCGCAAGGGTCAGTGTTGGGACCACAACTTTTCACTTTATACATTAATGATCTAGATGAAGGAACTGAGGGCATCATGGCTAAGTTTGCAGATGATACAAAGATAGGTGGAGGGACAGGTAGTATTGAGGAGGCGGGGAGGCTGCAGAAGGATTTAGACAGGTTAAGAGAATGGGCAAAGAAGTGGCAGATGGAATACAACGTGGGAAAGTGTGAGTTCATGCACTTTGATAGGAAGAATAGAGGCATAGACTATTTTCTAAATGGGGAGAGAATTCATAAATCTGGAGTGCAAAGGGACTTGGGAGTCCTAGTCCAGGATTCTCTTAAGGTTAACTTGCAGGTTGAGTCGGTAGTTAGGAAGGCAAATGCAATGTTGGCATTTATTTCGAGAGGACTAGAATATAAAAGCAGGGATGTGCTGCTGAGGCTTTATAAGGCTCTGGTCAAACCACATTTAGAATATTGTGAGCAATTTTGGGCCCTGTATCTCAGGAAGGATGTTCTGGCCCTGGAGAGGGTCCAGAGGAGGTTCACGAGAGCGATCCCAGGAATCCCAAGGCTTAACAAATGAGGAACGTTTGAAGACTCTGGGTCTATACTCGATGGAGTTTAGAAGGATGAGGGGGGATCTGATTGAAACTTACAGAATACTGAAAGGCCTGGATAGAGTGGACGTGGGGAAGATGTTTCCATTAGTAGGAGAGGCTAGGACCCAAGGGCACAGCCTCAGCGTAAAGGGAAGACCTTTTAGAACAGAGATGAGGAGAAACTTCTTTAGCCAGAGAGTGGTGAATCTATGGAATTCATTGCCACAGAAGGCTGTGGAGGCCAGGTCATCGAGTGTATTTAAGACCGAGATAGATAGGTTCTTGATTGGTAAAGGGATCAAAGGTTACGGGGAGAAGGCGGGAGAATGGGGCTGAGAAACTTATCAGCCATGATTGAATGGCGGAGTAGACTCGATGGGCCGAGTGGCCTAATTTCTGCTCCTATGTCTTATGGTCTTACTGTACCTGATCAGATAGCAGGTGAGGTGAGAATGACTGCCCTTGACATCAAGGCAGCATTTGACCGAGTGCGACATCAAGGAGCCCTAGCAAAACTGGAGTCAATGGGAATCAACTGGACAACTCTCCACTAGTTGGAGTCATGCCCAGCACAAAGGAAGTTGGTTGTGGTTGTTGGAGGTCAATCATCCCAGTTACAGGACATCACTGCAGGAGTTCGTCAGCGTAGTGTCCTAGGCCCAACCATCTTCAGCTGCTTCTTCAATGATTTTCCTTCCATCATAATTACAGCATAAAGTCAGAAATGGGGATTTTTGCTGATGATTGCACAATGTTCAGCACCATTCACAACTCCTCAGTAGTAGTCCATGCCCTGGACAATATACAGGCTTAAACTGACAAATGGCAAGTAACATTCGTGCCACAAGTGCTAGGCAAAGACCATATCCAACAAGAGAGAATCTAACCATCGTCCCTTGACATGCAATGGCATTACCATCACTAAATCCCCCACTATCAACATTCTGAGGTTTATCATTGACCAGAAACTGAACTGAACTAGCCACATAAATACTGTGGCTACAAGAGGAGGACAGAGGCTAGGAATCCTGTTGCGAATAACTCACCACCTGGTTCCCCAAAGCCTTACCACCATCTACAAGGTGCAAGTCAGGAGTGTGATGGAATACTCTCCACTTGCCTGGATGAGTGCAGCTCCCACAACGCTCAATAAGCTTGACACCATCCAGGATAAAGCAGCCTCCTTGATTGGCACCCCTTTCACAAACATTCACTCCCTCCACCATCGAACAGTGGCAGCGCTGTGTACCATTTACAAGATGCACTGCAGGAAATCGCCAAGCCTCCTCAGACAGCACCTTCTAAGCCCATGACCAATACGTGGAAACAGCACCACCTGGAAGTTCCCCTCCAAGCCACTCACTATCCTGATTTGGAAATATATCACGTTCCTTCACTGTAGCTGGGTCAAAATCCTGGAACTCCCTAACAGTACTGTGAGTGTACCTACACCACATGGACTGCAGTGGTTCAAGCAAGCAGCTCACCACCATATTCTCAAGGGCAATGGGCAATAAATGCTGGTCTAGCCAACAACGCGCACATCCCATGAATGAATTTATTTTTTAAAAAAGACAACTTAACTGCCCTTTTGAAATAAAAGCAAAAAACTGCGGATGCTGGAAATCCAAAACAAAAACAAAAATCCCTGGAAAAACTCAGCAGGTCTGGCAGCATCTGTGGAGAGGAGCACAGTTAATGTTTCGAGTCTGAATGACCCTTCAACAGAACTAAGTAAAAATAGAAAAGAGGTTAAATATAAGTTGGTTTTGGATGGAAATACACTTAAAATAATGGAAGTAGGTGGGAAAAGAAAAATCTATATAAATTATTGGAAAAAACAAAAAGGAGGGGGAAAATCGGAAAGGGTGTGGGGATGGAGGAGAGAGTTCATGATCTAAAATTGTTGAACTCAATATTCAGTCCGGAAGGCTGTAAAGTGCCTAGTTGGAAGATGAGGTGTTGTTCCTCCAGTTTGCATTGAGCTTCACTGGAACAATGCAGCAAGCCAAGGACGGACATGTGGGCATGAGAGCAGGTTGGAGTGTTGAAATGGCAAGCGACAGGGAGGTCTGGGTAATGCTTGCGGACAGACCGAAGGTGTTCTGCAAAGCGGTCACCCAGTCTGCGTTTGGTCTCTCCAATGTAGAGGAAACCGCATTGGGAGCAACGAATGCAGTAGACTAAGTTGAGGGAAGTGCAAGTGAAATGCTGCTTCACTTGAAAGGAGTGTTTGGGCCCTTGGACGGTGAGGAGAGGGGAAGTAAAGGGGCAGGTGTTGCACCTTCTGTGGTTGCATGGGAAGGTGCCGTGGGAGGGGGTGATTGAGGAGTGGACCAGGGTGTCCCGGAGGGAACGATTCCTGTGGAATGCCGCCAGGGGGGGTGAAGGGAAGATGTGTTTGGTGGTGGCGTCATGCTGGAGTTGGCGGAAATGGCGGAGGATGATCCTTTGAATGTGGATGCTGGTGGGGTGACAAGGGGGACCCTATCATGTTTCTGGGAGGGAGAAGAAGGTGTGAGGGCGGATGCGCGGGAGATGGGCCGGACACGGTTGAGGGCCCTGTCAACCACCGTGGGTGGAAAACCTCAGTTAAGGAAGAAGGAAGACATGTCAGAGGAACTGTTTTTGAAAGTGGCATCATCAGAACAAATGCGACGGAGGTGAAGGAACTGAGAGAATGGGATGGAGTCCTTACAGGAAGCGGGGTGTGAGGAGCTGTAGTTGAGGTAGCTGTGGGAGTCGGTAGGCTTGTAATGAATATTGGTGGACTGTCTATCACCAGAAATTGAGACAGAGAGGTCAAGGAAGGGAAGGGAAGTGTCAGAGATGGACCATGTGAAAATGTGAAGGGGTGGAAATTGGAAGCAAAATTAATAAATTTTCCAGGTCCAGACGAGAGCATGAAGCAGCACCGAAGTAATCATCGATGTACCGGAGAAAGAGTTGTGGGAGGGCGCCGGAGTAGGACTGGAACAAGGAATGTTCCACATACCCCATAAAGAGACAGGCATAGCTGGGGCCCATGCGGGTACCCATAGCCACACCTTTTATTTGGAGGAAGTGAGAGGAGCTTAAGGAGAAATTGTTCAGTGTGAGAACAAGTTCAGCCAGACGGAGGAGAGTAGTGGTGGATGGGGATTGTTCGGGCCTCTGTTCGAGGAAGAAGCGGAGAGCCATCAGACCATCCCGGTCCCTTACCCGCACCCCAACCCCACTAGGGCTATCTGTACCTTGCTCGTCCTGCTTTCTACCCTTAATTAGCACGTTCCTTTAGATAATATCACTAACTTCAACACCTCTTTGTGCTTTTGTCTGTGACATCTTTTGGTTATCTCCACCTATCACTGGCCCCCTATCCAGCTCTTCTTGTCCCCCCTCCCCAAACCAACTTATATTTCACCTCTTTTCTATTTTTACTTAGTTCTGTTGAAGGGTCATTCGGACTCGAAACGTTAACTGTGCTCCTCTCCACAGATGCTGCCAGACCTGCTGAGTTTTTTCAGGTATTTTTGTTTTTGTTTTGCCCTTTTTGAAATGTTGTCTGCCCCTGCCCTGCATTTTTCTCCAGTAATGGTTGAGACTCCAGCTTATGACTTCGTCAGCTTGAGGCCTGGGTTTCTCAAGTGCTTTTTGCTGGCCTACCATTTATCCGGAACTCTCTATCCTATGTCTTTGCCCAAAATCCTATCATCCTATCACCCTGCCTCCTCTGCTGCCCATGTAAAACTCTACTGGCTTCCCATGCCTAATGTTTTGACAACATGCACATTTCAGTGTTCATAACCCTCTGTGGTCTGGCATTACCCTATTGCTGTGATAATTTTCAGCTGTATATCCCTCTACATCCACTTTTGGCTCTACTATCAGATTACTTGATATTCTTTTGCTCTACTGCTGGTTGCTGTCTTTTTCGAACATTTTTCCCTTTGTTGGAACTTCTTCAAAATCCTCACCATTTCCCTATCTGCTTGTAAAGTCACCCTTAAAACACTTGTGATTTTTCACTGAAAGTGCTGTCTTTTGCCCTTTTATTTCCTATTCATCATCTCTTTTTGTGATACATTCATAATGTGAGGAGTATTGCACAAATGTAAATTGACCCTTTACTTATGTCAAATTTTGATTGCCGTCTCATGAAATATTAACTTTATTATCTAAGATTTGTGGATTGGAACATAATTTAATATCAATGCAGCTTCGAATTGTCATGATTAATATTGACATGAACAGAAAATCATGTTCTTGCTGATGAAAAATTTTAAGTTCCAGTAGAAAATGATGGTTATAGCTGAGCACAGGTGATTTTCTTAATTTCTCAACATAGTACAAATGCCATGCATTTATGTAGCATCTTTAACATCATGCCCTTTATAATCACCTATTTTGGTCAGCTCCAGATTTAACTATTCTCATGCTTTTTTGGATGACCTCCCACACCCACCCTGCCTATATCAAGGCATCACTGACTTGCATTAACTCTGTCCCCATAACACCTCCAGAGCAAAATGCACATCTTTGTTTAAATTCCTTCATAGTTTTTGCCTTTGCAATTTCTGTAACCTAGCTCTGTCCCAACCACTTCTGACTTTGATCACTTTTACCCACCTTTGGTGGCTGTGTCTTTAGCTTCCTTGTCCCCACACTCCCTTCCTCTTTAAAGATCCTTCTGGGAAACCATCTCTTTGACTACCTGTCCCAATATCTCCACCTTTATCTCAGCATATATTTTTGATTGTGCTTTTGTGAAACCCATTAGGATATTTAAAAGCACTATATGAATGCAACTCATTACTGTATTGAAAAATATCTAGGGCACTTCAGAAGTGTAAGGAAAAAAAATGGATGGTATGTTAGAGGAGGAGACATTGGGAGGCGGTAAGAATTTTAAGGAGAGAATTCCTGAATGTGTGTAGCATGACCAGCAGTGGTAGTGTGCTAATGCACAAGAGGCTGGATTAAGAGGAATGGAGAGCTTAGGAGTGGTAATGGTGATGGGAGAAGCTAGAGGTAGTGAGCTGTGAGAACTTAAGCACAAGGATGAAAAATATTAAGTTTGAGGTGTTGTAGGGATGGGAGGAGGAATCCTGGAAATTATATAGGCTAATGAGGGCAGGGCTGATGGGTAAGTGGGTCTTGATCCAGAATTAGATGAGAAAGGATATTCAGAAATTCCTGTAGCCTTGAAGAAAACAGTGAAAGTTGGATATGCAATTTTAGTACGAATATGTATAACCTATTGATTGACAAAAGTTTGAGGAATTGTAATTGAATTTACTAGTACTTCTTAAAGTATCACTTTTATACTATGCCTTTGTTAACAGTGCAGACAGGCATCTGCACAAGCATGCAGTGGTCACAATGTCCTGTACATACAAAGCAGGACACATCCAAACCGGCCAATTACTGCCCCATCAGTCTACTCTCCATCATCAGTAAAGTGATTGAAGGGGTCATCAACAGCGCTATCAAGCGGTTCTTGCTTAGCAATAACCTGCTCAGTGAAGCTCAGTTTGAGTTTCACCAGCATCACTCAGCTCCTAACCTCATTACAACCTTGGTTCAAACATGGACAAAGGAGCTGAACTCCAGAAGTGAGATGAGAGTGACTGTCCTTGATATCAAGGCAGCATTTGACCGGGTGTGGCATCAGGGAGCCCGAGCAAAACTGGAGTCAATGGGAATCAACGGGACAACTCTCCGCTGGTTAGAGTCATACCTAGCACAAAGGAAGATGGTTGTAGTTGTTGGAGGTCAATCATCTCAGTTCCAGGGTATCACTGCAGGAGTTTCTCAGGGTAGTGCCTTAGGCCCAACCATCTTCGGTTTCTTCATCAATAACCTTCCTTCCACCATAAGGTCAGAAGTAGGCATGTTTGCTGATGATTGCATGTTCACCATTCGCGACGACTCAGATCCAGAAGTAGCAATGCAGCAAGACCTGGACAATATCCAGGCTTGGGCTGAGAAGTGGCAAGTAACATTTGCACCACGTAATGACCATCTCAAACAAGAGAGAATCTAACTATCTCCCCTTGACGTGGCATTACCATCGCTGAATCTCCCACCATCAACATCCTGGGGATTACCATTGACAGAAACTGAACTGGGCTAGCCATATAAATACTGTGGCTATAAGAAGAGGTCAGAGATTGGGAATCTTGCTGTAAGTAACTCACCTCCTGACTCCCCAAAGCTTGTCCACCATCTACAAGGCACGAGTCAGGAATGTGATGGAATACTCTTCACTTGCCTAGATGAGTGCAGTTCCAACCGCAAGCAAGCTTGACACCATCAAGGACAAAGCAGCACGCTTGATTGGCACTCCATCCACCACCGATGCACAGTGGCCGCAATGTGTACTATCTACAAGATGCACTGCAGGAATTCACCAAGCCTTCTTAGACAGCACCTTCCAAACCCAAGACCACCACCATTCATAAGGACAAGGGCAGCAGATAGATGGGAATGCCACCACCTAGAAGTTCCTCTCCAAGCTACCCACTATCCTGACTTGGAAATATATCGCCGTTCCTTCACTGTGGCTGGGTCAAACCCTGGAACTCCCTCCTTAATAGCACTGTAAGTGTAGCTACGCCACATGGACTGCAGTGGTTCAAGAAGGCAGCTCACCACCACCTTCTCAAGGGCAATTGGGGATGGGCAATAAATGCTGGCCTAGCCATCCCATGAATTAATTTAAAAAATGATGTTTATTCATATTGACAAAATAATTGCTGCTGAACCAAAACTGGTTTTCTTGTGTTTGATTTATCATCCACTTTTCAATCGTTAATTGATGTTTAAGAGATTAACTCTTTGTAATTGGCGGAAACCAACTTGAGTTGCAGGCTGGAAAGCAAACCCTGGGTAAGTGTTATTTTGGAGCTGAACCTTTCCGAAGCGCGCCTGCGTCTGCACCACGCGCCCCCAAAACCCATCTACACTCCACAATGACATAAATGTGTGCAGTGACTGATCTGCAAGTGCAAATAGAGCCGAACATTGAAAAAGGAGGTAAGTTGGTGTACAGAGTTGAATTAACATAATGGGCCATAATTTAGGGGGAAGATGTTGGTGTTGTGGTAATATCACTGGACTAGTAATTCAGAGGCCCAGGCTAATGCTCTGGGGACGTGAGTTCAAACTCCACCACCATTTAAATTCAAACAAATCTGGAATTAAAAGCTGGTTTCAGTAATAGCCGCTATGAAACAGTTGTCGATTGTCATAAAAATCCATCTGGTTCACAAATGTCCTCAATCTGCTGTCCTTACCTGGTCTGGCCTACCTGTGACTCCAGACCCACAGCAATGTGTTTGACTCTTAACTGCCCTCTGAAATGGCCTAGCAAACCACTCAGTTCAAGGGCAATTAGGGATAGGCAACTAATGCTGGCCTCGCCGCGACATTCCCATCCTATGAAAGAATTTTTTTTAAATTGTAGACGGCGAATGTATAGTGCTTTCCATTTGTTAGACTTGCTCTTGCCCATTTAATTTCCATGAGATTTTGTGTTTGGAAACTTATGTAACTGGAAGATATGGCATGGCATCCTCTACATGGCATATTGGATCTGTGTGAACAGAGCAAGCAACTATATATCTCCCTGAGACAATCAGATTGGTGTATTGTGAAATGAATCATAAAGCACAGATTCTGAATTGGGAAGTGTATATTAGAAGAGTGAATTTAGTGTATAATCAGGTACAGAAAGTAGATTCGAGAATCAGAAAGATTGGATTGAGAGTGTGAAAAAGATAAAAGTAAAACAAAATTTACTTGCCCTCCTTCAAAACAAAATCTCCAAATGAAAGATGAACGAATGAGACTTCCACATGTAATTTTTAATTTTCAGTGCCAGAGAGATTGTTTGGCTTCATAAGACTTATAATACCATTACTGAAATGGACAAGCTTTAACTTTTTGTGGTGAGTTTAGTTCGTATTTACTGTGCAAGTACAGGAATGTCACATCATTCAGTGCATTTGAATGGCGAGCCAGACAGTGAGATCACTTATTTGCGAAGCAAAAGGTGGAGCCGCACGTATCGGGCAGTAACTTTTTGGATTTTTCTGTTTAACTACGATCTGCATGCTCTTGAAGTTACTGTGCAATTTGCACGCACAATGGTGAACAGTGTTATCTCCAATTTTGACAATAAATCCTGGCCCACTATCTGAAGCACAAAGTTAAAAACATCTCTGCTGATGCATGACTGTCATCAATTTTATGCTGCATCTTTCCAGCAACTAGCCAGAAATATAAAAGCAGATTATGATAGTTTGTTATCAGTATATAAAAAGGAAGGGAGTAGCTAAAATAAATGTTGGTCCCCAGCTCTCCACTGGTTGTAATCATACTTGGCACAAAGGAAGGTGGTTGTGGTTGTTGGAGGTCAATCATCTCAGTCCCAGGACATCATTGCAGGAGTTCTTCAGGGTAGTATCCTAGGCCCAACCATCTTCAGCTGCTTCAATGACCTTCCCACCATCATAAAGTCAGAAGTGGGAATATTTGCTGATGATTGGACAATGTTCAGTACCATTTGCGACTACTCCAATAGTGAAGCAGTTTATGCCCATATGCAGCAAGATCTGGACAAAATTCAGGCCTGGGCTGATGAGTGGCAAGTAACATTCATGCCACATGTGCCAGGCAATGACCATCTCCAACAAGAGAGAATCCAACCATTTTCCCTTTACATTCAATGGCATTACCATTGCTGAATCCTATAATATCAACATCCTGGGGGTTACCATTGACCAGAAACTGAACTGGACCAGCCAAATAATTACTGTGGCTACAAGACCAGGTCAGAGGCTGGGAATAGTGCAGAGATTAACTCACTACCTGACTCCCCAAAGCCTGTCCATCATCTACAAGGCACAAGTCAGGAGCGTGACGGAACACTTTCCACTTGCCTGGATGAGTGCAGCTCCAACAACAACCAAGAAGCTTGACACCATCCAGGACAAAGCATCCCGTCCACGCCCCCCACCACCGATGCACATTGGCAGCAGTGTGTACCGTCTACAAAATGCATTGCTGCAACTCACCAAGGTTCCTTCAACACCTTCCAAACCTGCAAACTCTAGCACATAGGATGGCAAGAGCAACAGGTGCATGTGAACACCACCACCTGCAAGTTCCCTTCCAAGCCACACACCATCCTGAGGGTTGGAGCTGTATTGCCGTTCCTTCACTGTTGCTGGGTTAAAATCCTGGAACAGTCTCCCTAACAGCACTGTAGGTGCACCTACACCACGTGGACTGCAGCACTTCAAGAAGGCAGCTCACCACCTCAAGGGCAATTAGGATGGGCAAGAAAAATGTTGGCCTAAACAACAGTGTCCACATCCCACGAAAGAAAAAAACTTAGGGCTGTACTTATTTACTTTACAAATTTATTAGAGATCTTTGAGGATGTATGCTTAGTAAAGGGGAACCAGCAGATGCAGTACACCTGGATTTCCAAAAGGCATTTGATAAGGTGACACACAAAAGGTTAATGGGCAAGATAAAGGTTCATGGAGTTGGGGATAGTATATTATGCAGGATTGATTTAATGGACAGGAATCAGAGTGTGGACTTAAATGGGGCATCTTCATGATGGCAGGCTATGACTAGTGTAGTGCTGCAAGGATCAGTGCTGGGGCCTCAGCTATTTGCAATCTATATTAATGACTTAGATGAAGAGACGGAGATGTATCTCAAGTTTGCTGATAAGAGCTAGGCGGAAAGGTAAGCTGTGGGAAGGACACAGGTGGCAAGGAGATTATAGGTTAAGTGAGTGGGCAACAAGATGGCAGATGGAGTATAATGTGGGGAAGTGTGAAGTTATTCATTTTGGTTGTAAGAATAGAAAAGCAGATCATTTTTTAAAAATGTGTGAAAGTTGTAAGTATTCAAAGAGACTTGGGTGTGCTCATACAAGGAGTACGGAAAGTTAGCATGCAGGTAGAGCAAGCAATTAGGAAGGCAAATTGCATGTTACTCTTTATTACAAGGGATTGGGGTACAGGAATAAAGGAGTCTTGCTACAATTGTACAAGTCTTTTGTGAGACCACATCTGGAATAGTGTGTGCAGTTTTGGTCTCCATCTTTAAGGAAAAATATACTTGCATTGGAGGAAGTATGGCAAAGGTTTACCAAATTGGTTGTTGGGATGCGCAGATTGTCCTATGAGAGGCTGAGTAAATTGGGCCTATAGAAGAATGAGAGGCAATTTCATTGAAACATACAAGATTCTGAAGGAGTTTGATATGGTCGACGCTGGGAGATAGTTTCCGTTACTTGGGGAATCTAAAACAAGCTTCAGTACAAGGCTGGTCATTTGGGATTGTGATGAGGAGAAATTTCTTCACTGAAAGGGTTGCAAATCTTTGGAATTCTCTACCCCAGAGGGTTGAGGATACTCAATTGTTGAATCTGATTAAGGCTGGGATAGACACATTTTTAGGGTCTCTGAGAATCCAGAGATATGGAGAATGGGCGGGAAAGTGGAGCTGAAGTCCAAGATCAACCATGATCATATTGAATAGTGGAGCAGTCTTGACAGGCCATATGGTCTACTCCTCCTCCATTTCTCGAGTTCAGTAGATTATATTTATTTTAAATTTTGCGATAACTTAAATAAATTCATATATAAGGATGTTTGACATTTTGCAACATGAAGTTATATTTCATGGTTTTGAGCAAAGTATTTCACCTGGATATAATCTCTTTAAATGAAAAAACTCTCAGGAAATAAAATCAATCAGAACTTAAACCTGCTTTTATAGCAAATAATCCTGCTGTTGCCAGAGTGTTAAGCTGGATCTTTTCAGCCTTTTAAAAAGGCCACCTTCATTGTACTATGGAAAGATGATATGCATGTGATGTTCTTTTTATCAGTGTACCCCTCCAAAGAGAATACAAATGCTGGCCTGAAAGGAAGAAGGCAAAAAAGGGACAACTTGAAACTTGTGAGCAGTTTACACTGTCGGGGTCTTTCAGAAGTGGAACATTGGTTACTCAGTGCAATTTCTTTGAAGTTCTGTCGCTTCAGTAAGTGTGCAGTTTTATTCAGTTTAGTGATTGTGTGATTGAACATTTATAAAGCACTGCCCTAAAAGGTGAATGTGAGTGATAAAAAAACACAGGAATTTTTCCGAATTAAAATCTATATTGAGTAATTCAAACAACATTTCGCTCAATTTGGATCAGTATTGCAGTAAATCCAGCGCTGCATCCATTTGTTTCAGAAGCCTTCAAGTGAACAGGTGGAAAATACACAATCAAACTTCTGGTCATATAGGCTTGCACAAAAGGTTTGAATTTAGCAAATAGAAACTTAGCCCAATAGTCTTAGATATCCTGGACTTGTGAACAAATGATTTAACCAAGTCAGTGGGAGGCTGGTCAGTCTTGTATATCACTCACTTGTATATCAAGTGGACAAAGTTGAATGTAGTTGGTGAAAAGTAGCCAGATGTTGAGTAGCTTCTTCAGATAGTAAAACAGGCTGCAACCAGGAGGACCAGCAGCTTGAGTCCATTCTCTGTATTTCAAGACTGCCATATAAATAATGTTGCTGAGCACTGTTTTATACGTTCAACTGAGTGTACAAAGTGGTCTACAAGGCACAGTACCTACTGTAGAGTAGTGCACTTGGTGCATTTGTGCAGTGGTCTTTAACTGTAGTCCATTTTCCCTACATTAAGTACATGAGTCTCTTGTTTTGATTGATCATACTGGACTTTAATAGGGGCTTCATTGACCTCATTGCCGCCTGCTTCACTAGACATCCTGAAGGAATTCCCAGTAGAATGGTTTTGACAGAATAGGCATGGATAATGGAACTGTTTCTCAGGACATTATTCCATCCGATTCCCTAATCAAGTTGCTCGAGTTAAACCAGAAGACAGGCAGCACCTGTGGAGCTAGACAGGATGCCAGCAGTTATAAAGTTATCAAGATCTAGCACAGATCTAGTACAGAAGCACCTCCACCCCAAAAAGCATGCGCGCTAGTTAGGCTTCTTTGAAAGGAACTGCCTTGAAAACATATTAAATTGAGCACTAGAAGGCATGCACCATGCATGACAAACAAGGGAAAGCAGGGTCTAAAACATTCTCAGCACATGTTCCTTGCAGGGAAATTGCTTAAATTTAATTTTTTTGTCTAAAGGGTTCATTTCTGAAAGCAAATTTAGGTAGTAGATGTGGTATAAATGGACATGAATGGCAGATTAGGTACAACAGTAACTATACTTCAAAATTACTTTCCTTGTAAAGCACTTTGGGGCAAGCGGAGGTTGTGAAGGATGCTCATAAATGCAAGCCTTTTAAACATCAGTAATGGACATTGGTGCCTTGGTGTTTGGGCAGTTAATGGACTGCTTCAACATGGAAGCCAATGGAAATGATGCTGTTAGAATTGCACAGAATATACAGCATAGTAACAGACCATTCAACCCAACTAATGTATACTCATATTTATGTTCCACACGAGGTTCATCTCAGCCTTTCAATCTTTCTGTTCCCCTTTCTCTCATTAACTTGTTTAGTTTCCTTTTGAATGTGTGTCAACTGTGGCTAAGTTGGTAGCACTCTTGCCTCTTGCCTCTTGAGTCAGAAGATTCTGACCTCAAGTCCCACTCCAGGACTTGAGCATGAAAATCAAGGCTGAAAATCTCAGCTGGTTGTGACACTATTTCAAAGAGCAGATGAGCTGTCCTCAGTGTCCAGGGCAATATTTATCACTCAACGTCACAAAAACATATTATCTGCTAATTATCTCTTTATTGTTTGTGGGAGCTGGCTGTGCACAAATTGGTTACTACGATTCCTACATTACAATAGTGACTATACTTCAGAAGTATTTCATTGGCCTTAAAGCACTTTGAGATGTCTGATGGTCATGAAAGGTGGTATATAAATGTCTGTCTTTTGAAAGCACCTTGGCTGTTTGCCTTACTCACTTTCTGTGACAGTGAGTTCCACGTTCCAAACACTCTGTACAGCGCATTCAGGTGAAGGGTTCTCCCTGACTGCAGGCTGCTTGAAGATGATGGCATATTTCAAGACTGCTTCACTTGATAAAAATTGCATGGCAAAGTCAGATCGGTAGCATTCCCAGGTAAATCTGTAAAATTCTTATACTTAATACTTAATGGTGAGTATGTATATAATGCTTCAGATCCAGGTTGACTGTCTCTGATCATTCATAAGCAATTCTTCTTTGAGGACAAGAGGGGTTGCCGTAGGATATTTTTCCTTGCCATTTTTCTGAAATTTTTTTTTAAATTAATGTTTAAAGAAAACATAGTCGGAATTGAAAGAGTCAGCAAGTACACTAAACCTGTTCCTTTGTAAGCATGGCAAACCGTCACAAACTATGCAACGTGGTGTTAAGGAAGTAAGTCTCTAATGCTAGAAAGTTGGCAAAAGAACCAGAGGGGTGATGAGAAAATAAAAATGGCAGCAAGTTAAGCTGGAATGTACTGTATGAAAGGACGGTGAAAGAAGATTCATTAGTAACTTTCAGAAGGAAATTGGATTAATACTTAAAACGTATGTTTAAAAAAAACTTGCAGGGCCATGAAGAAAGAGAAAGGGAGTGGGACTAATTGGATAACTTTTTCAAAAGGTTGGCCCAGGCAAGATGGGCTGAATGGTCTCTTACTGTGTTGCATGGTTTTAAGTGTCCCATTTGAGATGTGACATAATGGAAGTTCTTGGAAAATAGCTTTAAGGAAAGCTTTTCCTTTCCTTAATCCTGTGACTCAACCGGACAGGTTTGAAAAAGCCCAGCTGTGTACAGTTGGTCCTCATAGTCTGCAGGATTGGTCTGTTTTCTGACCAATTTTGAGCAGTTTAGCTGATCCCTTTTACAGTAATTGAGATCCTTTACTGTTAATTTGATAATACATTGCTTTAATAAGTCTGAAATCAATGTCCTTGGTATGCTGAAACTTTTCTCTTTCCCTTCATCTCCCAGTTTTAACTTTAATGGGTGAATTTTCCCTACTTGATTTTAAATCATTTTATGTAGGCTCTAGAGAGGGGCCATTAAACTAAAGATTTTCTTGAATAACTACGTTGAACATGCAAGTGGGTAAGTATGTAGCATTACAGTTATAGTTCCTATTCAAAATACCAAATATTCGCACATTCTGATCATCTCAGCCATTTGTGCTGATGATATTTTGTATGAAAAAAATGATCTATACGTTTTAAGTAATCGTTTAAATTCATTGATCACTTGTGTTTTACAAAGCATTATTACCATAATAGATGTAAAGCGTTACATTTGAGTTAAGCAGAACATTTCTGTTACAGATGTTAAATTCGCATAGGGTCCACAATTTCCAAACATTAAAAATGCAGTTGCTAATGGTGTTGCAGGTTTTTGCTATTGGTGGCAGTGGTGTGTGTGTGTGTGTGTGTACAAAAGTATGTATAATTAGCTTGAATCATACTTGGAGGTTGTGGAGCATTTCGACTGCAACTGATTAGGCTTGGTTATATTTCTGGAGGAAGCTGTATTGAGTGTGGAATTATGCAACATTGACCTTCAATCAAAAAAGAAAAATTGCATGCCCAAAGCTCCTTACAAGATGGTTTGATTTCTACAACATTTTCTGAAGGGGCATAGTAGTTGCTGTCTTCCAGGTTAAATTGTAAACTACTCTAGCTGCACTACTGCTACACAATATTTTAATAATGGGTTTTCTCATGATATTTTCCCACAAGTTTGTGTTTTGGCAGCTATTCTAACTATGGGTAAGGTGAGTCTTCCCTTTGGGTGGTTTAGCATTGGAGAAGTGCAGCTGGCAGTAAACAATCAGCTTTGTTTCCTGCATTTTTGTTAACATTAAGGAACTAACAACATTGTAAGTTGGCAAAAATGAGAGTTTTTAAATTTATTGTCAGTTTGAATTGCTTATTCATGTGAGGTTAATGCAGAGGCCCAGCAATGCGTGTGTCTGCATAATAGGCCAGAGTAGCTTAGCTCATATTGAGACCAATTCTGAACATTGTATATAAGGTGAAAAGTAATGACATACAGAGGTCACTTTTCTTAAACAGTGACAGAAAAGGCAATTATAAAATGCCTAAGGAATGGAAAGAAAATGGAAGAAAAAGTTGCCTCATATTGCTCTTGTACATCCTCAAACAAAGAGTTTTCTGTTTCCTTGATGCCTTGAATGTACTTTGTTACACCCTTTCTTTGTCAGGTTGGGGGAAAGCCATCAGGTTGGAAATAGAAAGAAATGGTATAGTATGAGAAATTCAAATAAACCGCATGCGAGTTAATGTGTCCAGGTGGTGGTTGTGGGAGTTGTGCCATTTTTTGTGGGGAGAGGATAAGCGGGAGAAGAATTATAAATATGAAAAATAAAATGAGTGAGGTGGACAAGTATTTCAAAAACCCTTTGGGACATCGGACAGAGCTCTGAAATAAAAACAGAAAATGCAGGTAATACTCAGCAGGTCAGGCAGCACCTGTGGAGAGAGAAAGAGAGCTAACGTTTCACTTCGATAACCTTTCATCAAAACTTTGAAATGAGAATCAGAACTAATCAAAAGGAATGAAATTGTCTTTTAAAATAGAAGTCACCAGCAGCATTGTTCAAATCTTTTAGACTCAGCAATGTCACCCTTTGCAAGAAGTCCCCTGAAAATGGATTTTGAACCCAGGTGCAATCCTGCATTTGTGTGCCTCTTTAAGGAATAGAATCATTCAATATTATATGAAGCTGAGACAAATGCTTCAAAATTACATTAACTTTTAGGACTGACATTTTGTAGCCCATAATAACAAAGCAGTGTTGGGAACGTTGTCACATTGCCTTGCAACACATAACTGCTTCATAGATAAAAGATTTTGGCAAAGCTATTTATTTTTTATGATAAAATGTTAGTTCCTCCCTTATAAGGAAAGGTTAGGTTCATTGGCCTTGTCAAATATTTTGGCCAAATTGTCCTGTAAAGCCTGAAAGTGCTGATTGAAGAAATGAAGTAGTGACAGAGGTGATGAAAAATTCTCAGCATTCCTACCTGAGTTTGCATAATCTTGCCAAAACTTTATACTGAGAGAGCCATCAAATTTCTGGATTAGTTTCATCATTTTCAGTTGAAAGAGTGTTTGCTTGAAATATGTTGTGGCTTACCTTTTGAGGACAGGTGTTTGGTCTCCAAATGGTGGTTCCATTTACTTGGGTTCATGCTATCCTGAGCATTCTATCATAATTATTGGTTTGGACAAAAATTGTTGACTGCAAATGTGAATTTCAAGTAGAATTGAAAGGATTGTGTTTGTGTATTTCTTTTCAGCATTTCTACTTGTTCCGTCCATGGGACCAATATCCTGAACTTTTGATGCATCAAAAAATGCTTAATTCCTTCACAATTATTGAATGCCGAAGGTCTGATATATGGGGGCAATAGGGTGTTTGATATTTTGATTTAAAGCTTACCAGTGCAGATATTAGTTCAGGCAAGGATTATCTGCACTGGCAGCAAACTATCATTTTATGAAAAGATATGGCTTACTTAGTGTGTCTGCAGCTGCCACTGATGCAGCCTAGTCACATCTTCCTGCTTTAGAACGCTAGACCAGCAATGAAAAGTCTGAATTTCTTTAAATTTTAGAAATTGAGCAAATTTAATGTTAACTTCATAGAAAAAGTATAAACTGATGTAGCCTCATTTAAGAAGAAATTATTGCAGCTCAAGATGTTTAAAATCCTGATTTCTAAAATGAAAGTTGGTCAAGTCAGAGCTGCTGAGTGCGGTTACCAATTGCTTTTACCTGTCATTTTTAGAATATTAACTCTTTATTAGTCTAAATAATCTTAAAATTGACTTGTACTGTAACTGTTGCAAATATCAAGTTCAAAATGACAGTTCACAACAATGGAATAATATCTTGTTTATACAGAACTTGCTCTAGAATTTTGCATTTGCACTTCAGAATGAGAGATACTGTATTTTTGTATCGCGTGTATTTAAATTTGTTTATACTGGGTATTAAAAAAGGAGATTTCGCCAATCTTATAGAAAAGTGTATATTTTGACAGTTGTGAAAGTTAATCAGCAGTCATCTGAGGGCTGAAATCATGTATAGCTTTATTGCTCATTTGATATTTATAGAATTTTCAAACATTGATATGCATTTCATTACTGTTGTATTGAATCCCTAACTTTGTAGGTGGAAGCCGTTGAAGCCTGGATCCAGATACTGCATCATTAAATCTACTGCATTGAAGAGCAGGGGGCTGAAGACTTGTAAGTTACTAAGTTCCATGATAAATTAGGTGTAGTGGTTGTCTTCTAAACATGAAGTGCCTGTATTTCCATAGGCAGAATGAGTCAGAAGTATTGAGCTCTAGTGGGAGTCAATTTTCAGAATTCTGTTTTTGTATTTCGAATTTAGAAGGTTTGCTGGTTAATCTGTAAATGTTCAATGCTAATGGAGCAGTACTGTTCAGCCAATAATTCTTCATATTTCACTTAGGCTAATGGACAGATTCAATAGTTATCAGACAATGTTATTTATAAGTTTTTTTTTAAGATTTTTTTTTTGTCAGTACCTTTTAGTGTAGTATACCCAGAAATAGTATTAGAGATGGCAATTATTGACTCAGTTGCAGAAGAGGGTATAAATCAAATGAAAACTTATAATAATGAAACATACCAGATTGTCGGCATCTGAAAAGGAAGTTTGATTTGGAGCCTGTGATGTTCCACCCTCCCCCACTCCACAATGTATTTTCACAATTTGTCACGACTTATGAATTGCTTGTTGAAGATTTGTTCTTTGGGGTACAGCTGGAAATAGTGTTTGTATGTCGTCTTTAGCTCAAGCTGCTCCCTTCCATATGGCATTGTCCAGTCAGTAAAGTAATTCTTCCTATGCAATGCACAGCATCCTTTTTTAATATTTATTCATGGGATGTGGGCATCACTGGCAAGGCCAGCATTTATTGCCCATTCCTAAGTACCTTTGAGAAGGTGGTGGAAGTTGCCTCCTTGAACTGCTGCAGTTTGGGGTGAAGATGGTCCCACAGTGCTATTGTGAATTTGATTTTTGGCTCGATAAGTAAAAGCGGTGATGTATTTGCAAGTCAGGATCATGTGTGACCTTTGGGGATTGACGATTATGGTGTTCCCATTCATGTTCTGTCCTTGTTCTTCTAGTTGGTAGAGGCCATGGGTTTTGGGAAGTGTTGTCAAAGATGCCTTGGTGAATTGCTGCAGTGCATTTTGTAGATGGTACACAGTACTGCAATGGTGGAGGGAGTGAATGGTTAAGGTGGTGGATGCAATGTCAGTCAAGCAGGCTGCTTTGTTCTTGATGATGTTGAGCTTATCGAGTGTCCTTGGAGCTGTGCTCATCTAGGAAGGCAGAGAATATTCCAACACACTAGCCTTGTAGATAGTGGAAAGGCTTTTGGGAGGTGGAAGGTGAGTCACTCACTGCAGAATTCAGAATGACATTTGGTTCCATTGAAGTCAATGGAACTGAATTCCACATGGATTGTAAAAAGGCAACCGATGCAATACCACCTGTCTTCCTTCCCCACCCATGTTCAGTTTCACCCTTTTGGACTATAGTACTGTGCAGCAGAGCATCTGATATTGTAACTTGATTTAAATCCCAGCTTGTGTGTTTTCATTTATCTATGTTTTGGATGAAGCAGATCCTGCACAAGCTGAATTTTCACAGCTGAATATTATAATGGGACACAGCAATGAGATTGTTCCAGTTTCTAGGCTTCTGTCACTGACCCCCAGTAGTTGTAAAAAACCAGTGTAAAATGACAACAAGGAATATTTCCTTCGTTTTGTGTTTTAGCATTATCTCCTTCATTAGGTGCGGGGGAGGAATTTTCTCTCTCCTTTTCTCCACTCTTCTGTCCCCCCACATGTGCCACGCCACCCGCACGAGTGCACACGCACACAACTGACCAGAGGGTCTTTCCATATGCGGGAGAGCCTTTTCGACTATCTGCCTACCAATGATATATGCCAAAAAATACTGTTGAAGGGTCAGTGCAAAATGCAAAGTTCCATCGTTAATACCTGATGAAGCAAGTTGGAAATTGAATTGTTTTGTATTCGGGGAAACAAAAGATTTTTTGTAATTCTGAACTGTTGATCAGTTTTGCCTTACTGTGATCTTTATCACTTACATTAGTTGCATAGGACCAAAAATGGGGAGAAAAGAGATTGCTGCATTTGAAATGTAATAACTGCTTGGACACTTTCCAGCAAGTATTCCTTTTTCAGGCAGTAGCAGAAAGCTAGTGCATAATCCAGCATCCTGTTACACCCTAATACCGATTGTCAAAGCAGTTTTCTGTTTTGCATAGCAAGATTTTTGGACCAGACAAAACGATAACATTATAAATATTATAACAATAGAGGACTTTCCTTAGCATCACTTGCAAACAGTTCCCGACTATTTTAAGACATTTATGTTTCAAAGATAGGGAACAAATGTAAACATCCAATATTTTACTCTTAAGGTCAGTTATTTTGGATGGTTCTCATTTCAAATTATTATGCATTTGCTGTTTCAATTTTTTTCCAGACCAGCCCATATTTTTAAGTCAAACTTGAGTCACTCGATGAACATTGTGTACAATCTGAGCATCTTGAGACGGGCTTCTAGAGTTGGATGTTCTAGAGCAAAGTTGCCATCTTCAAAATTCTCTATATCCTCTCAAATTACGTTATTTCCTGCGTAGCTGGCTGAAAGCTCCAATGGATATTTGGGTGTTCGGAGTCATTAACAGTGATACAGTCAGAACTGAAGAACATCAGGGATCAGTTCTACATGCTGAAGTTGCTCATAAATGCTCTGCGGCTGAGGATCAGCTTCAATTTCTTCAAATTTCTCAATTCTCCTCTTATTTATCAACCATAACTGCATAGCAAAAGTAGTTTGAAATGCTGGTCAGAGTCACAAAATCCCAACTTCTAGCAACAAAATTCGTTACATCCGGAAAACTGATGGAGAATTCAGTCCTGGCTCCTTAATCAGCTAATCATTTTGAAGCCAGGGACTTCTGATAGGGGCCCTTGAAAAGCTTGATAACTCCAGTGTTCTTCAGTTGAAGCTTAGAAGTGAATTTTTTGGAAAGTGGACAAGATTCACATTCCTTGGACCAGAAATTTCCATGGTAACTATTCATAATTAATAACACTTTGTGTCATGCCTGGGGTCACTTATTGACTTTGGCCATTTTTTTTGACTTATGGCATGACTTTTTTGACCCATCTGGGATTAACTTTAGAAAATGGCATTTTTATGGCTTTTCCAATAAAATTTGTTCTGAAATTCCCAGGAGTTTTTATTACCTGCTTTAAACACTTCAGGATGCTCTAATGTCAGAGTTTAGAAATGCTTAACTGTTTCATGTCAGTTCAGAATTTTATGCTTCTGACAGAACCCTGTTTTATTGATGGTTCCCTGACTGACACAATAGTCTTTTGCTAGTTCAGTTGATCAAAGCATGGTGGTTTTGTACTTGGGGCTCAAATGCATTTTGAAAATATTAAATTGTTTGCAAAAGCCTGTCGCCACTAAAGTATTTTGTTCTAACAGCTTCTCTCAAATATCCAGGCCACATAAAAAGCTTAACCATTTAGAGAAGATGGAGCAAACAATCTGGTTACATTCCGCAGAAGAGTCATATGGACTTGAAATGTTAACTCTGTTTCTGTCTCCACAGATGCTGCCGGACCTGAGTTTTTCCAGTATTTTCTGTTTTTATTTCAGATCCCCAGCATCTGCAGTATTTTGCTTTTATTTATGCTTTTAATCTGGTCAGGTCAATCTGTGATTAAAATTTGTACACCTAACTAAAATTGGATGACTGAAATGTGATAAATTATTAATTTGTTTACTAATTGGAATCATAAGATGAAGCACCTTTAAATGAATTATAACAGAACAGCTGTAACAATACACAAACTTAAGTGTGTACAAAACATAGCATGCAGAAGCTGGGCTAGTCGCCAGTATAACATAATGCTGATGGTGACTTAACGTGCAAACTTGACTGTACTTATTAAGATGATCAAGTGATATTTCAGCACAGTTTATTTCATGCTATTTAGCTTTGGATAAAATTGTTGCAAAAATGCTCCCCCTCATTAATGTTCATGTCGAACACAAGCCTATATGGCAGATGGTTCCGACAGTACTATTTTTGTGGAAAGAGATCAGAAAAGGCCACATGTGATACAGGAGGGTCAGGAATACTCACAGTATTAAGCTGAACCAGGATGCAAGATGGACTGATTTAGATCTATGATGTTGCCTACATTATTACTGCCTAGGTCCAAATATCCCTAAACATCTGATCCCACATCACCTGAAGACTCTGCTTAGTCTCAACTCCCCAGGTGCAATACCATTTGTAATGAATTAGCATGTATCTGTGTAGTTAATATAGTTTCTACAGGGTGAATTTGAAAGCAATTAATATAGCTTGTATTGTAATAGTTTATAGTTCAGTCAGCATGTGAGGTGGAAACATTAAATTCCCTGGAGATGTCAGCAGTCTTCTATGTCTTTTTCTGCTGTGGGCTTTAGTTTGATTAGCTTGCTGTTAGATACAACCCATGCATATCAAGCGCCTGGCGCTAATACCATCAGAAGCCATGAGCAGCAACTTTAATGGTTGCCTGCAATGCAAAATACCAACTACAGCAAAGTGAGTTGGTTTCCAACAGTGTCACATTGAAGCTGTTGGTCAATCCTGGAGTTGGTCAAGGCCAATACACACCTCAGCTCACCCAGCAGTGATCTTTCCCCAACTGATGGTGTGCATAAAACTTTGCTAAAATAAAGGAAGCTTGAAACCAGACTGTTGAAATTGTGAAATATGACAATGGTGCCTATGTAATTGCATTGTGCCTTCCAAGTGTGGGTCTGCGTCGCACGTGTCTGCCACATATGTCAAGCTTGAGTTATTAAACTCCAATGAACTATAAGCAAACTTTCTCCTGATTGAAAATCACATTTTTTCCAAACTTAACACTTGCTGTAAAAATTACCTGCATTGTGTTTGGAGATTATAACGCTGCATATCAGACAATAGGTGTAAGTCAGGAGCTAAAAGAAATATTTTCTGGGTAGGCAATGGCTCTTTTTGGGAATGTTTCTAAAAGTGGGATTAACATTTCTTTTTAGCACATTAACCTTAATAATCCAGTGTTTTAATAGGTTGTCTTATTAATTTTCCTTATTTGTCCTCCTGAATGAGGATCTCTTACTAGGAGTATAATTCCTCATATGGTAGTTATGGCCTGATACCTTATCTAAAAGACCTGTATTAGTGTCTGAGCCTTGATATTGAGAGTTTATAGACCTATTGGCTGTAGTGGACATCCCCTTCAGACCCATTCTTCCTAATGCTCATGCATATGCATTGGATTGGAAGTGGGAAGATTAAATTAGGGCAATGATAAACCTTCCACCTCTTCAGGCTGAGGCCACTTGTGGCAGTGACCCTTCCACTAGCTCATTGGGCTAAACTTCCTCTAATATTTCTCCCCACCCCAGCTCTGAACTTGCATCTTTCTCTAATTTCTCTCCTAACTCCCTTCTTCCCACAAAGCCCTCTCTCTTGTCCAGGAGATCCACCTCCCGGCCTCAATCCTATTCCCACTAAACTGCTGACCACCCAACTTCACCTTCTGCTCCCCATGTCTGATAATATTGTTAACTGTTCTCTCTGTTCAGGTGTTTTTCCTTTCTCTTTTAAATCTGTCATCAGCCCCTCCTCAAGAAAGCAATCCTTGACCCCACTGTCCTTACAAACTATCATCCCATTTCCACTTCCCCCTCTCCTTCAAATACTTTAAAGTGCTGTCGCCTTCCAAATCCATTCCTACATTAATGGAACTCCATGTTTGAATCCCTCCAATCAGGTTTCGCCCTGCCACAGTATCAAAACAGTATCAAAATCACAAGTGGCATCCTATGTGACTGTGAAAAAGATAAACTTTCCCTCCTCATCCTTCTCGAACTATCTGCAGCCTTTGATGTGGTGAAGACAGTGGCATAGTAGTATTGTCACTGGACTGATATTCCAGAAACCCAGGGTAATGATCTGGAGACCACGGCAGATGGTGAAATTTGAATTCAATAAAAAATCTGGAATTAAAAGTCTAATGATGACCATGAAACCATTGTCAATTGTTGTAAAATCCCATCTGGTTCACTAATGCCCTTTAGGGAAGGAAATCTGTCATCCTTACCTAAGATAAAAGCAAAATACTGCGGATGCTAGAAATCTGAAACAAAAACAAAAATAGCTGGAAAAACTCAGCAGGGCTGACAGCATCTGTGGAGAGGAAGACAGTTAATGTTTTGAGTCCGAATGACTCTTCTTCAGAAGATCTGATGAAGATCTGGCCTACATGTGACTCCAGACCCACAGCAATGTGGTTGACTTTCTTTTACTCTCTGATACCTCACTGGTGACCATCAAGGATCTATTCTTGACCCCCTATTTCTCATCTGCATGCTGCTGCTCTGTGAAATCATCTAAAAGCACAGCATTAGTTTTTGTACGCTGTACATGTACGCTGATGATGCCTAGCTCCACCTCACCACCACCTTTCGACGAGTCCACTGTTGCTAAACTATCAGACTGCTTATCCGAAATCCAGTACTGGATGAGCAGAAATTTCCTCCATTTAAATATTGGGAAGACACAGTTTTTGGTCCCTACTCCAAACTCGATTCTCTAGCTACCAACTCCATCCTTTACCCTGGCAACAGTCTGAAGTTAAGCCACTCTATTCACAATTGTGTCTATGTCACATTTGACCCCGAGATGAACTTTTGACCTTCTATTTGCGCCATCACTAAGACTGCTTTTTTCCATCTTCATTACTTTGTTCCTGTTTGCTGCTGAAACCTTCATTCGTGCCTTTGTTACCTCTAGACTTGACTATTCCAACACACTTCTGGCTGGCTTCCTTCAGCCTACCCTCTGCAAACTTGAGCTCATCCAAAACTCTGCCTGTGTCTTAATTTGCACCAAGTCCCATTCTTCTATCACCCCTGTGATTGCTGACCTACATTGGCTCCCAGTCAAGCGATGTCTTTAAAATTCTCTTCCTTGTTTTCAAACACTTCCGTGGACTTGCACCCTCCCTATCTGTGTAATCATCTCCAGCTCCACATCCTTCTAAGAAATCTGTGTTCCTCTAATTCTGGGCTTTCTTGCGTTCTCGATTTTAATCACACCACTATTGCTGACCCTGCCTTTAGTTGCCTAGGCCTTAAGCTCTGGAATCCCCTCCCTATACCCCTCCACCTCATTACCTCATTTTCATCCTTTCAGACACTCCTTAAAACCTACCTCTTTGGCCATCTCGCCTAATACCTCCTTATGTGACTCGGTGTTATTATTATTTATAATGCTCCTGTGAAGTGCCTTCCTTGGGCCATTTTATGCAGTGCCTTTAACATGATAAATATATGTTAACCCAAATGCCAGCCTGGCTGATGTCAGCCTACTCTGTACTGGCATAAAACTTGGGGTCTTCCTAATGTTGTTTAATGGTTTCTTCTGGAGGAATGTAGAGATTTTAAAAAAGAATGCAATAAAAGTGTTCGAGACTTGATGGGGGTGAATTGGCAGCATTGGTGCAGCTGTAATATTACCATGAATGACGGCGTACAACTTGACCTACGAAGCCTCAAAACGGGGTTTGACTTTTATACCGAGTATAAAGTGAACCGTCCACGTGTGTGTGTGTGTGTGTTCGCTGTTTTGAAATGTCATCGGCATCTGTGTTATTTGGATATAGAGATAGTTTAAGTAAGTTATATTTTGTATTTGTGGGTATTAGGAATGTGTTTTAGCTTTAATGTTGAAGTTTGATTTGTATTTCTGTATCTGTGTGTTAAGAAAAGGTCAAATTGAGTTTTAGTTTCACTTTTATTAAAAGGTGCTTGCATTTCTAATAAGAGTTTTACGACTGTAGCTAAGTTAAGCAAACAAGAGCAGAAAAAAACAGTACTGTTGCCTAGCAACAGGGGTCCAGAGAAGCAAGACACTTCTGGCTTGTCCAGGGGTAATCTCAGCTGGGATCATAACAGTGCAAAGAGTGGGCATATCTTAACCTCTCAAGTATCTTTGCAACACAACTTGTTTCGCCTGCTTGATCCCTTGTGCCCAGTTATAAGGTACTGGTAAGTAAAATATGTATTTATAGGGTGAAAAATTGAGGCTGACTACTAATGCGAATATAGCAAGTCATGGCTGAAAATGGAGTTGACTTATACACCATATATATGCAAAAGCATGACTTTTGGAGCTGGAAAAATGTGGTCAGCTTATTTGCGCTGGGTTGACTTATATGCCACGACTTAGGAAATTTAGTTTGTTCATTTAACGTGCATGATATGGTAGTTCACCGTATAAGGTTTGGGAAGCTCAAACATAGCTGTATTTGAACAAAAGGCATTGCTTGACTTGTATGAATACTCAACAGTTTTTCATGTTCTGTTTTTAAAATCTTATGCCCTGCAAACTTGAACTCTGCTTTCATGTGCAAAGTTGTGCAACAAATTGGAATGTTAAAAGACTGATCTAATTTCTAATATCTTTAATTTGGTTTGTATTTTTAAACTGCACATTTTAGGTCAACATTTTCACCTATGTCTCCAGATTTCTTAACTGAGCAATAAAACTAACTTCACTGTTGGGCATATGTTAGTGCTTTTTTTCTGCTTTGGCAGAGCCATTCTTGATGACTAACCACATTTTGACATCCATTTGCTTTTTAGCAGTCAAAAATAGGTCCATATTTAATTTATTCTTTGTACCCATATCTAATTTCAGAAATTTTTAATAGCTTGCTGTCGTATGTTAAGTCATTTGCATCAATATTCTATAAATGTCTCATTTCTAGGAATACGTGATCAACCCAGCAATATCTAACATGACTGCTGCGCTTGGTAGATTGTGTGTTGGCTTATTTAGGAGATTCTTTGATAAGTTGTAATTAGCTTCATTTTAACAGTGAGGAACATATTCATTAGTAATTAGGCTATAAGGGCATTAACAGTGGGCTTTCTCAACTAGGCAGTTAAGCTTAACATTTTAATATGTACCTGAGGTTTGCAGTAAACACTACTTCTAGTGTAATATAATTGTTAAATTGGGCATAGTTTTTTTAAATTTAGGGAATGGATATGCAACGAACATGTCTCAGAACAGATTGTGTTTTGGTCAAGGGAAATTTGCTCATCAAAGCTGAAACTTGTATTATTTCAAATTCATTGCCCAAGAAACCCCCCACACTCCCTTGTTTTCTCTCTATTCCCCTCTCTCCTCTAACCTAACTCCCACCCTTCCTCACTCATCCTTCCCACTCTGATTTATTTTCCTTTACTCTCTTTCACTCATGCATTGGGTCATTTTGCCATTTTAAACGCACTAAATATAAGTCGTTGTTGCGAAGGGGTTGAAAGCTATGGGCATACAAGGCCACATTTTGGATGTATCTAAGATATGTACTGTCAGACACATCTAAGGGTAGGTATGAACTTGTGGAAAGGCCCCAAAAGAAAGATGAGGCAAGCTTGTTCACTGTCATTGTATTATAAGAGATGACTTCAGAGCATTTGTCCTAGGGATTCTAAATGCGTTCCTTTTTTAAAAAGGCATTGTTGCTCGACTTGACTAAGCATGAAATGCACTTTGCCCACCACCTGTTTTGGGTTCAGAAAATTATAGAAGATTTCAAAATGCTGGAAAATATGCCAGTAAAAGTGCAAGAAGTTTACATTTCCTTGGGAGAATTCCTGTCACCAAAAGGGAGATGTTGGGAATTTCCCCCCTTTCCTAGGAAATAGATTTTGCAACATTAGTTTTATTATTGACAATTTCAAAATCCACCACTTCAAACACTTCACCTCTTTATGTACTTTTACAGACCCATAATACAATTGATGAGTTATTGGGTTACTTGAAGCTTTAGAACTGCTCATATCGCACTGCATTGGGGAAAAGCCTTTTTACACAGTGAGTGGTTAGGATCTAGAGTGCATTGCCTGAGCATGTTGTAGAGGTGGATTCTATTGTGGCTTCCAAAAAGGGATTGGAGAGAGAAAATTACCTGGAAAGAGAATTTGCAGTGCGACAGGGAAATGGCAGGGGAACGGGGCTAGATGAGTTGCTCTTGCAGGGAGCTACCACAGACACAATGGGGATGAATGGCCTCCTTCATGCTTTAACCATTGTTCTATGATTCCATTCTAAGTGCTCTTTGAATCATACATTAGTCCGAGGTTTCCGTTTGCACAGAAAAATGAATTTAACTGCAGAATGTGATCCCAAAGCACTAAAAAAGCCTCTAAAATGCAACCTAATGAAATAATTTAATTTATTAAATTATCTAACAGTGATTTTGGTCTCAGACCTTCATTCAGGGCTGTTTTTCAGCTGTGCATTTGAGTTGTCAGTTATGTTTAGAAGCTGAAGTTTTTGCGAGATTTTGGAGGTTATATATCAAATATAGAATAAACCAAAGAGAGGGAAAATAACTTAGCATTTTATGTTTAGTCATTAGTATAAGCGTCAGTATCAAAACAGCTTACTCTGTCAATTATGGGTGTTGTGTGGAGTAACACGCTTGTATAATTGGGCTATAAAATGGGTTAGCTCCACTAAAACAAGGCAAAAGGTAATATCATAGTTTATTCTGGTTACTAAGCTTTTAGTAATAAAGTAATCATAGAAGCTAATGGTTCTGATTGAATTTCTCCATCTAAAAATGCTCTAAAGGATTACTGCAAGATACAGATTCCATTCCTTAGTCAATTCCAGTGATGTGTTGCTTCAACAATTAGACTTGGGAGTGGAGTCCTCTTTTTAACTGACAAAAAGACGGCCCAGAATGATAAATGGAAGGAGCTGGCATTTTCTGACTTATTCTGCATTATTCCTCAATTTCCTTTCGGTGTGGTCAACTATATCATCATTATCTAATGTCTTTCCTGTTGCCCAGCTCAGTGAAAATGCCCTCATTTGGTTCCACTCTTCTTCAATTGTAGCCAGTGTATAGTAGAAATGGTTAACAGATGGGATAATGTATGACGTAGATGATGATGTACCACTGACATCAGTCAGTCATATGTTAATCTCAGAGAGGTTGGAATCATGCCAAGGAGCAACATGCCTCCTCTGTAACCTGTTTGGATGTAGTACTAATAAACAAGTGCTAAGCAGACACCAGAGTATGTCTACAGTCCCAGAACAAAGTCCCACATCTAGAGTCCAAGGTAGAAGTACCCATCTCAGAACATGGTGGCAGCAGTAGAGATACCAATGTTAAAAAAAACACATCAGTGTTTATCGAAGGAACCATAGAGTGAAGAACTTTTTGAAAACAGCTAATGAAAAAAATCGGTGGACAAAGGAGGCACACTGGAGAGAGGTAACGATGACCGTACCTGGTGAGCAGTCCCTGCCCTTGCCCTACCTGTTTGACTGCTTCGAGGGTCCATAGTGAGGCCAGCAGTGGGGGACATGGAAATGCCATTTTCTCCAGTACCGAACAGCATCAGGTCTTCGTGAAAAGGAGCCAAAGCTTTAAGTTAGTTCCTTTCTTTAGAGTAGGTCCAGTAGCAGATGGTATGCTCCTAAGGCAGGGTGTGCAGGACAACCACTGCGGACTTCAAGTCCATTCTTAAAGCCCTTGATACCTTTTGTAATCCACCATGAAACCCCATTGTTGAGCAGGAGATTCTGTGTGTAAGAAGGCCCCAACTCCGAGTGCCAAATTGGGCTATAATTCTGGGCGACTCCGAGGCTTCACATGACTCCATAGATTGGATAGGCCCATGGGCAGTGGCCCCACCCAAAAGCCTGCCAAACCAAGTGAAAGTGCAGGAAACTCTATGCCGGCTGCCATTTTGAGATGCTTGCGTTGTGGCGTGAAAATCCAGTATAGATGCCACAACTGCCCAGCAGGGGGCACAGAATGCTTCCAGTGTGATAAAACTGGACATTTCAGTTGTTTCTACAAATCTGGTCATTTTAATCAAAGTCGAAGACCAGAATGTATTTATGAAACACATTCCTACCAAGAAATGGAAAGTCCAGAAAAACACAACATTAGAGTTCCTGGGGGAAGTAGTCTTAATCCAGACTACTACTCAGTTACAATCCATGTTCAAGGCTTTAATACTACTTTTAAAATTGATATTGGAGTGCTGTTAACATGTTAGTAGATGATCTTGACTGGCTTCAGACAATGACCCTTCATCCATCAGACATCAAGTTACAAGGTCCAGGCGGCACAACCCTTCCAATCAAAGACATGATTATTGTTTTCTTTAGCTACAATGGGCGACAGATCAGTGATTCTCTCTGTTGTTCGTAATTAATGTACATCCTTATTGAGTGACGATGTTGGCATACTTCTAGGAATCCTAGAAAAAACAGATGATGCTCATCATTTGAACAACTTACTATCTTTCATGTAACAATCTTCAACCTTTTATTTAGAAGCAGTGGAAATTCAGCCACAGAGACACCATCCACTAGACCCAGGCCAGATATGGAACTTGTGAAAATCTCAGTTCTTCACAAAGGCCAGAGGTAGCAGATACAGAAGGCACAGTAGATGGTGACCATACCCATGAAGACCTGCTGGACCTGAATTGACTCTTCCTAGAGTGTGATGAGGAAGAATCTCTTGCAGTAATGAGTGATTTCTTGGAAGTTGAGGTCCTAGAAAATGATACGTCTTTCCTGTAGATAGATGCGCCTTATGAAGTCTGTTGTCTTGGAGGATTCAGCTGTGTTTTTCGTGGCTGAGCACCATTCAGACCCTAGTTCCACTAAATCTGACTATGTATTGCCTACTTTATTTCCTGTTGCCCATGAAGAATCTTCCATAGAGGATGCCTTGCCTGAGTCCAGGTCAGAGTACATAGAGGATCATTTTGCCCAAGAGCTTGTACCTTCCAAGGGTGAAAGTCAGTTGATACCCATACTTCAGTCCCAGCTGAAATTCTTCTTCCCTCCACAGCTGGAGGTCAGCACAGAAGCTGCAGCAGAATCTTTAGCACCTCTGAAGCTGCAGAATCCTGTACAGCAAACCTGAGTCGATTGTCTACAAGAAATTCGTCTCATTACAGAAGGTGAGCCTGTCTTGTTTCCATATCCTCAGCCATTCTTCTCATTGCCCATTGTGGCGCAATGTCGTACAGCGAGAAGTATGACTCTTGCCATGCCTACAGAAAGTATACGGTCTTCCGAAATGTTATTGGGAAATCATCTCTTCTTTTCCTGACAGACTTATAGGAAGTTGGTCCTTTTTGTCCTTTGTCACATAAGTTCATTGAAATCTCGGATCTTTTCAGCCTTTGATATAGCAGTGGATGATACCTCTTCCCTGGAGTTGAAGATCATTCCTCTTCTGAGGCTTCTTCCCAGAATCTTTGGAGGGAGCAGCCAGCTCCTATGTCTTGAGTTGCTCTTTTCTAGTCCCAGGGGGTCTAGGGTCAATTCTCCTCCGTCTTCTCTTTTGGAGCCGTCTTTCAATGAAATGTTTTCATTGGGCTTGCAGTTCAGTCATTCTGCAATCTACACTTTGCTTCCCAGCAATGCTGCAAAAGTATTGTCCTAATCTGCAGATGATGATGTCGTACCAGATGCAAAAGAAAGCCCTCATGCCTGCAAAGCGTCTTCCCTAAAGATCGAGAATACAGTGGGAGATTGAATCTCCCAACGTAATGACTTGGTGTGGGTGGTGAGGGGGAAGAGTTAGTAGTTGGGTAAAATCTGTAGTTGCAAAAAGGGAGTTACAGAAATGCAATGTAAATAGTTAGACATAGTTTCATGTTGTTAATAAGTGGGATGGCATATTTGGTGGGGGGGTGTAGTATAAAGGGTTAACAGGATCTGCTAATGTATGACGTAGATAATGATGACTGACATCAGTCAAGTCGTGTTAGACTCGGAAGAAAGGCTGGGATCATGCCTAGAAGTAACATAACCTATTCTGGAACCTGTTTAATGTAGTACTAATAAACAAATGTTAAACAGATACCAGAGTATGTCTACAGTCTGTCTAAAAACCAAGTCCCATGCCTAGAGCCCAAAGTAGAAGGACCCATCTTCAGTAATTCTCTTCCTGCTCCACATTGTTACTGCTAAAGTCCTCATGGATCTACCCTTGACCTGTTCCTCATTTATATGATGCTCCTTGATAAAACCATCAGACATGGGTTCCACATATATGCTGATGTCCCTGTCTCTTGACTCTTCTATTGCTTCTGTTGTCAGACTATATGTCCAGAATGAAGTTGTGGATGAGCTGCACTTTCTTCCAGTTCATTATTGGAAAGAATGAAGCTATCATCTTCACCCCATCAGAATGTTTTTACCATTGTCAGTGATTCCATCTCCCCCCCACGGACTATTGTCAAGTCATCAGGTTGTTCATATCTAGACATCAATTTTGATCTTGTATATCCTCTATCACCAAAGACCATCTTCTCTCCCTCTGTAATGTTGGTGGCCTCCAGCTTTGCCTCAGCCCATCTTGAATTGAATTGAGCTGCTGGTCAAGATGGCACTTACCAGGCTTGCTCAAAGAAATGAGAGCTGTGCCAATTGATTAAGTTTTTAATAGTTCATCCACACAAACATCCTTTTGTTAAGGGGAGGTCATGTCTGACCAATTTGATTGAATTTTTCAAAGAGATGACCAGGTGTGTAGATGAGGGCAATGCATTTGACATAGTCTACTTGGACTTCAGCAAGGCTTTTGATAAGGTCCCACATGGGAGACTGATAATGAAGGTAAGAGCCCATGGGATCCAAGGCAATTTGGCAAATTGGATCCAGAATTGGCTGAGTGGCAGGAAGCAACGGGTGATAGTCAAGGGGTGTTTTTGTGACTAGATGCCTGTGTCCAGTGGGGTTCCACAGGGACCAGTGTTGGGTCCCTTGCTATTTGTGGTATATATAAACGATTTAAACTTGATTGTAGGAAAGTTGATCAGTAAGTTCGCGGATGACATGAAAATTGGTGGGGTGGCAAATAATGAGGAGGATAGCCTTAGCTTACAGGAGGATAAAGACAGGCTGGTCAGATGGGCTGATCAGTGGCAAACACAATTTAACCCGGATAAGTGTGGGGTGATGCATTTGGGCAGGACAAATAAGGCACGGGAATACACGATGAATGGGTAGGACCCTGGGAAGTACCGAGGGTCAGAGGGACCTTGGAGTGCATGTCCACTGATCCTTTAGGCCTATACTCACTATAGTTTAGAAGGATGAGAGGAGATCTAATTGAGGTATATAAGATGCTAAGCGGATGTTTCCCCTTGTGGGGCATTCTAGAATGAGAGGCCATAGTTTTGGGCTAAGGGTTGATAGATTTAAATCAGAGATGAAGAGGAATTACTTATCTCAAAGGGTCGTGAATCTGTGGAATTCACTACCTCAGAGTGCAGTAGATGTCGGGACACTGAATAAATTTAGGGAGGAGGTGGACAGATTTTTAATTAGTAACGGGCTGAAAGGTTATGGGGAGAGGGCGGGAAATTGAAGTTGAGGCCAAAATGAGATCAGCCATGGTCGTATTGAATGGAGGGGCAGGCTCGAGGGACTGAATTGCCTACTCCTGATTTTACGTTCTTAAGGTAGCGGGACAGGTAGATAAGGTGGTTAAAAAGGCATATGGGATACTTGCCTTTATTAGCTGAGGCATAGAATGTAAGAGCAGGTGGGTTATGCTGGAACTGTATAAAACGCTGTCTAGGCAACAGCCTAGAGTATTGCGTGCAGTTCTGGAATCCGCATTATAGGAAGGATGTGATTGCACTAGAGAGAGTGCAGAGGAGATTTACCAGGATGTTGCCTGGGCTGGAGAGTCTTAGTTATGAGGAGAGATTGGATAGACTGGGGTTATTTTCCCTGGAGCAGAGGAGATTGAGGGGGGTTGAAGTGTATAAAATTGAGGGGCATAGATAGGGTAGACAGGAAGGAACTTTTCCCCTTGGTGGAGGGATCAATAACCAGGGAGCATAGGTTTAAGGTAAGGGGCAGGAGGTTTAGAGGGGATGTTAGGAAGAATTTTTTTCACGCAGAGGGTGGTGGGAATCTGGAACTCACTGCCTGAAAGGGTGGTAGAGGCAGAAACCCTCATAACATTTAAGAAGTATTTGGATGTGCACTTGCGATGCCATGGCATACAAGGCTGTGGGCCTAGTGCTGGAAAATGGGATTAGAATAGTTAGGTACTTGTTTGACAGGTGCAGACTCGATGGGCCGAAGGGCCTTTTTCAGTGCTGTAGACCTTGATGACTCTATGAGATAGATGATTGCGGTGGATTAGATGAAGGCCTATGACATTCAAAATAGCAACAAGTCAGAACTGAGAAATTAGGTGCATTAGCTTGGCACCAATTATAAGAAAGTTGTTGTAAGAACTCATTGGAGATGCTCTGTATGACCACCTGGACAGGAGTTACTAGAGGTTCACAAAATGACTTCTTGAAGATGATGTCTGACCAACCTGGTTGATTTTTTTTTCCCCCGGAGGACCTTACTACATTGAGGAATGAAGGTAGCCTGTCAACATTGTGCATTTGGATTGTCAAAAGCTTTTGATAAGGTTGCATAAAACTGTAGAATTTTCTAGAATGGAGGGCAGAGCCTACTTGAATAAGAAATTGGTTGCATTCTTGTAGATGAGAATTATCCAATAAAACTTGTGGAGTAGTCACAGGTAGCTATGGCAACACTTTTTTGGCCATAATTATTCTGTGATAATGTGTTAATTGCTGGCTTTTCTTAAGTACCCCTTATATACACCATCTATGTATGTAGAATTCTACACAGACTAGGTTTTGGTTGATGTGGATCTGTGAACTGTTGCTCATAGGAAGTAATAATAATTTTAAAATAATTGCACTTTTTCAGCGTTTAAAGGGACTTGCTATTTGGGTCACGCTTGTTGATCACTTGTCACTGCTGTCCTTTCCTGATGGTAGTGCCGTTGCCTGTGAATCCTTCTACTTACAAGTCTATATGAAATGGAAAGCTACATGCCAGTTTTCATTTTAATTAATGTATAGTATAAATATACATATATAAGAGTACATACCATAAATTATTTGGGAAAATGTACTTTTGGGCATGCTGAAAGTGTTGGGAGGGATTAAGTTGTGTTAGAAATGTCAGGTTGTTTTGAGTTTATAAATATTTTCCACATAGCATAAAGGCGGAGTCCATGGGCCACATTTTCCTCCCGTTGCGGGTGGGGTGGGGAGTACGGGCGGGGACGCACCGCCATTTTATGTGGACGGGCCAATTAAGTCCCGCCCAGTGTGACGTGCGCCAGGAAGCGCTATGCCGGTGGGGGGGCAATTCCCTCAGCCGGGAGTGCGTTCTTTTGTGCATGTGCGCGAAAGAGCGCACAGATCTCCCTGAGACAAAGTGCTGCCTCAGGGAGATCAGCTCCGATTTAAAACTTTGAATAAAGCTTAGAAAAAAATTTCCCTGCCATGTCCCCTCATGTGACATTGTCACATGAGTTGGGACATGTCCATAACTTCTATTGTAAAATATCCTACATTTTTTAAATCACTCATGAAACCTCATCCCGCCCGTGGATGAGGTTTTGTGTTTATTCACAAGTCTGCCTGGGCTCCCGGCCTGCCTGCCTGCCAACCTTAAGGTTGGACGGTCAAGTCCGTTAATGAATTCAATTGGTTTTTTAACTGCCTTAATAGGCCATTGACAGGTTGTCAGGCACATATCCAACTCGGATTGTGTGTTTTCTCAGGCAGGCCCCGCCCCCGCTCGCCGACCAGAAGATGCTGGCCCATGGATTTCTCAAAACTCACCTTGACATCAGTAACACTGAGTCAACCAATCTCACTGAAACTCTGTCTCTCTTACGAGGGATTCCAATTTTCACCTTTGAAGATCTCACCTTGGAATTCTCTCCAAAAATTGCCCAACATAGACGGCTTTAACAACAGCCCACCTCACAGAGTTTCAATCTGATAACCCTGAGGTTTTTCCCCCCTCTAGTTTTTGGAGTGTACTGTCATGATATTGTGATTTATTGTAATAGTGGGGTTTGGATAGTTTCTCTGTCTGAATGTGTGCATGTGGGATTTAATTGAATTGGAGACAGCTGGTCTGGAGGCTTTGAGTTCAACAAGAAGCTAAGTTTGAAATGCTAAATACATGAACATGGCTGAAGTTTTAGAATGTGAGATGTGAGGAAAATTTGCTTTTTTAGATTAATTAGAGTAGTTTGAATTTCAAAGAGATGGTAAGATGTTACACCTAGCCAGAAGGAGCTAAGCCAAAGTGTGTTTATTTTTCCCAAAGGTTACTGATAATATGAACACTATGAAAAAGTTTATATTATGAGAAAGGTAAAGTTCCAAAGACATATCGAAACAATAGAATTTGCATTAAAAAGGGAGAAACATGTATTAAGGAGATGAGGCAATGTGTCAGAGGAGAAGGCATTCTAAGCTCTAGCAAGTGTAAAAAGCCTTCAGTCTCTGTGCATCAAGTTGCTGTCTACAGGAACCGAAGCTGAGAAAACTCACTTTGACTTCTCCTATTCAGGGTATTGTGTTACTTTGCCTGGGTCTGTTTAAATCTATATGTTTTACTGTTGCCTTAACAGAGGTGTAACTGAGAGCCAGATTAATTAAGGATTTTAGACGTTATTATAGTAGTGATTTGTAGACCTATGTATGTGCTCGAAACTTTTGCTTTTGCTAACAAATGTTTGATTTAGTTTTCTAAAACCTCTGAAGTGGTGGTAGTCTTATTACTTCTGAATTCAGGACATGCATCTCAAAATAAAATACAAATTGCAAAACAGTTGTGGCTGCATGATCAAGTTTCCTTCATGGATTTGATCGGCCTGGCACACATCATTTACCACGTCATAACAGCACTTAAATGTCAACTCACAAGCTTTAATGTTACAGTAAGTTATGTAGAATTACATAGAATGTACAGCAACAGGAGCAAGCTACTCAGCCCAACTGGCCCATGCCAGTGTTTATGCTACACATGAGCTGCCTCAAACCCCTTATCTAACCAGATCAGCATAATCCACTTCTAACTCCCTCAGGTGTTTTAGTTTCCCCTTAAATACACCTACAGACTTGAAATCTTAACTCTGTTTCTCTCTCACAGATACTGCCAGATCTGCTGAGTTTTCTGTTTTTATTACTGTAATATGGTTTACTTTGAGATTTGATTCCACTCAAACTGCAGCATTTATCTAACAATTGTGATTTTTGTTTTGGTGCAGCTGAAAACAGTATTCACTGAAAACGCTGCACAATGCGCGAGTATAAGCTGGTGGTCCTTGGTTCAGGAGGAGTTGGAAAGTCAGCTTTGGTGAGTCCTATAACATTTCTGTGTTACATTTGTGTGCTTCCAATTTCCTTTTAACTGCCCTTATATGAATCTGCAGTTGCCAGCTGTCCTAGTATCTAAATTTAATGCAGGTCTAAATGCTAACTGGTTAATTCTCACTCCAGTGTGATCCTGATGTGTGCACGCACTCTTTAGAATAAAGGCTTTATGGTGATAATTGAGAACCCTGTGATAGTTTTTACCTCTCCCAAACTGATGCTGAAGCCAGTAGTATTTGTCTCACTGCTCCATTGAGTGAGATTGGATAACAGACCTGTGGAATGGGCAGACATGTTAGGTGAGTCAAAATCTTGGAACTCCCTTCCTAACAGCACTGTGGGTGCACCTACACCAGATGGACTGCAGCAGTTCAAGAATGCAGCTCATCACCACCACCTTCTCAAAGGAAATTCGGAATGGGCAATAAATGCTGGCCTAGCCAGCAAAGCCCACATCCTGTGAACAAATATGAAAAAAATGTAGAGAAGTGTGAAGTGTCATATTTTAGCTTGGAAGAATGAGGAAAGGCAGTATAAAATAAAGAATACGATTCTAAAGCGGGTGCAGGAGCAGAGGGACTTGGGGGTATATGTACACAAATTATTGAAGATGGCAGCCTAGGCTGAGAAAGGGATAAGGCATACAAGATCCTGGGCTTTCTAAATGGAGGCTTAGACTGCAAAGACAAGAACGTAATGGTGAATCTTTATAAAACACTAGTTTGGCTTCAGTTGGAGTATTGTGTCCAATTCTGGGCACCACATTTTAGGAAAGAGAGGGTTCAGAAAAGATTTCTGTGAAATGGTTCTGGGAATGAAAGATTAATTATGTAAATTGATTGGTGAAGCACAGAGCAGGTTGAGAATAGATTTGATAAGAGGTGCTCAGAATGATAAGGGATCTGGGCAGAGTAGATGGGCAGAAACTCTACCGGTTGTGGAAGGGTTGAGAACCAGAGTACAGCAAATTAAAGTGATAAGCAAAAGAAGGAGTGGCAACATGAAAAAAAAATTGTGTATCAAACGATTAGGTTCAGGGATGTACTGCCTGAATGTGGTGGGGACAGATTCATGGCTTTCAAAAGGGAATTGGATAATTATCTGAAGAGAGCAGGACTACAGGGAAACTGTGGGGAATGGGACTGGCTGAGTTGCTTTTGCAGAGATCAGCATGAGACTGAATGGCCTCCTTCTGTGCTGTAACCTTCCTATGATTCTATAACTCAACACATCCTAGAGATCGAACAGCCTGTAGTTCAAAATAACAACATGTCTATTCATCCAGAGCACATTTTTCAAATTCTGTATTTCTTAACCATTGGAATTAAAGTAACTATTAAAGGTCATTGTGTATTATAATTTGACATACGTCTGTGAAGTTCAACTTGTGTATTCTAGTTTGCTGTGATAGTAATGTTGAGTCAATTGAACTGTTTTGCAGACTGTACAGTTTGTTCAAGGAATATTTGTTGAAAAGTATGATCCAACAATAGAGGACTCCTACAGAAAGGTGAGTTTATCATGAAGTCAAAAGTCTTCTGAATGTCTCCAATGCTAGGGTCATGGTAAAGCTTATCCTCGAAAGATGGAAGTACCATCTAATCTTGATGGCTGTCAGGTATTTAATGAGCTTCCATGCTTCCTTCAAGTAGCAGAGTGGGACTATCTAGTACACATTCTGTACTCCTCTGAGCTGTTTAAAACAGCTGTATGTCACAGTCTGGTAAGTACAGGTCTAACTTGGTAAGTGATAAATTATTTTGTGTCAAGAATATGGGCATGGGTCTTTAACTGGAAATGCCTAATAATACTGCTAGTGGTATTGATTTTGTTGTGGTTCAACGCTGAGCAAATCAAATTTTATGGAATCCTTTATATCATAGTGTGTTTCGAACTTTGTTTAAATATTGGAAGGTTCCATTGGATATATTGTGTAATGGAGATTTGACCATAAGAAAACAGTATTAATTCATTTGACACTTCGTCGCAATTGGTTCAACATTTTTAATACTTAAAAAAAAATTTCTGACATTTAAGACACAAGCTGGAAACAGACTAATTCTAGTAGTTTAAACACCTGATTTTTTCTTTATGGCAGCAAGTTGAAGTAGATGGACAACAATGTATGCTTGAAATCCTGGATACAGCTGGAACGGTAAGACATAGTTACATAGAATATACAATATTGAAACAGGCCATTCAGCCCAACAAGTTTGTGCTGGTGTTGAAATCAATCTCCATCCATTCCATCTGCCTCATCTCAGCCTTTAAGCATGTCTTTTTATTTTCTTTACTGATGTACTGATTTGGTTTCCTTCTGAAAGCATCTTCTCTATTTGTCTCAACCACTTCCGGTGGTAGCGAGCTCCACATTCTAACCACCTAAGTGAAGAACTATCTCCTTATTTCACAATGAGTTTGTTCATAATTATTTTGTATTTATGGCCCCTAGCTTTAGATTCTCTCACAAGATGGGCTTTGTGTAACGTGTGCAACGAATTCTGTGTATGTATTTTACCTTAAGTAACTTTAGCCATTACTACATTCCAACCATTTTTGTGATGGCTAACAACTGTTCCCTGGTGCATTCTCTATGGCAACACCTCTACCAATTAGAGCCTACTTGCCAACCAATCAGCACCCTCTTCTCATACAATATAAATGTGAGGATCCCTTTGAGATATGGTGTTCTTGCGATTCTGCCCTGATGAGTGTAAGACGAAAAGCTTCGACAGCACATCTCTTTTTCAGCAGTACTCAAGCTCTGTACTACGAAGCGCAACAAACATATCCATATGTTTTTTTTTTATTTGTTCATGGGATGTGGGCATTGCTGGCAAAGCCAGTATTTATTTACCATCCCAAATTGGTCTTGAGAAGGTGATGGTGAATGCCTTGAACCACTTGTTTGTTTGCTACAGAATTCTGCTGAGACCGATTGCTTATATTTTTATGAAGAAAGTGTTTTTGCTTGTTCCAAGGCCCAGCAATCCATTGAAGGGTGTGATTCATGTACATCAAAATAATAAGTGACTATCAATTTTTCCTCCTGGAAATGCAATGCATTAATTCTCTATTTTTCCTTCAGGCCTCTATTCCTTGCCATTATTCAGTTTGTTTCCTACTTGCTCCCATCACTTTGGATTTTGTTTCTGTGAATTATATTCCTTCAGGCATTTACAAACACAATTTTCACTAAATTTCTTTTCCTATCACTTTTGATTTAACACTTTATGCTCTTTCAATTAGATTAACTATACTATCTGCTTCATTTCACAATTTTTTGATACCGCAGAAATTTATTTCCCTCTGGGTTGAGTATATTTGTGTAATTTGAGAATGTTATGGTGCTGCCCTGTTGTTAATTTGTTGAGTAATTATAACATTGACAGGGCCATCTACTGGTATAATATTTTTAGAATTCTGAGCCCACATACCATTCTTAATATGTGATATTTGAGAATACTTCATCCTGCTCTTGTTCAAAGTGATTAACATTTAATATTTAATTAAACTGGCTTCAAAAGCAATTAACCTGAACGTGGCTATATCATTGGGATGACCAAGTTAAGATATTTGCAAAGTAGTCTGAGTTGACCACCACTGAAACAAGTAAAACATATTCATACAATTTGATATGCATTTATTTAAGTGGTAAAAATGTAATACTTGTACCATGCCTTTGTTTCAATTAATAAATCAAGTTACAACATTTAAAATTGCTAAAATTTAAAACTGATATGATTTGGATGTATTTTATTTACAGGAGCAATTTACTGCAATGAGAGATCTTTACATGAAGAATGGACAAGGCTTTGCATTAGTATATTCTATAACAGCACAGTCAACATTTAATGACTTACAGGATCTAAGAGAGCAAATTCTTAGAGTCAAAGACACTGATGATGTAAGTATGTACAACTAACCCTTCCCTGGAAAACCAAATCCAGAATTTTCTGGGTTAACTTCTGTTTTGATCCAACCAATAATGAAAATGTCCTGTTGGAAAGGGTTGAAAAAATTACTGTGACCCAAAATTTATTTCAAATGATACTGAAGAGATTAATGTTTGTGCAGTACACTGTAAAATCAGTGCATAACACCACAAACTAGTGGGGGCTATGCTCATGTTTCATATTGCTTTGAGTTGCCAAGTGGAGGCCAGATTGGATATAATGATTGGAAGGGGGATATTACCAGGCTACTTCATGCATTAAGGATGACATTAGTACAATAGAAAGGGATGACCTTAGTTCTAAAGATCAAGATGTAGAATCAATTTGGGTAGGGATAAGAAATAAAGGTAGGAAGTCACTTGTGGGTGTAGGCTATAGGCCCCCTAACAGTAACCACGCTGCAGGCCAAAGTATACAGGAGGAAATTATGGGCTTGTGAGAAAGGTATTGCAATAGTCATGGACGATTTTAATCTACATATAGAATGGGTGAATCAGATTGGCAAAGATAGCATGCAAGATGAGTTCATAGTGTTTCTGGGACAGTTTCTTCGAGTGGCACTTGCTAGAGCCAATCAGAGAGCAAGTTATTCTCTATCTGGAAATGTGCAACGAGATAGGATTAATTAATAACCTCATAGTAAAGGCACCCCTCTGTAGCAGTGATCATAACATGATTGAATTTTGCATTCAGTTCGAGGAAAAGTAAGCTGGGGCCTGAGACTAGTGTTTTGAGGGTCTGAAGACAGAACTGGCCAAAGTTACCTGGGAAATTAGATTAAGGGATAAGTCAGTAGAGATGCAGTGGTAGGCATTTAAGGAGATATTTCGTACTACGCAGCAAAGCTGCATTCCAGTGAGAAAGAAAGACTCTGTGGCTAACTAAAGAAGGTAAAGATAGTGTTGAATTGAAAGAAAAAGCATACAATTCTGCAAAGGTAAAAAACAGCACAGAATGGTGAAAAAAAAATTTGAAGGAGAAATTAGAATACAATAGAAAGCTAACTAGAAATATAAAAACAGGTGCTAAGAGGTGCTAGGATATTTAAAAAACAAAAATGTAAACTGAATGTTGATCCTCCACAATGAGTCTGGGGAATTAATAATGGAAAATAAGGAAATGCTGGATGAATTAAACAGATATTTTGCATCTGCCTTCGCTGTTGATGATACAAATAATATCCCAGAAATAAGTGTACATCAAGAGGTGATGGGAAGGGAGAAACTTGGAATCACCAAGGAAAGAGTCTGAGAAAATTATTAGAACTAAAAGATGACAAGTCCCCAGGTCCTGATGGCCATCATCCTAGGATCTTAAAAGAAGTGGCGTCAGAAAGAGTAGATGCATTAGTTGTAATTTTCCAAAACTCCTAGATTCTGAAAAAGCCCCATCAGTTTGGAAAATAGTGAATGTAACTTCTCCATTCAAGATAGGAGGGAGACAGAAAGAAGGTAACTTCAGGCCAGTTATCTCAACGTTTGTCATAAGGAAAGTGCTGGAATCTATTATTAAGGAGGCTTTGGGGCACTTAGAAAATCTCAATACAATCAAGCGGAGCCAATACGGATTTGTGGAAGGGAAATAGTCTTTGACTAATTTATTGGAGTTCTTTGAAGAAGTAACAAGCAACATGGATAAAGGGAAACCTGTGAATGTGGTGTAATTAGATTTCCAGAAGGCATTTGACAAGGTGCCACGTCAAAGGTTACTACACAAGATACGGTTATATGGTATGGGGGTAACATATTAGCATGGGTAGAGGATTGGTTAGCTAACAGGAAACAGTAGGCATTATAGGAAACAGTTTTGCAAGCACTGGCTGGTTGGGTACAGTCTGCACCTTGCCTGTTGCGAAGAGCAGAAGGGACATGCTGTTTGATACGATCCGCCAGACTTTAGGATGTACGGCCTATAACTGGCCCCACAACCCCTGTCTCCCCCCTCGCTCCTGCAGGCTCCATAAAATTCAGCCCATTGTTTTCCTAAAAGCCACTGCCAATGTATCAAGGGCTGGATCTGTACTATTTGAATGCCCTTCAAAATTAGTCTTGAGGAACTTGATTTTGTGCCATTATGTTGCAGGAAATTCTTTTGGCTTTATATATAAGGAACAAGATATTAAAGCAGAGTTCTTCAGTTTCAAGTTGTTTCACTACCTAATGCTTTCACAAAAGTTCTGGTTTCTGATTTCAGCTTCAATCCCTATACAAATATCTCTATTCAGTTGAATATTGTTACAAAGGGATCATTCCATGAATATGTATTGCTACTTAATAATTCAAGTGGAAAAACACAAAAACTGTTGTTCTTGATTATTTTAGAATTATTTTGGAATAAACTCTTTGTTCTCTACAATGAACCTCCTTCTGTGGCCAATGATTTTTGAAGTTGGTGCCTCAGAACCATTTCCATTTGTTTTGGTAAAAGCAAAATATTGTGGATGCTGGAAATCTGAAATAAAAACAAGTGCTAAAGAGTCATATCCTACTTGAAACATTAACTCTGTTTCTCTCTCCACAAATGCTGCCTGACCTGCTGAGTATTTCCAGCATTTTCCATTTCCATTTGTTTTAGGTCTGTTTGCCATGGTATTATGATAGTAGTGGATATAAAAGTACTTGAGCTGAACGTTGTGCCAGGTCAGGATGGCAAATTTATTTTCCTAAAGGACATTAGTGAACCATTTGGGTTTTTACATCAATCATTGGTCTCCATTACTGATACTTGCTTTATTATCCAGATTTATTAACTAATTTAAATTCCACCAGCTGCATGATGGGATTTGAACCTGTATCCCCAGAGCATTAGCCTGCACCGCTGGAATACTAGTCCAGTGACAATACCATTACGCCACCATCTCCCCTGTAAACCTTTGGTGTTTTTTTTTTATATATTCTTTTCATTGGCTAATAAACAGTTTTCTGCTTGTCAGATTCTGAAGATTGGCAATTTGATATCAACATAACCATGTCAAACTTTGACATTACAATGCTTCATCTCATATTGTGATTAGTGCTGAAGCATGTACTTACTAGCTGCCCCACAATTTGATGGCACCTGGATCAGATGAAGTGTGCACCACTTCAGTACTTGAGAATGGTCTTTCTGCCTCACTCTAAATTCAACCCGCATCATTCCCAGATTCTCCACCTTCTCTACTGAGCAACAGCCAAAAGTACACTGATATAAATGTATCACACTCTTATACATTGATGTGATTAATTTACAATCTTAATGATAATCAGTAACTGTTTTATAGAAGTCAAAATACCTGACAGGAAATGGAATTTGTGCTGAGAAGTTAGATCTTCTAATTGTGGTTTACTGCATTTGCTTATCTTACTCTTAAAAGCTAGACAGAATTGAGACTTGCTGAAGGATGTTAAACCACAGGTGTTTTTTCTGCCAGCATGGCTGAACAAGAGCAAATGGTTAGCATAAAGGCAGTTGCCACTTAAGATAACAAAGTTTGTGATATTTAGAATGGGAAATGGAAATAAAGCCCAAATGAGGAAGCACTAGTGGTGCTGATGAACTAAGGGATTTAGGATTCCAGTTAAAACTAGCTCTGGACACAAAATGATGAAAAACAGCCACCCATTTTTTTGATTACTAGAAATAGAGAATGTAAGTGCATAACATTAGAATCAAAAGTGAACCTAGGGGAAAAAAAACATGTAAAAGAATATGAAAATGTAGACTGTACTGCCTGAAATAGAAATGCTGAATTAATTGAAATTTTTAAGAGTAGGAGATGGATTGGGAATTAATGGTGTTGAAGGATATGGAAAATTACCGGAAATTGAAACCGCAAACTATCATAGCTAACCTAGCTAGTTGGCAAAACAAATACAATGGACCAAATGGCCTACTACCATTTCTATGCGCTTGCTACATGACCTGTGTATAGAAATTAGCTGCAGTCTTTTACATATTTATAAATAAGGCTCTTGGATTTATTTTCCAAGAAAGAGGAAGGAATACCAGTCGATATTTTGTTTAGGGAAGAGTATATATTATGAAGAGTTTCTAATGAATTTGCTTTGCTTCATGTATGTACATGCATTTGAGGCTATTAAAATGTGTTGGATGAAAGAAAATCCAGACTAAATAATCCTAAATATAATATATAAATATTATGCCACAAAATAGTTATGGATGAGAGAGGCCATTTGACTCATTTTAATTAATCCATACATCCAGAAAAATCTTACACTTTTAATTACCCTTGATTGCTGCAGTTAGCTGTTAAATAACTTGAGGGTTTCACCTCCACCATTCTGTTCTGAAATCTATTCCAAGTGTTGATATCTCTGTATGTAGAGGAAATCCTCATTAGTTCTAAAGATACCTTTTACTAGCTTGAACTCATGTACACTTATTCTATTTCGCAGTTTTATTTCAAATAATATCCTGGATTAACCTTTTCCTTACGTACTTCAATATCTCTAAATTCGCATCTCCGTTCTCCCCTTTATAGGCTGTAAAGCCCAAGTCCCTGGAGCCTTCAACTCAGATCCTTGGCACAAAGGGTGAGCCTAATGGTTCTCCCATGCATTACCTTCAACACTTGATTGTTCCCTTTATTTCTTGGTGACCAGAATTGAACACAGTACTTGGGGTTATGGCCTGAGCAAAGCATTGCACAGTTGGATTGTAACTTCCTCTGAATGACATTCCATAGTTTTGGCTTTCCTAATGCATAGCCCTAAGCACCAGACACAGTATTAACCTTTGCTCCTCTAATCACTGCCTAGTCTTTTCTAACCTTTCATCGGTCCTTGAGTTTTTCCCATCTTTGAACTTAAAATTCCACACACAAGGTAACTAATTATCAATTTTTTTTAAAAATGAAGCACACAACGTGGTAAAGTTTACCACATTAACATGTACTATCATTTCCTCAAGTCTAGAAAATTGGTCCGGATCTTCTTTTAACTAGTTTGTTGCATAAACAACTCTCCAGTTTACTCCTAAACAATTCTTCTATTTTACACAGAATTGAATTGAAGTAACACTTAGGTTTGTCATTTCTATTTTTTCACTCTTTTGAATATTTTATATATATTTTTAACTTAGTTTGAATCAACCAGTGGCTCCACAATAATGATTTTCACACACCACATCTTGCAAGACTCTCAATGCTCTTAGATAAGTGTAATTTAATCCTCGGTATAAAACAATCCCGATGGGGAAACCAAAATAACCAAATTTATAGAATGACCCTCAAATGAAGAAATTACCAGCAAGATTCCACCTTGACACTAATCAGAACCAGTACAAATTACACATGAATGAACAGGCAAATAATAGTTGATACACCAAAGATAGGTGTTTCTCAACCACAAGCATGACTCCTTGCACAAATGTGGCACCAGATAGCTACACGGTTCCACAGTATGCATTTCTTTTATTCATGTAGGGTAGGTCAGAAGTCCTATCTGATAACAGCTTGCACCTTTGAGTTTCATGGGCATGATTATCATCAGCAAGGCACATTCCTACAAGCCTTCCCTCCCTCACCAGGAGTGACGGTCCTGATGCTGTAGCTTCCCAGAGTTTCTTTTCGATTGATCAACCAAATCACCCCAGTTCATGGTTTAGCCAATGTTTGGAAACACCTAGCTCTTTGGCGTCTCCAAGCTATTCTCATGGCTTTCCGGGCTTTAAACCTCTTTAGCCAGCTCACACACTATCTCCAAGAGCTCTGTCTCCTTGCCTGCCAAATGAAAAAAACTGACCTCTTCCAGAGAGTCGTTTGTTGCTTCTCAAGAATTCTCTGCATTCCTCTGTCTGTCTTTCTCTTTGTGTCTGCATCTGTGTGCTAATCGTCTTCACCCTCCAGCTCCTCTGCTTGTAGCTCTCCTTTGTGTCTACCAGCCACACAGCTTCTTTCTTAACTTCCTTCCTGTTGATGATGCCTCCAAGTCCAGGATCGGCAGATCACATGGACCAGTATTTCTTACTATCCAAGAAAATTACAGTTGATCCCTTTACAATTGATGCAAACTCTTAAAAGTCCTTTTCAAGCATTCTTAAAAACCATTTCAGATTCCACAGACCTTTTAAATTAGAAATTTTTGCTTACTATACTGCTTCCAGGTCAAAAGCTGTCACAGGTATTCATTTGTTTTAAGCATTGTCAACTTGTCTAGTACTTCCACCTTCTTCATATCAAAGTCTTGAATTAAACCATGGTATTTTTGGTGGGGCGGGGGGTGGTACATGTTCATGTCTATCCTTGTGGGTACTTTGTGGAAGTAATTATTCAGAATATTTATCTTAGTGCTCATCTTCAAACCTATTTAAATGTATTAATGTTTGTGTGTCTTCCTTGATGACCCTCTATAGCATGGGAAATTGTGCTCCAACGTAATTTCGGGCAAAACACTTAAAAGGTGTGCTTCCAGCCTAACATGTGCTGTTTCTAATTGGAGCCCATGGTCTTCAGGGGTTTATAAGGTTAACAGCAAAAAAAAAGCTTCTGTCTGTCTGGAGCTGGCATATTGTATACTGTAATAAAGTTTGTTGCTCGTTAGCCCCGAGCTATGAGATGTAAATATGTTGTCCAGCTGCCCTCCCCATTGTTTCAATCACAAGATCAGTATTTGCAACAAGGCGCAGTAGCTGATCTGCCTGCTGATAGTGTTAAAGATTATTTGGAATACTCTCATCCAGACCCATGCAGCCAGATGAAATCTTGTACTGACAGCAGCACCCACTGCAAACTTGAGGCTGCTGCTAAATTTTTGATCTTTACCGCAGTGGTGTCAAGGCTCAAAATAAAAATCTATAATTGAAGCTATGATATTGCAATTTTATTTCCCTTCCCTTCACTCATTGTTAGATTACCCCCTGGTTTCATGGACATCATTTCAAACCGAAGCGTAGTGTGGAAAGATAAAGCTTTGTGCTTCTTTTCCCTTCTTGGAAAGGAGATAACTTGGTGTCCCTTTCACTCTCTCCTGCTGTGTTTTCAGTAATTTGTGCTATCACTAGAACCCATGTTGAGATTAACGTGACTTTATTTTTTTCAATACTTGAACTCCTTTCTCAACATATTTCTCTATAGGTGTTCATATTACTCATGAATTTCAAGCCACATTTCTCTCTCCCAGCATAACTTACAGAATTGTGTCTTGGTCATTGCTACTTAAGTAATAATTTACTAGTCATTTTTATAAATGGTCATTCGTCCTATTTTTAAACACTTGGCGGACCCAAACTGTGAAAATACAAATTTTATATATATATAAAATATATATATATTTTATATATATAAATTTATAAATTAATTGTGGAACACCACTGTAGGAATACTTCCGAAGAGAGGAAGAATGAAATTGGAGGGGGAGACTGCAAGCTTGGGTAAGAGGGCCACTGGAGAGAACGGGGGTCTGAGAATAAAGTAGAAACCGCAGAGGGTTGTAGATACTCAGTCAATAAGTAGATTCAGGACTAAGACTGATGGGTTTTCTTCAAAAAGCTAAAGATATAGGGATAGAGAAGGAAAGTGAAACTCATGTGGAAGTTCAGTCATGATCATGCTAAATGGCAAAGCAGGCTCTTGTGGTCAGCTCCTCCTATTTTTTATGTTCTTGTTATGCTGCAAGTACCAAAAAAACTAATGGTGTGCAGGTGGGGAATATAATTACTATAAGGTTGTAAAATGTGTTTCATTGTGTCCTTCTGCAAGTTTTATCGTGCAGGAATGTCAGTATTTGAAAGTTGAAATCACTTGCTTAACTTGTGTGGTTAAGTATAATTGTAAAATAGTGCTGTAATCATGTCACTGGAGAATATGCCTAATGTTAATTATATGTAACTAATTTTATACAGGATATAATTGATTTGGCAGCATTTGATTCTGTCGTTAAAATACCAAACTCCAAATTGCAATTTCGATGTAACAAACAGTGTCTGATATGCTTCAATAATAACTGTTGTCCCTTCAGTATCAATAGAAAAAGTCATTTTGTAGTCTGAACTCAATTTACCAGATCTAAAATCAATACTTTCCTGGGCATTAATGTGTCTAGATAGCACACTGGTCTGAATTAGAAGTAAGAATTCAAGCCGTACTCAGTAACTTGAATATGGCTCAAACTTTATATTGGAGTCTTTGAGATTTAAACAAAGATATTATCTACCTGAACTCTGGATTCTATTGTATGTTGAAGGCCTATTCAAAAAAGCACAAGGATTTCTGGTATCTTCCAACTGATTATTAATTTCTTTGTTGTTTATGGGATCTTGGTGTGCACAAAATTACTGCTGGTTGTTTGCATCACAGTTACTGCACTTTTAAATATTTCATTATAAACTAAGTGCTTTGAGTTTCTGAAAGATTTAATGAGGCGCATTCAAGTTTGTCCTTCATCAGTGACTGATGAAAAACATGGTCTAAATCGCAATGTAAGATTTTGAAATTGATTCAGTTGCTGGAGGTGCATATACATATCACAAGTTCCAGTTAGATTGAGCTGGATAATATTCTTGTCACCATGATGTACACTAATTCATATTAATTCCTTTAGTTGTCTAGACTTCCACCTTAAAAGAAAATCACTGGCAAACTAATACAGTTGTGTTTCAGGAGTATCAGTTAATAGTTCTACATAAGAACATAAGAAATAGGAGCAAGAGTAGTCCATTCAGACCTTCAAGTCCACTCCACCATTCAATGAGATCATGACTGATCTTCTACTTCAACACCATTTTCCTGCACTATCCCCGTATCCTTGATGTTTTTAACATGTAGAAATCTACCTACCTCAGTCTTGAACATACTCAACAACTAAGCGTCCACAGCCCTCTGGGAAATATTCATCACTGAGTGAAGAAATTCCTCCACATCTTGGTCCTAAATGGCCTGCCCCTTATTTAGAGACTGTGTACCCTGGTTCTAGACCCACCAGCCAAGGAAAACATCCTGCATCTACCCTGTCGAGCCCTGTAAGAGTTTTGTATGTTTGAATGAGTTCATCTCTCATTCTTCTGAACTCCAGTGAATAAAGGCCCAGTCTGTTTAATTTTTCCCTCATAGCACTATCCCTCCATCCCAGGAATTAATTTAGAGAAAAGCTAAAAGCAAAATACTGTGGATGCTGGATATCTGAAACAAAAACAGAAAATGCTGGAAAAGCTCAGCAGGTCTAACAGCATCCGTGGAGAGAAAAAGAGTTAACGTTTTGAGTCCGTATGACTCTTCTTCAGACCTTCTTACAGGGTTTGACAGGGCAGATGCAGGATGCTTCCCTTGGCTGGTGGGTCTAGAACCAGGGTACACAGTCTCAAAACAAGGGGCCGGTCTTTTAGGACCGAGATGAAGAGGAATTTCTTCACTCAAAGAGGGTGGTGAATATTTCGAATTCTCTGCCCCAAAGAGCTGTGGACACTCAATCATTGAGTATGTTCAAGACTGAGGTAGGTAGATTTCTACATATTAAAAATGTCAACGGATATGGGAATAGTGCAGGAAAATGGTGTTGAAGTAGAAGATTAACCATGATCTCATTGAATGGTGGAGTGGACTCAAAGGGCTGAATAGCCAACTCTTGCTGCTATTTCTTATGTTATGTAGAACTATTAACTGATTAATTTAGTGAACCTTCGTTGCACTTCCTCTACGGCAAGAATATATTTCCTTAGGTAAGGAGACCAAAATTGCAAGCACTACTCCAGTTGCGGTCTCACCAAGGCTCCATATAATTGCAGTAAGACATCTTTACTCCTATGCTCAAATCCTCTTGTAATAAAGGCCAACATACCATTTGCCTTAATTCCTTGCTGTATCTGCATGTTAGCTTTCAGTGACTCGTGAACAAGACTCCAAGTCCCTTTGAAGTTCAACGCTTTCCAGCCCCTCTCCATTTAAGAAATACTCTGCCTTTCTGTTTTTCCATCAAAATGGATAACCTTACACTTCTCCACATTGTGTGTTCTATCTGCCAATTTTTTGGCCACTCGCTTAGCATCTCCAAATCCCCTTGAAGCTTCTTTGCATCCTCCTCACAACTGTCATTCCCACTTAGTTTTGTGTCATTAGCAAACTTGGAAATATTACATTTGGTCCCCACATCCAACGCATTGATATAGATAATGAATAGCTGGGGCCCAAGCACTGATCCTTGTGGTATCCCACTAGTAACAGCCTGCCATCCTGAGAATAATCTGTTTATTCCTACTCTGTTTTCTGTCCATTAACCAATTCTCAATCTATGCCAAAATATTATCCCCAATTCCATGTGCTCTAATTTTGTTTATTAGCTTCTTGTGTGGGACCTTCTTTCTGAAAATCTAAATTTATCACATCCAACGATTTCTGCTATATATCCACCAATATTCTGCTAGTTACATCCTCAAACTCCAACATATTTGCCAAACATGATTTCCTTTTCATAAATCCATGTTGATTCAGCCCAATCCTACCATTATTTTCTAAGCATCCTGTTATCACAACCTTTATTAAAGATTCTAGCATTTTCCCTACTACTGATGTCAGGCTAACAGGTCTGCAGTTCCCCATTTTTTCTCATCCTCCTTTCTTAAATAGTGGGGTTACATTTACCACCTTCCAATCTGCAGGAACTATTCCAGAGCCTCTAGAATTTTGAAAGATGGCCACCAATGCATCTTCTATCCCTGCAGCCACCTCTTTCAACATTCTCTGGTGAAGATCACCAGGTCCATAGGATTTATCTAACTTAAGTCCCATCAATTTCTCTAGTACATTTTACAATATTAATATCTTTCAGTTCCTCATTAGCACTAGTCCCTTGATTCTCCATTATTTTTAGGAAGGTTTTAGTACTTTCCTCTGTGAAGGCAGACACACAGTATTTGTTTAGTTTCTCTGCCATTTCCTTATTCCCCATATTAAATTCTCCTGATTCCACTTGTAGTGGACCCGCATTTGTTTTTGCTAATCCTTTCCTTTTGACTTAACTGTAGAAGCTTTTACAGTCTGTTTTTACATCCCTCGCTAGTTTACTCTCACAATAGAGTCATAGAGTTTGACAGCACGGAAAGAAACCCTTCGGCTCATTGTGTCTGTGCCGGTCATCAAGTTGCTATCTACTCTAATCCCATTTTCCAGCACTTAGCCTGTAGCCTTGCATGCTATGGCATTTCAAGTGTTCATCTAAATACTTTAAATGTTGTGAGGGTTCCCACCTCTACCACCCTTTCAGGCAGTGAGGCCCAGATACCATCCCCCTACCCTCGGTTTAAAAACAGTTTCCTCAAATCCCCTCTAACCCTCCTGCCACTTACCTTAAATCTATGTCCCCTGGTTATTGACCCCTCCACTAAGGGTAAAAGTTTCTTCTTATTTACCCTATCTATGCCCCTCATAATTTTGTGCACCTCAATCAGATCTCCCCCCCCCCCCCCCCCCCCCCCCCCCTTAGCCTTCTCTGCTCTAAGGAAAACAACCCCATCTATTTTCACTTTCTTAATCTTTTTGATCGTCCTCCTTTGCAGAATTCTAAAATGCTCCCAATTCTCAGGCTTACCATTTTTTGGCAACTTTATACATCTCTTCCTTTGATCTAATACAGTCCTTGATTTCTTTTGTTAGCCACTGTTGGAACACTCTCCTCGCTGGGTTTTGTGCATTACAACAAAACTACATCTATGTATTAGTTCTTTAAGTGTTAGCCATTGCCTGTCTACTATCAAACCTTGTAACATAGGTTCCCAGTCTACCAATTTTCCCCTCATACTTTCATAGTTTCCTTTGTTTAGATTTAAGACTCTTAGTCTGAGTTTGAAAGTGATATAGTTCAATGTAAAATTCTTTCATATTATGGTCACTCTTCCCTAAAGGCTCTTTTACAACAAGATTATTAATTAACCCTTTTTCATTGCACAATACTAGATCTAAAATAGTCCATTCTCTATTTGGCTCTTCAACGTACTGCTCTAGAAAGCAATGTTGCATACGTTCCAAGAATTTGTCCTCTGCAGCATTAGCACTAATTAGGCTTACCCAGTCTATATCATCTCCCACGATTACTGTATTATCCTTATTACACACACCTCTAAGTTCCTGATTTATGCTGTGATTTACGTTACCAATGCTGTTTGGCCTATAAACAACACCCACCAATGTGTTCTGCCTGTTTCTTAGTTCCACCCAAACTGATTCTAAGTCTTGGTCTTTCGAACTAAGGTCATCTTTCACTACAGCACTAATACCCTCTTTAATTAAGAGCTACCCCACCACTCTTTCTCAGCTTCCTGTTCTTAAATGTAACATACCCTTAGATATTCTGATCCCAGCTTTGGTTTCCTGTAACCATGTCCCTGTAATAGCTATCAGGTCAACATATGAATATATAAGTGAGCTGACAATTCATCTCTTTTATTGTGAATTCTATGCCCTTAATTCAGCATTTTTACTGATTTTGTAAACTCTGGCCCTATCTGCTAGCACACTCTTAAGTTTGCAATCACTCTCCCTTCCTGCCATACTCTGATTATAATTAGCTTTATTGTTACCTTGATCTATTGCCTTGTCGTTTCCCTTAAATTTACTCAATCTGCCCCTTCATGATCCTTTCCTCCCCCTAGTTAGTTTAAAGCCCTCCCTACTTCCCTAGTTATATGACTTGCTAGAATACTGGCCTCAGCACAGTTCAAGTGTAGACCATCCCAACAGTATAGCTCCCATTTTCCCCAGTACTGGTGCCAGTGCCCCATGAATTGAAACCCATTTCTCCCACACCAATCTTGCGGCCACGCATTCATCTCTCTCAATTTTTTTATGGCATACCAATTTGCATGTGGCTCAGCTAATAATCCAGAGATGATTATCCACCTTTGAAAAGTGCTAGGTTGTATCTGTCTGAGCGGATAGTGGAAATGATGTACGAGTAAAAGTGGGCTAAATAGGGTTCTAAAATTTGTACATTGTGTTAATTAAGTTTTGCACCGAATGTATATTCCTTAAAAAGTCACATGTCTTTCTTAAAACTTTGTGCATTCTGGGGCTTGTATAGATTTTGTTACAAAATGTACCAGAGTTTTAGCATAGCTAAAAAGAATAATGGAATTAATAATTGATGGCAGATTTGCAAAAGTGCCCTCTTTTTGAATGTTAAGAATTATCCACCATCAGATTACTGAAATATATTTGTAGCTTCGTTTATAATTTCCTCCTGGAAGTAAAACCATCATCAATCCAGATCCATTTATTTTTGGAAAATCTGCTTTGCAGGATGACCCTAAGCATTAACTCACTTCACAGTAAGAACTACAATATTAAAATCAAATTTAATAATTTATCAACGAAGTCATAGTTGATCACGGTTTTCCCATTCCCTCCGACAAAAATATATTCATCCCATCTACAGTCACCATTAAAACTTTATAAAGTGTAGTGATAGGTGTGAAATTCATACATAATGTCCACTTGACCTACCTAAAATGCCAACACTGCAGATCTATATTTTGCCTTTCAAATTTAAGATTACTTCCAAACATTTTGAACTAGGGATAACTAGGGCAAAATATTGGTTATTGCAGGTCTGTCCCTATGGCTTTTTGGGGATCGGTTAGCTCAGTTGGCTGGATGGCTGGCTTGTGATGCAAAGTGATGCCAACAGTGTGGGTTCAATTCCCGTACCGGCTGAGGTCATCCATGGAGGTCTCGCCTTCTCAACCTCGCCCGTCACCTGAGGTGTAGTGATCCTCAGGTTAAACTCGCCACCAGTCTTCTGTCTCCAATGAGAGAGCAGCCTATGGTCCCCTGGGACTATGGTGACTTTCTTTTCTTCTGAGACTACAGATTAAGAAAATTGTACACAGTTCATGTGTATTAGTTAATGTGTGGTTCCCATTCGTAATATTGGGAACTGTATATCGAATATACCTAGTGACAACAGCTTGTTCATTGTTTCATGCATGTATCATAACTAAATGTGATTAATTTATGAATTATCAATTGCTATGTTTTAGCAATGTAGAAAAAATTAAAGAAATTTGAAATTTTAATTTTATATTTGTACAAATATTTTCAGCTTCTAACAGAAATTCGTCTGCCCTTTTGCAGGTACCCATGATTTTGGTTGGTAATAAGTGTGACTTGGAGGAAGAACGAGTGGTTGGAAAAGAACAAGGACAGAATCTAGCAAGACAGTGGTGTAACTGTGCCTTTCTAGAATCCTCTGCAAAATCAAAGATTAATGTTAATGAGGTGAGACTAATGTGCAGAAACACTGAGCATTAATGCAATTTGTTGCATTAAATGATTTATGTATTCATTTCATAATGGGGAAATCGTCACGTCTTAATTTGACTGGAAAGCAGACAAGTTGACAATGATTGAAATTTGCATCTAAACATATAGGGTGAATAATTTTTTTAAAAATTTAGAGTGTATGAAATTAATTTCAGGTTGTAGAATTTGCAGAACAAATGGTTATTTTGTATGAGTTTGAATTTGATATTCTCAGGCTGTGGGTGAGTTACAAGTGTTGGGAATTAGAGATAGTTTAACTAAGCTATATTGGTTTTTGTGGGTGTTAGGAATGAGTTTCAGTTTTAATGTTTAAGTTTGATTTGTATTTCTGTATCTGTGTGTTAAGAAAAGGTCAAGTTGAGTTTTCGTTTCACTTTAAAAGGTGCCTGCATTTCTAATGAGAGTTTACGACTGTAAGAGAAATTATGCAAATACAAGAGTAGAAAAACTGGGCTGTTGCCTAGCAACAAGAGCCCAGAGAGGCAAGTCCCTCCCACAGACACGCACAAGCACATTAAACTAGAAAGAGCAGTTTTTGAGTTCAGTCTTGAAGGCAGCTGCCTGGCGGAAGCAGCCTAGAAGGCTCAGGTAGCCAGTTCCAAGCTAAAGTTGGTTGAAAGTAGCTGCCAGGAAGCAGCTAGAGCAAAGGGGGCAGATAGCCAGTCCCAAGCTAAAGAAGAAAGTCCCATAGAATCCGGAGAAGTGGAACAAGAGAGTCCCAAGCAGACCTTCTAGACAAAGGAAGAATAGGAACCTGGAAAATGTACTGTTAAGTGAAGTTAAGAGTGAGGGACAAAAAGCTTGAGGCCTAAAGCTTCAAGCTGCAGGAAGCAGAGTCAAAACAATATGAAGACTTGTAAGAAGTCAGAAGGTTCAAAGATGCAACTGAAGGTCTGTAATTCTTTGCTATGGGCATGTAAAGCAGTGGTGTACTATTGACAGCTGTGAGAGAGAATGCATGGAGGAAAGCTTGAATGCATATGGTGACCCAGGGGAGAGGAATATTGGAAGGAGAGTTCGAAACCCAGGAGGTGAACCCTTGCGGAAGGTGTCTAAGAGAAAGCGTTAGTTTGAGAGAAGATTCTAAGGTGAGTTCTTGGAGAGTGGAAACCTTCATGTGAAAGACAGAGTTCAGTGAGACTGGTTGGCTCAGTGTAACAAGCGTCTGAGGGGAGTTGAGGAGAGATCCATAGCACAAAAACAAAAATACTTGGAAAAACTCAGCAGGTCTGACAGCATCTGCGGAGAGGGATACAGTTGACGTTTCGAGTCCGTATGACCCTTCATTACGGACTCGAAACGTCAACTGTATCCCTCTCCACAGATGCTGTCAGACCTGCTGAGTTTTTCCAGGTGTTTTTGTTCTAGATTTCCAGCATCCGTAGTATTTTGCTTTTATCTTAGAGATCCATAGCATCTGTCTGGGGTGGCATCTGTCACTTGATTTCAGAGTGTGGTGTGTCCTACCACAGGTTTACATGGACTGTACTTACTGTGAACATACGAGTATGAGTTTTTGTAACTTGTGTTATCCTTACAAATCTGTATATATCTTTTAAAGTCATAGTTGTGGGTGAAGGAGTATTGTAATATAGTTCACCTTTTCTTGTTTAATAAATGGTTTATGCTTTTGTTAAAAGTTCATTAACTGACTTCGGTGACTTTGTTCAGTAGCCCCTCTCCAAGTACCTAAACAAATGAACCAAAGTTAGGATCTATCAAGCTGGGTTCCGCCCTGGGATCAGACTTGTCCAGTGGTTACCTCAGGTGGGGATCATAACACAGGGCTGTTTGTTGCCCATCCCAAGATGCACTGTGAAGGTGTTTCTGGGCTACCTTCTGGAACTGTTCCAGTCCTTTTGATGGTACATTCATGATGCTGTCAGGAATGACAGAATTTTCTGCAGCTTGGAGGGAATATGCTTCTTGCTCTTATCCTTCTTGGTGGCAAAGGTCACAGAGTTACGAAGTGCTGTCTAAGGCAAGTTGCCACAATGTGTCCTGTAGATCATGGTATGATGTTGCTGGTGAGGGTGGATATTGAGTCCAATGGTTGCAGTCAAAGAGAGACTGCTGTTTTTCATAGTGTTGAGTTTCTTAGTTTACTTTTTGGATGGATCCATCGGGAAAATGGTGAGTATTCAATCATGCTCCTAGCTTGAATCTTGTAGATGGTGAAAATTTTGAATTCAGAAAGTGAGTCATCCGTTACTGAGTATCTTGTCTCTGACCTGCTTTTGTAGCCATGATTTTTGATCTGGATAGCCAACCTAAACTTCTAGCCAGTGGTTAAATCCACCCAACACCCCGTGCACCACCCCTCCACTTTTCCCTGAGGGAGCTGCTAGTGCCTATTGTGCCTCCATAGCAGCTTGCACATTGAAGATCGTGAATGCTGAGATATTTGTCTTATCTTGTCTTGACGTATCGGGACAGGTTTCTACTTGAAACAGATAACTATATTACAGGGAGCTTTTTTGGAAGCTACATGCCTGAACCAGGTCCATGACTAGAAAGCCACGCTCCCCGAAGTACCCGCACTTTGGGCTCATTCATCAAGAACAATTACGTGGCCCCTAATAGGCAGTAGGAAAAGCTACACCTTCAGTCACTACATCAGCAGTGGTCCGAAGGTAAGTTCTGGAAGGAGGTTTGGAGCAGGCCGTGGCAAGCTTGGTTGATTGTGACAACTGTTGAATTGAGAAACCACTCATGTTCCTCTTGGCCCATCAAGGGGTTTTAACTTGCCTTTCGATGTCATTCTTCAGCAGGTCTGTAACCAGGCTTTAGGTCCCAAATTAACATGAAAGCCCTAACATATATTTTCAGCATTTGTGATAATTTTAGCATTGGCAGCTTGAGCGTGTGCCATACCACTGGTAAATTTGTTTTATGTACAAAGAACAAGCACTGCGCATACCAATTTCTACCCTAAGTTTTCGTATCTGATCTTGATAAACTGAAAGCTTGTGTCCAGAATGTACAACTAAGAATAAATGAATCAGAGTCATTATAGAACAGAAGGAGATTATTGAGACCACTGAGTCCATACTGGCTCTCTGTGGAGCAATCCAAACAGTCCTATTTCCCTGCTCTATACACAATTTTATTTCCCTCAAGTGCCCATCCAATTTCCTTTTGAAATCATTATTGTCTCCACTTCCTCCACCCTTGTAGACTGAGTATACCACGTCACTACCAGTCACTGGGCTTTTAAAAAAATCTTCCTCTCATTCCCCTCTGCATATTTTGCCCAAAACCTTAAATCTCTGTCCCCTAGTCCTTGTGCCATTTGTTACTAGGAACAACTTTTTCTTTGTCTACCTTAACTAAATCTTGTCCACTTGGATCAAATCTCCCCATAATCTTCTTTGCTCACAGAGTTGGCTACATTCCCTTACCTCTGGAACCATTCTGGTAAATCTCCTCTGCACCCTCTCAAGGAACTTCACTTCCTTCCTAAAGTGTGGTGACTGGGACTAAATGCAGTATGCTACTTGAGGCCAAACCAGAGCTTTATACAGGTTCAGCATAGTTTTTCTGCATTTGTACTCAGTACCTCTATTTATGAAATCCAAGATCCCAAATGCTTTGCTAACCACGCTCTCAGTATGTTCTGCCGCCTTCAAAGACCTATGCACTTTTACTCCCAGGTCGCTCTGACCCTGTACACGAACTGTGCCATTTAGTCTGTATTGGACCGTGACTTCTGAGCTTCCCAGTGTCGCATTGGGAGGTACCCCAAAGATGCGCTGGGGAATCCCCTTTGGAAGTTCCCAGGTAAGATTTGCATGGCAATTGGCCAGAAGTGCTAAGTTTCCTTGGGCAATTGCCCTGCACTGGGAACCATCCGAAAATGCGATTTAAATCACTAATGGATGATCCGACTGGGTTACACCAATTATTACCCAGAAAAAGCTAGAAGGATTAAAACCACTTCTAACTCTGGGTAAATATTGCACAGACTCAGGCCAACACCTCCATGGAGACTCTCTCTTACCCATTGCACCCTCCCTCCACTGCAACACCCCCCCCTACCACCGCCACACACAAGGCCAGCTCAGCCTGACCCACCCCCTGACCTCCAACTTTCTCCATGCCACCTCCCCCCTCCAACCCCCAAATCCCATACACTTACCTTAGACACTTACCTCTCCATGGCCTGTCAATAATCTTTAAATTTCAATGGACCTTTAAACCTACCTGGTTTACAGCAGCGAGTGCCATTAACAAAGGGGCGGCATCCTTCCACTCAACTCAGCTACACTTCGATGCCAGGCCCTAGGGACGTGCTGTACTGCCTGGTTCTTGCCTAGCCTGCTTGCCACTCCAAGGAAGTTCAAGCCCATTGTGTCTCACTCTCCCTTCTGCCAAAAATGCATCAACTCACGCTTCTATCTACCACGTGTCTGAACATCCTGCTAATCTGCATATGTCCTGTTGGAGTTGATTTGTATCATCCTCATTATCTATCATACCTCCAAGTTTGATATCCCATGTTAATTTTGAAATTTTATTCTATTGCAATATCCAAGTCATTTATATGTTTTCAAAAAAGCAGTAATCTTAACACCACTCAACATTTTTATTATTTTTGGACGCAAGCACTAGAAAACCAACTTTTCTGCCTGGCATGTTTTTGTAGTCTTCCTATTCTATTCTGGATCTCCCTTTGTTTTCTTTTTCCAATCTTGCCAGTCTATTTGCTAGATCTGAGTCCTTTTACCACCCCTCTCACTGTTTTCCTGGTCTTTACAGAATGTATGTATCCTCCACAGGTTTTTTATTCTTTCATGGGATGTGAGCGCCACTGGCAAGGCCAGCATTTGTTGCTTGCTCCTAATTGCCCTTGAAATTGGTGGTAGTGAGCCATCTTCTTAAACCACTGCAGTCCATCTGGTGTAGGTACACCTACATTGCTGTTAGGAAGGGAATTCCAGGATTTTGATTCAGCAACAGTAAAGGGATGACAATGTATTACCAAGTCAGGACGGTATGTAGCTTGTACCGGAAAACGTACTGAGATGTTGTGTTCTAATTTAAAACTGCATTCTTCATACAAAGAGTGGTCAGTGTATAGGAGACTTCCGGGAATAGTGGCAGTAAAAACCCTGGAATCTTTTCAGAAGCAGTTGGAAATTGTGTTGTAAAATATTGGGTATCCAGGCTGAATTGAGGAATGCTGATTGGCCCCCCCATTTCTGATTATCTTGTAATAATTTTGTTTTTTCTTAAAGCCTGAGAATTGTTGTGATACATTTTAACAATTTAAATTAGAGGAACTTTTTTTAAATCTCAAATCCCTGTCCTCTGGTTACTGACCCTCCCACCAGTGGAAGATTTATTTCTATCTACTCTCAAAATGCTCATAATTTTGAACACCACTATTAAACAGCCCCTTGACCTTCTCTGCTCTAAGGAGAACAATCCCAGCTTTTCTGCTGTCGACAGAAATCCAAAGTCCCTTATTCCTAGTACCTTGCTCCTAATGTCCTCTGCTGCACCCTCTGTAAGTCAAGGGTCCTGTATGATGCTTAACAATTTGCCCTGCCATCTCAATTTACAGAATCTCAAAATCAGAGTTGTTGCAGTCAACTTAAACTGGGCAATTTACAGCACGGAAAGAAAGGTTACACATGAATGTGAAATGGTATAGATGGGGTCAAGAATTATGTAAGGTTTGAATTGATTGTCACCTAATGAATTCCATTATGCTACTGTTTATACTGCTAAGATGTCCCTTAATATGTACTAGAGCATTATGAAAGATTTTGGTTTAGTTTCTTTGAAATGGGCAAAAGGTTTATGACAAAGACTTTATTTGAACACAACTATCAAACAATACTGCTGCAGTAACTTCAGTTGCTGAGTGGAAAAAAATTTCAGTTTGAATGGCACTGGTTGAACCATCCATCAGGTAGTATACTTCAGTAAATGGTATGTAGCCAATTTAATCTCAATTTAGAGACTGGATTAATATACCAAACATGTCTGTTACTAAATTTGACTTGCATTGACAAGTTTTGTGATCTAAAAGGTGAAATCTATAACCCAACTATCCTGTAAATGAGGGAAAGCCTTATTTACAACAATCTTGCTATCGTTTAGATCCTTTTCTATAACTTGAATACCCAAAAAAAAACTTCTGTTTTACAGGGACATTGTGAAAATTATAGATTGCATTTCAAAACTTAACAGTTATTAATGAAATTATTGTAAATTACAGATTTTCTATGATCTGGTCCGACAAATCAACAGAAAATCTCCAGTTTATGGAAGGCCTCAAAAAACCTCAAAATGCCAGCTGCTTTAATACAGATATATTCTAACTCCGAGCCAGGTAAAAATGATTGCATGTAAACTTTATACCTGTTAGTTTTGGGGAAGGGAGAAAGAAAAGAGGGGGAGTACTTTGGACTATGATATTAGCTACATATATTTAAACAAACTTGTTTTCCTCTTTTTAATAAACTTGAACATTCTCTTTTGGAAATTGTGTACATGTCTTTTGTAACAACACAAAGGACTCAATCTACCAATAGGCTGAAGACTTTTCATAATTTTAACCAAATTTGATAAAATATTTCATCATTGCCACAGGTTAAACTAAATAAGGAGGCTGGGAACCTTCCTGGTATTAATACAAAAGTCTTTTAAAGCTTGCATGCAAGTGTAAAATAAATCCCATGCAGTACTAAACATTAAACGTTTGAAAATTTGTAAAGTTACAGATCTGTTTGCAGCACTTTAGTTTCCCCAGTTCTCCCACCTCCTCCACTCCTCAGCCTTCTATTTCTTGATCTTAAGGCATTGATTTGTGTTGAGGTACAATTCCATAGATGACACAGGCTGGTGGCTATACTTTTGAACTTGGACAGTGATTTTTCAGACTGGTAGAAGGAGAAGACAGACCATGACTAGATTGTGATAAAGAAAGTGGTCTTGGTTCATTTATCTTGCACCTCAATTTTTACCCAAGATTCAGGGTACTAAGACCAACTACAATACTATTCATGGTATTACCCTGCCAAAATCAGATAACTGAGCACAAATTAAGGATTTAATATAGCACCTTTGTTGCCTGCATGGCTCAATTCTGTAGCACATGTCAGCATTTGTTCCGAGAGCAATTAGAGGAGCTTTCTCATGTTTGATTGCATTTTAAACATTTCTTAAGTGCCTGTGTATTGTCATTTTTGTCTTTGAAAACAAATTGCAGTTTCCTAATAGGCTAGAGGAATTGTTCGGTGAAAAATAATGGTCTGGTCTGGTGGAAAGGAGTATTTTAAGATAGATTAATTTATGAAATGTTACTCCTAATACCAGAGGGGATGTAATCTACTAGTTGAATTAATTAGCCAGAATGTTAAACTTCTATTTTTTTTGTCTTCTCACTTGAAAGTTTTTGGCAACTCTGAATTAGATATACCTAAAGTATTTGAAACATAAATTTAAATTGCTTTATATTGTTATAAATCCTGCGAACACATTCTTTAAGGTGGTTTTATGCAAAGGGTTTTTTAAAAAAAATTAAAGTGGACAAGTGGACAACGTAAATGGGTTCAACATGATGGCTTTCTGGAGAAAAGAGAGATTGAAGTAAATTTTGAGAAGGATAGTGGGATTCAGTTAAGTCAACAAAGGGATGGGCTTTTGGGCCTCTGTTCTTTTTTTGTGATGTTTCTTAAAATGTCTGTGTATATATACATGTACAGTAGAAACTTCCAGCTGTCTCTTGGCTAAAGATGGTAATAGCATGAATTTAACTAAAGTTCTTTTTTTTAATAAACTTTCAGATATGATGAACTATTTCCCATTTTGACAGTGCCAGCATTCCACTTTACTAAACCCATTGACATCTGAAAAATGGACTTTCCTGTGGTGGTATCCTTCAACAAATGGATGAAAGCTCCCAAGTCATTTTGCACATAAAGTAACTATAATGTTTTCAGCATTTCAGGAACAGAAAGCTATTTTTTACTTCTAAACATTCTAATAGTAAGCAACTGTTACAACTAGGACCTACAATACAGTGTTACTGCTGACCACATTGGAGCAAGTACTCCTTTCACCAATGTTGCATTAAACTGGTAAATAACTATTGGTAATTCCCTTTTTTGGCAATTAAGTTATGTAATTTCCTGAAAGCACCACTATTTTAGCATAATAAAGATGGAAGTCCAAAGATCTCTTTAGATTAGATGACTTCTCACAGCTAAATCTGCTTCTTGAATATTTGTAGCTTTTAAAATGGAGATGCAAAATCATCGTTTTAGTGTATAACTGCGCTCTGATAATTGCAACAGCTATTAAAATAATTGAGTTTTTATTTTAGTAAAACCTGTGGAAACAGTGATTTCTGTATAGAAAGTGTATGTTTTTGTTTCAACCATACTTTGTCTTTGGTCTTCAATGTTGCCTTCAAATAGCTGTTAACATTTTCAGAAAAATGTCAAGTCTTTCATTGTATGTTTCCTTTTTGTTTACATGGATAATGTTTATAAAGGATTGTACAGTGCGGGTCTACAACAGGAATTATATATTTTAAGATACTTATTTTAAGACTTTACAAGTTTGCTTCGAGATCACTCTTGATATGCTCCTGCAGTGTGGATTCTCACTAATTCTGCTTGCTTATGCATATTTGTAATTATCAGTACCAAATATACATTAAATTAGACATTGCCTGTTAGTGGTTATGTTTCATGTGTAATGTTTTGTTGACATGTTTCCTGGTGGAAGAGTACTGTGGGTATTGATGGTGAATGTGAGAAATAATTTTTATTCGAGTGTAATTGGTCACATGGCCTAAGTTCCGCTCATTTATTTAACAATGCCTTCATGCTTTGTATGCATTAACTTTTGGGTAGAAGATTGTGTATGGAATTGAGCCACAGTATTTGAAATGACCAACTTAATGCTACAAGTGCTTTAAGGTGGCCAAATGTAAACTTAAAAGCCTTAATTTCCATAGAGTGGTGCAATTTTTTTGTATAACCTTGCATCAGTTCAATAAATTTGGATTGCCTTGCAAGGGCTTGCATTATGATTATCTGCCACTTGAATGTTTTGTCATGTTTTAACTGCAAGTAAATAAAGTATTCGTTTAACTTTTGTAAATGTAACACATTGTGTACATTGAATACCATGTGCGTGTTGTGTTGGGTGATTTTTACACTTTTAAAAAGCAGTTAAAATAATCCAAAAGCATCATTTATTTAGAGCAGGCTGCATATTTTGTGCTTTGTATTGGTGTAAAGGCTCCAAGTTTATTTTCAGCTCTTAGTTTGTGTGTATATTACCACACCACACAAAAGGAATTGCTTAAAAGAGATATGGGCTGAGGTAACTTTACCTTTAATCTTTGATTTCTGGAAATATTTTCCTCCATGTAAAACCTTTAATCAAAAGTATGTCTTTGCTTCTGTACCATTCAACAAATTCCCCAACTGATTAAGCCCTGATTTTAAAAGATGGTATTTAGCCAGATGTCTTCCTTTTGCAGGGCTAACTTCTATCCTTGCATAAAAACAAAAAAAACTGCGGATGCTGGAAATCCAAAACAAAAACAGAAACAGAAATACCTGGAAAAACTAAGCAGGTCTGGCAGCATCGGCGGAGAAGAGTACAGTTGACGTTTTGAGTCCTCATGACCCTTCAACAAAACTAAGTAAAAATAGAGAGGGGTGAAATATAAGCTGGTCTTCTACGCCCCCCCCCCCCCCCCACCCCGCCACTTAAACCAGCTTATATTTCACCCCTCTCCTATTTTTACTTAGTTCTGTTAAAGGATCATGAGGACTCGAAGCGTCAACTGTACTCTTCTCTGCCGATGCTGCCAGACCTGCTGAGTTTTTCCAGGTATTTCTGTTTCTGTTTTTGTTCTATCCTTGCATCCCTGAAACTTAAGAACCAGTTTGTAGCTGCATGTATTTAAATAAATTCCCTCATTAAGCAGGAGCTACAGAAGCTGTCCATGACTGTAGGGTCAGTCTCATTTTAAAGTTTAGTTGTCACGACATTAAAATAGAGAACAAAAAATCAATTTAACAGCTAAAAGCTAACATAACTACAATATTAAGAAAAACATTACCACTGTAAAGAAAAATCAATAATATTTCATTAGCACACTTCGACAGTATAATTAGCCCTTCCTTTACAGATTGACCCACGTTTGAAACGTCATGGCCCATAACATCTGTGCCCCCCAGTGTCGGATTTGTGGGGTACCCCAAAGATGTGCTGGGGAATCCCTCTGGGAAGTTCCCAGGTAAGGGTTTGCACAGCAATTGCCCAGAAGTGCACACTTCCTCTGGACAATTGCGCTGTGCTGGGAACCATCCGAAAATGCGGTTTAAATTGCTAACTTTGGATGGTTCCGCCAGGGTTATACCAATAGTTACCCAGAAAAGGTTAGAATTAAAACCTCTTGTAACTTCAGAATAACTATTGTAAAGACCCAGACCAAACCCATGGGACTCCCCAACACACCTGACCGCCACCAAGTACACCGCCCCCAGCCTCTGACACCCCCACACCCCGACCTCCAACACCCACCCACCCCTGCTGAACTCTGACATTTACCCTACCCCCATGCCCTTAAATGCTATCTACTTATCTTAGACACTTACCTTCTCCCTGGCCTGTCAGTTTCCCTGGCCCTTTAAACTCACCATCTTTATGGCAGCTAGTGCTGTAAAAAAGGGGTCGTGGCCTCCTTGAATGCGCTGGAGCTGCACTTCGAAGAGTGCGAGGAGTCTTTCGATGCAGGCCCCAAGCAGCTTCAGCGAACGGAAATGTCAACGATATTTTCAAGATCAGGTAAGTAGGCATTTCTTCTAATTCTTGTGGGTCAGCACTTTCCGACGTTAGTCGGAGATTACATCCCCATACTCATATTGAGTGTGATCATCCAATTGCATTTTTGCAAATACTTCAGCCTTGCTATTGCGTTCGTGAAGGTCTCCACCATAGTTGAGATGCGTATGTTTATCAAGGCTTACCCTTTTATTTGTTATCTGGTTGTCTGCCACCATTCTCAACTCTCCTTCAACTATAGAGCTTTTAGTTTACATAAAAACATAGAAAATTTACAGCATAGAAGGTGGCCATTCGGCCCATTGTGTCCCTGCCAGCTGAAAAAGAGCTATCCAGCTTAATCCCATTTTCCAGCTCTTGATCCACAGGCATGTAGGTTATGACACTTCAAGTGCATATTCAAATATTTTTTAACAGGCAATGAAGGTTTTTTTAGTGTATATTCCCTTTCAGGCAGAGCTCCAGACATCCATCACCCTCTAGATGAAAACATTCCTCCACTCCCTCCAATCCCTTTATGCATTACTTTAAATCTATGCTTCTCCCTCCCCGACCCTGGTTATTGACCTCTTTGCTTGCCCAATTTCCCTTTTAATTTCACTTCTACACTTTTTACACTCCAGGTTTTCTACACTATTGAGCTTGTCACTTGACATGTTCTTTTTGCCTTATTGATTGTGCTCTTTGACATCCATGGGGTCTAAATTTGCGAGTCCCTTCCCTTTTCTTAGTATAGGAATATACTTGTTCATATTTGTTCTGAACCTCTGCTGCGTCACCTCCTTGAATACCATCTGCTGCTGTGACACTGTATTGTATTGTACTTCAGGTAGCTGTTTCCAGTTGACTTTCGCCATATTACATAAATCAGTAAAATTGGGCTTTCCTCATTAAAAAACATTTTAATGCTTATTTTATCTTTGTCCTTTTCCATATTAATGCTAAATCTAACTCCAGTATGATCACTACCACTAAATGCTCTTCCACTGATGCCCAGCTTAATTTGAAAATTGCTGAATAAAGATATGTCTAAGCTTTTCATCTTGCATTCATCACACAAAAAGCTTAGGCATGGCTCTTTTTTCAGCAATACTCCAGTTCTGTTCTACCAAATGACTATTAATTTGAAAACTAAGCCCAGAACTACCTATTCATTTGCTTGACGTGCTATGCACTGGTTAAAAAAAGTTCTCCTGAATGCGTTTTAAGAATTCTCTGCCCTATACATAGTTTACACTGATTTAACCCCAGTTAATGTTAGGGTAGTTTCAATGCCCTACTATTACTATCCTATTGTTTCTGAACTTCTCATCAATGTGCCTAGAGATTTGCACACTTCTCCCTCTGACTGACTATTATATACTTTCAGTAGTGTAATTTCCCAATTTGGTTCCTCAGTTCATCCTATCTCATCTGAGCAAATCATATGCTTCTAGCATATCATCCTTCTCAGTGTGATTGTTTCTTTAACCAATACTGTGATTTCTCCCTGTATCCTATCTGAAAATCCTGAGAGCAGGGATGTTAATCTGCCATTCCTACCCTTTAAACCATGTTTCAGTGATAGCTATGGTATACTTCCAAGTCCCAGTCCATCAGCTCATATGCCTTATTCATCAAACTCCTTGCATTGAATCATTTAGCACTAATCCACTGAACAACTCCTTTGTTGATCTGTTCTTAATCTGTCCTATGGCAATAGTGCTGCACCACACAGTTGGAGGGGAGTGAAAATAAGGCAAAAGAATAATACCGTGGATGCTGGAAATCTGAAATAAAAACAGAAAATGCTGGGAAAGCTCAGCAGGTCTGGCAGCATCTGTGAATCAGAGAAACAGAGTTAACATTTCGAGTCCGTATATGACGAAGAAGAGTCATATGCATCGGAAATGTTGACTCTGTTTCTCGAGGGCTACACAGTAATTGGTCAGATCTGCCAATGGTATTGTGTGTGGATGTGCCTATGCAAATGTTGCAACTTTGTTCAAAGGGTGTAAGGAAAAACCCAGCAACTGAGGGCCAGCTAGTTTAACTTGGGAAAGCTTTTAGAAATGATAGTCCTGGACAGAATGTACTTGGATAAATGTGAATTAATTAGGGGAAGTCCATACGAATTATGCCAGTAAAAAGAGTCTTGCTATAATAATTTAAAATCATTCCTTTTAACATCTGCATTGTTAATACAATAATGTGATCTTAAAATTATCTTTATTCATTTCAAAATTTACATTTATGAGTGACCTATTTTAATGAATTCATGTGTTGGTATGCTGAAGTTACATGGCGTATTCCAGGCGCCAACAAGCCTATGGGCAGGTATTTGGGAAAAGTGAAGCATTTTTGTGTAATTTGTTGAATTCTTATGATACTATGGTATTTCAGGTGCACGAAAAGTCTATCTAGGCCTCAATACAATATCAAAGCCTCTCGATTCAAATATGAGCATCTTGTGGGTTTTATTTGCATATATGCTGGAGTATCTGCTTTTCTGCCTCTGAGAAGTTCTTACTTTGTCATTATTTTCTTAAAGTATATATCAGTCTTGTTCAAATTGGGTGGTGACAGGTAAAGGTGTCTAATTTACATTCCAAGTGAGTACATTTTTTAAAATCTTGGGACTAAGTCTCTCTCTGGTACAATTCTACAATATGCTATTGCTTCTGTTCACTTATCCATTTAACATTTTTCTCTTCTTTTTCATCCATGCCTAGTGGCATGAGACGACCCAATTCCTCTGCTTTTACATCTAATAGATTGTCCTCTGGTTTATTTCCAAAATAAAGACCCTTTTTACATGTGAAAGTTGTTAGTCTAACTCTTGACCTCACACAGGGAGAACTGACTGGATACAATGGGTTGAATCTTATTAGCTGTATGGAGTAGCTTTGAAACTTAGAGGACGAGAAATTTCTGACGGTTGCATTTGGGTCAGCTACCTGACATGTTCCTGCCTCTGAATGCAGAGTCAGATTGGCACCCAATGTTAAGTGCTCACGCAGGGGCAAAGTGGTGACTCCCGCAATTCCTGAGGCTGATGCCCAGCAGGGGCCTGGAGGCAGTCTCCTGGCAACAAGCCAGGGAGCCATTGAAGCCTATTTTAAATCTCCTCAGCCTGGATACTGGGATCAGAAGGCCATTGCCGTGGCCACAGGCCATCCTGCAGAGGGGCTCCCCCTCCACAATGATGGCCTGGCAGTTGTGGTGTGGCCATACTTTGAATTTTAAAAATAAAGTCTTCAGAGGGCACCTCCATGTTGTGCCCTCCGGTGTCTCTCTATTGGCAGCACTCGTGTCTCCCAGTGGGACACCATGCCTCCCACAGCTGTGGAAACTGAAATTGACCTCCCCATCTGCACAGCCCACCTACTGTCCTTAATTAGAGGATGAACGTGGGGGCGGCCTGTTAATTGGCTCCTCTGGGAAGATCATGCTGGCAGGCGGTCCACAGACATCATTGGGGTCAGACCCAGAAATGGTCCCTGCCCACATTTAAAAACAATGTTGGTAAGATTCTGTTCAATGAGTCGGGGGGATTATCACCAGTCTTCTCCCCTCATGCAAGTACCCTACGACTTGTCAACCCAGTGTTCAGAGACCAGAACTCTGTTCTCTGCCAGCCAAGCCCATTTAATGTTTAATAGAAAATATCAAAAATGCTTGGAACATTCAGCAGATCAGGCAGTATCTAATTGAGATGTTTAAGTTGATTAGAGGATCTGCTGGCGTAGACAGAAACTATTTGCTCTGGCGGGGGAAGTCCAGAAAAAGGAGGCATAGCCTTAAAATTTGAATTAGGCTTATCAGGGTTGGTCAGGAACTACTACTTCACACAAGGTGTCGTGGGAATCTGGAGCTCTCTTCTCCCAAAGAGCTGTTAGGGTTAGGTCAACTGAAAATTTCAAAACCGAAATTGGTGTACTTTTGTTAGGCATGTTATTGAGGGTTACAGAACCGAAGCTTCTAGATAGAACAGAGGTGCAGATCAGCCGTGATCTAGTTGGAATAGGCTTGATATACCAATGTCTATTCCTATGTAGAGAACCGGGGAGTTATCATTTTCAATGTGTGCCCTTCATCACAACTGGTTAATTCTTTTATTCTCCCCTGCTGCAATTGATATATCTAAGGCAGTTTGAACAATTGTGGTCAGAGCCTCAGCTGGCTTATCTGACAATAGAATGCATACCAGCTTGATTCAGAGACTTCAAGCTCTTCTAATTCTCTGAACCAATTCCTTTTCCATAGTTACCTCTAGCAATTCTACCACATTCTGCTCTAGTACATTTATTCCCCCAACATTTGTAAAATGTGATGAAAATATTTAAAATTGCCACCATATTTTCTTACTTCACAGCTAGTTTCCTTTAATCTCAAGTGATTTTGTTGTTAAACTATTTTGTCAATTTTAAAAGTCTACTTTTTATGTACCTGCTAGCCTTTTTCAAACTTTCTCTTACCCTTTCTAATTTTCCTGCTCACCTCCCCACTACACTTCTATTTCATCATGCTCTATTTTAGTATTGTTGGCCCTTATTTTATCAATATTTTTGTTTTAAATTTGTTTGATTTTAACCTGTCCCATCCTTTTATGCACTCCCTTTCTATTTGATAAGAAAATATCTCTTGTAGTCTATTCATTTAATTATTGAAGATTCCCTATTACTTTACTGGCTTTAACACGAAGACTGGATCCCAGCAGCCCCACACAGGCAATGCCAAGATGGAACTGCATCTTCCAAAGTCGGCCTTCCAACCATAGGAAGCTGCTCTCTAGGGCCAGGTTTCAGATGGCTGGCCATGTTTTATCTTGACAGTCCACTTTTCTAAGTCCCATTTGGCCCGATCCCCTCAGAATGTGCTAAACTTTATATTTTTCTTATTTTGTTTTGAATCTAACTTTGCTGTGATCAATATTTCCAAATTGTTCACTTATTTTCACATTAGTTCCTGGGTATTATTCTACTGAGTATAGTTATGAGAAGAAACTTGAGCTACCAAACAATTTCTACTGCAGCAGAGAAGACTAAAAGAAGATCTAATAAAGTTTTTTAAATCATGAATGGTTTTGATGGGTGAATTTGAGAGTGAACACACCATAAAACAGTGCTTAACAGCTCCTAATAAACTCAAAAATACAGGCCACTAGGGAAGATAAGAACAGCCTGGATGCTGTCTCTGAAGACTACCCCAGAGTAGACAGACTTTGCAAGCCCTTACACACAATGGATAGTGCCCTGACGGCAACAAAGTCGGGCAGGGCAGCAGGTGTTGATGGGATTTACCCAGAATTCTGGAAGAACATTGGATCACAGAGAAGGAAGTGGTTAACAAAGGTGTTTACCAACATCCACAGCAGAGGCAGCATTCCAAACATCTGGCTCCAATCGAAGATAGCGGGCATTGCCTAGCCAGGGAAGCCATTTGACAATCCACACAGTTACTGCCCTGTTCCCCAGCTCTCAATAACAGATAAGCTCCTGGAATGCTTCCTGCTAAACAGACTGAGTCCTACCCTGGAAGCAACAATGTTTCCCCAACAGGCAGGTTTTTGCATAGGTTGCAACTGCTCCAAGCAGGTCCTGATGCTGACCTGATGCTTGAGGCTGGTTCACAGAAAGGCCTGTGCCTATGACACTGTGGCCCACAGGCATGCTGCTGAAACACTCCAAAATCATCTGCTAATAGAACTAATAGTTCCGCGTGCACCTTGGAGACCAAATCAGCCACCCATGCATAACTAACCATGGGCTCCTATAGGGATCAATCCTCACATCAGCTCTCTTTAACATATATGTATGTCTATCTATCAGTGACCTTCCTCCTATAAAGTCTTGGCTCTTTCCATATGCTGTTGACTTGACTATGGGTTTCCAGACTAAAGAACTTCAGGACACTGAGGAAACACTCACTGAAGATCTATGTTTTCTGGAAGCCTACTTCAGAAAATGGAGACTTCGACTAAACACTGCCAGCACAGTTGTTTCTGCCTTCCACCTGAACAACGCAAGGCCAAGGAAGAAATTAATTTAGTAGTTGACCCGTGAGAGTGCTGGTCATTTAGTGCCAACAGCAAACTCAGTCCATTTTTGAGGGCTTGGAGTCATTCAAATCAACCAAGAATAAATCCAAAGCAGCAATCAAAAAGCCAATAGAATGCTAGACTAAAGAGCCAGAACAGTATATATTGTAACCAAACTGTACAGTGCTCTGGTCAGACTGTACCTTGAATACTGTGTACAGCCTTGATCTCAATGACATGAGGTAAACATTAAGTGCTGGAGGAAGTGGAGAGAACCCTATGGTTGAATCTCAATGTGAAGGTCAGAGTTTTAATGGAAGAGGAGAGGCAACTGGATTTTTCAGACTGGAAAGAGATGCCTGAGCCATGATTTTACAGGCAAATGTAAGATTGTAAATGGAATTGAGAAAGCTAACCAGAATACTTTAACTTAAGGTATGCATGTAGGACAACAACAACAAACAGATTTAATCTAGTCAAAGGTAATCTTTGGAGTGATATCACTCAACTTGGAATAGACTTTAGGCCAAGTGGTTGAGGGGAAATCTCTGGAATAATTAAAAAACAGTAGGTGCAGGAATGGGCGAGAGCTGTTCTGGATAGAAGAGCTAAAGTGGGTTCAATGGCTTCGCTCATCCTATATTTTCTTGTGCTCTTTTGAAGTAATGTGAATTCACGTATAGGAGACTTTTCAAAACTTTCAAGTCATGGAATTCAAACAGCAGAAACCAGTGGAGTAATAAATTAAAGATTGAATAGAGACCAAGCTGCAGAGCTTCATGGGCAGATTAGCCAGAACACTAGAGCCACAAATAAGCTATGTGCAGCAGCTTGGATATCCCAACATTAGCTTGACACTAATTAGTGGGTGTCAAGCAATTTTGCTGTCTTGAAGCATCAGTTTAATTTGTTGTCCATTAGACGGCATGAGTGAAGGGTAATGCAAAGTTTCAAAGACTATCCCAGGGCCATTGCCTTCAAAAAAAAAACTTATTAATAAAGTTAAACCAAATAGGCAATGGGATGAATTTGATATTGCTACTGAAATGTGGTAACAGCTTCTTTTGCATTGTCTACCCTGCAACAATGTCCTCAGTAGTTCTGAGTACTAATCTGAAGGCATGTTGTTTCTTGACACTGGTATCAAGTTGCTTATTACTTTGCATATAAATATTTTCATATATGGGGAATTGTAGGCAATAATCTGTAATTACCATTCCATTGCATTTGGGTGCCATTATATTACACAAATCCATGTTGCTGGCTTATTTTAAATTTGGGCACATACTACCAACAATTTCAATGTGCACACAAATATCTGATTTTACTGAATGAGACTCCCCAAAGGCAGTGGAGAATTGCACCTCTTTGTAAGAACTGAATGATTATACAAACATACGGATATGCCACAGTCCTCTTGCTACAACTATTTACCAGATACCATATCCTTTATTATGATCAAGCAATGTGTGACTTTTATAAGCACATATTAACATGTTCTAAGCTTTCTTACTGCAGTGGTAAATCCAAAGAAAGGTTTAGAAATTCTAGGGCCAGAATTTTCCCCTCAGTGGGTGGGCTCGGCAGGGGCAGTCAGGGAGCTGGCCGCCACCCGCGATCAGTTCCACTCCACGATTTCATGAACTGGCCCGCATGTGTGGATCGCGAGCAGCAGCGCTCAACGCTGCCTGTGCGGGCAGGGGGAGGAGGGACAGCGGGCCTGGTGCACAGTTCGCGCGTGTGCGCGAAAGAGTACTTCAATCTCCCTGAAGCATAGAGCTGCCTCAGGGAGATTGAAGCATTTTTTTAAATTAATATATACGATAAAAATTTAATGAAACGTCCCCCATGTGATTGTGTCACATGAGATGGGACATGTTTTTAATTTCAACATAAAGTTTTTATTTAATTTGTATTAGCTTTAGGAATCCTCATCCCACTCGTGGATGAGGTTTCCTAAAAATGTGAAGGCCCTTTGGCCTTTTCGCCTGCCCGTCAACCATTAGGTTGGACGGGCAGCATAAACTTCAATTTAATTACCTTGTTAATGGCTGTAATTGGCCTTTTAATTATTGGCGGGCACGCAGCTGACTCCGGCGCATGTCCACCGAGCAAAATATCGCACATGTGCTCAATGACATCGGGACGCATGCCCAATGTCATCGTGCGTCATATTACGTTCGGGCGTGTCGGGCGCGCACCCTCACGCCGAAGGTAAAATTCTAGCCTAGATGTCACACGTTCTTGCAACTATAAAGACATCTTATGAGCAATCATGCAGCATTTCCTTAAACATAATTATATTTTGGCTTGGGCATTTTGGTTGAAACCATCTAAATCTTATATAAATAGCTTAAAAGCTTCTTACTTGCAATTCTAACGCAATATGTAGTGGAAAGATCAGGCTACATATAATATAACTGATTAGAAAGCATTTTTGAAGTTTAATTAAAATGTCATCTTCAGATTATACATACAACATGCCACAATAAATATTCTTCAATTAGCCCAGTTACATGGGTTAACTGATTGCAAGACTGTTCTAAAGGGTGATAAATATAAACCATCAAGAAAAAATGATTAAACCAAGAAGCTTAATTAGGTATATTTTCAACTTATCCCCTAGGCATGAAACTGGCCTTATGGATTGGTTGCCCATTATAGAAACCATCCAATTTTCAATTCAATTGAACTCACGAATTCTAGCCCATTATATTCACAAAGCATGATCTCTTTACAGAATTATAATGATGCACACAAGAATGGAGGTAACTGAGCAAGCCATTGGCTGCTCAAAAGAAAGTTCTGGTATCCATAAGTCCAGCATCATCTTGTAAATTGTAGTGGCATGTTTAGTGCATCACAACTTCACAATTCAGGTAGATTTCCCACAGAGCCTGACAATGCCACTTCTGGAGCTTAAGAAACGACTCATGAAGAACAAGAAGTAGGTTTAGTAGCAACAATTGCTGGATATCTAGGAAATAGGCTCATTCAGCACACTATCGTGGGTGAATAGGAAACATTATTATTTTAGACATCTCAAAGATTTATCTTCTTTCATCATACTCTCAATGGTCCACGTAAAATCCTTGCTCCTCATAGTTAGCAATTACATCCTAATTCTGAGCTATAACGTCAGTACAGAATCAGCTCTCCGCTGTCAAATAAGAACCAAACACCAAGCAGTTCTTACATTAGTTATTTCAGAGATTTAGTGTAACTAGTTACAAAAGTCAAATTTGATTTGTGTGGAAGAAAAATGCATTAAAAATAGAAATCAAATAGAATTCAATTACTTAGTAATTGAAATAAGGAGATTGTCTACCCTGGTATTGTTATCTCTTTCTTTTAAAGCAGCATCCTCTGCTGTATGTCAACTTATTCCAGTGATAGGTTCAAGAATTGCAATGAAGAATGCTAGCTTCCTGCAAGCCAGGAAACCTTTACTTTGTTTTCTGAAATGACATGAATAGGCAAAGTATATAAAACTGTTCTTCACTGCCATACTATTAACAGTATTGCAAAACTCATTTTTTGAAAATTTTAAATGCATAATAAAAATAAATATATTTTTATCTTTAAATGATCTGCTTAATAGAATTTTGCAGCATAGAAGGTGGCCATTCTTCTCATCAGGTTCAAGTTTTCTGCAAGAGCAACTAGTTCCATTCTCCCGCCTTTCTCAGTAGCATTGCAATTTTGAACACTCTCATTCTTTTGTCCAAGAAGAACAACCTCAGCTTCTCCATTCTACCCACATAACGGAGGTTCCTCATCCCTGGAACCATTCTAGTAAATCTTTTCTGCACCCTCTCTAAAGCCCTCACATTCGTCATAAAGTGCATTGCCCATTATTCGACACAATGCTCCAGTTCTGACTGAACTGAACCAGTGTTTTATAAAGGCTCATCATAATTTCTTTGTTTTCATATTGCGTAAGAGTGCTGATTTGTTGGCAAGTGGATTCTGATTGGTAGAAGCGTTGCCATGCCAACCAATCAGCACTCTCCTCTCATGCAATATAAATTATTGTTCCCTTTACTGTTGGTTTATCTTGCGTAGCTGTCCCGGTGAGTGCAAGATAAAAAGCTTTAATAGCATGTCTCCTTTTTCAGCAATACTCAAGTTCTGTATTACAAAATAACTTACCTTTATTGTGTCCCTTCTGCACTGCCACTTGCTAACGCTGAGGGGAGCATGCATATTGCACACTCTGCCTAGTTTTCTGTCAAAATTCCATTTGGGATCTTATGAATCTCATAGGACTTCGATTTGCACACCGCAGTCACCTACCACCTGAAACATGCAGGCATTTTGACCACCCAGCAGAAGGGCAACTTCAAAGGTAGCAGCTGTTAGCCCAAATAAGGTGGTATGTTATTTTCCACCTTTTTAAACTGGTTTGTCCAAGTTAAAATCCACCCCATCATCTCAATCAGACAATAGAGAAAGGTGAAAGAAAATTAGAGAAATTCAGAAAACAAAACAAGAACATAGAATGATGGAAACATCATTGGATGGATAACATTGAATTTAAGTGTTTACATGGAAAACAGGAGATGCTTAAGTGTTAGAAATGATATTACCACCAGATCACTAGATATTTACATAAGGAAGGCCATTTAACACAGTTTAATTCATACACCCAGAGAGATCCTAACAACCATCCCCACCATGGCACTGAAGCACTCATTTTGCACCTACAGCTCACTTGAAGAAGACTGACATTCATTCCACTGTTCCATACCATCAATACCCAATGGAGGGTAAGGAAGCTTGCATTCAACATGGTTAGAATCATGTAGGAGGCCAAAGGCAGAGAGATCAGATTGAAAATGGAAAGGGGTATTTAAAATGCAAGCAGTAGGGAGCTCAGGATCACATTTGCAAATAGAACAGCAATTTTCTGTGAAGTAGCCCACTAATCAGCATTTGGTGTTCATAGTGTAGAGAACACAATACTGAACTTTGAATCTGGTAATAGTAGGTTACAAAAATTACAAATAAATGGCAAATTCACAAAGGTGTGTTTGACATGTTGAACAATGACATAGGAAAAAGAGGAGGAACAGCCATTATATCTATTGCAGTTCTACTGAAAGGTATCAGCGGAAGAATTGTTGGAAATTATGATGGTGGAAGAGTGAACAAGGATGTAATAGAGGAACCCTACAGAAAAGGGACAGATACTTAGGTAGAAATTACAACACAGAAATAGACTTAACAGCATCTGTGGAGAGAGAAATAGATTTGATGGCTCAAACAATCCATGTTGGTGATTGTGCTCAAGTAGTAGTTACCACCCCATGTGCATAGGTGAGGCTCAGTTGGTAGCACTCTTGCTGTCTGAGTTAGAAGGTTGTGGGTTCAAGCCCCAATACAAGACTTGTGCACAAAAATCTAGACTGACAGTCCAGTACCGAACCACGACTGGAGGTGCTGTCTTCAGGATGTTAAACTGATGCCCCCTTTTGTTCTCTCAGCTGAGCGTAAAAGATCCCATGGCAATATTTTGAATAAGAGCAGGGAAGTTATCCCTCTTATTGTGGTCAATATTTATCCCTCAAGCAACATCACAAATACAGATTATCTAAGCATTACCACATTGCTGTTTGTGGAAGTTTGCTGCCTGCAAATTAGCTGCTGCATTTCCTACATTATAACGGTAACTACACTACTGTTATGGCACAGCTGATGGTAAATGCTGAGCTGCTCAAATCCCAAAGGGAAACTTGAAACAACTGCCACAACTGTTTTGCAATTTGCATAACTTTTGAGATACATGCCTTGAATTCAGTAGTAATGAGATCACCAAGTCTTATAGGTTCTTACAAAGCTAAATTAAACCTTCAATAGAAGAAATGATTTTAAATACATACATAGATCTACAAATTACTACTATGATAACTACTAAACCCCTAGTTAATCTAACTCCCAGTTACACTTTCATTATGGCAACAGTAAGGCACATAAATTTTAAAATACCCAGGCAAAGAAACATGATACCGTGAACAATCCAATTCAAAATGAGTTTTCTTAACTTCAGTACTCTGTAGACAGCAGCTTGATGTGTAGATGCTGAAGGCTTTCCACACTTGTTAGATCTTAGAATTCCTGCCTTTACACACAGCCTTCTCTCCTTTATACATAATTTCCTCTTTGAATGCAAATTCCCATTGTTTCACTATGTCTTTGAACTTTACCTCCCTGGTCATAAAAAATTATCATTGTACTAATTTTACCAGTAATCTTTGGGAAAAATAAACACACTGTTTCTGAATTTCACCTGGCTAGGTGAGACATTTCACCCCTTCTTTGAAAACAATCTAGTCTGGTTTATTTAAAAATGCAAATGTCCTTTTACACCTTGCATTCTAAACTTCCCCCATGTTAACATTTCAAACCTAGCTTATCTTTTGTTACATCAAAGCCTCCAGACAAGCTACTTTTAATTTAATTAAGTCTCTCTCTCTCACACACACACATAGACACAGATACCAATATTTTCCAATAAATTCCAATAGCATTATATGTTCCTGACAACTACATTGATAATAAAGTGCTAGGAGATATCCTGAAAGGTGCTATATAATATGTCTTTCTTTCTTTTCTTTCACCCTGTACTTTTATTCCCCTTCCCTTTAACCTATAATCTATTCTTAAAAGTTGACATTGCCTCTGCTTCAGTAGTTCAGGCACTGCAGTTCAAAACTTGACAACCCCTCCAAGTCAAATGTTTCCCCAGCTTCTTTCTATGCTTAATCTCTTGTGTTTAATCTTATATCTATATTCCCTTTTTCTAGAACCCTCAATCACTGTCTGTTTTGTCTGTTGTCTGTTTCAATCTATGCCATCCCATCCCTTCATAATTTTAAACATCTCTATCAAATCACCCTATAATCTCTTATGTTGCAACACTACTTTTTCAAGTCTTTCTTTAGATTTGTAATTGTTCATATTAAGCAGCATCATAAGAACATAAGAAATCAGAACAGGAGTAGACCATTTGGCTCCTCAAGCCTGCTCCGCCATTCAATAAGATCATGGCTGATCCTCTTGTGTTTCGATTTCCACATTCCCATCTAACCCTGATAACCTTTGATTCCCTTGCCTAACAAGAATCTATGTACTTCTACCTTAAATGACCCCACCTCCACCACCTTCTGAGGCAGAGAATTCAAAAGTCGCACAACTCTCTGAGAGAAAAAAATTCTCCTCATCTCTGTCCTAAAAGGGCCACCCCTAATTTTAAAACAGTGTCCCCTAGCCTTGGACTCACCTACAACAGGAAACATCCTTTCCACGTCCACCTTGTCAAGGCCGTTCAGGATCTTGTATACTTCAATCAAACTACCTGTCACTCTTCTAAACTCCAGTGGAAACAAGCCCAGGCTGTCCAACCTTTCCTCATAAGACAATCCACTCATTCCAGGTATCAATCTAGTAATCCTCATTTGAACTGTGTCCAATGCATTTACATCCTTCCTTAAATAAGGAGACCAAAACTGCACACAGTATCCAAGGTGCAGTCTCACCAATGCCCTGTATAACTGAAGCATAACATCCTTACTTTTATGTTCAATCCCTGTCGTAATAAAGGGTAGCATTCCATTAGCCCTCTTAATTACTTGATGTACCTGCATACTAACATTTTGTGACTCATATACTAGAACACTTAGATCCATCTGCACCTCAGAATTATGCAGCCATTCTCCATTTAAGTAATACTCTGCTTTTTTGTTCTTCCTGCCGAAGTGAACACTTCACATTTTCCCACATTAAACTCCATTTGCCAGATCTTTGCCCACTCACTCGACTTATCTATATCCATCTGCAAACTCCTCATGTCCTCTTCACAACATACTTTCCTACCTATCTTTGTGTCATCTGCAAATTTAGCTACCATGTCTTCACTTCTCTTATCTAAGTCATTGATGTAAATCGTAAAAAGTTGAGGCCCCAGTACAGACCCCTGTGAGACACCACTTGTCACTTCCAGCCAATCAGAAAAAGACCCATTTATGTATACTCTCTACTTCCTGCCAGCCAGCCAATCGTCTTTCCACGCTAATATGTTACCCACTACACCATGCGCTTTTATTTTCCGTAATAATCTTTGATGTGGCACCTTATCAAATGCCTTCTATAAATCCAAGTACAGTATGTCTACAGGTTTCCCTTTATCCACTGCACATGTTACTCTTTCAAAAAACTCCAATAAATTGGTTAAACATGATTTTCCTTTCACAAAACCATGCTGGCTCTTCCCTATTGCCTTGAGCTCTTCTAAGTGCCCAGCTATAACCTGCTTAATGATCAATTCTAATAACTTCCTCATGACAAAGGTCAAGCTAACTGGCCTATAGCTTCCTGTTTTCTGCCAATCTCCCTTCTTGAATAGAAAGGTTATATGTGCTATTTTCCAATCTGATGGAACCTCTCCAGAATCTAGCGAATTTTGGAAAATTAATACCAGCGTGTCGAATACCTCATTAGCCATGCATCGACTACCTCATTAGCCATATCTGTGTGAATCTGCACCGTATTGCTTGATAATGCCTCAACATCCTTCTTCTTTCTCCCCCTGTTTCTTTCTACCTCAACCCCTCTCTTTCTTCCCCAGGTCCCTCAGCTGCTTTCTCAGACTTTTCTTTTTCTGCCAACCAACAAACCTCTCCTTTTTTCTCTGCCAATCCCCACACCACCACCATCCCACCCCCTGCAGATCCTTCTCTCCCTGGGCTCCTGAATTCCATCACCCACCTGCTGTTTAAGGGAAGGGAAGATGTGTTTGCTAGTGTTATCACATTGTAGAGAAGTCTTGTGATGCAGTGGGAAGCATCCCTGCCTTGGAGCCACAAGCTCCTGGTTCAAGTCCCACTCCAGAACTTGATGACCAAGGAATGTGCATTCACATGGTCAAACAGGTTGAGTATCAAGTTATAAATCCTTCCAACATATGTCAATGGCAGGCCATAAGAGCTGGAGAGATTCCTGATCAGTCATGTGATGGAAAGAAAATTGGAGCTCCGGACTACAACATGCATGTAAAAAGTGCATGTTGCCATAGCAACACAATCTCCTTGGTTTGCCCAGTTAGCTGGATCAGATTGGTGCCAACAGCATGGCATTTGATACCCGTTCTGGTTGGGTGGATTTGAGACCTGCCTCCTTGCCCTACCCATGGTGCAGGTTGTGGCACTGTGGGTAGGACCTGCCTTTGGGCAGAAAACTGAAGAAAAAGAATTATGGTGGCTGAGGGAGCAGGGACATGGGAAATGTTAAGACCCTATTGACCTCTGCAATAGTTAACCTCAGGAACAATATCTCAGTATATTGCTAGGATCTTTGCAGCCAACCAGTCTGAATATGAACATACTTAACACTAAGTTATATTATTGAGTCTCTTACAAATAATGCCATTGTTCAGAGAGTTGGTCAACCTACAGCAGGTAGAATCTCAAAGCACTGGAGAAGAGCCACCAGCAGTGCCTTTGCAAGATCCTCCAAATCAGGTGGCAAAAAGGCAATCCAACAGGAGCATCCTCTCCCAAGCCAACATGCCCAGCATTGAGGTGCTATCACTCAAAACCAGCTCCGCTGGGTAGGACATGTAGTTCGTATGCGTGACATTAGACTCATGAAGCAACTCCACTTGGAACTCAGTCGCGGTGGGAGACTCCCAGAAGGACAACAGAAATGTTTTAGGGATGTCCTCAAAGCACCCCTGAAGAGGTCAAACATCCCCACAGAAGCATGGGAGCCCCTGGCTTCTAAGGAACCAAAATGGAGGAGCTTCATTCGGGAAGGCATCAAACACATTAAGGGACTTAGTTGGGAACACACAGATGTGAAGTCGAGGCGTTGGGAAGGACGCACAAGCCTCCCAACAGCTCATCTACCCAACCCTCCAAGTATCATCTGCCCTGCATGTGGCAGAGTCTGCAGATCACGCATTGGACCAATGAACCATCTCATTGAACCAGAGTGGAAGCAAGTCATCCTTGATCACGAGGGACTGCCTATAAGAAGAAGCTATTGTGGCAAGCAGAAAGCAGGGCTATCTTTTTTAAAAATTCGTTCATGGGATGTGGGCATTGCTGGCTAGGCCAGCACTAATTGCCCGTCCCTAACTTTCCTTGAGAAGGTGGGGTGAGCCGCTTTCTTGAACTTTGATGCAGGTACAGCCATAGCGCTGTTATGAAGGGAGTTCCAGGATTTTGACCTGGCGACAGTGAAGGAACTGCGGTATAGTTCCAAGTCAGGATGGTGTCTGTGTGGAGGGTAACTTGCAGGTGGTGTTGTTCCATGCACCTGCTGCCCGTGTCCTTTGAGGTGGTAGAGGTCGTGGGTTTGCCATTATTCTCTTCAAAAAGAGGTCTCTCAAACACTTGCCCATGAAGAGTAAAGTGAGTGCTTGAAGTTGGATGAAGAGAATGTTGAGTGTGAGTCAATCTGCTTGCCAGCCACAGAGGGCGCCCGGTCCGGCGCTGAGCTCCGGAGGGAAGACGTTGCCTCTTGGCGCTGAAGGACTCGGCGGTTGAGCGGCGCGCGCTCATGGTGCATTTAGCTTCGCTGCTTTGAGGGATTAACAAACGGTACCTGACCTGAATTCACCATGTCGAAAGTGCGGCAGGAGTCGATGGACAGGTAGGAAAGGGCAACCCTGCGCCAACTCGAAATGTGGTCTGGAGCAGGATTCAACAGCGGGCCAGGAGGGAAAGGAGTGAAACCGGCAGGGCGGGCAGGGCAGAGGGTAAAGGGGGCCTCCGAGGGGCTGGGCTGGGGTGAGGTGGGGAGGGGAGGGGGAAGGATGGGTTGGGAGAGCAACGGAGGAGATTGGTGGATGGGTGGGAGAAAGTGGGGTTGGGAGAGGGGTGTGTTTCTTGGCGTAGCAAGGGAGGAATCTGTTGGACGGTGTGATATGAATTGCTGTAGTGAACGGTCCGGGGGTTGTAGTTAGGGACCAAGGAGTTGATGCAAGGGGGCAGGAAGGCATCTGGATGGGTGCAGTTGGGCTGTGAGGCCTTGTAGGGGGTGGAAATATATTCTCTTCCAACTGATTTTTGCAAAGTTTTTATTTTCATCTTCATTTGATATCTGTTACTGTTTAAAAAATATTCTCTGCTGAACTGATCAATAATTTTTTTGTTCAGTAGTTTAGAAGGAAACTGTTGAACGGTAAAGTTGTTTCGAATCATGTAGCAGTATGTGCTTTTGCAATTACCTTTAAAGTCCTAACATTGCTTTCTAAACTTGCTGAACTTCCTATTTTAGGCAAATGGGTGCAGAATCGTTCTCTCCTATAGTTCGGGATGTCGAGATTAGCAGAACCTCTCTGAGACGCAGTTCATCAAAAGGCAAATCTATCAGTATCCTTTTCACTTTATGCCCATTTTGACAGAGGGCCCCAACTTGAAACATTTAAGCTGTATTTTCTACATTCGCATTCTATCTGAAGCTTTCTTAGTTATCTTTGTGATCAGAGAAATATTGGCATATTTTTGAAGAGGGAGGCATGAGAACTGCCATTATCATTTAGATGGTTGCGATGAGGATGTTATATCCTGGAACTTATATTAGGATTGGACTTGAAGATAATTATCAGTACCTCCAAAAAAAAAAATCAACTCACCAAGAAGAAGCATTTGGACCTTGGAACTGGTGATCACTGCTTTTGGAAGGGTTAAATCAACAAAAATGTGGCCAAGGATTGATCAAAGACAGGCAGATCTCCTCCATGCTATGAATTGAAAGGTGTAAATAGGGCATTGATTTTTTTTCAAAGATAATAGTGTATAGTCTGCAAAATATGGTTGCAAACAGTTGTTTAATTGTAATATATAACATATTTTGGGCATTCATAAATCAGTTTGTCCACTTCTCTCAATGGCAGGAAGGTTACAGGTATCATGTTCTCCACACAGGTTTTGAAGTCAACAATGCAATGTGTCTTGGGGAAAAAATCATTGTTGGGTTTAAAAATTAAAACAAAAATGCATTTTTAAAAAAGAAATTATAATAATGTTTAGAAGAAAAAGAGAATGAATGTAGTATTTGCCAGAGAGTCTAAACAATGAGTTTGCTTGTTCAGGTACGTTTATTTGGAGTTCATAAAAACCTGACAAAGAACACAAGTGGTGTTCACGTGACATGGTATACATATTAATAGCTTGATTATTGTAGAAGGAAGCAAAAATAGGAGTGATAAGGAAGGAAAACGAATAGCAGGTTTCTTGGAAACTAGTTCAGCAATGGTGGAAATCTCAGAAGTTCATTTGAGGACGTTGTTGGGACTTACCTAGGTAAAACATGATGGTCGTTTAGTCTTGTGAAAGACTTGATAAAACTTTGAGGAATCAAAAGGAACAAGAAATTTATGGCTCCAATAAATGGCATGGATAAGTTGGGTTGAACCATTGCACTGCAGGAAGACAGGAGATTGTGAGTTCTAATTGTGTGATTTAAAGGAAGTTGAATGGAATGATGAGCAGCAGGAGGCCATTTGTATGAAGACAAAACTGTGGGAAAGAAGATAGAGCCTTAAGGAATCTGAAGTTGAAGGAGAGAGCCACAGGATGTACAGAACTGTCAAATACAGCACAAATAGAGCAATTTGAGAGGAACTACCTAACCATGGCAGCATTTGAGGGCAGATCTATGGTACCTTCATGGTGTTGAAGAATACATCTCCAAATATGGATAGCAAGGTTACCAGTGAAAGGACCATGCTGGTTATCATAATTCAACCAAAAGGGGGATGGAACAAAGTTCAGGGAACTATAAGATGCAATTTAAATACAATCTAGAAACCAAAAATTTAAGTCAACATTTTTTAAAAAGAGAAGATCTTGTTTCATCAACCTTATTAAATTCTTTGAAGAAGTACGGCAGATGATTTGGTGGATATATACTTGGATTTTCAACAGACCTTCGATAAGATACTGCATTATATTCTCTGACCTTAGTCATGAGTCTGAAGTTGGGATAAGCAGCTGAATAGATAGCGAGCTGGCTATAAATCAAAACACACGAGTAGGAGTTAAGTGTAGCCACTTAGAATGGTGGGAAGTGGGTGCTCTACAGGGATCAGTGTTGGGACCATTGTTGTTCATAATTTACATAAACAATTTGGACTTGAGAACCCAAGTATAATTTCAAAATTTACAGGCGATACTAAATTGGGGTGTAGTTAACCCAAAAGTGTAAGAAGACAATAATAAACTTGTAGAATGTATGTAATTGGCAAAATGGATTTCAGTTATAAAGAAGTGAGCTAGTGCACTTGGTAGGAACCACAAAGAGGCCATTTGATGCTTAGATAATAGTCTAAGTGGGTTTGAGAAGCAAGGGGATGACACTCATCACACAGTATAGTGAGTGAAGTTAATAAAGCCATTTTTATTTTTTTTAAAAATGGAAGTCAAAGCACTGGATTTTATCTCGAGGGATAGAATTGAAACTTAAGCAAGGAGTCAGGAGGGCTAAAAGGGTCATGAAAAGTCACTGGCAACCAGGATTAAAGAAAATCCCTAGGCCTTTTAAACATATGTAAAAAGCAAGAGGGTAGCCAGGGAAAGGGTAGACCCACTCAGGGACAGAGGTGGGAATCTGTGTGTGGAGCCAGAAGAAATGGGAGAGATACTGAATGAATACTTCTCATCAGTATTCACCAAAGAGAAGGACTTAGCGGTCGATTTGTCTAGGGAAGAGTGTGTAGATAGCCTGGATCATGTTGAGATCAAAAAAGAGTAGGTGTTAGGTGTCTTGAAGAATATTAAGGTAGATAAGTCCCCAGGGCCAGATGGGATCTACCCCAGAGTACTGAGGGAGGCAAGGGAGGAGATTGCTGGGGCCTTGACAGAAATCTTTGTATCCTCACTGGCTACGGGTGAGGTCCCAGAGGACTGGAGAATGGCCAATGTTGTTCGATTGTTTAAGAAGGGTAGCAGGGATAATCCAGGAAATTACAGGCCGGTGAGCCTTACGTCAGTGGTAGGGAAATTATTGGAGAAGATTCTTCGTGACAGGATTTACTACCATTTGGAAGCAAATGGGCATATTAGTGAGAGACAGCATGGTTTTGTGAAGGGGAGGTCATGTCTCACTAACTTGATCGAGTTTTTCGAGGATGTGACAAAGATGATCAACGATGGAAGGGCAGTGGGTGTTATATACATGGATTTCAGTAAGGCCTTTGACAAGGTCCCTCATGGCAGACTGGTACAGAAGGTAAAGTCGCACGGGATCAGAGGTGAGCTGACAGGATGGATACAGAATTGGCTTGGTCATAGAAGACAGAGGGTAGCAGTGGAAGGGTGCTTTTTTGAATGGAGAGCTGTGACTAGTGGAGTTCCACAGGGATCAGTGCAGGGACCTTTGCTGTTTGTGGTATACATAAATGATTTGGAGGAAAATGTAACTGGGCTAATTAGTAAGTTTGCAGATGACACTAAGGTTAGAGGAGTTGCAGATAGTGAAGAAGATTGTCAAAGGATACAATGGGATATAGATCGGTTGGAGACTTGGGTGGAGAAATGGCAGATGGAGTTTAATCCGGACAAATGCGAGGTATTGCGTTTTGGAAGGTCTAATACAGGCAGGAATTATACAGTAAATGGCAGGACACTTAAGTGCATCGACGGGCAGAGGGATCTGGGTGTACAGGTCCACAGGTCACTGAAAGTGGCAATGCAGGTGGATAAGGTAGTTAGGAAGGCATATGGCATGCTTCCCTTCATTGGCAGGGGTATTGAGTATAAAAGCTGGGAAGTCATGCTGCAGCTGTATAGAACCTTGGTTAGGCCACACTTGGAATATTGCGTGCAATTCTGGTCACCACGTTACCAGAAGGATGTGGAGGCATTGGAGAGGGTGCAGAGGAGGTTTGCCAGGATGCTGCCTGGTCTGGAGGTTATTAACTATGAGGAGAGGTTGGAGAAACTCGGATTGTTCTCACTACAGCGACGGAGATTGAGGGGCGACTTGATAGAAGTTTACAAAATTATGAGTGGCATGGACAGAGTAGATAGTCAGAAGCTTTTTCCCAGGGTGGAAGAGTCAATTACTAGGGGACATAGATTTAAGGTGAAAGGAGAAAACTATAAAGGAGATGTGCGGGGCAAGTTTTTTACGCAGAGGGTAGTGAGTGTCTGGAATTCGCTGCCAGAGGAGGTGGTGGAAGCAGGTACGTTAGTGGTGTTTAAGAGGCAGCTTGACAAATACATGAATAGGATGGGAATAGAGGGATACGGAACCCGGAAGTGCAAAATGTTTTAGTTTACGGGTAAATGATTGGCGCAGGCTTGGAGGGCCCAAGGGCCTGTTCCTGTGCTGTACTTTTCTTTGTTCTTTGAAAATCAGCAATATGTGTTAAACTTGAGTACTGTGCTTGGTTCTGGTCTCCATATTATAAAAAGACCTTGAGCATTGGGGAAAATGCAATAAAAAGAATGATGCCAGACAGAGACAATATACTTATAATGAAAGCCTAAACAGGCTGGGGCTCCTTTCTCTGGTAAAGAGAAAGCTGAGGGATGAAATGAAAGATGTTAATATAATGAAAGGGTTTGATAGGATAGACATGGAGAAAATGTTTCCATGTGTAGGGGATTTGAAACTAAAGGTCATAAATATACGATGGTCACGAATAACTCCAATAGCTAATTCAGGAGGAACTCTACCCAGAAAGTAGTACGGCTATAGAACTCACTACCACAAGGAGTAGTTGAGACAAATAGCAAATATGCATTCAAGGGGGTTAGATGAAGGATGAGAAGAAGCTCGTATGGTGCATAAGCACCACCATAGAGCAGTTGGGCTTGTTTCTGTGTTGTAAACTCGATGCAGCTTTTGAGGTAATGATTAATTACATCATGGTTCATGACTTTTGGAAGTATCAATGTAAGGAATGGCAATGGGGCGGTTCTGAAGATTAACAGTTTGAATGTCATTCCTGTTTTAAAATGACTGGCACTAATCAGAACAAGTATTGATAAAGACTCTGGAAAGAAATTACTATTTGTGAATGATCAGATCCAACTTTTCTTAACTCATCCTCTAGGCAACTTGAAACAGAGTAAAGATTTTTCCAGTATACACCTACTATCAGCTACTCAAGCTCACATATTCCATGAGACCTGTAAGTATTCATTAAGATAACTAAACCCTTTATCCAGTAATATTAGTTTCTTGTTTCAGATAGAGATCATGCTGTATTTCTTCAAAATCTTAATATTGCCGCATTCAATCTTCATATTTGCCATGTTATTTTGATCGAATGTGCTACCAATTATTTTGGTAATTGTATGTCGAATGCTTGTTGCATTGAACAGCGCACCTCCTTTCCTGTTACCTTTGTTAACAGCCAGCATAATGGTGTAGTATATGTGATGGTGAGTTTGGTTGTTGTTTCAGAATTACCTGTAGCTGTACCCTGCGTGCTGCTGGCCAATGCACCACACACGTGGTTCCCCCTGGCCTCCCCCCCGACCCCGCACCCCAGATGCACCAACCAGATTTTGAACTATGTTAGTCAACGTTATGTTCCACATGTATTCAGTAAAGGATGCACAGGAATTTGCTCCAATTAAATATTAGGAAGATCAACAACATTATCTTCATTCCCTGCCATAAACTCCATTTGCTAGCCACCAATTCAAACCCTCCTGACCACAGTGGCTGAGCCAGACTGTTCTTTAACCTTAGTGTCCTTTGTCACACTGAGATTAGCTACCAACCCCATATCCTCTCCATCACCAAGACTGCCTACTTCCACCTCTGTAACATTACCTATCTCCATCCTTGTCTCAGCTAATTTGCTGCTGAAAACTTCACCTGTGCCATTGTTGCCTCTAGACTTAACTACTCCAATCATCTCCTCCCACAGTATACCCTTCATAGACTTGAGTTCACCCAAAACTTGCTGCCTGTGTCCTAACTTGCACTAAGCCCTGTTCATGCATCATCCCTATGCTCACTGACGTACAATTGATAACAGTTCAGCAAAGCCTCGATTTTAAAATTCTTATCTTTTCAAATCCCTCTGTTACCTTTCGCCTCCCTACCTTTGTAATCTTCAATTCTGGCCTCTATTGCACCACAAAACTACTTAAATTCGAGAGTATAGAGAATGTAAAATGCAAACATTAGTGCTTGTTATTGAAATTAATTGCTTGCTTGCATTACAGATACACCACAGACTAGAGTCTGTCCTGTAAAACAATCTGATGTGTCTGCTATTTTAGGATCAATTAGACCATCTCTACTGGTACCCACAACACCAGAGATGCCTCTGGTAAGAACCAAACATTACTTCCAAATTTTATTAAATATTTTTCTTCTTTTGAAGCAAAGTCAGGAATGGAAATGGATGCACTAATATGTATCGAAGGTTTATAAAAATACCAGATGTTTGCTTTATTGTATAGATCCTTAAAAGAAAAATCTGCCAATGATTTTTTATAAAGCAGGGAATTTATGCATTAGTGTATCTTCAATGGCCTTAAGTTGACTGGTTATTTTATGTAATTATTTTAATGTAAGAATTCTATTTTGAAAGCTCCAGTTAACAGTCTAATTAATATTTGTATAATCAACTTTTAATTAACAACAAAATGTCTGGTTCACTTGGCTTTCTGGCTGTAGACAAAGTGGAGTCAGGTGATGCTTTTCAATGGTAGTCTAAAGCTGGAATTCAGGATGCTGACGTGCAGCAGTGCCTGACTCTTAAAGGTTAGGAATTAACCGGCTTTGGGGTTTCTGCATCATGTTTCTGATGTGATTAATTTCCTAATTGGCCTGGATTTTGCAGTCACTGCAAAGGAGTGTCATTCACTGTTCCCCTGGCTGACAACTGTGTACAAAGATTTGAGTGGCTTTGGGGTGGACACTCCCTCTCATTGGACATCTGTTCCAACTGAGCTGTGCAAGAAATAGAGATGCTCTTCAACCTTATTGAATGAAGAATTTTACTTAACTATGCAGAGTACAAACCAGGAAATATAAATTAGATTTAAATAATGTACAGAAAACAAAATGAAGATTGAGAAATACTAAAGGGATTGAGAGAGAGAAAGAGACATGAGACAGAAAAAGCCAGCATTTTTGTTCAGAGGGAATAAAACTCCATAATTCTCAAATTAATTTTAGGACCAAATAAATTCAATAAATTAATTATCACATCATGCCGTTAAAAACTTACTTACATCAGAATGCATAAGCCCTTCTCTTCAGTCATTTTTAGAGCAGAGCTAGTGGGCAGGTTCAGGCTGTGGCATTAGGGTTAGGGTTAGGATCAATGTTGAGTCTATCAGTGAGGACTGTACACCCAATGGAGGAGCAGGGTATCTCTGATAGCAACTTATGATTTCTAATGTTTAACTGCGCCTGCGCAGATTCCAGAAGTTGCTGTCAAATTTACCTTGTAGAAATGACAAGCACTGATAACCTCACCGTTATTATTATAGAAAACTTTGAGTCAAAGGTTTGGATATATTTGGTGGTCAATGCACATTGATGATGTTGATGTATCATATGCTTCATGAGTGACAAGCACGAATAAGACACTGGTTAAGTGCCTATGCATTATATTTCTACTTTGTTTTCCATTAAGAAAAAAAATTCATAAACAAATAGAAATCAAAGTCCTGTTCTTGTCTATCCTTCTGAATGACATGGTTGTGGTCATTTGTAGGGATATCAGTGTACGTCTTCCTTGGCCTAACAGGAGGAACACTTAATCTGACTGGTCTAAGTATATTAAACCAGCTAGTTTTCACAGCAAATAACCTGGTGGTGAGATGCAGTTTACCTGCTTTTGAGCTGTATTAAATGAATGGAATTATAACTATCCTTACTACCAGTTAAAGTTCTGTGTTGCCATACTGGTCAGCAAGAAAGATGATTTAAAAATTGCTTTCTGTTTATCTAACTCTTTTAAAACTTTTTATTTAGAAATATTTTCCAGAAGATGAGACTGATTCACCTGGTTTCACTCGCCAGAGGATTAGTTTGAAATCAGCAATTGAAACAGGAAGTTTTTCAGAGGACATAACTCTTAGTGCAGTCATGTTAAGGGAGGATGACCCAGGATTAACTGGTAAGAAATAGGCTTGGTCATAAACTTGCATGTTAGTGTTGAAGCATCAAAATGTTTGTTAATAGGGCCTGGTGGCCTAGCCAATGGAAGCCTCCATTCTATTTTAAGGGCCCAAGATCCTGAGGGGTCTTGACAAGGTGGATGTGAAAAGAATGTTTCTTGTTGTGGGAGAGCCTAGAACTACGGGCCACTGTTTAAAAATAAGGGCCACCCAATAAAGACAGAGATGAGAAATATTTTCCCTGAGGGTCGAGAGTCTTTTGAACTCTCTTCCTCAAAAGGCAGGGGAAGAAGAGTCTTTGAATATTTTTAAGGCAGAGGTAGATAGCCTTTCACCACATTACTTATTAAGAATCTATTGGGGGTAGGGGGGAATGTGGAGTTGAGGTTACAGTCAGATCAGCCAAGATCTTATTGAATGACGGAGTAGGTTCAAAGGGCCAAGTGGCCTAATCCTCCTAATTCGTATATTCCAGTGAAATGAGTTTTACTAGTCTCAACCCACCATTGACCTGGTATGGAATTATTAGTTCAGATCTTGAACATTGCATCTTGAGTTACTGAAATAGAGAGAGAAATGTATCAGGGTCACTGTGTTCACTGTACTACACCAGATTCTCAATATATAATCCTTGCATGGCATTTTCATTGTAGCTGTCCAGCCTTAGAGTATGTAATGATTTAGCATGTTTAGACAGTGTATTTTAATTCTTGGCAGGTCCTGAGGATGTATTAGCTAAAGTTCAGTTAGGATTGTACATTAATCACTAGTTTACTAATTTTCACTTCACGCATGGTGCTGTTTCATGATCAATGGAAAATTAGTTTGAGCAATCGTGCGATCCTTGTAACAAGATGAATGTACTTGGAGCAAAAGCCTTAAACTCTTCCTTTAATACAAAAGATTGAGTAGCCTTCAGAATTGGCAAGTTTTGTCTAACTTAAGTATTGCAATTACCTATTTATCTGGAAAACTTGCTGGTGTAAAACCAAGGGGAGACTGGTGTAGTGGTCAAGTCACTGGACTAGTAATCCGGAGGCCAAGACTAATGCTCCGAGGACGTGGGTTTAAAGCCCACCATGGCAGCTGGTGGTATTTAAATTCAATTAATAAATCTAGAATTGAAAGCTAGCTAATGGTGACCATGAAGCTATCATCAGTTGTCATAAAAATCCATCTGATTCACTAATGTCCTTTAGGGAAGTAAATCTGCCATCTCTACTTTGTCTGACCTACATGTGAATCCAGACCCACAGCAATGTGGTTGACTCTTAACTGCCCTGTAAAATGGCCTAGCAAGCCCTTCTGTTCAAGAGCAATTAGGGATTGGCAACAAATACTAGCCCTGCCAGCGATGTCCACATCCCATGAAAGAATAAAAAAAATGAACAATTAAATGTTCAAAAAAACATGGACAGTGGATTGGAGTAATAAAGACTTGGTACTAGATAAATTCAAATTGTTTTGTGTGGGTCCTCTTGATGAACCTAAGCATGAAAATTTGAAAATTGCAGCTATGAGAAAAGATTGGATAGGCTAGGGTTGTTTTCCTTGGAACAAAGAAGGCTGAGGGGTTGACTTAATTGAGATGTACAAGATTGAGGGGCCTAGAGAGAGGAGACAGGGAAGCCCTGTTTCCCCTAGCAGAAAGGTCAATTACCAGAGGACACAGATTTAAGGTGGTTGGTAGAAGGATTAGAGGGGACATGAGGAAAAACTTCTTCACCCAGAGGGTGATGGATGTCTGGAATTTGCTACCTGGTTTGGTGATGGAGACAGAAACCCTCCACTCGTTCCACTCGTTTAAAAGGTACCTGGATCTGCACCTGAACTCCATGAACAAAATTTTTATGAAAAAGAATCAGCCCTTATAGTCCATTCTATCTTCTGATTTCTGCTTCCTTTTAAAGACTAAACAATACATCATTCAATTAAAAATTAAATGTTTAATATTTGTAAAACAAAGTGTTTAATGAATGTTAGACTTTCCAGTAGTATTGTGCAAATAAAACGAGACAACCAACTTAGGAATCAAAATCTGAAGGTATTTGGTGACGGCAGCAATATAATTTGCACCTAGATTTACAATGTGTCTCATGTATTTTATCATTCAAAATCTAACAACACCTTCCAAGTTTTGTAACTTTGTTTTTGACAGCTTCTGCCAGCCTGTTTCCAAACTTCTTGGAATCTTTCCTGAAACATTCATCAAGTGCTATCTTTGACCTGATAGAATCTTATGAAGCCAATTGCAAGGAACAGGTAAGATTTTTAAAACCTGGCTTCTGCAACTAGTCTTTTTTTTGTGGAGTAATAGCTTCTATTTTTTAAATCATGTAAATTAGGATAATATATTCTTGTGTCTGAGAATGCTTCATATCTCCCTAAGCCAAATCAGCTATAATCCTCTTTGAAATCTTGGTGCTGCAATGAAGTTGATTGGTGTAACCTGGAATAAAAACAGAAATGCTGAACAATTTGGGCACTATCTGTAGAGAAAGAATAGTTATTAACTTTTCAGATGGAGGATAAAAGGCGACTGAAACATTAAGGGCGGAATCGTCCCAGATTTGCACTATGTGCGGTAGTGGGTGGGAAAAAGACATTTTACCCACCGGCCGCAATGGCAGCTTTTCATGCCATAAGGTCCCAATCCCGCCTCATTAATCGTGCATTCCTGGGAAACACACCATTTCAATGACGGACACTGATTCACCTGCCACGTTGTCATGTTGCCGCTTCACACGGGGCGCCACATTTAAAGTGACCGCATGTATACCTCTCAGTGCTTCCAGCCCAGGACTCCTGCAAAGATGGCTGCAGCGCCCCTCCCCACTGGTTTAGTGACACTCCGTCAAGCGCCTTTTGGACACCGTGGAGGCCCACCGAGATGTCCTGTATCCCCGCTCTGGCTGCATGAGGGGCAGCAACATTACCACTCCAGCTTAGTAGGCGATGGCAATGGTGATTAGTGCCAATGCTGCACAGAAGAGGTTGGCCATTCAGTGCAGATAGAGGATGAATGATCTCATCCATGCCACCAAGGAAAGGCAACCATCTCATCACCCTAAACTCTCTCACTCAAGCCTATTAGACATCTCGCTCACTGCCAGCTCAAGGGACATCACCACTCACACGCACCCTCACATCTCCATCTGGCCTGATCTCCTCTGGAGACTGCCCCTCACCATCTTGAGGCCACTTGCACAGATCAACTTGTGCTCCCACACACTCCCTGGAATACCCCACTCCCCCCAGTACAGCCCTTGCCCTGCAGGCTCTTCCCTTGCCTGAGGCCGCTTCTTCCCCCTTCTCCAAGCAAGCCCTAGCCCTACAGCTGTTGAATAGCCACCCTGCCTTATGGCTGGTCTGGTGGTATAGACTTGCCCACGAGTGCCCCTAAATGCGATGTGATGTTGTTTGCGAAGCCTGGCACTGATGGCTGCAAGTGCTGCCCAAAGGTAGGCAAACAAACCTTGAAGTCCCGAGCAAAGTGCAGCTCATCAGGTGCAAGTCGCTTATGTATAGTGATGTGCTTGGATGATCTAGTGTTGGGGGATGATTCCGGCGAGCTGAGCTTATAATAATATGGAATTACGATGAAGTTCTTGCGTCTGACGGCAGAAAACATGGCCTGCCATTGATGGACAGAGTGCACTGTTGCAGATGGTTTCACAACGTCGTGAAACCGATTTTTGATGATCTCGCCATATTGTCCGCTCGCTGCCAAACACACCTGCCAAAGGGCATGGAAAATTCCGTCCTGAGTCTGTTTCTGTCTCCAACCAAGGTGTTATATGGAACGATTATCAAACAAAATTTAACACTGATCCATTTAAGGGAAATTAAGACAGGTGACCAAATGCTTGTTTGTAGATTTTTGGGGCATCTTGGAGGAGAAGTGAAAGAGAGAGGGGTTTGGAGAATGGATTCTGAGGTTTGGAGCCTGGGCAACTGAAGCCACAACTGCTAATTTGTCTATGTCCAGGCAGTGTTTTTATTTTTGAAGACTAATAGCACAAATAATCAAACCAAGTAGGAATTTATATTTTGCCAGTGGCTGAAGGGTTGATAACAAGAAGGCTCAGATTTAAGGTGATTGGCAAAACACCAGAGGTGACCCAAGAAAAAGCTTTTTTAACAGTAGTTAGGATTCGTAGAGCTCTGCTTGATAAGGTGATTGCTACAGATTCAGTAGTAGCTTTCTAAATGGATTTGGATAATACATGAATGATAAAAAGTGCAGAGAAATGGGGAGAGCTCCACAGAGTGGAATTAACTGATTGCTCTTTGAAGCAGCCTGGCACAAACTCAATGAGCCGAATGGCCTCCTTCAGTCTATACTACTCAAACTCTAGGATGCATAGATGCTGCCTGACCTGAGCATTTCCAGTATTTTCTGTTTTTATTTCAGATTTGCAACACCCACAATATTTTGATTTTGTGTAAGTGTATCCTTAGGTTGTCAGTATTTTTCCTTTTCTTTGAACCCACTGTCACATATGATTTTCGGCAAAAATGATTTAGAAAATAGTTGTATTTAAAATTTGGGGTTTTAAAGCAGGTGTATTTATACCAGATTTTTAAAAACACAACTGAAAAACAGACTGGAGGCGGGTACGTGCAAAAGACAGAAATATACTACTCCGATCATGAGGTCTTTAGTTAGATAGTGGGCATTATCGAACAGAGTCCTAACTACATCGTACATTACCCTACGATACGTTGAAGCTGATAGTAGGCAAGATACGTTGCAGTTTTTATTGAAGCTATATCAATCTTTAATTTGAGTGTTAGCAGATTTGGATGTCAATTCTTTTATTATTCAACAAAATGCATCCTTTTATATTCCTCCCTAGTCACCTCGTTATTTAGTTCTGGGCAATACTGGCAAAGCTATATTATTACTTATCCTCAGTTGCCCTGAGAAGGCAGTTGTCTTGAAGCACTGCAGTCTTTGTTGTGTGATACTCCCTCAGTAGTGTTAGGTAGTGACAGTCACAGTTGTAGAAAAATCATATCTGCTTGCCTCTTGGCTGGAAAATAAGGAAAGCTGCAGCATGCAGTTAGAAGGGAAACAAAAAACTGAAATAGTTTGAAAATTATTCGAAATAAGAGGGGGGAAATTTGTACTGAGAAGTTGCTTCTATTATAATTTATGAAGGGTTGGAATTGTTAATATCTTGTTATTTTTCAAGGAGTTGACTGTTTAACAAGCAGATAATGGGTATGAATAGAATTGGTGTGCAAACCAAGGTTGGTCCAGAACTTGCCATTTGTGTGTGGATTTAAGTTTTGACTATCTCCTTATTCTCCTATATTTCACTTTTTTTATAGGTGATCTGAGCTGACATTTGCAATTTAAAAAAAAGTGGTGAACTAGTGTACTATACATCAGAGTTTTAAATAAAAATACTCCACTGAAAGGTGAATACCTATCATATAGTTTTTAATTCTTCAATAGGAGAAAAAATTGCATACACCAAACCATATATAGGTCAGGCTAAAACTATGAACTGGATTTAATTGAAAAATATTCACACAAATAAAATAAACTAACAGACAATTATTAATGCGCTTATAACTTAAACTGTTTCAGAAATCAGTGTAACAAAATGTCTGAATTCAAAGTCATTTTACTGAATCTTTTCATCATTCTTGTGGAATGAACTGAACAACCTAGGGCTCTTATTCAGATAAATTTCTCACGAGGTTGCTGATCAATATTTTATCTATCGGGCATATAAAATGTGAACTGCCAATTCCTGGCATTGGAATGGGTTTAAATATTCTAACAATCAGTTGACATAACGAACAGCTTGGTCGTAAGCAACCGTTACTTGCTTCAGAATGAAAAACTTGCTACATTAGCATCTCACAATCCTGAGGTATTAAATCAAAATTTCTCAACCTCTAGGACTCAATCTACAATCAACAAGAAAAATAGAGGCAACTTTAACTTTAGAACATCTGTTTGTGTATTTGTTTCACTTTCCTGCACACAGAATGAATCTGTGCAGAGTACTGTTAACATAAATCTTAGTTAAGAAATTTACAATATTTGGCTTTGCTAATTCAAACTAAATTATATAATGCAGAAATACTTTAATATGCAGTTTGGAGCTGGCATCTCAGATATTCAAAGCTATAATGGGAATTAATTGCACTTATAACAACCCCAGTTGCCTGAAGAAGTCACACAGACTCGAACTGTTAACTGTTTCTCTCTCCACAGATGCTGCCAGACCTGCTGAGTTTTTCCAGCATTTTCTTTTTTATGACTGGTTGTTCTGACTAAATAGTGGCACAAATATATGTGCCATATTCAAGGAGAAATCCAGTCTTGTATAATTTTACTGTATTGGTTCTACTCTGTACTAAAGCAGTTGGGTATTATTGTGTAATAATTTCTTTAAAACAAAACATGAAGCAAACCGTTCTGACTGTTCAATTGTTTCAGGTAAATGTACTTCAGAAGATTGTGAACCGTGCTACTCCTGGACAGCAGAAATTTTCAAAAACAGCTAGTGTTCTCTGGTTTCTTCAGCAAGAAATGGTCACCTGGCGTTTAATTGGATCTCTTTACAGGTACAGCATTCAATTTTAGTACAAAACTGTTAGAAACAGGGTAAATTGAGTTTTTATATTGTGGATGCATCATATCCCTCATTGACTGCACAAGTTCGTGTTGTCATTTTGCACTTTTAAATTTGTGGCATTTTACCATGAGATGAGGTGAGAATGGCTGCCCTTGACATCAAGGCAGCATTTGACTGAGTGTGGCACCAAGGAGCCCTGGCAAAATTTAAGTCAAGGGGAATCGGTGGGGGTGTGGGGGACTCTCCACTGCTTGGAGACATACATAGCACAAAAGAGATGCACACAAAGATATGCATTAGGAGCAGGAGCCTACCCTGCCATTTGATAGGACCATGGCTGAACCTATTATGGCCTCAACTCTACTTTCCTGTCCATCCCCTGTAACCTTTGACTCTCTTGTTAATCAAGAATCTCTCAAACTCAGCCTTAAAAAAATATTCAATGACCCTGCCCCCAGTACTCTCTAGGGAAGAGAATTCCACGTGCTAACGCCAGAGAAAAAAAACTCCTCACGTCTGCCTTAAATGGGAGACCCCTTATTTTTAAACTGGCCCTAGTTCTATTATCTCCCACAAGCGGAAACATCCTCTCAGCAGGCCCTCTGTCAAGTTCTCCAGGATCTTATATGTTTCAATAAGATGACCCCTCATTCTCCTAAACTCCAATGGATACAGGCCCAACCTGCCTCATAAGGCCTTCATCCCACAAATGAACCTTCTCTGAACTAATGCAGTTATACCCATCCATTTTGGTAAGGGAACCAAAACTGTATACAATACTCCAGATGTGGTCTTACCAATGCCTTGTACAACTGTAATAAAACTTTCCTACTTTTATACTCAGCTCCCCTTACAGTAAGCACCAACATTCTATTTGCCCTCCTAATCACTTAATCTGCAAATCAACTTTTTGTGATTCATGTACCAGGGCACCCAGGTCCCTCTGTACTGCAGAGTTCTGCAATCACTCTATTTTAAATAATATACTGATTTTTCTATTCTTCCTGCTAAATTGGACGAGGCCACATTTTCCTGCATTGCACTCCATCCGTCAAATTTTTGCACACTCACTTAACCTAACATATCCCTTTGCACACTCCTTATGTCCTCTTCACACCCTACCCACCTACCTGTTTTTTATGTCAACAGCAAATTTAGCAACTACATATTCCATCCCTTCAAGTCATTGTTATAGATTGTAAATAGTTGAGGCCCCAGCATTGATCCTTGTGGCACTCCACTACTTATAGCTTGCCAACTCGAAAATGACCCATTTATCCTTATTCGCTGCTTCCTGTTAGCTAGCCAATCCTTATGCAAGCTAATGTGTTACCCCCTACACCATGAGCTTTGATTCTGTATGGTAACCTTTGATGTGGCATCTTATCCAATGCCTTTTGGAAATTCAAGTATACCACGTCAACAGTTTCCCCTTATTATTCATGTTGCTTGTTACTTCCTCAGACATGATTTCTGTTTCATAAAACAATGTTGATTCAGCCTGACTGTATTAAGATTTTCTAAGTGCTCTGCTATAAACTGCTTAATAATAGATTTGAGCATTTTCCCTATGACAAATGTCAGGCTCACTGGCCTGTAGTTTCTGCTTTCTGTCTACCTTGTTTCTTGAACAGAAGAGTTACACTTTCCAATTTGATTTTCCAATCTGCTGGGACCTCTCCAGAATCTATGGAATTTTGGAAAATTACAACCAATCCATCTATTACTGCTCCCACCTCTTTTAAGACCCTAGGATGCAGGCCATCAGGTCCTGGGGCTTGTCAGATTTTCATTCTAATAATTTTCTCCGTACCTTTTCCATGGTGATTGTAATTGTTTTGAGTTCCTCCCTTTTATCTCTTGATTTACAAGTATTTCTGGGATGTTAATTGTCTTCTACAGTAAAGACAGCCGCAACATCTGTTCAACACTTCTGCCATTTCCTTATTTTCCATTATGAATTTCTCGGACACTCACTCTAGCGGACCAGCGCCCGCTTGAATCACTCTTTTCCTTTTTAAATACTTGTGGAAACTTGTACTATCTGTTTTCATATTTCTAGCCAGCTTTCTCTCATGCTCTTAATTTCTCTCTCATTTTTTTAGTCATTCTCTGTAGATTTTTAAACTGTCCAATCTTTTGACCTACCACCAATCTTCACAGAATTATATGCTTTCTATTTCAATTTGATACTACCTTTAACTTCCTTATTTGGCCATGGGTACATCCTTCTAGAATCTTTCTTTCTTGCTGGAATAGATCTTTGAGTGTTATGAAATATCTCCTTAAATGTCTGCCACTGCATCTCTATTGTCCTACCCTTTAACTTAATTTCCCAGTTCACTTTAGCCAGCTCTGTCTTCATACCCTTGTAATTGCCTTTATTTAAGCTTAAAACACCAGTCTTAGACCCTCTCTTTTCCTCAAACTGAATGTGAAATTCAATCATGTTATGATCACCTAGGGGTACCTTTACTATGAGGTAATTAATTAATCTTGTCTCATTGTACATTACCAGGTCTAGAATAGCCTGCTCTCTGGTTGGCTCTAGGATGTCCTTTTCTAAGATATTGCCCAAAAACACTCTATGAATTTATTTTCCAGGCTACCTTTGCCTATCTGATTCATCCAATCTATATGCAGATTAAAATTACCCATGATTATTGTAGTACCTTTCTTACAAGCCTCCATTATTTCTTCCTGTATACTCCGTCCTACAGTTTGGTTACTGTTAAGGGACCTATAAATTTCCTGCTTCCTACCTTTACTATTTCTTACCTCGACCCAAACTGATTCTACATCTTGATCTTTAGAACCAAGGCCATCTTTCACTATCGTAGTTGTATCATCCTTAATTAACAGGTACACCACCACCTTCCCTAGCTACCTGTCCTTCTGAAACGTCAAATACCTTTGAATATTCAGGCCCCAGCCTTGGCCACCTTGCAGCCACGTCGTTGTAATGGCTATCAGATCACACATATTTATTTGTATTTGAGCTGTCAATTCATCTGTTTTGTTACGAATACTATGTGCAATCAGATATAGAGCCTTTAGTCCTGTCTTTTCACTGTTTTTGCCAGCTCTGGCCTTATCCGCTGGTGCACCCGTAAGTTTGTGTGCTGTGTTCCTATTGCACTATTGCCTTGATCTTTCCCATTAATCCATCACATCCTCCCTCATGTGATCTCTTCCCCCAATATTTAGTATAAAGCCCTCTCTACTGCCCTAGTTATACAACTCGCCAGAACACTGGTCTCAGCACAATTCAGGTGAAGACCATCCCAAGGATACAGCTCCCACTTTCCCCGTTACTAGTGCCAGCACCCCTCAAATCAAAACCCATTCTCCCCATACCAATTTTTGTGACATGCATGCAACTCCCTAATCTTATTTATCCTATGCCAATTTGCACGTAGCTCAGGTAATAGTCCAGAGATTATTGCCTTTAAGGTTCTGTTTTTTAATTTAGCACCTAGCTTTTCATATTCAAAGCAAAACCTCTTTCCTAGTCCTACCTATGTCATTGAAACTGACTTGGACCACAGCAGTTGGATCCTCCTCTTCCACTTCAAGCTCTTCTCCAGCCCCGAGCAGATATCTCATTCCTTGACACTGGGTAGGCAACATAGTGGTCTGGTCTCGTGTTCTTGGCTGCAGGGAACTGTGTCAATCCCCCCTGACTATACTGTCCCTTACTATCATTAACATTCCTATTTACTGCCCCTGCTTGAATGGCTTCCGTGCCATGGTCACTTTGTTCATGCACCTTGCAGCTCCAGCTCTCATTCATACAAGTCGAAAGAACCTTGAACTCATTGGACAATTGCAAGGGTTAAGGCTCTTGCACTCCTGCCTCTTGATCTGCTTACATGCCTCACTTGCAGTGATACCCTCCTGTCGCTGACCACTGACTAGATCAAAAGACCATAGCCTAAGGGCTGTGACTGCCTTCTGGAACAAAGTGCCAAGGTAACTTTCACCCTCCCTGATGCATTGCAGTGTCTGTAGTTCGTCCTCCAGCTCATTGACTCTGAGCTGAAGCTCCTTGAGCCAAAGCCACTTGCTGCAGGAATGGTTGCCATGGATCATGCAGGTGTCCACAGACCCCGCGTACTGCAGCAGCAACACATCACCTGCTTTACCATCCTTTTGTGTTTTAATTATTTTCGTCAGTTTTTAAATTATATTTAATACCTTTCCTCACCATTTAGGTTTAAATTAGTACAGTAATACTTTAAGTGGTAAGTTTATTGTAAAACAGTAGACTCACCAGCTTCTCCTACTGTCGCTTAATTAATTGTAAGGAGCTAATTAATGTTTATTTGAAAATGCAAATGTTTCTAATTTCCAGTTCTTTACACACAAGCCCCAAGAGCACTTACTCACCAACAAATCGACTTGAGGTTTTTCTGAGATGTCACTGTTAACTTTTTTTTGAACCCCGAGTGCACCCGGACTCCCCGCATTCCCCCCCCCGCCAGTCTGTGTTCCTCCCACAGGTCTGCTTCCCTCCCTGGGTGGTTGTGGCTGTTGAAGGACAATCATCTCAGTCCCACTACATGGCTGCAGTAGTTTCTCAGGATAGTGTCTTAGGCTCAACTGTCTTCAGTTGCTTCATCAATGACCTCTCCTTCACCATAAGGTCAGAAGTGGGAATGTTCACTAATTGTATAATGCGCACTGTTCATGACTCAGAAACTGAAGCAGTCCATGTGCATGTGCAGCAAGACCTGGACAATATTCGGGCTTGGGCTTATGTGATGAAACTTTGAGGCCAGGAACTCCAGTTACCAGAGGACCTCAGCCCTCCTGCGCATTTGTTGGCTGGGAAAGGGCCGCACATGCGCAGTTTGTTGATTTCACCTTCAGGTTGGAAACTTGTGTGTAGATGCAGAGGCTGTGCGAAGGGTTTTGAATGGATATTTTGTCTCCGTGTTTACAAAGGAAAGGGAGGATGTAGATATAGTAGTCCAGGAGGAACACTGCGAGATATTGGACAGGATAGTCAAAAAGAGAGAGGAAGTACTCGAAGGGCTGAAAGACTTGAAAGCGGATAAGTCACCAGGGCCAGATAGATTGTTTCCGAGGCTGCTGAAGGAAGTCAAGGAGGAGATAACAGATGCTCTGAGGATGATTTTCCAATCTTCACTAGATACAGTGGAGGTACTGGAGGACTGGAGAAATGCGAACGTAGTTCCATTGTTTAAAAAGGGATCAAAGGAAATGCCAAACAATTATAGGCCAGTTAGTCTTACATCGGTGGTGAGCAAATTAGTAGAATCAATCCTGAGAGATAGGATTAACTGTCATGTGGAAAGGCATGGACTAGTTAGGGATGGTCAGCATGGATTTGTTAAAGGAAGGTCTTGCCTCACAAATTTGATTGAATTCTTTGAGTAAGTGACAAGAAGGATTGATGATGGTAGTGCAGTGGATGTTGTGTACATGGATTTTAGCAAGGCATTTGATAAAGTCCCACATGGCAGATTGGACAGGAAAGTAAAAGCACATGGGATTCAGGGTAATGTGGCAAACTGGATAAAAGGTCGGCTTTGTAACAGGAAACAAAGGGTAATGGTCGATGGATGCCCTTGCGAATGGAAAGTTGTCTCGAGTGATGTTCCACAGGGCTCAGTGTTGGGACCCTTGTTATTTGTGTTATATATTAATGATTTGGACAACAACGTGGGGTGTACGATTAGGAAATTTGCAGATGACACAAAGATTGGCCGAGTAGTGGATAGTGTAGAGGATAGGCATAATCTCCAAAACGATATAGATGGGTTGGTGGAGTGGGCGGTAAAGTGGCGGATGGATTTTAACATAGAGAAGTGTGAGGCCATACATTTAGAGAGGTCAAATAGTTACAGGGATTATACAATAAATGGGAATATACTAAGAGGGGTAGATGAAGTGAGAGATCTTGGCGTACAAGTACACAGGTCCCTGAAGGCAGCGGTTCAAGTAGACAAGGTTGTAAAGAAGGCATATGGAATGCTCTCCTTCATTGGCAGAGGTATAAAATATAAAAGTAAGGATATAATGTTGGAATTGTATAAAACTGGTGAGGCCACAACTGGAGTATTGTGTGCAGTTCTGGTCACCACATTACAGGAAGAACATAATAGCTCCAGAGAGAGTGCAGAGGAGGTTTACAAGAATGTTGCCAGGGTTAGTAAAGTGTAGCTACGAGGAGAGATTGGATTGGTTGGGGTTATTTTCCCTGGAACAAAGAAGGCTGAGAGGTGACTTGATTGAGGTGACTCTCTTCTCCCACTGTGAGGGATATCCAACCACCTGGACTTAAAACTCAATCATTGAGGGGAATAGATAGAGTGGACAGGGTTAAATTGTTTCCTTTGATGGAGAATCCTAGAACCAGGGGACATAGATTCAAGATAAGTGGCAGGAGGTGTAGGGGGGACATGTGGAAGAACTTTTTTACGCAGAGGGTAATGGGTGTCTGGAATTCACTGCCCAAGTTGCTGGTAGAGGCAGAAACTTTAAACTCTTTTAAAAAGTACCTGGATCTGCACCTAAAGTGCTGTAAGCTGCAGGGCTATGGGCCGGGTGCAGGAAGCTGGGATTAGAAAGGGCACCTGGGTGTCCTCGGGCTGGCATGGATAAGATGGGCTGAATGGCCGCCTCCTGTGCTGTAACTTTTCTAAGGTTCTATGGCTAGCTGTGCATATGCACAAGATGCTTTTACCTTCTTCAGGCCGGAATCCAGCCTTGTGCGCCTGCGCAGAGGAAGGAGAAGCAAAGAAGTGAAATGGTGTGAAACTGGAGGTCAGGTGACCTGAACCGGAGCACCATTAGAAGGAAGGTGTCGCAGGGAGCAGACGCGGGAAGGGGGACAGGTAGAGGTCCCAAAAGAAAGTCCCAGGCAGGGACAAAGACAGGGATCAGAAACAGGAACAAAAAAGCAGATTACTACTTAAACAGAGAACGACTGTAGAATTCCAAGGTGCAGAGGGATCTGGTTGTTCTAGTGCATAAGACACAAAAGGGTAGCATGCAGGTACACTAGGTAATTAAGAAGGCTAATAGAATGCTATCCTTTATTACAAGAAGAATTGAACATTTAGGATGTCATGCTTCAGTTATACAGGACATTGGTAAGATCACATCTCGAATACTGTGTGCAGTTTTGGTCGTCTCATTTAAGGAAGGATGCAAATGCTTGGAGGTGGTTCAGTGGAGGTTTACCTGATTAATACCTGGAATAAGCGGGCTGTCTTATGAGGAAAGGTTGGACAGACTTAAGAACATAACATAAGAACTAGGAGCAGGAGTAGGCAATTCAGCCCCTCGAGCCTGCACTGCCATTCAATATGATCATGGCTGATTGCATTTCGGCCTCAACTCCAATTTCCTGCCCTCTCCCCATAACCTTTCAACCCATTACTAATTAAAAATTTGTCTATCTCCTTAAATTTATTCAGCATCCCGGCATCCACTGCTTTCCTGAGATAGTGAATTCCACAGATTCACGACCCTTTTAAGAAAAGTAATTCCTCCTCATCTCTGATTTAAGTCTACCACCCCTTAGCCTAAAACTATGGCCTCTTGTTCTAGAATACCCCACAAGGGGAAACATCCGCTCCACGTCTACTTTGTCTATCCCCTTTAGCATCTTATATACCTCAATTAGATCTCTTTTCATCCTTCTAAACTCTAGCAAGTATAGGCCTAAATTGCTCAATCTCTCCTTATAAGACAAGACCCGCATCTCTGGAATCAATCTAGCGAACCTCCTCTGAACCGCCTCCAATGCAACTACATCCTCAAGTAAGGGGACCAAAACTGTGCAAAGTACTCCAGGTGCGGTCTCACCAATGCCTTGTACAGTTGCAACACTTAGCTATTTTTATACTATATATATATTTATTTATAGAGCGCCTTGCATAACCGCTTTTAAGTCAATACGAACATACGAAATAGGAGAAGGCGGCCATTTGGTGCCTCGCACCTGCTCCACCACTCAAGATCATGGCTGATCTGTTTGTTTCGAATTCCACATTCCCATCTACCCCGATAACTTTTGATATGTGTGTGTGTGTGTGTGTGTGTGTGTGTGTGTATATGTATGTATGTATATGTATTGTATATATGTGTGTGTGTATATATAGCTCATGAATGCAGTATAGCATATCTCTACAGATGAATAGCTAGTCATTCAGTGACAATATCTGGTATTGTAGCTATTACCATTTTCACGGTGAAAAGGTTGACTTTTAAAAAGTTGGCAGAAAAGATGAGTTAAATGTAAAGAGTGAACGTGCAAGGAAAAAAAAAACCCAGGTAAAAGAATGAGAGAATAATCTGCCTCAAACCCTCACATTTATGATTGCTACAACTTCTGACTTGCGGTCTGGATCAGTATTGCACAGAAATAATTTTGGTTCTGAGTACATTGACATATAATGGCTGTAAGAAGTTATTGCACTTTTTAAAAACAAAAGTAAATCTGCATTTTTCCTAACTGATTTTGTTTGCTATGTTATTTTATAGGGATAGGATTGAATCTGGTGTGGAAGAGGGGATGATGTTTGAAGTAGCTGTAAGTATTATTAGTTCAGAGATGTAATGAAATTATTTGTAATTGTCTAGCAAGCATATTGATTGTAAAGACTACTTGTTATTTCTTGGTTAACCTCTTTTTCCCCATGCACCAATAAGGACAGCATGGCCAAACTATAAAATTATAGGCTCACTAGCTTGACTTTAGTGATAGGCAAGTTGCTGGCAGAGACCATTAGCAATAACCATCTGCACAGAGATGGGGGTTATTGGAGACTCTGAACCAACATCTGTGATTTTTTTCCTTTGTGCTGTGCATGACCTATTAATTTATTTTAGTTTTTTTGCATGGCCAAGCTGCGTGGTAACTTTAAAGGCGCGAACTTGTGCTCGGCTTGCATGGGAACTTCCAGGTTGCTGTGTAGCTTGGAGGGAACATTGCTCTCAATCAATGTTCCCTCTAAGCTGTGCAGCTACTTTGTCACGTAACAATCATGAAGGCACCATCCAGGCTGCTTTCAAGCGGTCCCCCTTAAGATATACCATGTATTTGAGGCCGTGCAAAACAAATTAAAGGTACCACACGCTGTGCCTGTATAATTCAATGAAGAAAATTTTAGAAGGATTGTTGCTCTCAACCCTGTGTCACTTTTATGTGCATGTATTGTCTGGAACAGGTGTGTCAAACAAATGGCTGATGATACAGTTTAATACAGCTAGCATGTGTGCTGCTGAAGGTGCCATTATGTCTTGGAATGAAGCAACCCTTATAGACTTTGTACCACAGCAGCCTCTGCTTCTTCATGCACTATAGAAAGAAACTTGTATTTAAAGAAATTTTCCTCATGTTTCTTAGCTGCTCCACTTTAGACCACCGTCGAATTCAGGATCTTTCTTGGTAAATGCATGAGAAATTAAGTCGAGCATGCACCATGTAAGCTTCATTTTTCTACAAAGGCCTAAAATGGGTAGCTGAGGAAATGGTAGAGTGTTTTTCTTTTACATGATTCTTACTGTAAACTGTCATGGAGCAGGAGCTGCTGAGGTGCGAAGTTTAAAAGATACAGAACCCTCTTTACATATTTAAATTGATCCAACTCTAATTTGAGGCAGCTACTGACGATGCCTAAAAATGTTCCAAATGAATATGATAGCAGCTGTGCTATCGGTGCAGGATCTCTCGCTCAGAAATTGGTATACATGACATGCATTCTACACCCAGAAAAACTGCAGGGCACATGCCAATTTCTACCCCATTGTGTCCAGATATTTACCGCTGAATGTGGCCTCACGAAGTGTCAGGCCCACAGTGCAAATTGAATTGGACGCCTGTGATCTAGAACTACAAATCAAAAGGAAATATCTGGAATATTATTCTATACTATACTAGGTAGAGTTATGGTGAGGGGATAAAATAAGAATAGAAGAGAAATAAAACATGAAAAAATTAACAAAACTAATAATATATCAAGCTCTGAAGAAGAGTCATATGGACTCAACATTAACTCTGTTTCTCTTCTCCACAGATGCTGCCACACCTGCTGAATTTTTCCAGCATTTTCTGATTTTTATTTCAGATTTCCAGCATCTGCAGTATTTTGCTTTTAAAATAGTCATAGAGTCATAGAGGTCTACAGCGCAGAAAAAGGCCCTATGGCCCATCGAGCCTGTCAAACAAGTACCTAACTACTCTAATCCCATTTTCCAGCACTTGGCCCATAGCCTTGTATACCATGGCATCGCAAGTGCACATCCAAATACTTCTTAAATGTTATGAGGGATTCTGCCTCTACCACCCTTTCAGGCAGTGAGTTCCAGATTCCCACCACCCTCTGGGGGAAAAAGTTCTTCCTCGCATCCCCTCTAAACCTCCTGTTCCTTACCTTAAATTTATGCCCCCTGGTTATTGATCCATCCACCAAGGGGAAAAGTTCCTTCCTGTCTACCCTATCTATGCACCTCATAATTTTATACACCTCAATCATGGTACCCCCTCAATCTCCTCTGCTCCAGGGAAAATAATCCCAGTCTATCCAATCTCTCCTCATAACTAAAACTCTCCAGCCCAGGCAACATCTATATGAAATGTATTTGTAAATTCAAAAAATCAAGTATTGAAGAAGCATAATATAATGAATTAAATTTAAATTAGACAGTAGGACAATTCATTTAAATTCTGCTGCAGCTTATTTTTTCCACTCTACATAAAAGACTAAGTCTGAGAGTAAAAGCAAATTAATAACTAGACAAGATTCGAATTGTTGATGCCAGTTAAATGCATGCCTTGCTTGACACTTCTGCTTTAAGCAATAAAGTGCAATGCAGTTGTTACAACCAGGATGGGAGGAGTGCGCGAATTACCAAGCCCTGCTATTCCACAGGCTGTACCATTAATTTAAATGTTTAATTTTCTCACCAAAATGGCCAATTGTGCACCTATGCCTCTAGCACCCAGAAGAAAAGAGACATTGATCAGGCCTCTTTCAAAACTCAAAGATTAATTTATTTTAAAACACAGCTTCTTTTAACGGATTGCAAATACTGGTTAACGCACAATCTATCTTTTCCTAAAGAATTTCCCCAGTGCATGCACGCACAGATAAATAAAGGACAAACAGTCTCTCTGCAGAGATGGGCTTTGGAGGATGGGTGTTATAAAATAAAGTCTGCAGGGTCTTCATGCTGTCGACCTGGAGTTCTCTTGTGTGAAGAGGGGCAGCTGGTTCCAGTGGATGCCTGGAAGTTCTCCCCAGTAGTCTCAGCTTTGCAGGTCCAAATGCAGACTGGTTACACTCAGATGAGGGTTCTCTGGCTACAGGTTGATGGTCACCCACAATTTTAAGCAAGGTAGAGAGAGAGAACCAGTCAAGTTAGCCTCCTTTTCTCAGCTTGTTCTCCAAGACTGCCTTCAAAACAAGGAGGTTCACAACTTAAGTTTTTTCCCTCTCTCATATGATTGCTTTTTTTGTCTCCCAGCTTTTCATTAATTAAAAGTGCTTTGCAGTTCAACACAAACAGGTAACTCCTTCTCAAGTACAATATAGGCCAGGTGATTTCTTGGAAGAGGCCTACTTGTTGACTGTTCCAAGGTGACTTATGACCTTTTTAAAAAAAATTTTAAAAATACCAGGTTAGCATCTAGATGTCCAGATCATGCCAAATCCTTCTATTTTGTAAATAAAATGTCAGTCTTGACAGATATAATTCTAACACTGAATACATGAACTGCATTGCTCCTGTAGAGTGTTCCTGATTTTAAATTTAATTTTTTTGTTTGCACTAAATAGTAGCAATTGAATATTAAATAATCAGCAGTTAGTAGGTGGAGTTACAAAGTGGGAAGATTTGGGTTTATCCTTACTATCTCCAATATGACCTTCAATCTTGACCATATGGTTTTCTCTAGGTAGAAGTGTTAGAGTGGATTGATATTTCTTTTCTGGTTTATGGTCCATAATCCAGGAGGTCTAGAAGGCAGGGGAGGGACAAAAATAATTACCTTTGTGTAAGAAGCCTTTGCTTCTATTTAAGCTAAATTATTAAATTAATGATGAAATGGGTTTTTGGTTACAAAGATTATTTGTATATGGCTTAATTTTATAGAAATCTTAAATCAAGCTTAATTGTGGCACAATCTACTTGTATCAAGATTTAGTTGTACTAATTAACCACAAAGTTCACTATATAAAACTTCTTTCCATGGGTGTTGAAGGGAGGGAAGGCTCTGCGAAAACAGCTAAAAATGTTCAATCGTGGAAGATGTATTTTCTGACCTTTTTTATACTTGAAAAATATATTCTTTCTGTTGACCACTTCTGAATCCTTTCACGTGATAGGGACAAACTAATGCCCTGTCTTGTAGTAATTGAGACCCCTGGTGAAATGTGTAATGGTCTTATAGGTGGAATAATCTAGCATACGGAACATTCGGAATTTTAAAAAAAAGTAATTTATATTTCATGATAAAACATCTTTTTGCAGGCTCCGAATGCCACTGAAAAGACCATTGTAGAAATGCTTTTCCAACGGGATTCACTGATACGACAGAGCCAGGTACTATTGTGTTATTTACAAATCAGAAATGTTGTATATCACAATATTTGAAAAACTTATCCTATAACTTTTGAAGGTATTTTTTGAAAGGCTTGAATATATTTTGCACTAAATTTTCAATATAGTTAATCAGGCGTTTGGATACTGGAATGTTTTAATCCAGTTAAATAAAATGCGTCTGAAAACTTGCACCTCAGTAATGCCAAATCTGTGATGTGCACCATTAATACAGGTAGCTATGGTATGAGTGCTGTATTATTACTTGTTTAAAGCTATGATTTGCTGGGACTTCAGCGCCACTTCACTATTATACCTCGCAGATGGTAATCATAATGGCTCACCTCTATTAACATTAATGACTATTGCAAAGTTGCTGCCTCAGCTATTCATTACATTGCTTTCACTTAGAGGGAAAAGCAAAAGCGTTGGAGACAAAAGTTGTGGACATGTATTTGAATCACAGAATCACGCAGTGCAGAAGAGGCCCATTGAGTCTGCACCGATACGTGTGAAACACCTGACCTACCTACCTACCTAATCCCATTTACCAGCACTTGGCCCATAGCCTTGAATATTATGACGTGCCAAGTGCTCATCAGGTACTTTTTAAAGGATGTGAGGCAACCAGCCTCCACCACCCTCCCAGGCAGCACATTCCAGACCGTCACCACCCTCTGGGTAAAAATGTTTTTCCTCACATCCCCCCCCACCTAAACCTCCTGCCCCTCACTTTGAACTTATGTCCCCTTGTGACTGACCGTTCAACTAAGGGGGACAACTGCTCCCTATCCACCCTGTCCATGCCCCTCATAATCTTGTACACCTCGATCAGGTCGCCCCTCAGTCTTCTCTGCTCCAACAAAAACAACCCAAGTCTATCCAACCTCTCTTCATAACTTAAATGTTTCATCCCAGGCAACATCCTGGTGAATCTCCTCTGCACCTCCTCCAGTGCAATAACATCCTTCCTAAAATGTGGTGACCAGAACTGCACACAGTACTCCAGCTGTGGCCTCACCAAGGTTCTATACAACTCCAACATGACCTCCCTACTTTTGTAATCTATGCCTCGATTGATGAAGGCAAGTGTCCCATATGCCTCTTTCACCACCCCACTAACATGCCCCTCCGCCATCAGAGATCTATGGACACACACGCCAAGGTCCCTTTGTTTCTCAGAACTTCCTAGTGTCATGCCGTTCATTGAATACTTCCTTGTCAAATTACTCCTTCCAAAGTGTATCAGCTCACACTTTTCACGGTTAAATTCCATCTGCCACTTAACTGCCCATTTGACCATCCCGTCAATATCTTCCTGTAGCCCAAGACACTCAACCTCAATGTTAGCCACCTGACCAATCTTTGTGGCATCCGCAAACTTACTAATCCTACCCCCCACATAGCTATCTATGTCGTTTATATAAATGACAAATAATAGGGGACTGAGCACAGATCCCTGTGGTACGCCACTGGACACTGGCTTCTAGTCACTAAAGCATCCTTCTGACATCACCTTCTGTCTCCTACAACTAAGCCAATTATGAATCCACCTTATCAAATTACCCTGTATCCCATGTGCATTTGCTGCCTTTATAATCTCCCATGTGGGACCTTGTCAAAGGCTTTGCTGAAATCCATATAAACTACATCAACTACACTACCCTCATCTACACATGTGGTCACCTTCTCAAAAAATTCAATCAAATTTGTTAGGCATGACCTCCCTCTGACAAAGCCATGCTGACTATCCCGGAACAAACCTTGCCTCTCCAAGTGGAGATAGATTCTCTCTATTTGAGGAAGCATGTTTTATTTCCCAGGCTTTGGGAGCTTTTTCAGAGCTTCATTGGGCTCATACACACTCTTGCCTATTGACCAAAATTAACATGTAATCCTTTCCATGTTCATCCTTTGAGGCGAAAATAATCATGTTCATTATTAAGGGTTTTTGGCAGGGTTCCAGTGGATATCTAGGTAACTGCTAAGGCTGATTTGCCCCTGGAAGTTCTGCAGATTGGACAGGATACCTGAGACGATTGTGTTTTAGATGAGTTGTTGGTTCGGGATTCCTCTCCTTGCAGTTCCCTCTTCCTCTCCTTGCGTTTCTCTTTTCCTCTGATGTGTGCTTGTTTTCGAAGGAGGCTGCACCTTTTTTTTTTCATTGGTTGCACCAGGTGTAGCAATCCTGGCGATCCTCACCCAGGACTTGAAGTCAATGTCAAATCTTCTAAGTGCAACTTTCAGAGTGTCCTTATAGTACGTCCTTTGACTGCCATGAGAGTGCATCCAGACTCGGGCTCCCCATAGAAGATTCACTTTGGTAAGCAAGTGTCAGGGATCCTGGCTACATGACCAGCCCAACTCAGTTGTGACTGTCTCGATACGGTGTGGATTCTTGGCTTGCCAACAAGGGTGAGCACCTCGATATCTGGTATTTTGTCTTGCCATCTGATCTTCAGAAGCCTCTATAGGCAGCTCAAGTGAAAGTAGTTGAGCTTTGCATGATGCTGGTGTACATTCCAAGTCCTGCATTCATAGAACAGAGTGGGTAGGACTATTGCCCTTACATTTTGTTTGGTGGGCAGACTTAACTCCTCTTCATTCCTAGACTGATGTTCAAAGTCAGCTGAAGGCTACACTTGCTTTGGCAGTTCTTGCATGTATCTTGTTGAATATACTTGCCATAGAGGGAGTGCAGCGAAGGTTCACCAGACTAACCTATCCAGCTTTACCTGTCCCACCCCCCTTAAACAATATATATTTCACCACATTTTTACTTCTCTTTGGTCTGAAGAAGAGTCATACAGACTCTAAAAGTTAACTCTGTCTTTCTCTCCACAGATGCTGTCAGACCTGGATTGTTTTCCAGCAATTTTTGTTTTTGGTTCACCAGACTAATTCCTGGGATGGCAGGATTGTCGTATGAGGAGAGATTGGGTTGACTAGGCCTGTATTCACTGGAGATTAGAAGAATGAGAGGGGACCTCATTGAAATGTATAAAATTCTGACAGGACTGAACAGATGCAAGGATGATGTTTCCTCTGGCTGGGAGGTCTAGAACAAGGGGTCACAGTCTCAGGATACGGAGTAGGCCATTTAGGACTGAGATGGGGAGAAACTTCTTCACTGAAGGTGGTGAACCTGTGGAATTCTCTACCACAGAAGGAGGCCAAGTCACTGAATATTTTTAAGAAGGAAATAGTTAGATTTCTAGACTCTCAAAAGCGTCAAGGGTATGAGGAGAGAGCAGGAGTATGGTATTGAGATAGAGGATCAGCCATGATATTGAATGGTGGAGCAGGCTTGAAGGGTCAAATGACCTACTCCTATTGTCTATTTTTCTATATTGTCGGTGTAGACAGCTCAAGAGAGTGTGCTGTCAAAATAAATGAACTTGTCCATTGCTGACAGGCTCTGGTCATGAACAGAAACCTTTGACTTGAGATAGGGCTTTCCAGGAGCAGGCTGGTACATTACCTCAGTTTTCTTCATGCTGTTCACAAGGCTGAAGTTGTTGCATGCATTGGAGAGCCAGTCCATGCTATGTCGCATGTCCAACTTTGAACCGGCAGCAAGTGCACAGTCATGGGGCAAGCAGGAAATCGCAAAGTATGTCCTAGGAGACCTTGGTCTTTTCCTGGCGTTGTCTCAGAGCAGCTTCTCGTCCATGTGATATGTGATTTTGATTCTAGGTTCACCATCATGGATGGCATGTAATAAACATTATTGGGAGATGTTCTTAGTGATCCACATCTCTCCCTTAACATTTGGACTTTGGAATCAGCCTGATCCTATCTCTGAGCTCAGCATTTTATGAAGTCGGTATAGGTCATTTTAATGCTAGCAACTTAAAACCTTGTCGTTAAACTAATTTGTTACATGATCTGACGTGCGGATGGAGCTACAACTAGGTAACAATGGGGTCCTGTTGGGCCTATAGTTGAGCACAATATGACGTACCTCTGGCTCATGCTTGCTGAAGTTTCGGGTAGAACTGTCCACTTCACTGACCGTTTTGATTGTAGAGAGAAAAAGATCCAGTGGGTTGTAAAGATCTGACCAAGAGGGTCTTTTAAGCCTAACCCTTTTCCAGATACTGGCATATTCTCGAAAGGATTCTGGCATACAAAATAAAATCTGAAATTTAAAAATGCTATTTTTGTAAATTTGACTCATTACATTTCACTGATGCTAATTGGAATTTTTAAATTGTGAATGGTATCTCTACTGAGGGTCGTACCAAAAAAAGGACCAGTTACAAAACTCTTCTAATTTTAACACCTGAAAAGAGATTGTAAATTCATACAAGTTAATGCAAAAAGGTGAAGAAGGCATGCTACTTGAGACCCAAGGGATTGAATGGAGACTTCAGTAATCTCTATTGTAATATATTTGTCTGTCTTGATTAAAAATCCATGGACTGTATATGGATGATAGTCTATTTAGATAGAGCTGTCTGCTTAAAATCACAATTGTTTACAACTACGTAAGCAGCAAATCAGAATTTCTGACTTTTTGAATGTGTGAAGCACAGTGACTGTCTCCAGTGACAAGATTTGACCTTAAAATGTAAGACAATGCAATTAAAATAGTTACTACAGTAATATCATAGTCTAACCTAACAGCATAACTAAAATTTTAGTCGTCTTGTATAATAAATAAGCAAGTAAATCTGTTCTATATTCTGCTCCTTCATCCTCTGATGAGAGCTACTTTGGGACAGGATCAGATCATTGGCTTATCAACCATGTTGCTACAGATTCAGGGTAAATCAACATGCTGCATATTATAATCAGTTTCCCAGTAGATTGTGGTGTAAATTTGCCAGTGGACAACTGGGAAGTACAATGATCTAATTTGTGATATTTGTCACCGGTATCATATTTGCAGTGAATATCATTTCATTATGTCGTCATGTTATTTCATCAGAATTTTTTTCTTTATTCTTTCATGGGATGTGGGCATCGCTGGCAAGGCCAGCATTTGTTGCCCACCCCTAATTAACCTTGAACTCAGTGATTTGCTGGGCCATCACAGAAGGAAGTTAAGAATCAACCACAATTCTGTGGGTCTGGAGTCATATGTAAGCCAGACCAGGTAAAATGGCAGATTTCCTTCCCTAAAGGACATTAGTGAACCAGATGGGTTTTTACAACAATTGATGATAGTTGTCATGGGTCACCATTACTATTACTAAACTAGCTTTATGTTCCAGATTTATTAATTGAATTTAAATTCTGCCAGCTGCCATGGTGGGGTTTGAACCCATGTCCCCAGAGGATTAGCCTGGGTTTTTGGATTACTAGTCAAGTGACATTACCACTATGCCACCATCTGCCGCCCTTCCCCTCGCCACTTACATTGGTATGCAAATGTAATGCATACCTAAGACATTACATTATTTTAGGTATGCAAGTATTTTGTCAACACACAATTCCTCCAAGTTTATTTGCTTTTCTCAATAATTATAGGTTGCAACTCTACTAGTAAAAATGGAAATGTGCTCTATAGAGTTTCACCCCCTTCTAGTAGAATTTTAATTCCATGACCTTCGTTCAGGTGTTTTGTCCAATATCCAGCAATTGAAGGATTTATTTTAGTTTCGCTAAGAAGCATGTTAACATTTTATTTTTAACTCCACAGATCGTTGTAGACTGGTTAGAGAGTATAGCCAAAGATGAAGCTGGAAATTTTGCAGAGAACATTGAGTTTTATGCAAAGTCTGTATACTGGTAAGAAGCAGAGGTTTTTTGTATGGGAGGGTGCATATACGAGGGAAGAAAATTAGATTGTTAGAAAAATCAAGATCTTTGTTTCAGGTTTGATCACTAATTGAACATTTGTAACCATCTCCTCTCATTGTTCTTCTATACTAACTTCTGATGTTTAAAGTCAGTTTTCAAACACATTTCCCATGATGTCAGCCGCTGTAGGAAGAGTCTTACATAGTATTTACAGCACAGAAACGGGCCATTCAGCCCAGCAGGTCTATGCCAGTGTTTTTACTTCACATGAGCCTAGGCAGATAGCATACGATGGAATATTTTCAATAGTAAGTTAACTTCTCCCATGCTAAGATGCCAACAACATCTGCCTTGTCTGAAGTTTTACCAACTTCAATTTCCTTAGTTTTTTTTTCCACATGCTTTGGATGCTATTTCATCAGTATATGGGTTCAAGTGCTTCCCAATTATAGTTCGGGCTAGACCACTCATTTCTTGGATTGCATAGGTGGGAAGGTAGTGTTCAGCTGAAGTAACAGTTCACAGACAAATGGGCACCCGTGGGCTATGGGGAGTGTTGATCATCTTGGAGAATAATCTATTTTCTGGGTCTCCCAACAATGGAAAACATTACACAGTTAAATAGCTTTTAAGTTAATAAATGCAGAGAATTCAATAGAGGGACATTAAGTAAAATGTTTGTCATAGTGCTTACTGTGTGTTTTCTGAACCCCATTATTTTCAACTTAGGGAAAATACACTACACGTATTAACACAACGGCGATCGGGTATCTCTGGATTTTCAAGGCAACTTGTGACTGAGCTGGTAATACAGTTTTATACTGCTTTTGCTGAAATTAGATCCAAAGATTTTTACTGAATAACTTAATTAAACAGGACTTAATATGATGAGCTAAATAAAATTTTGCAATGAGTTTAGAGTCACTTTAGCTTTGAACTGTCTCTACTACAGTTCAGCCTATGTTTGAAATTTATGGTGACTGAGCTAAAAACAAAATTCTGACTATACTTTTCTTTCAATTTGTTCCAAGGATCCAGATGCTCCTATCAGGCAAAAAATGCCTCTTGCAGATTTGGATAGGGAAGATGATGCCAGATTTATGAAATATCTCTTTGCTCTTATACGAGCTGGAATGACTGATGAGGTAAAATTGTCCTTTTATTTGTTACCTCATGAATACAGAAGTGTACACTGAGTATGAAAAATCCATGTACTTAGTAAATAATATAACACCCCTCAGGCTCAGAGATTGTGCAAAAGGTGTGGTCAGGCTTGGAGAGCCGCAACTCTGGAAGGCTGGAAACTGTACCATGATCCAAATCTTAATGGTGGTGAGTATACTATTCTAGAATGCTAACTGTCTATTAGTTATTCAAATGGTACAAATCATTGTTTGAATTGTTGAAATTGCTGTTTGGTCTGATTTCAGGAGCAATTCTTGAGCCTGTAGAGGGGAACCCAAACAGAGGTGTTTGGAAGGCTTGTTGCTGGAGGATGGCTGAAGATGTAAGCTAAGTACTAAATACATTGGAAAATAGGTATAAAAAAATCTTGTGAACAGTTTATTAGCATTGAACATCCAGCTTTTAAAAAAAAAAATCTAGTGGCTGCTTTCCACAAATGCAATAACATTTTGCTTAATTAAAAACAGTAATTTTTGTGCATGAAAGTGAAGAACAAATTGGCGATAAATTTATTTAAATTTTAATTTTAATTTGCAATTTATAGCAAAGATGGTGGTCAGAATTTCCGGTTAGAATAATGCAATTGTCGATAGAAGTGAAATTTTAATTGGATAGCTCTTAAAACTCTTTTATCTTTGGATCCACTATCTGTTTTGTTCAGAATTAACATGTCATTGATGAAGTCACCAGTGGAGGCCAGTTAATTTAAAGTGATCAGTTGCTCTTCTATCAGTTGATTCCTTATGCTGTCCAACCTTGAACAACTTCACTAAGATTCATGCTTCATTGGGCTGCAAAAGATTTATTTAATTACTTGATGTAAATTTATGTAAAGTTAGTAGTTATAAATGGATGGAGGGAATTGTAACATATTGAAAATGGTAAAGTAGTTTGTTTTCAAAAGTGTGTTGTGCTCTGAATAACTTGCTGTTGATCAGTCTAATTCATAATACAACAAGGGAAAGGTGATTGTTTCTTCCTGCAGTACGCCAGGGGCAGCAAGCATCATATACAGTAGTAGCCATGGGAGTGTATTGTGCTATAGTAGTGTTATTATGTGTTTGATCCACTTTGTAATCTCTGCTCTTCACTCCACTTGCTGGTTAGTCATTCGATCCATTATTGAACTAACGGATATCAATGCTATATTGAATTTATTTGTGGGAGGAAATGAGCAAGTTGTATAAGATGGCCTCTAACTCGCTCCCTGTTTAAAAACTTGAAGAACGAACAATTCAGCAGAAATCCTGGAACCTAAAGTAGACTCTTTATTTTAACAGCAATTTAAATTGCTTATCTGTTGTATTAAATTTAATTAAAGTACACTGTACTTACTTTATAATGTTGAATTTAGGGAGAGGATCATTTTATAAAAATATTTTTCATATGGGTCTTAATAAGGAAGCCATAAACATTGTTAAACAATTCATGGTTAATGTTTTTAATAATATAGTGTGAATTCCCAAATTTGGTTTTATAGGAACAATTTAACAGATATGAGCGAGCAATCTACGCAGCCTTAAGTGGAAATCTCAAACAGGTAAAATATGCAAAATTTAATCATCTTCCCTTATAGATTCCAGTTCTTAAGAGAGTCCTTATAGAAAATACAGAAATGTTGAAATATTTGTGTCCCTACAATGTGACAATAATTTATTATATATTGTAGCTCCTTTCAGTATGTGATACTTGGGAAGACTGTGTTTGGGCATACTTCAGGGTCATGGTGGACAGTCTCGTAGAACAAGAGATCCGTGCATTGAGTACTCCTGTGCGTGAATTAGAAGAGTTACCTAAGGAGTACACTGAAGCAAAGTAAGTATAACCTCAAAAGCTTTTCATGGGACATTGTAAAACAAATGAAGTGTGCTTTATGTTGCATGGAGTTTTCTTACATACAAACATACAAATTAGAATTCTTTAAATCAAGTAAACACTAATCCTGTCTTATACATTTCAGTTGGACACTAGAGGCAATATTTGAAGAGCTGCAGGCAACAGACAAAAGGGTAAGAGAAAACAAGATGAAATGTTCTTTTCCTGTATCATCTGTTTTAAAATACCTCTTTTAGTTAGGAATTTGCAGCAGCTAAGTATTTATGCAAGTGTATCTCATTTTCTGACTAGCACTGTCCAAGTAAGTTATGGAATGCAATTTGATCAGGTTTTCTGCCTTTGAAACCTGGGACTAATTGATGCCCCACAGCTTATTTTTCAATATGGAAGCTTACAATTTTATATTTGAACTTGTTGTTCTAGCATTTTTAATATAAAGAAATGTCCTAAGTGTCAGGAAAATAGTTACGTGATATAGAAAAGGAGACATTAGGAATGACTGAAAGCTTGCTCAAAGGAATTGGTCTAGAGGAGGCTTTTTAAAAGAAGTGGAAAGAGATTTCAGGAGGAAATTCTAAAGTGTTAGACTATGGCAGCTGTGAGCTCTACCTGCTGCACTGGGATGAAGGGAGTTGAATACATAGAAGGTTCAACTCAGGAGCAGTGTTTGAGAGGAGAGATAGAACTTGAGATTGCAGCAGTAAGATGGATCACAATTTGTAGATGAGGACAAGAATTTTGAACTAGAAGGGACGAAGGGCTGCATGATAGCTTAACGTATTGGGGCTGCAATGTGATGTGGCGTGTAGTGATGAGACATGGGCAATGATTGGTGCTATTTATGGTGTGCCATAACATGGAGCTGTTGACTGAAGGATGAATACGCTCTTCTCCAAGCAAAAACTTAGAACGAAAAGTAGAGACTTGGCATGTGCATGTCCTAGTGACTGCCAATGGACGACATTTCACAACTGTAGGGGAGATGGTCTTATGGGGAAATGAATTGCTTGGGGAGACTTGAAAAGGAAAAATAAATTGTACTAACTTGGGATGAGGTGAAACTTGATTGGGATCATTATAAAGCACTTGCAATTTGGAACTTCTTTTAACAATGAATTTTTAGCACCCGATGATTGAGTTCACTCATTCACATTTAAGGGTTCTGATGCATATACTTGCCCAGCAAGAACGTAATATTGTTTGAATGCATTTTTATTAGCTATAGATGTGACCATATCTATATTAAGATTGGCCTTTTGACAGGGTAAAAACCTGGCCTTGAAAGTGAATGGAAACCCAATTTTCTAAATATGAAGGTAGAGCATGGGTTATTTGCTTCCATGTCAAAATGGAGAAGGAAGCACAAGTTTATTTTTTTTAAAAATGGCCCAGATCTTCCGTGGAGCGGCAATTGTCATCTGATTGCTGCTCAGCTCAAACTTTTTCATGCTTCGATGCTGCTCTGCATTTCTTGCCGCCTTCCGAGTCCAGCTTCTCCAGAAATACGGAGCGCAGTGTCCCTTATAGAACTCCATTGCGTTGCTATAGTGTCGAGGGAAGATGAGACATGCCCCATTTTTACAGCACTAGCTGCGTATGGTAAGTTTAAATGTCCAATGTGAATGATAGCGAATGGGTGAGTGGATGAATGAATGGGTAAATGGATAGGTGGGTGAGGTTAGTGGGTAGGGTGGCAGGTCAGTCGGGTGCGGGTGTTAGTCAGTGAGATCCAGTGGGGGAGCTGGGGCGGGGTGAGGGGCAGTGGGTTTGATGTGCATGATTGAGGGGTCAGTTCTGTAGTTACCCAGGTATTAGTCTAGGATTTTTCTGTCTAACATTTCCTGGCTAACTATTCAGGTAAGTCCCACAGAACTGTATGAAGAGTTGGAGACTTTTGTGGAGGGTCCTGGAGAGCAGGGGAATTGCCCTTCAGAGGTTGGCACCTCCTTGGTAATTCCCACCGAGGTTGCTGGTCCCAACGCGCATCTTCAGAGACTGGAAGATTTGGGCCGATATATCTTTAGTTAGTTAAGGATTAGAATACGAGAGAGATTGGGAAAGAACAAAGTAAAATGGAGTAAACAGGGATGGGTGTTTAAGAATAGGCACGTACTAAGGTTTAATATCTTAAATATAAATGAGAAACAAATGTGGAACCAGAATCAGAGTATTCATCATTTTATCTAGGTTTTCAATTTTATTTTTGAATTAAAGGGGAGCTTTTAGTTTGAAACGGTCACTAATAATGCTATCCAGAATCATAGATTGATATTGCACAAGAGGAGGCCATTCAGCCTATTGTACCTGGGCCAGCCTTTGAAAGAGTTCTCCAGTTAATCCCACAGAATGTTATGATTGGTCACTGTTTCTGTAATAAATAAATTATCTTTTATCCCCAGACTAGGATGAGGGAGAATATATTTCAGGCAGAAGCTACTTTTCTTCCCCATAATCGGTTTGTTTTTGTTTATAAATAAGAATTTGAAAAAATGACAATGCAACTGCCTAATGTCAAATAAAACGATTGGCACCAAAGGTGATACAGCATTAATGTGCATTAAATGGTGATATCAAATGATTAGGTGTGCTCAAGCGATATTTATGTGAATGTTAAAACTAGTTTTTTTTATCTTTGTAGCAAGTGTTGGAGGAGAATAAAGCTCATTACCACATCATTCAGAAATACATAATCTTGGGAGACATTGATGGTGAGTTTTTGTTTCAAGTAAATTGAGTGGAAGTAGTCAAGTATGTGTAGAGAGAAATTCTGGCAGATTTTCTATAAATTGTATTATGATGCAAAATTTTAATTATGCCTTGTCCATCTGATGCAACAGTTTTTTTTTGTGAATAATAGGTCTAATGGATGAATTTCAGGATTGGCTAGCAAAATGCAGATCTCTCCTTCCAGCACATCTCCTTCGATTCATGACTCATTTTGTGTTGTTCCTGTGGAATTTGGGCCTACAGACAAAGGTAAACCTGTTTATTGGCATCCTAATGTTGCTTTGTGGAAAAAGTTTCTTATCAATGTGTTAGTACATAGGCATGCCTAAATTGAAAACCACATTTCAATTTATTTTGGATTTTAAGTTCAATAAAGCTTAGAATTAGATTTTAGATGAATTCCATCTGGTTAGTTGAGTACTAAACTGATAGTGAATACCATTTCCTCTCCTTGGTTTTTCATCAAACAACCTGACCAAAACTTGATGAAATTCATTGAGAATGAACAAGTTTGAGTAATGAATAGGTGTGTTACTAGAAAATGAAAAGAGCTAATGTCAACACCAATAGCCTACAACCAGTCTTTCTCATTTCTTCCACTCGAATTAAGAGAAAGAGTTGCAAATATAACTGTTATCCTGGAACAAATCTGGGTCGGTGTTTAAAGAGGACCTCTCTTCCTCTGTCAAATCCAGCTGGTAGTGGAAAGCTACCACTTTCCTCTATCTGCTTTCCACCCAAACACATTAAAATCTACTACAGATGATGTTTGTTAAATGATGTTTTACTTCTTTCAGGAGGACGTTTGTACGGACATTCTAAAAACATACATAGAGGTAAGATGATTTAACTTTTTTTTCCAAATAACACTTTAAACAAAAATACAATACTTCAGCTTTTCGTATTAATGCACATGCTGATGTAAATGTCTCTCACAATTTGACAAATTATTTCAATGATTTTGAGTTGGAGTAACTGCATTATAGTGATGTTTATGGCCATGTGTATCTTCTGCTTTTTTGTCTCTGAGCAAGGCAAATTTGGCACATTATCAAAATGTTTTTCCCAAATGAAGTAATGCAGATGGAAATCAATCTAAATGCACTAATTTTTTCTTCACTCAATTTAGAAAAGGAATACACAACTGTCTACTTGTTATTTATTTCGCTGTTGTAATTAAAAGCAACTTATTTGAGACAAAATTTTTTAAGTCTGCCTTCCTAGAAATGTAGCACCATGTGCTTTACTAAACCATGGAGATAAGTGGATGTCTTTCTTTACTGCATTAGAACAAAATGTATCCTAAAATGTCATTAGTTTTGAATGTTGTCTTTTACAGCTTCTAATCAAAGCTAAGCAAACGCAATTAATAGCATTTTATGTAAGCCACTTGCCCCCAGAGCTGGCTGTCGCTCAATATTCTTCATTTTTGGAGACTGTCACAGAGACTGAGCAACAGAAACTATGTCTAGATCTGGCAAGAGAGGCTGGTAAGGAAAGATTCTAATTTATTGTCAGCCTGAAATGTTTAATTCATGTCAGAAGGATGCTTCCGACTCCAAATGGATAAGTGAGCTTTTTGGGGCAAAGCATTTCTTTAGCAAATTGCAAAAAGAATTTTGAAAATCCTGAGACCAAAAGTACATTAGCAAAGGATGCTGATTCAGTACAATGTAAATTCGCCTTCAGGAATGAGCTTCTGTATTAGCAAAATCTTATAAAGAATTCTTTACATTTACCTTAGCTGAAAATTGAACGCAGTTCTTGTGTACTGGTTCTCAGAATGAAACCTTAGTCTTGACTCGCCTATAAAGATTAATGGACTGGCATTTCTTGAAAATTTGCATCGGAACAATGACATAATATTGATTTTTGCCTCAACAAGATGAAGGAAATTGAGGTGTAATTAATTTGTGCCCATTTTATACTACACCCTGATTTCCTCTAACTTGTCCGCCTGATTCTGCAAATTTACCACAAATCTCTGCTACTCATTAATGTGACTCTGTCCTCGTGCAAGAACAGCTCACACGAATTTCTATGATTAATGCTAGTTCTTAATAATTGTAAATTTAGTCTAAAACCTTAGGTGCAACAGGACCAAAGTCATATTTCTGAAGCTTTATGGCTTACTTTATCCAGCATTTTTAAAAAATATTCCTTCACTGAAACTTAATGTATTTTCCGTATTTTTATGACATCAGAATGATTTGTATTAAAATTTAAATGCATCCATGATATTTTCTGAAACATGTTGTACCTAATATGCTTAATTGGTGTCAAACATTCTCTTTTCCATCATAGAGAGGGACTTGGGGATTGAGAGAATATAGAAGGGGAGAAATAGCTTGCAGTAATAGCACTTTTCATACCCTAGGATACCGCCCCCCCCCCCCCCCCCCCCCCGGGTTGCACAATCAGTGAATTAATTTAATATGGCCACTGTTGTAGGGTAGAAATGCATAGGAACCAACTTGTGCACAGCAAGGTCCCAAAAAACAGTAATGTGATAAATGAAAAATTAATCAGTTTCAGGTGATATTGGTTGAGGAACAGATGTTGCCCAGGACAGCAGGAGAACTCCCCTGCTGTTCGACAGATTGTGCCATTGTATCTGTCCTGAGGGGACAAAAGGGACTTTAAAACAAAGTTTTTAATTTGAAAGATGGTGCGTCTGTAATGCAACAGTGAAGTGTCAGCATAGATTGTGTTCAAGTCTCTGAAGGGCAGTTTGAAGCTACGACCTCCTGACTCTGCAAGCCAAGGATGACACCTGAATTTGGTGTAAGTTTTGCACTTTCCATGGGTCCCAATTGTTTACGCTGTATAAAGCCAATTTTTACATTCTGACAGATCTGGAAATTTCAGTATAATTAGTCTGAATTTTGGTGTAGCTTAACTGGTTATAGCATTTCAGGAAATTCTGGATCAATGTAAAAAATGCTAAATCAGATGCTGTGTTTTAGGGAATAAGGAAGTTATTTTTTTCTGAATTGAAACATGCAAAACATTAGATTTGTGTTTTTGAAAGCATTTCACATATTGAATTAATAATTTTCTGCTGTTTTCAAAATAGCTAAATGATTTACACTATTACAGTAATGTGCAAATGATGAATATGTTTAAAATGGAATTTTAAAAAATGTCATGTGCCTGAGAAACACATTTTTCTTGTATGAATATTTTTTAATTGGAATGTCTTTCCAAACTTATTCCGTAGGCCTTGATGTAGCAGCTGTGACCAAGTGTGTTGTAGAAAACATCCGGAAAAAGGATACAGAAGAGTTTACTCACCATGACTTATCACCATCTCTGGATACTGCTACTACAAAAGTGAGTATAATTTTCTGCATGGATCTGCTATAACCTTTAATGATACTTAATGATAAAAGGCACTTCTGTTAATTGAAGAAACTTTGCCACCCCTTAACATGCAATCTAATTTTAGCAAGAACAAAATGGGATTTTGTGCTATATTTTTTTCAAAAGTTATCGTTCCAACCTATTCTTTTAATGTAATTGTGCTGGATTGTGATTAATTTGGTGGAAGATTCCAACTATTGTTTGAGATGTTAGTTTTTGAAATACTTTGCTTTAAAAAATATTGGATTGACTGTGATACAAATGAATATTAAAGAAAAGTTTTAACAATAAAATTGAATGTATATTTTTTGAATTTTGCTCGCTGAGTCAAATAACAGGTAACTTTTACAGGAAGATCGTATGAAGATTAATGTAATTGACTGGTTGGTGTTTGACCCTACACAAAGGGCAGAGGCACTGAAACAGAGCAATGCTATAATGAGGAAATTCTTGGGTATGTGGTTTTGTTTCGTATATGGTTTTAAAAATTCAATAAACATTGTAATTACTTTTCTTTAAATGTGGATTTTGTTTTCATGCTAAATGAAATCGATGAGATCCATTATCTATTAGATGAATGTAGCTTGGTAATCACTAATTTGAGATAAAAACAAAAAGCTAAAAGCTACTGCGGACGCTGGAAATCCAAAACAAAAACAGAATTACCTGGAAAAACTCAGCAGGTCTGGCAGCATCGGTGGAGAAGAAATCAGTTGACGTTTCGAGTCCTCACGACCCTTCGGCAGAACTGAAGTATAGTTAGGAGAGAGGTGAAATATAAGCTGGTCTAAGGTGGGGGGCAGGGGGAGAGAGAAGTTGAGGGTGGGGTGGTTGTGGGGATAAGCAAGCAGTGAGAGGAGAAGATAATCAAAAGATGTCACAGACAAAAGGATCAAAGAGGTGTTGAAGGTGGTGATATTATCTAAGAAAAGTGCTAATTAAGAATGGAAGGCAGGATACTCAAGGTACAGCTCTAGTGGGGGTGGGGTGGAAAGGCTAACAAAGTTTTAGTTTTAAATTTAAAAATAATGGAAATAGGTGGGAAAAGAAGAATCTATATAAATTTTTGAAAAAAAAAAGGGGGAGGGGGGAGAAACGAGGTGGGGTTGGGGGGAGGGGGAGTTTAAGATCTAAAGTTGTTGAATTCAATATTCAGCCCGGAAGGCTGTAAAGTGCCTAGTCGGAAGATGAGGTGCTGTTCCTCCAGTTTGCGTTGGGCTTCACTGGAACAATGCAGCAAGCCAAGGACAGACATGTGGGCAAGAGAACAGGATGGGGTGTTAAAATGGCAAGCGACAGGGAGGTTTGGGTCTTTCTTGCGGACAAACCGCAGGTGTTCTGCAAAGCGGTCGCCCAGTTTGCGTTTGGTCTCTCCAATGTAGAGGAGACCGCATTGGCAGCAACGAATGCAGTAGACTAAGTTAGGGGAAATGCAAGTGAAATGCTGCTTCACTTGAAAGGAGTGTTTGGGCCCTCACCGTCCAAGGGCCCAAACACTCCTTTCAAGTGAAGCAGCATTTCACTTGCATTTCCCCTAACTTAGTCTACTGCATTCGTTGCTCCCAATGCGGTCTCCTCTACATTGGAGAGACCAAACGCAAACTGGGCGACCGCTTTGCAGAACACCTGCGGTCTGTCCGCAAGAAAGACCCAAACCTCCCTGTCGCTTGCCATTTTAACACTCCACCCTGTTCTCTTGCCCACATGTCTGTCCTTGGCTTGCTGCATTGTTCCAGTGAAGCCCAACGCAAACTGGAGGAACAGCACCTCATCTTCCGACTAGGCACTTTACAGCCTTCCGGGCTGAATATTGAATTCAACAACTTTAGATCTTAAACTCCCCCTCCCCCCATCCCCACCCCGTTTCTCCCCCCTCCCCTTTTTTTTCAATAATTTATATAGATTCTTCTTTTCCCACCTATTTCCATTATTTTTAAATCTAAAACTAAAACTTTGTTAGTCTTTCCACCCCACCCCCACTAGAGCTGTACCTTGAGTATCCTGCCTTCCATTCTTAATTAGCACTTTTCTTAGATAATATCACCACCTTCAACACCTCTTTGATCCTTTTGTCTGTGACATCTTTTGATTATCTTCTCCTCTCACTGCTTGCTTATCCCCACAACCACCCCACCCTCAACTTCTCTCTCCCCCCGCCCCCCACCTTAGACCAGCTTATATTTCACCTCTCTCCTAACTATATTTCAGTTCTGCCGAAGGGTCGTGAGGACTCGAAACGTCAACTGATTTCTTCTCCACCGATGCTGCCAGACCTGCTGAGTTTTTCCAGGTACTAATTTGAGATTAATGGCCATGTGTATTCACTGGCCTTGAAATTCAGTTGTGCAATGTCTTTTTTGCGGGCACTAAACAGCCTTGAATCTTCCAGTCTGGCTGGTAAGAGGTGCACACTCATCGCAAGCTGGTAGTATGCTACCTGTCATATTGGTGTAGGCAGATGCACTGGAATCAGTGGCACGTAAGCAAATTAAGCTAACATCAGAATATTATTTAAATTGCAGGATCTATTTTTTGATACTGATGTGCAACATGGCATCAGTGGCCACAGGCTGAACTTATGCAGCATAACATGGTGAACAATTAAGCAGACCAACATACTTGCTTGAATGGGGAGCTTGGAGAAGCAAGAATGTTCTTCCTTACACACACACACACACACACACACCCCCCCCCCCCCCGCCCCCCTCCCCCAAATTAAAAGACTGCAAACCTAGCTTGATCACCCACCCTTCCTCACTTTCCCAAAGGTTGCTACGAATCCAACAGTGGCCTGATCTTCAGTCATGATTTGCCAGCAGTTCTGTGCAGCTTGTTGAACTCCATTGAAATTAGGTCAAGGGCTCCCCAGCCCATACCATTTGTAAAATTCCATCACGTTCAACCCTGTGGGCTTGAGCAAGTAGATTAATGAGAAAATTGCTTGATACGCTGCCACAGCTGAGATATTTTCCCTATTCTGTGAATGTATCAAAACATGTACAATAATACCAACTGTTGAGTAGGATTTCTCCTTTCACTTTGTGTTCCTGAACAGACTTGCTTTTTGGATGTTCTATTATCAATCAGGTCTATTATATTTAATCTTTCACGTTTTTTATTTTTAATTTTGGTTAGTAACAATCCTTTCAGTAGTTAAATTGGTAACTATGCTGAAATATAATTTCCTACAGAATACTGGTGAATACATAGTTAATTTAACAGTTTAGTAATATTGATATTGATCATCCAAACATTAAGATCAAAAATTATGAAGATCATCTTTTAATAATTATGAAATTGTTTCCCTATAAGTGGTTTGGATGAAAACATCCTGTTAGCTCATTTTATTTCACCTTTAAAATGTCAATTACAGTCTTCTAATTATTACAGTATTTAGCTGTCCCTTAATTTAATGTGCTATATCCACCCTTCCTAGCATCTTGACCCAGCTGTTGATCACGCCTTGTGAAGAAGTACTTGGTGAAATTTGTTATAATTTGTCCATACCTGTAACTGAAAGCACCATTTCAGATTTATTCCATTTTGTATCCAATATTATAAGGTCCCCTCTCAGAAATTTGATTTGGAGGCTGAGGCATCATAGCTTGTAGGTGTGAGGTCAGAAAGAGGTAATGCAAGTGATTCTTCATGTACAGTGAACTAAGTAATGGGTAAATGTAACCTGTATTCTGTAATTCAAATGCTGTAATTTTGTTTTCTAGCTTCTAAGAAACATGAAGCAGCTAAAGAAGTGTTCAGCAAAATTCCACAGGATTCTATAGCTGAGGTGTACACAAGCTGGGATGATTATGGAATGGATTTCATGCCTCCAGCAGAGGAAGAAAATGCTATCCGGGAACATTTGTGCATAAGGGCTTATCTGGTAAGGTTACAAGAGATAATTCCACAATCCTGCAGTGTCAGCAGTGAAACCATGCTTAGTGGAATGTAGAACAGAAATATGGTTGTTGTTGGAGTCCCAATCTCACGCTGTGAGTGTAGAATTATCCCTACAATTTTGAATGAAGGTTGATGACGGACCATCTTAGTTCAAAGTTATATGAACGTTTAATTAGCCAGCACCCCTAAAGATAAAATTTATGATTTCAGCCCATTGATGTAAAAAGAACCTGCTTGAATGTTTTGTATTCAGATGAATGCTCCCTTCTACTTTGCTCCATAGCTCAATTTTATAAATGTAAGTCTGCTATTTTTCAAATTTAACACTTTAACAATCTTGCACCTGTCAAAACACCGTTTCATTTTCTCTTTTATTTGTATTGAAGAAAGTATGTTTATTTACGTATTCTCAATCTCTTGTTTTAACAAATTAAATTTTATAAATTATGCTCTTCTCCAGGAAGCTCATGAAACATTCAATAGATGGTTTAAATGGATGCAGTCTGCACCTCAAGAACCCACCATTTCTGCAAGCGCAAGTTTCACAGAGACAGTGGCTCATGAGCATAAACAGAAGAAATTCCAGGTTCAAAGTATATAAATTTCAGCTGTTGAAATATGTTTTCCTACACTTTTTTTGGTATTAATGATTTTTTTTTCTCCAAACAGAATGATTATAAGAGATGGAGTGATGATTTGGAAAGGCTCACCAATGAAGTAAAAGAGAAGATCTGTAATGTCTTGCTTTTTGTGAATGGAGGATGGTTGATTGACATTAGAGAGGTAAACTCAAAATGGAATATTAAGCCAAAACATTCTGTTTAGCTTAAAAAGTAAAGATAAAAGGAAAGAATTTTTATAGCATCTTTCATGTCCATAAAACATCTGTTTTACAACCAGTGGATTACTTTTTCAGTACAGTCATTCTTCTGCAAAAAGCTAATTTGCATACAGCAAAGAAATGAATAACCAGGTAAGATTACTTTGGTTGGCTGTTGAGGAAGGAACAATGGTCAGCAGAATTTTCTGCAGAGTGCCATAGAATATTTTGTGCGCCTGAACAGGCAGACAGAACCGCTGATTTACAGCATCTCAGTGTTGCATTAAAGTGTTCATCTAGATTATGTTCTCAAGTCCATAGTGGGGCCTGAGCATGTGAGCTGACTCAAAGGCAAGAGTGCTGCTAAGCTGACAATTCAATGTAGATGGAGGAGTGGTGAAAGTGAATGTATTGCACTTTGAATAAAAGGCTTAGTTTGAATAAACAGTTGAATACCTTTTGTATGGATGGCTGTGGAAGTATGGGATACATGGCTGCTAATTCAAAGCTAGGGCCTTAAATCTAGACAAAGGAAGCTACAAAGGTCTGACGACAAATTGGCTGTGGTAGATTGGAAAACTACATTTAAGAAGTATAACGGTAGACAAGCAATGGCATTTAAAGAATTAATACATGGTTTACAGCAAATTTTCATTCCTGTGAGGCACAAAATCCCAACAGGAAATATGATCCAACCATAGCTAACAAGATTGTATTAGATCAAAGGAAGAGGCTTATAAATTTGCCAAAAAAATAGTAAACCTGTGGATTGAGAGAATTTTAGAGTTCAGTGAAGGAGGATCAAGAAATTAATAAAGGGAAAATAGAATATGAAAGTAAACTAGTGAGGAACATAGACTATAGATGGGTATGTAAAAAGGAAAAGATTATGGGCTTATGTGGGCTTATTAAAAACAGAGACAGGAAAATTTATAATGGGGAGTAAGGAAATGGCAGAGAAACTAAACAAACACTTGTGTCTGTTTTCACGGAGGAAGATGCAAAAATATCCGAGGTATTCTCAAGAACCAAGGGACTAGTGATAATGAGGAACTGAAAGAAATTGATATTTGTAAAAAAAAAAAGTAGGACTGGGGAAATTAATGGGACTAAAAGCTGATAAAACCCTTGGACCTGACGATCTACATTGCAGAATGTTGAAAGAGGTGGCTGTAGAGCTCGTGTTTGCATTGGTGGTCATTTTCCAAAATTCTATAGATTCGGGCATGCTTCCTGCAGATTGGAAGGTTGCCACTATTTAAGAAAGGAGGGAGAGAAAAACGGCATACAGACCCACAACTCTTTCTCCAGTACATCGATGATTGCTTTGGTGCCACTTCATGCTCTCGTCTGGACCTGGGAAAACTTATTAATTTTGCTTTCAATTTCCACCCCTCCATCATTTTCACATGGTCCATCACTGACACTGCTCTTCCCTTCCTTGACCTCTCTGTCTCAATTTCTGGTGATCGACTATCCACCAATATTCATTACAAGCCCACCGACTCCCACAGCTACCTCGGCTACAGCTCCTCACACCCTGCTTCCTGTAAGGACTCCATCCCATTCTCTCAGTTCCATTGCCTCCGTCGCATCTGTTCCGATGATGCCGCTTTCCAAAACAGTTCTTCTGACGTGTCTTCCTTCTTCCTTAACCGAGCTTTTCCACCCACTGTGGTTGACAGGGCCCTCAACTGTGTCTGGCTCATATCCTGTGCATTTGCCGTCACACCTTCCTCTCCCTCCCAGAACCATGATAGGGTCCCCCCTGTCCTCACTTATCACCCCACCAGCCTCCGCATTCAAAGGATCATCCTCCGCCAACTCCAGCATGATGCCACCACCAAACACATCTTCCCTTCACCCCCCTGACAGCATTTCGTAGGACACCCTGGTCTACTCCTCCATCACCCCCTATACCTCAACCCCCTCCCACAGCACCTTCCAATGCAACTGCAGAAGGTGCAACACCTGCCCCTTTACACTCTCTTTCTCCCCCCCACCCCCTCCTCACCTTCCAAGGGCCCAAACACTCCTTTCAAGTGAAGCAGCACTTCACTTGTACTTCCCTCAATTTAGTCTACTGCATTCGCTGCTCCCAATGCAGTCTCCTCTACATAGGAGCGACCAAATGCAGACTGGGTGACCGCTTTGCGGAACGCCTTCGGTCTGTCCGCAAGCATGACCGAGACCTTCCTGTCGCTTGCCATTTCAACACCCTACCCTGCTATCATGCCCACTTGTCCGTCCTTGGCCTGCTGCAATGTTCCAGTGAAGCCTGATTAGGCACTTTACAGCCTTCCAGATTTAACATTAAATTCAACAACTTCAGATCATGAACTCTCTCCTCTATCCTCACCCCCTTTTTTTTCTTCTTCTTAATTTTTTAATATATTCTTTTCCCACCTATTTCTATTATTTTTAAAATTTATTTCCATCCATTGTTTTATCTCCACCTTTTAACCTATTTTGATCCCTTCCCCCCCCACCCTACTCCCACTAGGGCCATCTGTCTCTTGCTCATCCTGCTTTCTACCCTTAATGTCACCATTAGCACATCCTTTAGCTAACATCACCACCGTCAACACCCCTTTGACCTTTTGTTCATGACATCTTTGGCAATCTCTCTTTGCTTCCACCTATCACTGGCCCTCAATCCAGCTCCACCTGTCCCACCCCCCTTAAACAGCTTATATTTCACCATATTTCTATTTCTCTTTAGCTCTGATGAAGAGTCATACGGACTCGAAATGTTAACTCTGTCTTCCTCTCTACAGATGCTGTTAGACCTGCTGAGTTTTTCCAGCAATTTTTGTTTTTGTGGCATACAGACCTGTTAGCCTAACATCAGTAGCAGGTAAAATGCTAAAACCTACTAGAAAGTATGTGAATCGCCTACTTCTGCTCATATTTCCTATGTATATCAAGAGAGATGTGTTGGTCATTCATTAGCTAAATGGTCAAGGTCACAAATGACAACTGAAGACTTGTACTCCAGAACTTACTGTGCCCCTAGCCAAGCTGTTCCAGTACAGCTACAACACTGGCATTTACCTGGCAATGTGGAAAATTGTCCAGGTATGTCCTGTACACAAAAAGCTGGACAAATTCAACCCGACCAATTACTGCCCCATCCGCTCCCCATCATTAGTAAAGTATTGGAACGGGTCATCAACAGTGCTATCAAGTGACTTAGCAATAACCTGCTCCCTGACGCTCAGTTTGGGTTCCGCCAGGGTCACAGCTTCTGACCTATTACACCCTTGGTTCAAACATGGACAAAGAGCTGAACTCCAGAGGTGAGGTGAGAGCCACTGCCCTTGGCATCAAGGCAGCATTTGACCGAGTGTGGCATCAAGCAGCCCTAGCAAAACTGGAGTCAATGGGAATCAGGGGGAAAACTCTCTGCTGATTGGATTCATACCTAGCACAAAGGAAGATGGTTGCGGTTGTTGGACATCAGTCTTCAGTTCCAGGACATCACTGCAGGAGTTCCTCACGGTAGTGTCCTAGGTCCAACCATCTTCAGCTATTTCGTCAATGACCTTCCTTCCATCATAAGGTCAGAAGTGGGGATGTTCGCTGATGAATGCACAATGTTCCACACCTTGGATATTGAAACAGTTCATGTCCAAATGTAGCAAGACCTGGACAATATCCAGGCTTGGGCTGACGAGCAGCAAGCAACATTCGCGCCGCACAAGTGGCAGGCAATGACCACTCTCCAAAAGACAGAATATAACCATCGCCCCATGACATTCAGTGGCATTACCATTGCTGAATCCCCCAATATCAACATCCTGGGTGTTACCATTGACCAGAAATTGAACTGGACTATCCACATAAATACTCGCTACAAGAGCAGCTCAGCAGCTAGGAATCCTGCAGCGAGTAACTTGCCTCCTGACTCCCCAAAGCTTGCCCACTACCTACAAGGCACAAGTCAGGAGTGTGATGGAATATTCTCCACTTGCCTGGATGAGTGCAGCTTCAACAACGCTCAAGGGGTGTCAGCTGTGGCTCAGTTCATAGCACCCTCGCCTTTGAATCAGAGGGTTGTGGGTTCGTGTCCCACTCCCGGAAACCAAGAGTTGCAATCTGTGACTGTTGATAACTCGAAAGAATTTTTCAACAACGCTCAAGAAACTTGACACCATTCAGGACAAAGCAGCCTACTTGATTGGCACTCTCTCCACCACCAACGCATAGCGGCAGCAGTGTGTACCATCTACAAGATGCACTGCAGGAATTCACCAAGGCTCCTTCGACAGCACCTTCCAAACCCATGACCACTACCATCTAGAAAGGACAAGGACACCATCTGGAGGTTCCCCTCCAAGTTACTCACCATCCTGACTTGGAAATATTTTGTCGTTCCTTCACTGTTGCTGGGTCAAAATCCTGGAACTCCCTCCCTAACAGCACTGCGTGTTCCTAAACCACAGGGCTGCAGCGGTTCAAGAAGGCAGCGCACCACCACCTTCAAGGGCAATTAGGGATGGGCAATAAATGCTGGCCTAGCCAGCGACGTCCACATCCCATGAACGAATAAATAAAAGAATGGTGGAGCAGATTCAGTGGACCTCATATTTCTTCTGCTCTTACCATTTCATGACAGTTTTCATGTTACATTTCTTCATTGAACTTTTTGTACATCAACACTTCTTTCCAGTTTTTTATAAAGCTGGTTTACTAACAACTTTAGCTGTTATCTGCTTCTATGACAGAATTCAGCACTCCTGTTCTTCATCTGCTGCTCCCCTGTGTTTTTCAATTCTATTAAGGGGCTAGTTTATCTTCCACCCTCCTGTTCTGATGAAATATTAAACTATTTTTTCCTTCATTTTCTGTTTTTGTTAATATAGTGATTACTGGCTTTAGTGACCCAAGAGAATTGTTGGTTCAACAAAAGTGAGGAAAATGGCTAAATTTCACCTAGCATTCCAGATGAAATGTTGTAGTTAATAGGCAGCAGCTTAAATGTTCTAAAGTCAACTGAAATATTTACTGTGATCCAGGATACTGATGAAGATGCTGAACGCAGTCACCAGTTGAGCTTATTACGCCAGCTGTGCCTACCAATGATGTGCTTCCTGCTTCACACAGTACTGCATAGCACCAAACAGTACCAGCAATGCTTAAAACTGGCTGATGTCATTGCATCAGAACAACACAAGCTTTATCAAGTAAGTTGCATACAGAGATTTGCTATCCATTTAGAATTTATGTTTAAAAATAATTTTATTTGTAGGATTCCTTAATAAATCATGAATGATATGAATATGCTACAAATGCAACTGGAGTGAATTTTTATCAGTCGTGATATTTTAAAATGTTATTCAAATCAGGGTGAAGGACCTTTTGCTGTTGGCTGAAGCTTTCTGTTCCATGACCCAATTTTAAAATATGTTTAGGAGTCCCTAAAGGCTTTTGAAATATTTCATCCAATGGCTAAAATGATTTAGCACAATAACGTGCGTGACTTTGGTGAACATGGCAGACCGGCTTAAGGGATCATCCCCAGTTGTATAAGGAATGCACATGTTTTTAAAAGGACCTGTTTGGGTGAGCTCATGTGAAAAAGGTGATTATTATCAATGACATGAAGAATTGACTCAGGAACTTTTAATGTTTAATTATACTACTGTTGATTTTGTAAACAAACGATAATTTTTCTGAATTTATTAATGTTGATTTGGCAACAACAGTGTTTCATTTAAGATACTGTAATGCAGTAGAATCATAGAATGCTTACAGGACAGAAGGTGGCTTATTCATCCCATCGTGTCTGTGCTGGCTTTTTAAGAGGTACACAGCTAGTTCCACTCCCTTGTCTATAACCCCGTAACCCTGCAACTTTCTTCCTCCCTCACTTTGTATGTCAGGAAATGATGCACATCAGGACGGAAGCTAAAAAAGTGAAAATAAGCTCTTTAAGAAAGGTGAAAATTTTAAAACAAGAATATAATAATGGCTATCACTTCATGATCAATAACATCCTGTTCAATGAAAATGGACGTCACCTCTATTAGTTCAGGAATCCTTAGCTTCTGATGTTGCCATGATAGTGAATGTAAAATGTGATGTGTAGATTTTGTGTGGAAGGACAAAATGCAATTAATTATGGTGTAAAACGTTTGAGTTTGATTCAAAGATTTTTTTTTGCTTTTTCCATACAACAGGTATTTTCCAAAGAGGAAATGACAAAATTTTTACGTTTGCTGAGAGAGTCGTCACTCATGCTATTGGATCAGAACCTTGATCCCTTGGGATATGAATTACAGCCCTAGCGAATATCTAAAATAGTTGAAAGGCTATGATTCTATCAAATAAAGATCAGTAATTTGCAGCCTTCCTTAAAGACAATTCCCTCTTCCCACTGGCCTTTACCCTGATTTCTGTTTCAGAAGGTTGAAGTTTGTTTAGCATGAAAATTGCGATATGTGGATTTACAATTTTATTGAAAGTTTGTAATTTTTTGTACAAAAGTCTTTTTCAGCCTAAAGCAGTACCTCATCTGCAGTACTCCTATTTTGTAATTATTGCAAGCCAATAAAGTGGAAAAGTTTCAAAATGTTGTGTTGATGGAACCATCCCTGTTGTTCTTCCGTCATTAAAAATATCCCATGAATTCTGAAGATCATATTCATTCCATACATTGAACACGTTGGCAAATCAGTAAGATACAATTTGATAATTCTATTAATTGCACTATTAGTCAGCTTTCTAATTATCTAAATTTTAAATTACTTTAATATAGCCAGGTATGTTTATATCTAATATACCTTTTGTTGAAGCACATGAAATAGTTTAAATGTAGCAAAGATGTAATGTAGTTAACTATCCTTTTTGGTCAAGATTTGCTTTTTTAAAAAAAAAAGAGACTTTAGTACATGATCTAGGTTTAAACTTCTGTGCAGCACTGTGGGAGTGCTGCTTTGTTGGTGGTGCCATCTCTCGGTTAAACCGAGACCCCCCTCTGGCCTCACGAGTGGATGGAAAGGATTCCATGGCACCATTCGAAGAACAGGAGGTTTACATGTGTTTTGCCGCACTGAAACAGGTCATTTGGCCAACTGGTCTGTCAGTGTTTATATTCCAGATATGCTCCTTGTGTTCCGGCATACATTTATCCCTCAACCAACATCACTAAAACAGATTGTGATCACTTATCTCTGCTATTTGTGGGGCTTACTGTGCACAAATTTGCTGCTGCATTTCTTGGTGATTTAATTTCTAAAGTATTTAGTTGGCTGTGAAGTACTTTGGAATGTCCTGAAGACATCAAAAGCAGTATATAAATATATTAGTTCTTTGAAAATCTGAACTTTACTTTCTCTTGCTGTAATCTTGGTAAAATTAAGTGTACCTGGAAATATTAAATTTAAGTTCTACACAATTAGACAAAAGTCACAAAAATTGGTTTATTGTAGAATTTAAAAGAACTTTTAACTTGTATTCGTTAAGGGGACAAATTACAAAACGGCATCCTGAAGAGATGTGGGGATTACTCATCAAACAGTAACCGGAACATCAGGCTACTTCACCTCCCTCAAAGAGATGGTATGTAGTGTCAGACTGTAAGATTACAGCTATCCCAATATTCATAACTTGTGAAAATTTTGATTACAATTGCAGATGTAGGGTAGCAGGGTTCCTGCATAAATAAATTGAAAACCCATTTGCAACTTTCCCTCTGTCTCATAACTTTGATTCTTTTTGTGTTACTCTATCTTAAGTTTTTCAAACTTTCCTACCCTTATTTTCAGATTATTTCGATTTCCTTTAGATCACGCTTGGGCAAGTCCTAGCATCCAAACCTTTTGAATGTACCTTAGCTTGGCCTCAAGATCTAGGTAAGCTTTTGGTGATAAGCTCAAGACAAATAGGTGAACTTATTTGGCAGTACTAGGGAAAGAGATGGGACTTGGGCTAGAGGTTGGTCACGGTCTATGGTTGCATTGGAAAATGGTCCCGGAGTTTGATAAATTGTGTAGGGACCCTAGTACCCGGCAGCATGGGGTGGTAGTTGGGTCCTGTAACATTTATTTTATTCATTCACAGGATATGGGCTTTGCTGGCTGGGCCAGCATTTATTGCCCATCCCTAGTTGCCCTTGAGAAGGTGGTGAGCTGCCTTCTTGAACCACTGCAATCTGAGAGATGTAGGTAGTGTTGCTAGGAAGGGAGTTCCAGGATTATGACCTAGCGACAGTGAAGGAACGGCAATATATTTCAGTCAGGATGGTGAATGACTTGGAGGGGAACTTCCAGGTGGCGGTGTTCCCACCTATCTGTTGCCCTTGCCCTTCTAGATGGTAGTGGTCGTGGGTTTGGAAGGTGCTGTCGAAGGAGCCTTGGTGAATTCATGCAGTGCATCTTGTATATGGTACATACTGCTGCCACTGTGCGTCAGTGGTGGAGGGAGTGACTGTGGATGTGGTGCCAATCAAGCAGGCTACTTTGTCCTGGATGGTGTCAAGCTTCTTGAGTATTGGTGGAGCTGCACTCATCCAGGCAAGTGGAGACTATTCCATCACACTCCGGACTTGTGCCTTGTAGAGGGTGGACAGGTTTTGGGGAGTCAGGAGGTGAGTTACTCGTCGCACAATTCCTAGCCTCTGACCTGCTCTTGTAGCCACAGTATTTATATGGCTAGTCCATTATGTTTCTGGTCAATGGTAAACCCCCCCCCCCCCCCCAGGATGTTTATAGCGGGCGATTCAGTGATGGTAATGTCATTGAGCATCAAGGGGAGATGGTTGGATTCTCTTATTGGAGATGGTCATTACCTGACGCTTGTTGAATGTTACTTGCCACTTGTCAACCCAAGTCTGGATATTGTCCAGGTCTTACTGCATTTGGACATGGACTGCTTCAGTATCTGAGGAGTTGCAAATGGTGCTGAACATTGTGCAATCATCAGCAAACATCTCCACTTCTGACCTTACGATGGAAGGAAGGTCATTGATGAAGCAGCTGAAGATGGTTGGGTCGAGGACACTACCCTGAGGAACTCCTGCAGTAATGTTCTGGAGCTGAGATGACTGACCTCCAACAACCACAACCATCTTCCTTTGTGCTAGGTATGACTCCAACCAGTGGAGAGTTTCCCCGATTCCCATTTACTCCAGTTTTGCTAGGGTTCCTTGATGCGACACCTGGTCAAATGCAGCCTTGATGTCAATGGCAGTCACTCACCTCATCTCTGGAGTTCAGCTCTTTTGTTCGTGCTTGAACCAAGGCAGTAATGAAGTCAGGAGCTGAGCGGCCCTGGCGAAAATCAAACTGGGCGCCAGTGAGCAGGTTACTGCTAATGATGGAAAGTAAACTGATGGGGTGGTAATTAGCTGGTTTGGATTTGTCCTGCTTTTTGTGTACAGGACGTACCTGGGCAATTTTCCACATAGCCGGGTAGATGCCAGTGTTGTAGCTGTACTGGAACAGCTTGGCTAGGGACGCAGCAAGTTCTAGAGCACAAATCTTCAGTACTATTGCCGGAATATTGTCAGGCCTCATAGCCTTTGCAGTATCCAATGCGTTCAGCCGTTCCTCGATACCACGTGGAGCGAATCGAATTGTGTGAAGGCTGGCATCTATGATGCTAGGGACCTGTGGAGGAGGCTATGATGTATCATCATGGCACTTCTGGCTGAAGTTTGTAGCAAATGCTTCAGCCTTATCTTTTGCACTGATGTACTCCTCCATCATTGAGGATGGGGATAGTTGTGGAGCCGCCTCCAGTGAGTTGTTAAATTGTCCACTACCATTCACGACTGGATGCAGCAGGACTGCAGAACTTAGATCTGTTCTGTTAGGTGTTGGATTGCTTAGCTCTGTCTATCTCTTGCTGCTGTTTGGCATGCAAGTAGTCCTGTGTTATAGCTTAACCAGGTTGATGCCTGGTGCTGCTCCTGGTATACCCTCCTGCACTCTTCATTAAACCAGGGTTGATCCCCTGGCTTGGTGGTAATGGTAGAGTGGGGGATATGCCAGGCCATGAGCTTACAGATTGTGGTTGAGTACAATTCTGCTCCTGCTGACAGCCATAGCACCTCATGGATGCCCAGTCTTGAGTTGCTAGATCATTTCAAAACCTATCCCATTTAGTACGGTGGTGGTGCCACACAACATGATGGGGTGTATCCTCAATGGAAGTTCGTCTCCACAACGACTGTGCGGTGGTCATCCTAACAATGCTATCATGGGCAGATGCATCTGTGGTTGGCAGGTTGGTGAGGATGAGGTCAAGTATGTTTTTCCCTCTTGGTTCCCTCACCGCAGACCCAGTCTCATAGCTGTGTCATTTAGGGCTCGGTCACTACTGTCACTAGGTGTCACCGAGCCACTCTTGGTGATGAACATTGAAGCCCCTCACCCGGAAAACATTCTGCACCTTTGCCATCCTCAGTATTTCCTCCAAGTTGTGTTCAACATGGAGGGATACTGATTCATCAGTTGAGTGGGGGGGCGGGGGTGCGGTATGTGGTAATCACCAGGAGGTTTCCTTGGCCATTGTTTGACCTGATGCCATAAGATTCATGTGGTCCAGAGTCGATGTTGAGGGTTCCCAGGGCAACTCCCTCCTGACTGTATACCACTGTGCCATCACCTCTGCTGGGTCTGTCCTGCCGGTGGGACAGGACATAGCCAGCGATGGGGATGATGGTGTCTGGGACATAGACATGCTCACAGAATCATACCTTACAATGAAAGGCTTTTGCTTGACTCATCTTTGGGACAGCTCTCCCAATTTTGGCACAAGCCCCCAGAAAATAGGACAATTTTGCAGAGTTGACAGGGCTGGGTTTGCCTAGGCCAATGGCAGGTGATTCCTTTCTGTAGACTTTGTGGCAGTTTGATACAACTGAATAGCTTGCTAGGCTATTTCAGAGGGCATTTAAGAGTCAACCACATTGCTGTGGGTCTGGAGTCACATGTAGGCCAGACCAGGTATGGACGACAGATTTCCTTCCCTAAAGGAGATTAGTGACACAGTAAAATTGGCCATTGGGGATGCCTGCACTGGAGCAACTGAGAGTTCAGGTGAGGTCAGGAGGGGAAGCAAACATTGTTAGGCATTAGTTTGCAATTTTAATATGGAGCAAGGAGCAACACTCCCTATCCTTCTAGCTCAACATTAAGGTAGTAAAGAATGTTTTACTCTTTTGGTGGCATCAACTACTTCCACTTGTATAGCACCTTTAATGTAACAAACACCCTGAAGTGCTTAAGAGCTTTACCAATAAAAACATATTTTGACACTGAGCCATGGCACACCATGGCAGCTGGTGGAATTTAAATACAATTAATATATTGAAAGCTAGTCTCAGTAATGGTGACCATGAAACTATCATACGAATAAGGAGCAGGAGAAGGCCATGCAGCCCCTCAAGCCTGCTCCACTATTTAATAAGATTATGGCTGATTAATAGCCTAAAATCTGCATCCCACCTACTGCTGATAACCTATCTCCCCCTCCCTTACCAAGAATCTATCCACCTCTGCCTTAAAAATATTCAAAGACACTGTTTCCATCACCTTTTCAGGAAGAGAGTTCCAAAGACACGACTCTCTGAGAGAAAAAAAATTCCGCCTCATCTCTGTTTTAAATGGGCGACCCTTATTTTTAAACAGTGACCCCTAGTTCTAGATTCTCCCACAAGAGGAAACATCCTCTCCACATTCACCCTGTCAAGACCCCTCAGGATCTTGTATGTTTCAATCAAGTCACCTCTTACTCTTCTAAACTCCAGCAGATACAAGCCTAGTCTGTCTAACCTTTCCTCATAAGCCAACCCACCCATTCCAGGTATAAGTCGGGTGAACCTTCCCTGAACTGCTTCCAATGCATTTATATCCTTCCTTAAGTAAGGTGACCAATACTCTACACAGTGCTCCAAATGTAGTCTCACCTAGTGCCCTGTATAACTGAAGCATAACTTCCCTTCCTTTGTATTCAATTCCCCTCACAAAAAATGATAACATTAGCTTTCCTAATTACTTGCTGTACTTGCATACTAGCCTTTTGTGATTCATGCACTTGGACGCCCAGATCCCTCCGTACCTCGGAGCTCTGCAATCTCTCACCATTTAGATAATATGCTTCCCTTTTATTCTTCCTGCCAAAATGGACAATTTCACATTTTCCCACATTGAACTCCATCTGCCCGATTCTTGCCTGCTCACTTAACCTATCCATATGTTTGTAGCCTCCTTATGTTCTCTTCACAATTTACTTTCCTACTTATCTTTGTGTCGTCAGCAAATTTGGCAACCATCCCATCATCCAAGTCATTTATATAAATTGTAAACAGTTGAAGTCCCAGCACTGAACCCTGTGGCACACCCACTCATTATACCGTGCCAACCTGAAGACGACCCATTTATGCCTACTCTCTGTTTCCTGTTAGCCAGCCGATCTCCTATCCATGCCAATGTGTTACCCCCTACACCATGAGCTTTTATTTTCCACAATAACCTTTGATATGGCAACTTAAATGCCTTCTGGGAATCTAAGTACAGCACATCCACTGGTTTCCCCTTTATCCACAGCACAAGTTACTTCCTCAAAGAACTTCAATAAGTTGGTTAAACACAATTTCCCTTTCACAAAAACCACTTCCCTTTCACAAAGCAAATCGTCTATTGTAAAAATCCATCTAGTTCACTCATGTCATTTTGGGGAAGGAAATCTACCTTCCTAACCTGTTCTGCTCTAAATGTCACTCCAGAACACAGCAATGAGGTTGACTCTTAGCCGCCCTCTGAAAAAGCCACTGAGTTCATGGGCTATTGGGGATGGGCAACAAATATTAGTCACTATGCAGGGGGCGGGTGGAAGTTGGAGACTCTTAAACTACCATTGGAGGTGGGGGGAGGGAGTGTTTGTAGAAACTCTGGAAGTGGGGGCTCAGCCACTAATGGGGCGGAGGGAATTAGACTCTGCTGCTCTCCGAAAGGGGTGTGAAGACTCTTCCATTCTTGAGGACAGGGGGTAGAGCTCTGCCACGCTAGGGTGGAGGTTCTACCATTCTCGGGGCAAGGGACATGGAGACTCTCCCACTCTTGGTAGAGGGGGTGTGGAGACTATGCTACTACTGGGCAGGCAGGGGTGGATACTCTGCCAGTCGGTTGGCGAGGAAGGTCCTGGAGACTCTGCCACTCTTGGCATGGAGGGGGGTGGGGGGCGGGGTGAGGACTCTGTCACTCTTGGGGAGAGGGGAATGGAAACTCTGCCAATCTCGGAGGGGAGGCGGTGTGGGGACTCTGCCATTCTCGGGGAGGGGGCGACTGTACCACTCTCGGGGCGGGGACTATGCCACTCGGGGCGGGGGGTGGAGACTGTGCCACTCTCGGGGCGGGGGACTGTGCCACTCTCGAGGCGGGGGGGGGAAAGGGGGTGGGGGGGCTGCACCGTGGATATTGGCTGAAAATGGAGGGGACGGAGCGCGAAGCGGAGACTTTGATGTGAAGCCGCCCGCCCGCCAAAGAGGAAGGTCGGCAGCGGCTGTGGGTGTGGGATCAGCGCCGCCGGGAGCAGTATCGGGCCCGGGCGCGGACCCCGGACCCGGCAGCCATGGGCCTTTCGGAGACGCTCAGCCTGAACGGGCGGTTGTTGATCGGGCTCCTGGTGAATCTGTTCGCCTCCATCTGCATCGTCTTCGTCAACAAATGGATCTATGTCCAGTACGGCTTCCCCAACATGACCCTCACCTTGCTGCACTTTGTCATGACCGGCCTGGGGCTCTACATCTGCCAGAGGGTCAACATCTTCTCCCCTAAATCCCTCCATCCCACCAAGATCCTGCTGCTGGCTCTCAGCTTCTGTGGCTTCGTTGTTTTCACTAACCTGTCCCTCCAGAACAACAGCATTGGCACCTACCAGCTGGCCAAGGCCATGACCACCCCGGTCATTATCGTCATTCAAAGTGTTTACTACAAGAAGACTTTCTCTTCCAAGATCAAGCTGACATTGGTAAGAAGCAGGAAGATTGTGATAAGCACCTAAAATGGGACTGTCGCGGGCGGGGAGGGGGAGGATTGTATATTATTTCTTATCCTCTGCATATAAAATAACCTCCCTTGAAAACTGGGAGATCTTCCCCCCGACCCCCACCCCTTCCCCCCCCGACCCCCACCCCTTCCCCCCCCGACCCCCACCCCTTCCCCCCCCGACCCCCACCCCTTCCCCCCCCGACCCCCACCCCTTCCCCCCCCGACCTCCCCCTCCCCCCCCCGCCCCCCCAACCAACCTCCCCCGCCCCCCCAACCTCCCCCTCCCCCCCGGCCCCCCAACCTCACCCCCGCCCCCCCCCAACCTCCCCCCCGCCCCCCCCCAACCTCCCCCCCCGCCCCCCCCAACCTCCCGCCCCCCCCAACCTCCCCCCCCCGCCCCCCAACCTCCCCCCCCCCCCGCCCCCCAACCTCCCCCCCCCCCCGCCCCCCAACCTCCCCCCCCCCCCGCCCCCCAACCTCCCTCCCCCCCCAACCTCTCCCTTCCGCCCCCGCCTCCGCCTCCCCCACCTCCCCCAACCTCCCCCTCCTCTCCCCCAACCTCCCCCTCCCCCCCCTTCGACTTCCATAGAGTTTGATTCGAAACTGAGACTTGGTCATGAAGCTAAGGGACACCAGGCTCTGTGTTGTAAACATTAAACTACCTCCATAAATCTATACTCACTATAGCCCACAACTTAGCTAAGAAACAGAAAATGCTGGAAGGTCTGGCGGCATCTGTCCAGAAGGAGAACCTTTCTCCTCGCCACGGGACCTGCTGAGCGTTTCCAGTACTTTCTGCTTTATTTATTTCAAAATTTCCAGCATCCACAGCATTTTGCTTTTCTACAACTATAGAAATGGTAGAAATAAACCAGAACGATCCGAGAGCCATTACAGAGACGTGGCTGCAGGGTGACATGGATTGGGACCTGAATAGCGAAGGGTACGTGACATTTAGGAAGGGCAGGAAGCTAGGAAAAGGTGGTTAACTAATGATGGTGTTAGCACATGAGAGAGGGACGGCCTAAGTTCAGGAAACCAGGATGAAGAAACAGTTTGGGTGGAGATGAGAAATTATAAAGGCAAGAAGCCACTTGTGGGAGTGATGTAGAGGCCCCCTAACAGCAACCATACAATAGGATTAGGTATAAAGAAAGAAATAATGGGAACTTGTCAGAGAGGTATGGTGATAATCATGGGGGATTTTAATCTGCATACAGACTGGGAAAATCAGATGGTCAAAGGTAGCCTAGATGAGGAATTCACAGAATGTTTTCAGGATAGTTTCTTAGAACAGCACACTCTGGCACCAACCAGAGAGCAGGCGAAACTAGACCTGGTATTGTGCAATGAGATAGGATTAACTGCTGACCTCATAGGGAAGGTGCCCCTCGGTATCAGCGATTATAATATGGTTGAATTTTATACTCAGTTTAAGGGAGAGAAGAGCGGGTCCAAGACTAGTATTTGAAACTTAAATAATGACAGTTATGAGGGCATGAATACACAGCTAACTAAAGTGAACTGGCAAATTAGGTTAAGGGATAGGTCAATAGAGATGTAGTGGCAGATATTTAAGGGGATATTTCATAATACACAGAATAGATACATTCCAACAGAAAAGTAGAATTCCAAAGGGAGGATCCACCATCTGTGGTTAACTAAAAAAATTAAAGATAGTATCAAACTTAAAGGAAAAACATAAAGTTGCACAAAGATGGGTGGCAGGTCAGAAGATAGGACAGAATATAAAAAACAGCAAAGAATGACCAAAAGATTGATAAGGAAGGAAAAAAATTAGAGTATGGGAGAAAGCTAGCTAGAAATATAAAGACAGATAGTAAGAGTTTTTACAGATATTTAAAAAAGAGTTAACGAAGTAAATGTTAGTCCTATAGAAAGTGGGTCTAGGGAATTAAAGGAAAATAAGGAGATGGCAGATGAATTGACATTGGTCTTCACTAAAGAGGATACAAGTAACATCCCATAAATAGCTATAAATCAGAAAATGGAAGGGAGGGGGGAACTCAGGGAAGTGGTACTGAGAAAATTGTTGGAGTTGTGGGCTGACAAGTCCCCAGGTGCTGCTGGACTTCTTCCTAGGGTCTTAGAAGAAGTGGCTAGTGAGATAGTTGGTGCATTGATTTTAATTTTCCAAAATCCCCTAGATTCGGGGAAGGTTCCATTGGATTGGAAAATAGCGAATGTAACTCCTCTATTGAAAAAAGGAGGGAGACAAAGTAGGAAACTACAGGGCAGTTAGTCTAACATCTGTCATAGGGAAAATGTTAGAAGCTATTATTAAAAACATTATAGCAGGTCACTTGGAAGAATTCAGGGTAATTGGGTAGAGTTAACATTGTTTTGTGAAAGGGAAATTGTATTTAACTAATTTATTGGAGTACTTTGAAGAAGTAACATCTGCTGTGGATAATGGATGTACTGTACTTGGATTTTCAGAAGGCATTCGATAAGGTTCCACTTCAAAGATTGTTGTGGAAAATAAAAGCTCATGGTGTAGGGGGTAACACATTGGCATGAATAGAAGATTGACTAGCTAACAGGAAGCAGAGAGCTGGCATAAATGGGTCTTTTTCTAGTTGGCAAGATGTAATAAGTGATGTGCCACAGGGATCAGTGCTGGGACCTCAACTCTATACAATTTATATAAATAGCTTGAAGGGTCAAAGATATGGTTGCCAAATTTGCTGATGATGCAAAGTTAGGTAGGCTAGTAAGATGTGAAGAGGACAGAGGCTACAAAGGGATATAGATAGGTTAAGTGAGTGGGCAAAGGCCTGCCAAATGGAGTATAATGTGGGCAAATGTGAAATTGTCCTTTCTGGCAGGAAGAATAAAAAAGAAGCTTATTGTCCAAATGGTGAGAGAAGGAGAGCTCTGCAATGCAAAGGGATCTGGGTGTCCTAGTGCATGAATTGCAAAAGGTCAGAATGCAGGTACAGCAAGTAATTAGGAAAACTAATAGAATGTTATCATTTATTGTGAGGGGAATTGAATACAAGAGCAGGGAGGTAATGCTTCAGTTGTACAAGGCATTGGTGAGACGACATCTGGAGTACTGTTGTGTACAGTATTGGTCTCCTTAGTTAAGGAAGGATGTAAATGCATTGGAAGCAGTTCAGAGAAGGTTTGCTAAACCAATACCGGGAATAGGTTGGCTGGCAAACAGCTAAGGCTGGTTGTCTTATGAGGAACGATTGAACATGCTGGAATTTAGAAGAGTAAGAGGTGACTTAATTGAAACATATAAGATTCTGAGGGGTTTTGACAGGGTCCATCTGGAGGTGACATTTCCTCTTGTGGGAGAATCTAGTTTTAGGGGCCACTGTTTAAAAGTAAGGGATGAGAAGAAATTTTTTCTCTCAGAGGGTTGAGTGTTTTTGGAACTCTCTTCCTCAAAGGGCGGTGGAAGCAGAGTCTTTGAATATTTTTAAGGCAGAGCTAGATAGGTTCTTGATAAACAAGGGGGTGAAAGGCTATTGGGGTAGGTGGGAATGTGGAGTTGAGGTTACTGTCAGATCAGCCATGATCTTATTGAATAGCGGAGCAGGCTCGAGGGGCCGAGTGGCCTACTCCTGCTCCTAATTCCTTAGTAACTAATTTTTAAATTTTAAAAATTAATTAATTGACACGATGTGGACATCGCTGGCTAGGCCAGCATTTATTGTCCATCCCTAACTGCCCTTGAGAAGGGCAATTTATTTAATTCAGAATAATGCTGGCCAAGTCAATTGTTTTTCAACTTCAATCTAGCATACTTCTGTAAAGATTTGTCCTGAATTAATACAGCAAGAAACAATCTGTTACATTTCTGTTCATTATTTAAGGCTGTTTTCCTGGAGTTAGTGAAATTCTGATGGATAGGTGGGGAATTTGTTTAAGTTCTCTGCCAATGCTGTTGTTTTTACAGTTCATTAGCATTTGAACATGGTACAAATTAATTTAATTCTTTTAAGATCACTTTCCTCATTGACATCACCTTGTCTTTAACAAAACACTTGGTAACTCCCCTATAATATTAGGTGCATATGTTGTCAGTTTCACTCCCCCTCCCCCCGCCCACCAACAATACCACATTCTCCCCCTCCCCCCCGGTACCCCATTTGACAGGCAGGGTCCTAAAACAGACACCCAAGTCCAGATCATCTACTATGAGACCACAATACACGATGTTTGTATTACTGAGAAATCAAGGTGCAGGGTAATGTTGAGATTAAAAAGAGCAGTTGAATTTAATAGCAAAGTAATAATTGGGTAGCGTCGAGCTGCTTGATTCTCTTCCCGTGCCTGATAGCGCATGAGGCAGACAAAACACGTGCTTACGCTTGTTTCCATAGCTAGTTTTTCCTGGAACAGGTCGCTAGTGTGTTGCCAGGCGGTATAGCTTGGGGGGTGCCACTCCACATCAAGTGTGGCTGACCAGGAGACTCTCCCACCCACCATAGGCATATTGGAAAGATTTACAGGTTGATAATCAATGAACCCAGAGCTTCTGGCTTTGCATCCACTGTACCGCAAGATCTCCATAAAGTCAAGCAGATTGTGTATTAGGTGCATCGGAAGTTGAAACCCACTCAGCACAGACACTCAATAACATAGCAGTATGCTTACTTTTAGATTGCACCTGGAAAATTTTCAGCTGATCAGAGAGAGCCAGTTTGGATTTTGAGGGTAGATCATTTCTGACAAACTTGATTAAATTTGTTTGAAGAGGTGACCTAAGTAGTGGACAAGGGACTGTCTATATGAATATTCAGGAGGTATTTGATAAAGTCCCTCATAAGAGATTGTTAGTTAAAGTTGAAACCCAAGAAATTAATAAATATGTTGTTGTTGAATTGATGGTGAATTATTGACCTGATTAGGAAATTGGCTGAGTGGCAAAGGTAGAGAGCAGGGATAATGGGCATTACGCTAACTGGCAGGATGTGACTAATGGTGTCCCACAAGGAACTGTTGTTGGAGCCTCAACTGTTCATTGTATTTATGGATGATGGGATAGAAAGCCACATATATAAATCTGTAGATGACACAAAAATGGATGGCATTGTAAGCAACATAGATCAAAGCATAAAATTACAAAGAGATATCAATAGATTAAATAATGGGTGAAACCGTGGCAAATGGATTTCTATTTAGGCAAATATGAGGTCATCCACTTTGGACCTGTAAAGGATAGAACAGGGCACTTGTAAATGGTGAAATGCTAGAAACAGTGAAGGTCCAAAGAGACTTAAGGGTCCAAGTACATTAAAATGTCATGAACAGGCACAGAAAATAATTTTAAAAAGGCTATTGGAATTCTGGTCTTTAGATGACTAGAATACAAGGGGCTAGAAGTTATGCTTCAATGATACAAAGCCCTAGTCAGACCACATCTGGAAAACTGTGAGCAGTTTTGGCCATCACACCTTCGGAAAGATATATTGACTTTGGAGGGAGTGCAGCATTGGTTTACCAGGATGACAGTTAGATTCCAAAGATTAAATTACGAGGAGAATTTGCACAAACAAGGGTTGTGTATCCTTGGAATTTGGAAGGTTAAGGATGATTTGATCAAAATATAAGATATTAAGGCAACAGATAGGATAGACAGAGAGAAACTATTCCAGCTGGCTGGGGGGGTGGGGGGCGCATAGCCTAAACTTATAGAGCCTAACCTTTCCGATGTTGAATTAGGGAACACTTCTACCTACAAATAGTGTTGGAAGTTCGGAACATTCTTCCACAAACTGCAATTGCTACTAGGGCAGTTGTTAATTTTAATTCTAAACTTGGTTAATTTTTGTTATCTAACTGCTTTAGGGGATATGTGGCAAAGGCATTTGGAATTAGGTCACAGGTCAGCCATGATCTCATTGAATGGAACAGTCTTGAGGGGCTAAATAGCCTCCTCCTGTTCCCATGTTTCTAGATCAACTGCCAATATTCCATTTTCTCTGCATATTTATAGAAATCTGTTTTAATAGATTTAAGCAGCTGTCTTTTCCTTGATGATTAATGTGTGGAGTTCACAAAATGGAACCCAATATGCAACTTCTCCCTACTGATTTCTGTCAATCCTCAAAAATCTTAGTAAAATTAAAATAAAAGTAACAACAACAGCATAACACACTATGTTCACACAGTCGTGTTAATCTTATTTTCCTCTCTGAAAAGTTGCATGCTATCAGAAATCTGAAAACTTGTGTGTTAGCATTAGCTTAGAATTTGGTTAGGGTTGATGTATTGTTTAAATTAGTTCATTCAAGGTATCCTGATTAGATGAGTTTGAAAGATACTGTTAATTAATCAAGTTGAATTTGATAAAAGGGGTACTGTAGTAAAACACTTGCAACTTATGCATTCCAGTATCAAAGACCAAGTATTAGTGGTTACAATAAATGTAAACTGTTTAAAAATCAGCCAGCAGGCTAGCAGGATCTAATTTATAAGTACAATAGTAAACTCTGTGTTGCTGTTGGCAGTGGCAAAGCTTAGCTTAATGTATACATTCAATGTTGACGCATTCTTGCGTAATGATTGGAGTACTTCTGCCTAGAACCTTTTTGTAACTAAAATCTGATCAAGTTTTATAGGTAAGATATTTTTGTATTTAATATGTACATATAACTTAATGATTTGCAGAGATTTTTAGAGTCATTACAGAAATAAATCAAGGAATGATGATTATAGGGTTTTGCATTATAAGCTAAAGCCAAAGGAAATAAGTCAGGCAACCGAACCCTTTTAGGCCAAAATCTTGAATGAGCCAACTGTGCTGTGCAGCTTCTGCCTTTTCCCACATGTTTTCATGCACTAAGACATGTTTATAGTTGAATTTTTATGACGGAGACTTTAACATGAGGGTGAAGCACAGTGAATGAATGACTAGTACAGTATTTTGCAGGCAGGGTTTTTGAAAGATTGCTGCAAGTTTGAATTGACACATTTACACAGCTTCCCTTTTTATTATGGATGTTGCAACTGTAACCAAGTGAATATACTTGAGGTTTTATTTGAATTTTAGATGTATCCTCATTATGTGACAATTCTTGAAATCTGTACTTTGCAATATATTTCTTACAGCTAATTCATTGGTAAATTATTTAAATATTCTTTTAAAAATATCTAGAACAACAATTTTGCTTCTTTCCTTCCAATTGGAAATTTCAGTGTTAGGCATTTAGTTTATTGAGTTTTGCTCTTCTCTGCTGGAAAATGTAGTGCTTTGTACCAACTGTAAATGTTAAACTTGATCTAATCATCTCCCATTTATTTCTTACAGATCCCTATAACATTGGGTGTAGTTCTGAACTCTTACTTTGATGTGAAGTTTAATTTTCTAGGAATACTTTTTGCAACACTTGGTGTTTTGGTTACCTCTGTATATCAAGTGGTTAGTAATTTTGATTTTTTTTTTCTTGTATACTTTTAGAAGTATTTTAATATTAAAATGCTTCTTATGGATTATCTAAACTTCCAGGCTGTCAATAGTATGACTTTTGGAGATAACAGCAGGATCATCAAAAACATTTTAAGAATTTAGTCAAAGATAATAAGATATTATTCCAATTGTTTCTCTGAATACTTTTGTAAAACCTTATTTTGGAATTTGGAATTTACTTTGAGGGTTAATATATCTAAGTACTTTGAATAAGTGATTTATTTATTTCTTTTAAATTGGTATATTCTCCTGAGTAGTCTTTTGGGTTTGGTTGTTTTCATAATTCCTCAATAGTTTTTCATTGGTGATTTTCTAGGTGCTTATTAAGCTTTTGTTCATGCAGTTTCTTATCCTTTTCTTTACTGATTGGCTCCAAGTAAAATGGCAATGAATCAGTAAAGTGAGTTATCTGCAAATTAATGTTACATGCATTTAAACTGTGTGTATTGTCCTTGAGGCTTTTTGTACGCACTTATATTGCTCACAAAAACAAAGAAAATCTTGGCCCTCCCTGCACTCAGGTGTTAAATTGTGGAAAGCTTCCCTTCTTGCACAAGGGTATTATTTTCTCTGACTTAAATGCACTACTTAATGTGCTGCCACACATAACAGAAATATCCTCCGTTTAGCATCTGATTTGTGTTGAGTTAGCTAAAGCTGCCAATGGCAGGATTCCTGCTACTGATTGCTATCCAAAGTGAAACTAGCTTTCCTGAAAGCCTGTTTAAGGATTTCTACTATAAATATTACATGTTGAAACTGGGATTGTAAAATATTTATAACTGTTACTGTTTTGAAAATTAATATTTTGTTTCTGGCCTTGTATTACAAAGTGCTAACATGTCTTTCTTTTGACCATTCCTGTTTTTTCATATTGCTGTAGATTTTCTTTAGTATCTCCCTATGTCACTAAAACTTCTCCCATCGCATGTTAAATGTGTAAGATGCCACATTAAAATTTGTCTGCTGTAGGAAACAAATTCAAGCACGGTTTCCCTGATCAGGCACTCCCTGTCAGGGGTGGCAATGCAGATTCTGATTTTCCCTGTTAATTTCAATGGAAGAAAATTCAATATATATGAGCCAGCAAATTCTCACCCAGCACTCACTTGCCATGTGGCCTCCTGATATAAAATGCTGCAGCCAGGAATTCGTTAAGTGCCATGATTTTTAATATGACCAGGGTAAGCAACTTGGCAATGATGATTTACTGAAACATCAATCGACAGAGATTCCACAAAAAGCAATCATGTCAAAGGCTGTAATTTCAACCACTCGTGATGTTGAGTTTATTTTTCAGAGCTGTTCCAGTCACTATTTTGATTAGAATCATATGAATATATAGCTGAACAAATAACTCAACAGAGCCAGTAATATTGAATAATTTCCCCTACGATCATTAAACTTAGCTATACAGTTACTGTTCTGGTGTTACTGTTTCTCTTTTATCAATGGCTTGGGGTGGAGGTAAGGGGATTGACATGTTCTCTTTGCTTGGCACTTTGCTTCGTTCTGTTTCTTGATCCTTTATTTCCAATGGGTGCCTATCATACATGCATGACCTGGAGCTCTGTTTTGCTGTGCAATTTTTGACAACCCTGTCCACTTCTTTCCTTCCTCTGCGCTCTATTATGCACGTTTGATCTTCTAGCACTAAATAATAATCACATTAATTTTAAACTGTTAAATTGCTGCTTGACCATTTGTGTAATGTGGTGTTTCTTATTGGTTTCATTTACAGTGGGTAGGAGCTAAACAACATGAATTGCAGGTGAATTCTATGCAACTCTTATACTACCAGGCCCCAATGTCATCTGCCATTCTCATGCTCACGGTTCCATTTTTTGAACCAGTGACTGGAGAGGGAGGAATCTTTGGAAACTGGTCTGGTACAGCATTGGTAAGATTTCCAGAATATTTGGCATCATTATTCATGCAATTTTAAAAATTTGGGATAATGGATTGCCATTCCACCCTTCCCATTGCCATCCCTCTCATGCCATCCCTATCCTACCCTGCCACCTGCATCCCTCCCATCAATCCCAATCCATTTCTCAAGGGAACGATCACTCCTGCCAGAGTAACTCTGGGCTCCCCACCTTTGCTGCCACCAACCGTTGGCAGCTGTGCGTGCATCACGTGCTCCAGTCCTCCACGCACCCTGCAGGTGCCAGGCACTGCCCACCAAATAAATCTACCAACCTTAATAAAGTGACCAATCAAAACAGGCCTGACAGACAAGAACTGTATTATAGTATAGATGTAGAACATATAAAACGATCCAAAACTCAAGTGATAGCTCTAATTTTTGTAATATTGGCCTAGATTTTGTGGTCGGTGGCAAAGCCCTGGTACTCTTAGCTGCCCACAAAGATCTAACTATTTTTGTGGCGTGGATTTCCCCTTTCCCAACGTTAGTTTGAACCCGTGCATCCAACAAGTGCTGTCATCAAGCAGGGTAAGTAGCCAATCATGTTGAAGCATTCTCAAAGGCAGTAAAGCAGCGAGTAAAATACACTGATTATCCTTCACCTTTAAATACATTTAAAAGTGAAATAATTAATTGGAACATAAACACGGGATTGCAGTAGAAGCTAAAATATAAAATAACTGATTTTGAAAATATGTTGATTTCCTTTTTGACCACTATGCAGAAATTTGACATTCCACAAATATAAAATTATTTTGTCGGGGCCAGTTTTCCAGGATTAGTTATGAACTTATTGTGGTATTAAACACCCAACACACTTCTTTTCAATAAGGCTTAAAGTTTTTCAAGGGATTTTGCAGCAAGACTAATAATATAAAAGGGAAGTTCTTGTTGGTTCAGTGATTTCTATTTGATTGCAGCGGCTTCAACAGCACACCCTATGGAGAAGCAGCGAATCACTGACAGCAACTTGCAGATTTGTTATTTTTAACTATGCATGTGTGGACTCCAGAAGTTGCTGTCAGTTTCAGAGGAGTAATGATGGCGGATGTAACAGCTTTGCCATCATTACTTACGCAAAATCTGAGCCAATATAAGTAGAACAAGAACCATGTGCAGAACTTTTTTTTGATTAACTTTTGTACACTCGTTAAAGTAAGAAATCTTGGTGCATGGGCCAGCAGTTATTTTGGGTACTTACTGGGGGATCACTCATGCCTGTATTAACTGTATCACAGACACAAGAGTAGTGAAGCTCCATGTTCTCCATCTTAACCCTGTACCTTAAATCTTGATTTCAATCTGCTGCGTCAAGGTGACATTTTAAACTTCTCATACTATCCTTTCTTGTGAACTCTGAATGAAACAGCCACTTTAGTTATAAGTTGTGTGTTATTTGCGCACATTTTCCAAATCCTGGACTGAGCATTTCATAAAAGACACCAGCAGAGGTAGATTTTTTTAATACTAACCAAAGTGGAAAACTAGTTTAGGCTCGAGGTGAAATTATATTTTAATTCATTAATAGAATCTGGTTGCCTCTGGCAAAGCCAGTAGCTGTTTCCCAGCCCTAATTACCCTTAAGGTGGTGGTGAGCTGCCATGTTGAATAGCTGCAGGCTGTGTGGTGAAGGTACTCCCACAGTGCTGTCCAGGGTTTTGACCCGGCAACCACGAAGGGATGTGATACAGGGAGTCCTCACTTGAAAGTTGTAGTTGCATTTATGAAAATAAGGACTTTAAGTGAAGTGGCTTTAGTTCCCATAGGAATCAGTTAAAGCCAGAGTTGGGTTCTTTCGGACAGTTCTTTTTTTCCAGGCAACAATGTACAAGTTGAAATACTGTACTGTACATGTGCAGCACTGTGCATTCCTAGCTGAAATAACTTGTAAAATAAAATAAATCATTAAAAGAAACATAATACATGATTTTTTTTCCAAATTACGCTTGCCTCAGTAATTTTAGATTGACCAGGCTCCATCTAGTGGCAGAAGCTGGTTGGTGGAGCAACCTGCTGGAATCCTGGGACTAGCTGAACCGACCAATCTCTGTCACTAGATGGAGCCCAGGAGCTTCAGTTCAGAAACAGAGCCAGCAGCAAAGCCAGGAGTGGAGCAGCTGAAAACAGTTCCTAGTAAGAAGAGGGCGGGGGCAAGGCTGGGCAGGGGAGGTAGGCCGGAGAGCAACATCGGTTTTGTTGGGGGCAGGTGTGGTGGGGTTAGGAGGTCAGCCAGAGAGCACCGTCATGCGGGGAGGCCAGAGAGTAACACTGGGAGACAAGGGCGGCAGTAGGGTTGGGGGGGTGGTGGTAGAGGGACTGAGGGTGAGTGTGGAGGCACTGCGGCAAAAGGTTTTGTGCTCAGGCAGACCACAGAAGAGGAAGCCTGTGGCAACCGACATAAAGGGAAACTGGCAACGCTAAATGGGAATACTGATGCTACATTATTAACAACGTTAAAGTGAAACAATGTTAAGTGAGTCAGTGTTAAGTTAGGACACTGTATAGTTTCATGTCAGAGTGTTGTGGACCTTGTTGGCAGAGGTGGGCGGGGGAGAGAGGTGGTGCGGGGACAGGAGGAGGGAGGGAGAGGCGTTGCGGGGACAGGGGGAGGGAGGGAGAGGCGCTGTGGGGACAGGGGGAGGGAGGGAGAGGCACTGTGGGGGACAGGGGGAGGGAGGGAGAGGCGTTGTGGGGATAGGGGGAGGGAGGGAGAGGCACTGCGGGGACAGGGGGAGGGAGGGAGAGGGACTGCGGGGACAGGAGGAGGGATGGAGGGAGCGGCGCTGTGGGGACAGGGGGAGGGAGGGAAAGGGACTGCAGGGACAGGAGGAGGGAGGGAGAGGCACTGCGGGGACGGGGAGGGAGGGAGAGGCACTGCGGGGACAGGGGGAGGGAGGGAGAGGCACTGCGGGGACAGGGGGAGGGAGGGAAAGGGACTGCAGGGACAGGAGGAGGGAGGGAGAGGCACTGCGGGGACAGGGGGAGGGAGAGGCACTGTGGGGACAAGGGAGGGAGGGAGACGGCCTGCGGAGCTCGGGGGAGGGAGGGAGAGGCACTGTGGAGCTCGGGGGAGGGAGGGAGAGGCGCTGTGCGGCCCAGCAGTGCTGGGGAGTGTGGGGGTGTTGAGGCAGTGTGGCCCGGTTATGGGGGCGGGGGGGGAGGGTGAAGAGACTCACTACCAGGGGTGATTGTGTGAGGGGGGGAGTGGGTTCCCACGGACTGGGCCTGTGTGTGTCTGGCTCACTCCCAGTCTCAGGATTCACATTCACTGTTATCCCCGCACACCCACTCCTGTCAGTGGGGGAGGACAAGTGAATAAATACCCAGAGACTGGGAGTGAGCCGGACACGCACACATTCACTCTCTTACACTCTAATGGCCATTTTTATTCATTATTTTTAAATGATCAATTTATTGCCTTGACATTGCTTTATTTTTGCTGAAGTTGTTTGTTTTCTTCGTACTTAAAACCTTCTTTTTGAAATTCATATATCTTACCCGAATCTGAGGAAAAAAATGGAAATCTGGCCCCCCATGCAAAAAAGTTGTACAAGCCTGGTCTAGATGGTAGTGGGTTTAACATGTGCAGTCAAAGAAACCTTGGCTAATTGTTGTAGTGCCGTGTGCAGATGGTACACAATGGAGCCACAATGCCAAACAAGCAAGCTGCTTTGTCTGAGATAGTGCTGGGCTTCTTGAGTGTTGCTGGAGGTGTGCTCATCCAGGAAAGTGCAGATTATTCCTTCACACTCCTAACTTGTGCCATGTAGATGGATGCAAGGCTTTGGGGAGTCAGGAGGTGAGTTACTCACCACAGAATACTAGCCTCTGACCTGCCTTTGTAGCCACAGTATCTCTTGAATTATATCTTTACATTTTGGAGTAAGTCCCTGTGACCTGCTAATCACTCCCAATGTCACTTATAAAATCAGAAATAATAAGAGGGTTGTAATACTGCAGAGTACTAATTGCCCAGTAGAATTCGCCTAGTCAATTTTAGTTCCAGCCATTACAATGAAGTGCCATACCATCTATTTTTAAGTAGAAAATAGGATGTGTTCCAATGTAGCGGGGAATTGAATTGTTTACCTTCTGTTGTCAACTTTGTATAATTTTAAACTTTAGACACAATTAGTTTAATAAAACAGAATATGTTGGACTAAATAAAAGTTACATTTCAGAAACAGTGAGGATTGTTAATAATAAATCAATGCGTTATTTTCCTCTTTTCTACTTTGTGCATAAAGTGTATTAAAATTACAATGTGAGTTTTATCTTTTATAGATGATGGTATTGTTTTCTGGAATAATTGCCTTTCTGGTGAATTTGTCCATTTACTGGATCATTGGAAATACCTCACCTGTTACGTATCCTTCTGCACTCAGTATTGCTGTCAAGTCATGATAATTTATTATGTTGCTAAGATTGTGAATTTTGAGATTTTTCTTTTTCACCTATGGATTATTCCAATTTTGTTAAAATTTGGGTTGCTTTTGAGTGTGGGGAAATTCACCTAGGCCTAAGTACGCATTCATTTTCTTTCTCTCAAACATCTCCCTAAAACAAATTATCTGCCACTCAGCGAAGTTAGATGATCTGTCTTTAAGGTTTCTTGCCAGATGTTTTATATTTAGTTGGGTACTTTCCTCCCAGCAGGAATTTGTCTAGCTTCCAGTTGGCATTTCCCTTGATGGTGTGGCAGATGTTAGAGTTCATTTGCGTAAGGAATCATTCATGGATCTGCATTTTAAAATTACACTGGCACAGTATGCTATGTTCCAGTACACCATACTGCTTATGCTTGCTGTATTTATGAACATTTTCACAACAATGCTGTCTTGTAAACATAGATGAATCGTTTAATGGTATATTTAAGCAGAAGCCTCATTATCTACTTTCTTGTCGAGGAGATTAATAGCACTCGCGTGAACTACATAGTTAAGTAGGTAATTTTATGGAAAAGTAAAAGGTTCTAAATGTGAATAAATAAAAGCAGTTCACATTGGAAAAAGAGCCATGAAACATTTATTTGATGAAAGGATGCCCATTGCCAAAGATGGAAGAAGAGTTTGGATGTTATTATTCGCCATTCACTGAAATTTTTAATGGATGTGAACCTGTTAGCTTGTTAAATACTAGAACATGTTTTCAAAGACATTTAAGTTGAAGTAAGTTTTAAGTTAAACCATTGGTGAAGCTACATTTGAAATTTAGTGTGTATAATTTTGAAACAATGTTGGGAGAGGGAACGGGTGAGAATACGAACCCGATTCTGGGATGTTAGACTCTAACTTAAAACAATTGCTCACAGAAATGAACGCTTTCCTTACTTAGCAAAGCAAAATTTGAGGGTAACATGATTCCAGTCTTTAAAACAAGGAGAAACATGGATGATGTGCATGTGTACAGGCTGTTGAAGCTCGGTGCAGACTACATGATATGGGTAAAAGTTGCCTTAGTTAGGAATATGAATTTGAGGAAGTTCTCTCACTTTCTCCCTAAGTGCTGAGTAAAATCTTGGTTAGTATTTGAAGGGCAGATTATGTGTAGACTGAAATTTTCAATTGTGGTTTGAATAATGAAGGTGTAACTTTGTGCATAATATGACCCAAACATCCAATATTCCTTCATGTGATTGAATAGCTTGGTGAAATCTGTAATGCAGCTAAATCTCTCATGATTTGAATTATTGTGTTTCTTTCCAAGCAGGACAAAATGCAACCTTTTCCAGACCATTGTTTGGTTCCTTGACAAATTAAATTCCAGATACAACATGTTTGGACATTTCAAGTTCTGCATTACCCTACTGGGAGGGTATATCTTGTTTAAAGATCCCCTTTCACTTAATCAAGGTCTGGGGATTCTGTGTACTTTATGTGGCATTTTGTTTTACACCCATTTCAAACTTGGCGAACAAGAAGAAGGAAAGAACAAGCTGGCACAAAGGCCTTAAACCTCTTCTAGCTGAGCTCTGTATATGATTTTTAAGTGCTGCTAGTGAGCACCAATTCCTAGGTACTTGATAAGTATGGCATCGCTAAAGTTGAAGCGATTATAATTCAGTACTTCACTTTTACTGCCAAAAACATTTGCTGTTCATAGATTGAAATTTATGTATCTGACCAAGTTTCATGTGCCATATTTTGCTAATTTTTGTTATTAAAAATGTTGCTTTTAAGGATATTCCTTGCAATTAGCACATTGTCATGTCAACTTACGCTTTAAATTTGAAAGCATGTTGTAATGGTCACTAATGTCGTTGTGGGACTTATCCTGTATTTATAAAATTGCTGAAAGGTGTTCTGGATCTTGGGAAAAAAAAATCAATGGTACAAATAATATTGGGAAAGTTTGTTTAATCATGTATTTTCAGGAAGTGAACATTTGTAATTTTAAGTGTGTTTTGCCTGTCCAATATATTACACTGGACAATTTATTGTGAGGGTAAATGAATAAACTTATTTTTCCACTCTTTGTTGTTCCATGTTTAGGTAATGTGGACAGGGAAAGGAATATAAAAGTGAACCAAGTGCCATTTTCTGCTGTAATATTTTGGCAATTTCCATGGGAAATTTTCCATGAGCCACCTTTGGCATGGTGATTGGTAAACCTAGGCCAAGGTTTCTTGCAAGTTACATCTCAGAGAGGAGTCTTAAAATATGTTTTTTGCAAAGTAGGGAAAAAAGTGATTTTTGTCCATCTTGAAATAGGAACCCAACCAATAAATACAAATAATCATCATAGAAATTATAATTCAGAATATTTGTGACTTTTCTAGTGACTAATATTGTGCTCTTTTATATGCATTGATCTAACATAGCATATTGTCGTGAATGGTGGTGGATAATTTTTAAAAAAATACTGGGGAAGAAAGGAGGCTCCATGAACATCCCCCAACTCAATGATGGGTGGAGCCCAGCACGAGTGCAAAAGACAAGGCTGAAGTGCTTGCAACCACCTTCAGCCAGAAGTGCCAAGTGGATGATCCATTTCTGTCACCACTTCACATTCCGTGATCACAGGAACCAGTTATCAGCCAATTTCATTCACTCCACATGATATCAAGAAATGACTGAGTGCAGTGAATCTCGCTGAGGCTATGGGCCACATCAACACCCTGACTGCAGTGCTCCATAACTAACCACACCTAGTTGAATTTCAGAAGTGAGATGAGAATGGTTGCCCGTGACATGGCAGCATCTGACTGAGCGTTATGTCAAGGAGCCATTGTCAAATTGAAGTCAATGGGAATCGGTGGGGAAACTTCCACTGGTTGGTTCAGACCCAGTGCAGTTAACTGAGCTCTAGGAAATTGCTGCAGGAGTTCCTCAGGGTTGTGTTCTATGCCCAACCATCTTCAGCTGCTTCATCAATGATGATTCCTCCATGATAAGGTCAGAAGTGGAGATGTTCACTGATGATCACACAGCATTCAGCTTAGATAATGAAGCAGTCAATGTCCGTATGCAGCAAGACCTGGACAAATTCAGGCTTGGGTTGATAAGTGGCAAGTAACATTCGCACCACAGAACTGTCAGGCAATGACTATCTCCAACAAGAGAGAATCTAACTCACCCCTCTTTTGATATTTCATGGCTTTTACCATTGAAAAGCCCACCATCAACATCCTGGGGGTCACCATTGACCAGAAACTTAACTGGACCAACTACACAAATACTGTGGCTACAAAAACAGTTCAGATTCTGGGTATTCTGAGGTAACTGACTCGCCTCCTGACTCCTGAAAGCCTTTCCAGGACCTACGAGGCAGTCAGGAGTGTGCTGGAATACTCTCCACTTACCCAGATGAGTGCAGCTTCAATAACACTCGAACCTTGATACCATTCAAGACAAAGGAGCCCACTGCTTGGCACCCTAAAAAATTCATTCCTTCCATCACTCACTGCTTGGCTGCAGTGTGTATCATCTACAAGATGCACTGCAGCAACTCGCCAAGGCTTCTTTGACAGCACTTTCCAAACCTGCAACTTCCACTACCTAGAAGGACCAAGGCGTCAGGCACATGATAGTGCCATCACCTGCAAGTTCCCCTCCAAGTCACACACCATCCTGACTTGAAAATATATCACAGTTCCTTCGTCGTTGCTGGGTCAAAATGCTGGTGCTCTGGAGTACCTACACCACATGCACTGCAGCAGTTCAAGGCTGTAGCTCATCACCCCCTTCTCAAGAATAATTATGGTTGAACAATAAATGTTGGCCTTGTCAGCAACCCTGTATCCCATGAGTGAGGTTTTTTAAAAAAAGGAGCAGAGGCAATTAAACATGCATGGAGCCTGTTGAAATGAATGTCCAAGTATGCAATTATTTATTTATAATTATTTGCAAAAAAATATTTTTGACCAGCCCACTATAATTTTAGTTACACAATCTGCTTAGCAAATAATCTAGAAAGGAATAAAATAAAATATCAGATACTTTTTTGACCCCTTCAAAGAGAAAAGACGCCCTATAATGGACACACAAAATGCTGAAAATACTCAGCAGGTTTGGAGGGTGAAATGGTTAATGGACAGAATTTTCCCAGCTCCTTAGTTCAAGCAGTGAAAACACACTGATAACTGAACTGGAAAGCTGTGAGGTATCGTTGTTGGCTTTCCCTTGGTTTGAGGATGATATCTGCTCAGGGTTGAGAGTTTCTGCCATGGATGGTCTTGTGACTGAATAGGCTGATTCACGAACCATAGATCTTTGGGCACATGGAACAGGATGTCCCATGGGGTAGTGGAATCTGGAGTGCAGGGTTTGCTCCCTTTCCTTGTCTGTCACCACTCTGCCTTGTCATTAAGACATTATGACTCAAAACGTGATGCAGCTTGATGAACAGTTTTCGTAATTTGGAACAATTGGTAGCAAGCCCCTCCCAGTCATTAATGTAATTGCTGCTGTGCTTCCAGGAGAGCTTCAGAATATCTTTGAAGCGTTTTCTTTGCCCTCCCCTGGAATGTTGGCCATTTGAGAGTTGAGAAAACAAGGCCTAATGGGAAAGATGCTTTTTGGCCATCCAGACACAGTGTCGAGTCCATTGAAGTTAATTTTGCAGGCATTTTACCTGAATGCTTGTGGAGTGGCTTCAAGGACACTAGCGTTTGCTCCAGAGGAGGTGGCAAAGGCATTGTTGATGGAATTTCTCTAGCGCTCTGTGTCACTGATGCACAGTCCAGGTGTCACTGTAGCACAAGAATGTGGTGATGACAACTGCTCTGTGCATGAAGACTTTTGTTGACTTGTGGAAGTCTTTGTTGTCAGTCACCACCGTAGTTTGTAAAAGGCTGAGCTGGCGCAGCTGATCCAGAACAAAAACAGAAATACCTGGAAAAACTCAGCGGGTCTGGCAGCATCGGCGGAGAAGAGCAAAGTTGACGTTTCGAGTCCTCATGACCCTTCAACAGAACTAAGTAGAAATAGGAAAGGGGTGAAATATAAGCTGGTTTAAGTGGGGGGGGGGGGGGGTTGTTGGGACAAGCAAGCAGTGATAGGAGGAGATAACCAAAAGATGTCACAGACAAAAGAACAAAGAGGTGTTGAAGGTGGTGATATTATCTAAAAGAATGTGCTAATTAAGAGTGGAGAGCAGGACAAGCAAGGTAGCCCTAGTGGGGGTGGGGTGAAATAAACCATGGGTGGAATACATTTAAAAATAATGGAAATAGGTGGAAAAAGAAAAATCTATTTAAATTATTGGTAAAAAAAAGGTAGGGGGAAGAAACGAAAAGGGGGTGGGGATGGAGGAGGGAGTTCAAGATCTAAAGTTGTTGAACTCAATATTCAGTCCGGAAGGCTGTAAAGTGCCTAGTCGGAAGATGAGGTGCTGTTCCTCCAGTTTGCGTTGAGCTTCACTGAAACAATGCAGCAAGCCAAGGACAGACATGTGGGCAAGAGAGCAGGGTGGAGTGTTAAAATGGCAAGCGACCGGGAGGTCTGGGTCATGCTTGCGGACAGACTGAAGGTGTTCTGCAAAGCGGTCACCCAGTCTGCATTTGGTCTCTCCAATGTAGAGGAAACCGCATTGGGAGCAACAAATGTAGTAGACTAAGTTGGGGGAAATGCAAGTGAAATGCTGCTTCATTTGAAAGGAGTGTTTGGGCCCTTGGACGGTGAGGAGGGAGGAAGTGAAGGGGTAGGTGTTGCATATTTTGCGTTTGCATGGGGAGGTGCCGTAGGTGGGGGTTGAGGAGTAGGGGGTGATGGGGGAGTGGACCAGGGTGTCACGGAGGGAACGATCCCTACGGAATGCCGCCAGGGGGTGTGAAGGGAAGATGTGTTTGGTGGTGGCATCATGCTGGAGTTGGCGGAAATGGTGGAGGATGATCCTTTGAATGCGGAGGCTGGTGGGGTGATAAGTGAGGACAAGGGGGACCCTATCATGTTTCTGGGAGGGAGGAGAAGGCATGAGGGCGGATGCACGGGAGATGGGCCGGACATGGTTGAGGGCCCTGTCAAGTACCGTGGGTGGAAAACCTCAGTTAAGGAAGAAGGAGGACATGTCAGAGGAACTGTTTTTGAAGGTAGCATCATCAGAACAGATGCGACGGAGGCGAAGGAACTGAGAGAATGGGATGGAGTCCTATTATTATAGCAGCTGATCCAGTGTTGGATCTCCTTGTCAATGATGGCCATTTGAGAGAGGTGGCTGCTAAGGTGTAGGAAGTGTTCAACATATTCCAGGGTCTCTCCTTCAACACATACGGAAGGTGGAATATTTGGCTGACCAGGTGTGGGTTGATATGAGTTTTCTTTTGGTAAAATTTAAGGACAGGCCAAGTTCCTTGCCTGCAGAATTGAAGAGATCAAGAGTGGTTTGCAAATCTGGTCCAGAGTGTGCAACAACACTGTAGTCTGTGATCACGTATGTCAATGGTGGTTAGTTTAGTTTTGGCACAGAGGTGACTGAGGTTAGAGTTTTCCATCAATGTGGTATTTAATAGACATCAGAGGGCAATTGATCTTTGAGATGAATAACCACTGGCAGGTAGATTGCACAGTCTCGCTGTCCAAATTTTGAAGACACCTATTTCAGATCTCTCACTCAAGACAGTTGCAGCCATATCATCATTAGGCAATTGCAGGATTATGATGAAGCTTCTTGGACATCCAAATCTTTGTAGCTGTTCCGATCTCCATAGAGACCGATTTAAGTTTTTTGAAAAAGGATTGAACCTCCTATCATTCACTACTCCACCACAGGCTGTGCTGTGGACCTTCCTTCTGCACCCCTGCCCACCCACACCACCAAAAACAGAGCTGTCAATCAGCGAAATCAATTCACCTGACAAGAGCTTTCCCTTTCACACCTTCATGGTGCTGTTAGAAACCCCAATAAAAGTTAAACCTTGTTCAGTAAGATTGCCTGTTTGGCAATCTGAGTAGTTGATTCATAAGAACATAAGTATGAGAAATAGGAGGAGTAGACCATACAGGCCTTAAGCTTACTATGCCATTCATGTATGAACGTGGCTGACCCTCTCTCTGCCTCAACTCCACTTTCCCAACCACTCCCCACATCACTTGATTCCCTGAGAGACCAAAAATGTGTCTATTTCAGCCTTAAATATATTCAATGATAGAGCATCCACAACCCTCTGGGCTAGAGAATTTCAAAGATTCACAACCCTTTGAGTGAAGAAGTTTCTCCTCATCTGACCCTTAAAAAGTAACTTTTATATTTGTGGAATGTTGTTAAATGTCTCCAATATTATTTAATTACTAGATTTCTAAAAGTCATTTTTTAAAGTTTGTTTGTGATATTTCCGCTTTTACCTTAGCCCCAAGTGTGTGTCCCAATCTTCATTTTGCTCTCTGTAAAATTCTTAAGAAGTGATTTGATTTTGGTGCTTTTCATTTCCTGGTTTGCTGACTGTGAGGATTCTTTAATATGATTGACTGTTTGAATAGGTTAATGACATCACTGCAGCATGAGGCTGGGAATCTCCATCAAGCTTTCTTTGAGGTCACTGGTTAGTGCCCTTGTTTCACCGCTGGCCACAAAATCTGGGCTGACGTTTCTAATATTTTGAGATGAGTCGAATAAAATTGTGTGTATTTTAACAATGATGTACTGATTTATCACCAGTGAATCAATCCGCCTCTTGTTTACTTATTCTTGTTGCAAAGATTGTTGGTTCCTTCGGCAAATCACCTTCATCTTATAAACCATCTGTCCAAGAAAATAAAATTTTTCGAAAGGAATTTAGTGATAATTTTAATTTTCATTTCATGTATTAGCAGTTCAGCTTGTCCTACCGTGGCATTTGGGCAGAAGTAAAATTTGTAAACTTAATCTTTGTACAAGGTACATAAAGATATTCTGTTTTGTTCAGGAACAAGTTTGCCCAATTCTGTCCGAGAAGTAATTCCTCTGAAGTTTGCCAAGGATTCAAAGGGTCTTGTCTGATGTGTTTGATTAGCACCATTCGCGACTCCTCAGATACTGATGCAGTCCATGTACAAATGCAGCAAGACCTGGACAACATCCAGGCTTGGGCTGACAAGAGGCATGTAACATTCGTGCCACACAAGTGTCAGGCAATGACCATCTCCAACAAGAGAGAATCCAACCATTGCCTCTCGATGTTCAATGGCATTACCATCACTGAATCCTGAACTATCAACATCCTGGATGTTACCATTGACCAGAAACTGAACTGGACTAGCCAAATAAATACTGTGGCTATAACAGCTGGTCAGAGGCTAGGAATCCTGCAACAAATATCTCACCTCCTGACTCCCCAAAGCCTGTCTACCAACTACAAGGCACAAGTGTGATGGAATACTCTCCACTTGCCTGGATGAGTGCAGCTCCCACAAAATTCAAAAAGCTTGACACCATCCAGGACAAAGCAGCTTGCTTGATTGGCACCACATCCACAAACATTCACTCCCTCCACCACCGACGCACATTGGCAGCAGTGTGCACCATCTACAAGATGCACTGCAGGAATTCACCAAGGCTCCTTTAACAGCACCTTCCAAACCCAGGACCACTACCATCTAGAAGAATAAGGGCAGCAGATAGATGGGTACACAACCACCTGGAAGATCCCCTCCAAGTCACTCACCATTATGACTTGGAAATATATCGCTGTTCCTTCACTGTCACTGGGTCAAAATCCTGGAACTCCCTTCCTAACAGCACTGTGGGTGTACCTACACCACATGGACTGCAGCGGTTCAAGAAGGCAGCTCACCACCACCTTCTCAAGGGCAGTTAGGGATGGGCAATAAATGCTGGCAAAACCCACATCCCATGAACGAATTTAAAAAATGACAAGTTGTTTCCAGACTTGTAGTGCTCAATTGGACTGTTCATAATCTCTCTCAACTATTTGTTTCTGAAAATAAGTATTTATGAATAAACCTGTTTAATAGTAGCTTGTTATGTTTGATGCCGTTCACATTTATATTATCTATTTCCTGAAGTGGCATGAGGGGTACTATCCAGTAACGAGGTTACCGTTAAAAAGATTGTTTGTCCTGCATTATATCATTTCCCACAATACTAATGCTTTAGATTTAATTTCAGAACATTGGAAGTGTGTTTGATTGTACTGTTACAAGACCTTATAGTGATTTTGGAGCTAATTTCTCACTTTCAAAAATTATGAAGATATTGGAAACCAGATTTGAGGAGTTTAGTCATCTGGAGGGAAGCACAATTTTTGCTACAGATGTTCAATCTAGAAGGTCTATTTACTGCATTACTCCATAATGTCCATACATGTACAACAAAGTATTTATAACCTTATCACTTTGAATAAATATTGTATGGCAGTCCTTTGATCACAACATGACTATATTAAGTAGTGTTAACCTCTGTTTAACAACAAAATGATCATGTAAGTAAATCCGTCCACCATCTGCTGGGTGTATTTTAGCTCCACAAATGATGGGATTAACTTTGAAAAGCTGCTTAAGATGATTGGAGGGTGCCTTTGATGAAGCACACAGGCAAAGTAATCTACAGTAACTATCAACATGTTAGAGGGAATTTTTTTACTACTAAATCTTCAGAGATTATTGATCCACAGGGTGATTAATTATATAAACATAAGCGCATTGCACAGTCAGCTTTTTCAGATTCACCTACTATTTTGAAGTCTACAGTTTGTGTTGTATTGTCTATTCATGCAACTAACTTGACACTAACTGCAACCCATAAAAACGTAAAGTCTGAAACCTGAAGAAGTTTCAAGTTTCAAAACTGTCTGTTCAGCCCAACCAGTCTGTGTTGTTTCTCCTCCACGCGTGAAGCAGTTCAACACCTAAATAGCTTATTTATTCCCCAACATGATATCTTAAAATATATTTTAAGTATCACATTTGGCATATAATTCCTGTAGTGTTTCCTCTGTCATATTTTATTGATGCCCCCATTCTTGGAAAAGAATGTAACCTTTTAGCTTACTTTTTAAAAATTCATTCACGGGATGTGGGCTTCACTGGCTAGGCCAGCATTTATTGCCCATCCCTAGTTGCCCTTGGGAAGGTGGTGGTGAGCTGCCTTCTTGAACCGCTGCAGCCCATGTGGTGTAGGTACACACAACAGTGCTATTAAGAAAGGAGTTCCAGGGTTTTGACCCAGCGACAGTGAAGGAACAGCGATATATTTCCAAGTCAGGATAGTGAGTGACTTGGAGGGGAACTTCCAGGTGATGGTGTTCCCATCTATCTGCTGCCCTTGTCCTAGATGGTAATGGTCATGGGTTTGGAAGGTACTGCCTAAGGTGCCTTGGTGAATTCCTGCAGTATATCTTGCAGATGGTACACACTGCTGCTACTGTGCATCGATGGTGGAGGGAATGAATGTTTGTGAATGTGGTGCCAATCAAGCGAGCTGCTTTGTCCTGGATGGTGTCAAGCTTCTTGAGTGTTGTGGGAGCTGCACTCATCCAGGCAAGTGGAAAGTACTCCATCGCACTCCTGACTTGTGCCTTGTAGATGGTGGACGGACTTTGGGGGTCAGGAGGTGATTTGCTTGTCACAGGATTCCTAGCCTCTGACCTGCTCTTGTAGCCACAGTATTTATATGGCTAGTCCAGTTCAGTTTCTGGTCAATGGTAACATCCAGGATGTTGATAGTTCAGGATTCAGTGATGGTAATGCCATTGAACATCGAGAGGCAATGGTTGGATTCTCTCTTGTTGGAGATGGTCATTGCCTGACACTTGTGTGGCACGAATGTTACATGCCTCTTGTCAGCCCAAGCCTGGATGTTGTCCAGGTCTTGCTGTATTTGGGCATGGACTGCTTCAGAATCTGAGGAGTCGCGGATGGTGCTGAACATTGTGCTATCATTAGTGAACATCTCTGCTTCTGACCTTATGATGGAAGGAAGGTCATTGATGAAGCAGCTGAAGATGGTTGGGCCGAGGACACTACCCTGAGGAATTCCTGCAGTGACGCCCTGGAGCTGAGATGACTGACCTCCAACAACCACAACCACTTTCCTTTGTGCTAGGTATGACTCCAACCAGTGGAGTGTTTTCCCCTTTATTCACATTGCTTCCAGTTTTGCTAGGGCTCCTTGATGCCACACTTGGTCAAATGCGGCCTTGATGTCAAGGGCAGTCACTCTCACCTGACCTCTGGAGTTCAGCTCTTTTGTCCATGTTTGAACCAAGGCTGTAATGAGGTCAGTAGCTAAGTGGCCCTGGCAGAATCCAAACTGGGCGTCAGTGAGCAGGTTATTGCTAAGCAAGTGCCGCTTCATAGCACTGTTGATGACCCTTTCCATTATTTCACTGATGATGGAAAGTAGACTGAATGGGCGATAATTGGCTGTGTTGGATTTGCCCTACTTTTTGTGTACAGGTCATACCTGGGCAGTTTTCCACATAGCCAGGTAGATACCAGTATTATAGCTGTACTGGAACAGCTTGGCTTGGGGTGCGGCAAGTTCTGAAGCACAAGTCTTCAGTACTATTGCTGGAATAGTGTCATGACCCATAGACTTTGCCGTATCCAGTGCCTTCAGCCATTTCTTGATACCACGTGGAGTGAATCGAATTGGCTGAAGACTGGCATCTGTGATGCTGGGGACCTCTGGGGGAGACTGAAATGGATCATCCAGTTGGCACTTCTGGCTGAAGATTGTAGCAAATGCTTCAGGCTTAATTTTTGCACTGATGTGCTGAGCTCCCCCATTATTGAGGATCGGGATATTTGTGGAGCCTCCTCCTCCAGTGAGTTGTTTAATTGTCCACCACCATTCATGACTGGATGTGGCAGGACTGCAGAGCTTAGATCTGATCTGTTGGTTTTGAGATCGCTTAGCTCTGTCTATCACTTGCTGCTTATGCTGTGTGGCACGCAAGTAGTCCTATGTTTTTGCTTCACCAGGTTGACACCTCATTTTTAGGTGTGCCTGCCCTCTTACACTCTTCATTGAACCAGGGTTGATCCCCTGGCTTGATGGCAATGGTAGAGTAGGGGAAATGCCGGCCATGAAGTTACAGATAGTGTAACGAATACAATTCTGCTGCTGCTGATGTCCTACAGCGCCTCATGGATGCCCAGTCTTGAGTTGCTATTAAGAGACGCTAGATAATTGGGAATTTTAACATAGAGTTGTAAGTGACTTTAGCGAAAAAGATTTCCAGGGGTGGACACAGAAGGAAGTGACTTGGAAATATATCGCTGTTCCTTCACTGTCACTGGGTCAAAACCCTGGAACTCCTTAATAGCACTATTGTGTGTACCTACACCACATGGGCTGTAACCTCTTAATCCAAGCTTTGGGATATCTGTCCTAATATCTTATGTGGCTTGATGTCAAATTTTGTTTGATAATGTTCCCACGAAGTGACTTGGAAGGTTTTACTACATTAAGGGTGCTATATAAATGAAAATTGTTGGTCAGCACAGCACAGTACACATTTCAAAAGGTGGTGACTGTAGAGCATTCAAATGGTAACATATTATAATATGAAGACAAATACTCCCATTCTACATGCCCTGGCTTAATACAAAAGTAGGAAAATTCTTGGGGGGCGGGGTCCAGCGGTGGTAAATTGTAATGTGTTACTGAAAACAAATGAGACAGAATGGAGTGGATTTCATTGTGCAGACACATTGGAATTTGCTGGCAGGTGAGGGCAGCAGCATGTAGGGAAACCCAGAAGTAAGTGCAGTGCATGTCATTGGCTTTTTAACCAAACTACATCCAAGTTTTCTGTTCAATTAATGTCAGTGAGTGTGATAATAATATGTACAATGCAATTTCAACTCTGGTATTTAAAGGGACACTCCAAATATCCAAGTTGAAGGAGTTTGGTGTTGGGATAGAGAACCACAACCTGTGATATGAAGTTGAGAGGGGCAAAGTCTGCACCTTGCTTCACCTCCCTAGATGAGCTGTATAGATCTAGAGGGAGATACTCTTTTCTACTTATAGGAGAAAAAGTCCTGCAATTGACACCCAGCAGGTCAACAGCAGCACTCCTGGATTCAATGTAGAAAACTCTCCATCCATCTTTTCCTAATGCAGGAGAGAATACAGAATGTCGGGGAGAGGCAGAGATTGGAAGTGACCCTCCAGTCATCTCTCAATTATGATCCACAGAGGAAGCGACACTGGAAATCTGCGGACCCTCAGCATGCCTGGCTGTGGGAGATGGGGTTCCACCAGTGATCTGGTGACAGAATTAAATACCAGAGAGCCACATGGCACACAGCACTCAAATCATGTTGACTTGATGTCAACAGCCACTTAATCATTATGCACACTGACCAAATTTAACTTCAAGCATTCACCTTCACAGCATTCATGTCTTTTATCTCTCCAGACCTAGTGGTCCAAGCTACTCATGACCTTGAGGACTTGTCAGAGGAGGCCATTCCCTCTAAGGGTGCACTGTCACAGGATTTATAAAACCATAAGCAATAGATCCGTGGTAGACCATTCAGTCCCTTGAGCCTGTTCTGCCATTCAGTAAGATCTCGGTTGATCTTCTACCTCAGCTACAGCTTCCCACGCTATCCCCATATCCCTTTATCCTTTTCCAAAGCCAGCCTAAACCTTATGACACAATGATCACTGTCCCCCTAAATGTTCCTTCCCCTACTGAAACTTAATCCATTTGGCCCACTCATTACCAAGAACCAAGTCTAGCAGTGCCTCCTTTCTCATTGGACTGGAAACATACTGCTGCAGAAACACACTCTAGGAACTCTTGCCCCTGTTATGGCACAGCAGATGGTAAATGCCAAGCTGCTCAAATTTCAGAGGGAAACTTGAAGCAGCTGCCACAACTATTTGAAATTTATATGTATTTCGAGACAGAGCCTTTGAATTCAGAGGTAATACGACCAGCCAGTCTTATAGGTTTCTTACAAAACTAAATTAAACCTTTATTAATAAAAAAAGATTTTAAGCACAACATAGGTTTAAAAATTACTATGATAACTCCTAGCTCCCCTAGTTAATCTAACTCCCAGTTACACCTCCATTAAGGCAACAGTAAGACACACAGATTTTAAAAGACCCAGGCAAAGTAACACACAATACCCTGTACAGTCAAATTCAAAGTCAGTTTTCCTCAGCTTTGGTTCTTTGTAGACAGCAGCTTGAGGCTTAGATGCTGGAGACTTGTTTGATCTTAGAATGCCTTCCCTTGCACACAGCCTTCTCTCCTTTATACATATTTTCCTCTTTGAATACAAATACCCATTGTTTCACTATGTCTTTGGACATTACCTTTCTAATAAGAAAAATCTATCATTGTACCAATTTTACCAGTAATCTTTGGGAATATTAAACACACTGTTTCTTAACTTCTCCTGGCTAGGTGTAACATATCACCCCCTCCCCCCTTTTGAATTCAAGATAGTCTGGTTTATTTAAAAAGGCAAATGATCCCTTCACACTTCACACTGTAAATCTTCCCCCATGTTTACCTATTTAACATTTCAAACCTAGCTCATCTTCTGATGTATCAAAGCCTTCAAACCAGCTGCCTTTAACTCAATTAAGACCCACACACAGAGACATAGACAAAGACCACACTATTACTCTACAATAAGTTCCAATAACATTATGAAAATTATTATATCTTCCTGACAGCTCCCTGCTTACTAAAAATGAACTGTCATAATTCAAAAAGACAGCTTCATTTTTTGAACCCATATTACATTACCTCCTATACTTATTATTCTATTGCATTATCAGATGCTTGCATTAATGTAACTATATATGTATATATATATATGTGTGTGTATATATATATATATATATAAATAAATCCTTGGTATCAACAGAAAACATTCTAGTCCAGTGTTCAGGTTTTAAATGTCCAATTTTCCCTTTAAGCTTCAAACTCTCGACAATGCATCTACAATCAACTTTTCTTGTCCCCCCAAATGTATAATCTTTAGATTAAATGTAAATGCAGTAATAAACTCCATCTGAATAACCTTGCACTTCTGTCTCGAAATTTGTCCAGAAACTTTAAAGGATTGTGGCCTGTAAAAACAATTGTTTCTGACTAATTGTTTGCAACATAAATTTCAAAATGCTGCAATACTAACACCAACTCCAAAGTCTCCTTTTCGAGTGTTGAATATCTTCTCTGTTGTACATTCAACTTCTGTGAAAAATACCCTATCGGTTTTTCAATTCCAGTGTCATTGTTCTGTAACAGTGCGGCCCCAATACCTACATTGTCAATAAAACCCACTCGTGCCCAGAAATCTCAAAACTTTGTGTTTTGTTGTAGGCATGGGGAAATCCACAATAGCCTTGACTTTCATATCTCTCATAGCTACCTTATCATGTCCAATGGTATGGCCTAGATACGTAACTTGCACTTTTGCAAATTCACTTTTAGCCAATTTTGCCACCAAATTAGCTTCCTATAATCAAGTAAATAATTCTTCCAGATGTTGTAAATACTCCTCCCACATGTCAATATACACAGGACAATTGCCCAGACCTGCAATTACTTTGTTTGTCAGTCTTTGACTTCATATCAAACGGCATGACTTTAAACTGAAATAGTCCATCTGGCGTCACCAAAACTGATATCTCCTTTGCCCTCTCCGATAACAGTACTTGCCAATATCCTCTTAGCAAGTCAATCTTTGTGATAAGTTTTGATTGTCCCACTTTCTCAATACAGTCTTCCAACCATGGTATAGGATATGAATCTGCTTTTGTCACCACATTCACCTTTCGATAGTCCACACACAGTCTTTGTGTTCCATCCAGTTTTGGTGCCAGCACAATAAGCGAACTCCAGTTACTGCAACTCGACTCAATGATATCATTTTGAAGCATGAATTCAATTTCTTTCTGTGCTTGTGATAACTTTGCCGGATTTAATTTATAAGGATGTTGCCTTACCGAAGATGGAACTTCTACGCATACATCATGTACAGCTAAATTTGTCCTCCTCTGCTTATTCCCACAAATATCTTCCTGTGACTGCAATAGCTTCCCCAAATCACTTTGACACTTGTCTAGAAGGTAACTCAATATTGCATTTAATTTTCAAGTACCCCTTCATTATCCAATTTGATTAGAGGAAAATCAATTTCAGAATTCTGCATTTCTACTTCTTTCTCATTATCCACCACCATTAGTACCTCATTTTGGTCCTCTTCCCTGTCAAAGAACTTTTTAAGCATATTTACATGACACCCTCTGCTTCTTTCTTCTACCTGGAGTATTTATTAAATAATTTACTTCAGTCAGTTTCTTTTCAATCGTGTAAGGCCCACTAAACCTTACCTTTAATGAGTCACCCAGTGCTGGTAATAGAACTAGCACTTTCTCCCTAGCAGCAAATCTACAGGCTGTAGCTTTCCCATCTGCCTTCACTTTCATCACTTGCTGTGATATCTTTAAATGTTCCCTAGCTAAATCATATGCTCTGTCCAATCTCGCTCTGAAGTTTGATACATAATCCAGGAGAGTAGTTTCTGAATTTTAACCCATCAATTTCTCATGGATCAATTTCAGTGGTCCTCTCACCTCCAGACCATAAACTAGTTCAAAAGGACTAAAACTAGTCGATGCATTAGGAGTGTCCCTAATAGCAAATAACAAGAGTGGAATTCCCCTATCCCAATTCTTTGGATAATTCTGACTATTATCATAGTTTTTAGAGTTTGATGCCATCTTTCCAAAGCCCCTTGTGACTCAGGATGACAAGCTATTGACTTAAATTGTTTTATTCCCAAACTGTTCATTACTTCCTTAAACAGCTGTGACATGAAATTTAAACCCTGATCTGATTGTATTCCTTTAGGTAATCCATATCTTGTAGCAAATTTAGTCAACTCTTCCACAATTTTCTTTGTTGTAATATTTCGCAAAGGTATTGCTTCAGGAAACCTGATAGACATATCCATTATTGTCAGTAAGTACTGATTTCCACTTTTAGCCTTAGGGCCCTACACGTTCAATCAACATCCTAGTAAAAGGCTCTTCAAATGCTGAAATGGGAATTAAAGGTACCGGCTTAATCACTGCTTGCGGTTTCCCTATCACCTGACATGTGTGACATGTTCTACAGAATGTGACTACATCCCTATGAAATCCAGGCCAATAAAAATGTTTTTGTATTTTCGCCTGTGTCTTTCTAATTCCTAAATGTCTCCCCATTGGAATTTCATGAGCTATCCTCAGAACCTCATTTCTATATCCAAATTTTAGTACAACCTGATGCATCTCCCTTCAGCTTTCATTTGCTGAAGCATGATAAGGCCTCCATTTTCTCATTAAAATATCACCCTTGAGGTAATAACATTCTGGAATACATTTTGCCTCTGTTTCTGAGTAAGCTGTCTGACATAACTGTTTTATTTGCGAATCCTTTTTCTGTAACTCCACTAAACACCTTGAGTTAAATGCCTCAACTGCATTGTCGTCCAGTCTTTCTTCCTGAACAACTTTATCAAACACAGTGTCAGCTAATTGGATTTCCACACTTTTCCTCTGCCTTTAAACTTCCTGTTCTTCTTGTTTCAACCAATGAGCCTGTGATCTTGTTATCACACAATCTGGAAACAATCTAGGATGCTCTCTCTGCAACACTTCTGTTGAAAACACTTCTACAGGCTGCTCAACTACCATAGGCATCACCCATATCTGTGATCCAGCTACATCATTACCCAGAATAACGTGAACCCCTCCAATGGGCAATTTTTCCACTACTCCAACAATCACCTCACCTGTTTTCCACTTACTCTTTAAATTTACCTTCCACAACGGAATAGGTTTAGCATCTCCATGAACCCCACTTATTATCACCTGTTCCTGCAATACTCCCTCTGAACAACAAATGTCACTATCCCGCAACACTAAGGATTGACTAGCCCCCTGTGTTTAAAATTTTAACATCTTTGCCTATTCCACCCTGTACACATGGAAGGACTTCCCCTTCACATACAAAATCTTTAAACATTTCTCTTGGGTAAATTGTGAACATATTCTCACTTCTTTACCTATCACTGATTCTTCCCATATTACCTGAACACAAACCACTGATTTTTCCTGTGCCTGAACCTCAGAACCCACAGTACTTTTACTTCCAGTACTTTTCTGCATCCCAATAATCCCAACAGATTTTCCCCGTAATTTCCAACATATTGACTTCGTATGTCCGACTTTATTACAATGAGAACACCTCCATTTTCGAGTGTCACCTCTACCCTCAGCACCTTCCTTTTTATTGAGAAAAAAACTTCCTAGGAATTTCCACCCACCCCTTCTCTTCCCTGACCACCCACCTTCCTTTCATCTTCCCACTTTCGATCCTTCTCTGATTTAAAAGGGTGACAGAAAAAAAGGTTTGGCTCTATGAACTAATTCATAATCATCAGCTATCTCTGCTGCTTGTCTTACCGTTTCAATCCTCTATTCCCCCACGTGAGTTCTGACTACTGAAGGAATTGGATCTTTAAATTCTTCCAAAAGAATTACTTCTCTAAGAGCTGCATATGTTGTTTCTATCTTTAATGCCCATTTGCACCGGTGAAAATTACTTTGTTTTACTCTCTCAAACTCAACATAATCTTGCCCAGGCTGTTGTCTCATATTCCTAAATTTCTGCCTGTATGCCTCAGGAACCAACTCATATGCACTCAAAATAGCCTTTTTTTACCATGTCATAGTTCACTGACATTTCTTCTGACAGTGAAGCATAAACCTCATGTGCTCTACCCACCAACCTGGATTGTAATAATAATAATGTCAAGTTTTCCTGTGGCTATTTCATCTGTGTAGCTATCTTCTCAAATGAAATAAAGAATGCTTCAAGATCTCTTTCCTCAAACTTTGGAAGAGCTTATACAAATTTAAACATCTCTTTCTTTTTCATTTTCTGCCCTTTATTTTTCTCTTTCTGCTCTTTCTTTTTCTTTTCTGCTGCCTCTAGCTCAAGTTTTTTCATTTGCAGCTTAATTTGAGCCCATTCCAATGAACCACCCCTTGGAGAACTTGGTCTCTCAGGTATTCCTTCCAATTTCAAATGCTGTGCTATACCTTCAGTTATGTCTGATTTCCTAACCCCTGCAGATAATCACAATTGTAATTTATCTGCCAATTCCATTAACTTAACATTATTTACCTTTTGTAATCCAGCCAATGTCATAATTTCAACTGCCAGACAAGTCTTAGCAACTGCCAAAATCATATTGCAGTCTCAGCACTTCAACAAAAAAACTCACACCAACTACTGAATTCAAAGTGCTTCTTGTACTCACAACCTTAAGGTTCACCAACTCCAAACCAATCAAGGAATATCAAATACATCCCACAAAGAACCATCAATTCTGTTATGACAGACAGATGATAAATGCCAAACTGCTCAAATCCCAGAGGGAAACTTGAAGCAGCTGCCGCAACTACTTGCAATTTGTATGTATCTCGAGATGTGGGCTTTCAATTCAGTAGTAATAAGACCACTGAGTCTTATAGATTTCATACAAAACTAAATTAAATTTTTATTATTAAAAATGATTTTAAACACATACACAGGTTTAAAAATTACTACTATGATAACTCCTACCTCCCCTAGTTAATCTAACTCCCAGTTACACCTCCATTAAGGCAACAGTAAGACACAAAGATTTTAAAAGACCAAGGCAAAGTAACACACAATACCCTTTACAGTTGAATTCAAAGTCAGTTTTCCTCAGCTTTGGTTCTTTGTAGACAGCAGCTTGAGGCTTAGATACTGGAGGCTTTCACACTTGTTAGATCTTAAAATGCCTTCCCTTGTACACAGCCTTCTCTCCTTTATACATATTTTCCTCTTCGAATGCAAATACCCATTGTTTCACCATGTCTTTGGACTTTACCTCTCTAATAATAAAAAATCTATCATTGTACCAATTTTACCAGTAATCTTTGGGAAAAATAAACACACTGTTTTTTAACTTCTCCTGGCTAGATGTAACATTTAACCCCCTCTTTTGAATTCAAGATAGTCTGGTTTATTTAAAAATGCAAATGATCCCTTCACACCTCACATTGTAAAACTCCCCCCACGTTTCCCTATTTAATATTTCAAACCTAGCTCATCTTCTGATACATCAAAGCCTTCAGACCAGCTGCCTTTAATTCAATTAAGTCCCACACACAACAGACACATTCACAGACCACACTATTACTCTAATTTACAATACATTCCAATAACATTATGAAAATTATATCTTCCTGACACGCCTCTCTACCCTTTACACCACTACCATCCCAGTCTATATTTGAATGATAAAGTTCCCCATTATAACTACTCTATAATTCTTGCACTTTTCTGTAATTTCCTTGTAGATTTGTTCCTCTACATCTTTTCCACTTCTTGGTGGCCCATAGATGCACCGAGCAATAATTCCAGTTTTTTTGTTCCTTAGCTCTAGCCAAGTAGATTCTGGGTGGAATCATCCCGGATTTACACTAAGTCTGGTAGTGGGTGGGAGAAATGGCATTTTTTCCCCACCGGCCACAATTATGGCTTTTCACGCTGTATCAATCCAAACCTGCCGCATTAATTATGCATTCCCAGGATACATGCCATTTCCATGGCTGGCGGGCTCCGATTGCTCAGTGCTTCCAGCCCAGGACTGCAGCAAAGAAGACATGGCCTCGAAAGGCAAAAAGATTGCAGTCCTCAAGTGCCTTTTGGATGCCATGGAGGCCCACTGTGATGTCCTCTACCCCCGCTCTGGCTGCAGGAGGGCCAGATACATCACCACTCCGGCTTGGTAGGGGATGGCAGTGGTGATCAGTGCAAACACTGCACAGAAGAGGTTGGCCATCCAATGCAGATAGAGGATGAATGATCTCATCCGTGCAGCCAGGGTAAGACAACCATCTCATTGCTCTAAACTCACACACTCAAACCCAACACACATTCACCGGCATCACACTCACTGCCAGCTCACGGAACATCACCACTCATTTTCACACTCACACACTCACATCTGGCCTCATCAGCCCTCATCATCTTGAGGCCACTTGCACAAAACAACATATGCCTCACACACACCCTGGGATACCCTCCTTCCCCAATACAGCTCTCATCCTGCAGCCTCTTCCCTTGCCTGAAGCCATGCCTCCCCCTTCCCCAAGCAAGCCCTTGTCCTGCAGCCATTGAAAAGCCTCCCACATATGGCTAATCTGGTAGGTACCCTGAGCACCCCCTAAAAGTGATGTGGTGCTGTCTGTGGAGCCTGGTGCTGATGACTGTGAGTGCTGACCGAAGCAAGGTAGGCAAACAAACTGAGTTCTGAGTGAAGTGCAGCCCACCAAGTGCACGCCTTATAGATGCTGTTGTGAAACATGTCTGCATCTTTTCCTGCCAATGTGGGTGGACGATCCAGTGGGGGTATGGGGTGGGGTGGGGGGGAGATGAGTCTGGTGAGCTGGGCTTATGCTGATGTATTACAATGAGGTTCCTGACATCCAATGGTGGGAAACGCAGTCTGGCAGCGATGGGCTGAGTGGACGATCACAAACTGGTTTCATGATGTTTTGAAACTGATTTTTGGCCTTCTCGCCATATTGTCCACTCACGCCAACGGGCACGGAAAATCCCGGCTTCTTGATCCTTCTGGGACATCCTCTCTCTCTTCAGCACTGCAATATTCTCCTTAATCAATACTGCCATCCCTTCTCCTTTCCCATCTTTCCTGAACACCTGGTATCCAAGAACATTTAATACCCAGTGCTGTCCTTCTTTGAGCCAAGTCTCTGTTCTTGTCACAACATCATATTTCCACGTGGCTATCTGCATCTGCAACTCACCAATTTTATTTACCACACTCTGTGCATTCACATACATGCACTGTAACCCTAATTTAGACTTCATTAATTTCTCTATTATGCTGAACCCAGCCAATACTTGTGCTATCCATCTCTCCCAAATGCACCTTAATATTTGTCTCCAGTATTATCTTCTGGTTTCCACACCCCTTCCCAATAGCACGAGCACATTGCACCACAAGGAAATTGGCCTCAGCACTGTTTAGGTGCAACCTGTCCAGGCCCCATTGACCCTAGATCTGGTCCCAATGTTCCAACAATCTAAAACCCTCTTTCCTGAACCACTTCTCCAGTCACGCATTTATTTGCTCTATCCTCGTATTTCTACGCTCACATGCGTGTGACACTGGGAGTTACTACTTATGAAGTCTGCTTGATAATTTCCTACCTAGCTCCGCTGCAAGACCACACTCCTCCTCCTATTGGTACCCATGTAGACATTGTGAAATAGAATGCAGTTTTATTTCAACAATTTTTCTTTTGCTTGCAAAAAGCACTTACATTAATAATTTGACGATTTTAACTTGCTAAGTCACTTTGCCAACAGACTTCTTAGCTCCCACCGCGTTCACTTTCTCGCTGTGCACACAGCTCGCCCCCGAGTCAAGTGACGGAGTGCGTGTCCCTGACGTGAATGGTGCAAGCATTGCAGTTCAGATTGTGTGCAGATAATCCGGAGGCTGTGCCGAGGCGGAGAACAAACAGGAGCGAGGGAGGGGGATAGAACTGCAGCGGATCCAGGCATACTCGACAACAGAACACAATGTCCCACCTCACCGGCATTCCAGGTACGGTGGCAAAATGCAACCCTGTTGCTTCAGGTGGCTGCAAACTTTAAACTCGTTGTGCATAAAGTAAGGAGAAATCTGTTCAATTTCTTCCTCACCACCACCCTCACTGCTGAAAACTGTTAATCTAATTTTTAAGTGGCTTTCAAACAGTTATTGATGAACTTGGAGCGTTGCAATCAATATTCACTGCTGTGCTTTGTGGTAGGTTTTTATTAAACCAATATGTTATGAAGACACGTTACAGACTTTGGCAATGCCTGTAGATAGGAAATATAAATGTTTCGTGACTGCATTTGCGAAACATGCTAATTACAATACGCACCATTTAGTTTCCGTCTAAATTACAATGCTGCAGAATATTCTTCCAAAATAGCAAAACATCAACATTGTTTTTTTTTAAAGTGTTTGCAACAAATATTAATGCAGAAATGGAGCATTTTAAAAAGAATCAGCACTGTTGTCGAACCTCTTGCAGTGATGCTTTGACAATTAATAGTTATTACGAGGTGAAGAGAATGTGGAATGCTGAAAGATGTTTTAGACTGTAACCTGGTCATTTTAACTACTCTGTAGAATATAAATTCAATAGAATATAAATTCAGTGTAATGTAAGCTTAATCAAGTGTAAATCCAAAATTGCAGTAGCCTAGAACCCCAAAATAAATGTATTTTAAATTGCAGCACAAGTCTTACTGGGTAAGAATAGGCACTATTTTTCACATAGAATTGCTAAATGAAGAGGACTGAATTCCATCTATGATCCTGGTAACCGCATGATACATCAATAAGGGAGTTGTTGACACATCCAGGCATTTTTATGGTTTCTTATGTTTATAAGCTTCACTATATGCAATAGTATTTTATTTAACAACAGTGTATAAAATCATAAACATTCAATATCATTATAATTTTTAATTGATCTGAGTATCATCTATCATCCTAACCTTGAATATTAAAATTGATAAAGTTGTATAACATTTTTATTGTTGCACTTATTTAGAAGAGACGAGAGAAGGAGAATATGGGACAAAGGGGAGGTGCATAAGAGTCCATAGACAGGGCAACAGAGCTCTGGCTGGTAGAAGGTCTGGAGGAGTTGGAAGTTGAGGAGAGGCAAGACCTGATGAGATTAAAACACAAAGTTGCAAATTTAAGATGTTAGGGATAGAGAGCCAGTATTGATTGGCGAGATTCAAACATGGAGTTGTGGGAAAAATAAGCACATCCCTGGGAGGGGATAACATATTCAAGGACTTCGGAAAGGAAGGGAAGGCAGGAGATGGAGCAAGAGTTTACAAGAACAGGGATTGAGAGTGTTAGTTTTGCGAAAGGGGTGTCATAATGGAAATTTTGAAAGGGAATCAGAATGGTACCTGAGAAATAGGACACAATATAATGTCAGTTGCCGTGCCAGGAAGAAATGTTGATTGGTTAGCGATATGTCCTGTAGTGGGAATAGGGTCATGGGACAGGAGGTGCGTTTCCTACACAAGAGGAGCTTGGAGAGGGAATGAGGTGAAATGAGAGAAACTATAGAAAAATTTGTCTTCAAGGGCCAGGGCAGGGGTATGTGCGGGAGGGTATCTGGCCTCTTAAGCTAGAGAAAGGGAGAGATACAACAAGAGGCAGTTGAAAAGATTGGCATAATCTTAGTAATAAAGAAGTCCATGAACCCCTTACAGTTGTTAATGATAAGCTTCATTTCCTACACAGCTGTAATGTACACAAGCCTGTGACAGACTAAATTGCTATATTATTAAGTAAAAGTCAACTACAGAATGGTGATTGAAACTGATGCGATCTTACGTGGAACAATAGTTTTAATATACTACTAATATACTACTTGTAACCAGCGCTTTGGTGAATATAGAGTACTTTTGATGAAGACCTGCACAGCTGCAAGAGCCTTGCATGTGGAAAATTTGTAAGCACACTGCCCATGTTCCAGCATGCACTAGCAGCATGTGAAATGTTGCTGGTGGCAGACTACCTTACAAAGTGTACCTTTGTGTCCTTTCTTATAATTTTACTAGACTGCATGAAGAAGAAACTGGTTTGTTTCTATTCTTGCATTTTTTTATTCAATTTATGTGATGTGGCATTGCTGGTTATGCCAGCATTTATTGCCCATTCCTAATTGCCCTTGAGAAGGTGGTGGTGAGCTGTCTTCTTGAACCGCTGCAGTCCACGGGGTGTAGGTACACTTACAGTGCTGTTAGTGTTGTGGGGGTGGGGTGTTCCAGGATTTTGACCCAGGGACAGTGAAGGAACAGTGATACATTTTCAAGTCAGGGTGTTCCACCACATAAACATTTTAAACTAATTAGTTTAACATCACTATGTTACAAACGCAAATGGAGAGTTCATTTTCTTGACCATAACCGTGTGACTAGCCTGATCTATAGTGCACCAGTCCCCAGTGTAACTGTTTTAATCTATAGCAATCATTTCTATTTCTAAGATATCTTGCACAGTTGCACAATAAAATGTACTACTTAAACATAATACACACTAAAACTCTTAGTTTTTAATAATAGAATAATATTTCAAAAGCTGATTGCATTTGTAGGATTATGAATCTCCCAAGCCTGAATGTGACATCAGAATGTTTTAATATAAAGCTATTCCTGCTTATATACTATGAAAATTATTACATTTAAATTATAAGCTTATTACTTTCTTTATATCAGTACAATGGGGATTAAGTCAAGAATGGGGCAATTGACTTGCACTTTTACCCCAGAGGATGTTTCTTTTGCTACACCACCTTTCCTTGTTTTATAATGATAAAATGCTGAGCTACCACAAGAAGGACCTTAATCTCAACAAATATTCAAAATCTGGTGTCCACATTTGAGTGAGATTCAGCTATTCAGTAAACTAATGCATGGTTCATTGTGACAGGGAAACAAAGGAAAGGGCAAAGAAGGAAAAATTAGCTGGGCATATAACATCCTTTAAATAGACATCCTTTTGGTATTACACCGGTGAAATAGAGATGTTTATGGGTTTTTAGATGTGAAACCAGAGTGAAATTGAAAAGATAAAAATTATAGGATCTGAGACTGCTTGAAACTTGTCAATATAAAGTAATGGTAGCATAATGGTTATGTTGCTGGATTAGTAAACCAGACATCTTCCTAATAATCTGGATACAAGAGTTCAAATCAGACTACGACAGTATTTGAATTTGGTTAATTAAATAAATACTGGATAAAAAGCTAGTATCATTAATGATGATCATAAGGCTATGTGATCATCATCAAAAGCCAACTGATTCACTGATGTCCTTGTCAGTCCTGTTGCCCTTTACACAGTCTGGCCTCTTATGTGACTTCTGACCCACATGTGGTTGACTTTTATCTGCCCTCTGAAATTACTTAGCAAATCACTCAGCTGTATGATACCACTACAAAATGGTACAATAAGAATAAAATTAGATGCACCACTCAGCATTGTTTTGCGCAGCTGATTCATCCAAAATGAAAGCACACCCTGCTTAGTTGACTCTCAGAATTACTTAGGATGAGCAGCAAAGAAACAGAGCATTTGTCCCAACTGGTCCATGCTAGTGTTTATGCTCCACTCAAGACTCCCCCACTTTGTCCTCATCTAAGTCTATCATCGTAACCCCCTTCTATTCCCTTCTCCATGATATGTTTGTTTAACATCTCACTGACATCTGGAGACTTGTGCTGAAATTGGGACAGCTGTCCCAAAGATTAGTAAAGCAACAGCCTGACTTCGTCACAATCACAGAATCATTACCTTTCATCCAATGTGCCTAGAGTCCTTCATCATCATTCCTGGGTATGTCCTGACTCACCAGAGGTGGTGGCACAGTGGTATATGGTCAGGAAAGAGTGGCCCTGGGAGTCCTCAGCATTGACTGTGGACTCTATGAAGTCTGGTGGTATCAGTTCAAAAATGGGCAAGGAAACCTCCTGCTGATTACCACCTACTGCCTTCCCTCAATGATGAATTATTATTCTTTCATGTTGAGTAGCAATTGGAATTACACTTAACTGCCCTCACCAAGAGTGGCTCGGTGGCAGGCTGGCCAAAACTGTGCTGGCAGTAAGTAATGAGATAACCAACACAAAGGGAAAAGCTACTTGAACTTGTCATCCCTAATTTACCTGTCTGTGACAATGTTGGTTGGAACGATCACTTACTGTTCCAGCTTCACAGTGAGGATACCCTACTAAAGGATATAGATCTAGTAGCTGAGGACCATGAGTAGCAGCAGTATTTTATTCCACCACAGTTAGTAACCTTATGGCCTGGCATACCCCATGAACATCAATCCATACAATGAACCCTGGATCAATGAGGAGTGTAGTATAGCATGTCAGGAGAAGCACCAGACGTAACAGCTGCCAGCCTGGTGAAGCTATAACACAAGACTACATGTTTGCTAAAAATAGACAGAGCTAAGCCAATGGGTCAGATCAAAAATCTGCAATCCTGCCACATCCAGTTGTGAATGTTGGTGAATAATTAAACAACGAACTGGAGAAGGTGGCAACGCAAACATCTCCATCCTCAATGAAGGGGGAGCCCAGCATGTGAGTGCAAAGGACAAGGCTAAAGCATTTACAACTATCTCCAGCCAGAAGTGCTAAGTAGATGACCAATCTCAGCCTTCTATTGAGGTCCCTTCATTGTAGATGCCAGTCTTCAGCCAGTTTGATTCACTCCATGTGATATTAAGAAACGGTTGAAGGTACTGGATGCAGGAAAACGTATAGGCCCCAACAGCAACTCAGCTGTAGTGATGAAGGCCTGCTCTCCAGAACTAGCCATGACTCTAGCCAAGCTCTTCAAGTACAACTACAACACTGGAATCTACCTGACAAAGAAAATTGTCCAAGTATGTCCTGTCCACAAAAACTAGGACAAATTCAATCTGGCCAATTACTGCTTATTCTTAATTACCATCAGTGATGAAAGGTGCCATTGACAGTGTTATCAAGTGGCACTTACTCAACAATCACCTGCTCACCAATGCTCAGTTTGGTTTCCACAAAACTACGTCTCCAGAGCTCATTACAGCCTCGGTCCAAATATGGATATAAGAACTAAATTCCAGGGGAGAGGTGAAAAGGCCTGCCCTTAAAATCAAGGTAGTATTTGACTGAGTGTGGCACTAAGGAGCCCTAGTGAAATTTAAATCAGTAGGAAACAAGGGAAAAATCTCCACTGGCTGGAGTCATACCTAGGACAAAGGAACATGGTTGTGGTTGTTGGAGGCCAATCATTTCGGCCCCAGGGCATCACTGCAGGATGCTGTTAGCGCAATGCCCTTAACCTTTTTCAACTACTTGATCGATGACCTTACCTCCATCATAAGGTCAGAAGTGGGGATGTTCACTAATGATTGTACAATATTCAGTTTCATTCATAATTCCTCAGATATGAAGCTGCCAGTGTCCGCATGCAGGAAAGACTTGCACAACATCCATAAAAAATAATCAAAATACTGCAGATGCTGGAATTCTGAAACAAAAGTTGAAAATGCTGGAAAAACTCAGCAGGTCTGACAGCATCTGTGGAGAGAGAAACAGAGTTGATGTTTTGAGTCCATATGACCCTTCAGAGCTTTTCCCTTTGAATGCAAATTCCCATTGTTTCACTTTGTCTTTGGACTTTACCTCTCTAATAATAAAAAAAAATCTATCATAGTATCAATTTTACCAGCAATCTTTGGGAAAAATAAACACACTGTTTAACTTCTCCAGGCTAGGTGAAACATTTCACCTCTCTCTTTTGAATTCAAGCTAGCCTGGTTTATTTAAAAATGCAAATATTCCGTTTACACCTTACATTCTAAAACTTCCCCCATGTTTACCTACTTAACATTTCAAACCTAGCTTATCTTCTGATGCATCAAAGTCTTCAGACCAGCTGCCTTTAATTAGTTCAGTCACACACACAGATGCAGACCGCACTGTTGCTCTAATTTACAATAGACTCCAATAACAATACGAAAGTATTATATCTTCCTGACAAGTTGGTTCAGCCAAATTGGGGGATTGAACAATGATGATATTCAATGGCAAAGGGAGGTTGTTAGATATCTCTCTTGTTGGAGATGCACATTGCCTGGCACTTCCTTGACAAAAATATTATCAGCCCAAGTATGGATGCTGTGCAACAAAAACATAAAATGCTGGAAAAACTCAGCAGGTTTAAAGGGGAGAAGGATGTTTTTAAGGGCAGGCATTCTAAGATCTAACAAGATCTGAAAAGCCTCCAGCATCTAAGCCTCAAGCTGCTGTCTAAAAAGAACTGAAGTTAAGAAAACTCACTTTGAATTGAGTTATGCAGGGCATTATGTTTCTTTGCCTGGGTCTTTTAAAATCTGAGTGTCTTACTGTTGCCTTAATGAAAATGTAACAGGGAGTTAGATTAACCAGGGGATTTAGAAGTTATCACAGTAGTAATTTATAGATCTGTGTGTGTACTTCAAATCATTTCTTCTATTAATAAAGGTTTAATTTAGTTTTGTAAGAAACCAATAAGACTCGGCAGTCTTATTAATACTGAATTCGAAACCCGCACCTCGAAATACATACAAATTGCAAATCATTGTGGCAGGTGCTTCAAGTTTCCCTCTGGGATTTGAACAGCTCGGCATTTACCATCGGCTGTGTCATAACACAGCTGCATCTATATTGTGGTTGCACGAGCAGGTCAGAGGCTGGGTATTTTGTGGTGTGTAACTCACCTTCTGACTCCCCAAAGCCTTTCCACCACCTACATTGTGCATTAATTACAAGATGCACAGCGGCAACTCGCCAAGGCTCCCTCACAGCATCTCGCCACTCCGCAGCACCCCTCCCCTCCCACAACCCCACCCTCCCCTGCCCAACCTGTGATCTCCAACATCTAGAATGATAAGGGCAGCAGACGCAAGGGAATACCACCTCCGACAAGTTCCCCTCCAAATCACTTGACTTGGAAATACATCATTGTTCCTTCATCATCACTGGGTCAAAATCCCAACTTAATGCTGCATTATGGGAGTACCTTCACCACATGGACTTTAATTCAAGGGGTGGCTCAGTAGCTTTTCAAAGGCCATAAGGAATGGACAATAAATTTGGGCCTAGCCAGCGATGCTCACAGCCCGTGAATAAGTAAAAATAGAAATCTCACATCGGGACTATGAATCCAGGCCTCAGTTCAGTAACACTTCAGCACTGTTAAAATTATTGGCACCTAAAATATGGTAGCTGTTGGACTTATTGGCAACATGCAGTAAAACAGCATAGGAGATTCAATCATATTTTTAAAATATTTCATTAAAAAAAATTAAAACTTAGGTCTGTTTTCAAAGAATGTAGATTGTTTAATTTTCATGTGGTTCTTGGCAGCATTTGTTTGATTCAGTTGGTAATGCTTCAGTCTCTGTGGGTTCAAATTGCAGTGAGCGCTTAGTCTGGACTGATACTACTTTGAGGGAGTGTGCATTGTCAGAGATGTCATTTTCTTTGGATGAGACAGTAACTGCCTGCTCAGCTGAATTTGAGAGATCCTACATACTCTTCAAAGCACAGGGTGTTATCACATTGACCTGGCCAAAAAATCTCTCTCAACCAGTGCCACCAAAAATAGGTTATCTGGCCAATTCTTTATTGGCACCCATGTTTGCCTGGATAATAATAATGACTTCTTTTCAAAAAGTAAGCTACTGGTTGTCAAGTATCGAGTCGTCCTTTGGATGTGATATGACATTAATGCAAATACACCTTCTAACTCGAGAAAGCAGACCAGGTGATGTTTATTTTGGATCTTAATCTGAAATGCTAACTTGTCTGTTCCCTGCACAGATGTTGTCTGACTTGAGCGTTTCCAGCATTTTCTCTTGTTTCAGGTTTCCAGCATCTGTAGTATTTTTCTTTTTGTTAGATCAAGACTGCAGTTAGGACCTACTTCATCAGAAACAAGTATTTGGTGTTGCTGTGGTGTGTTAGCTACAACTAAATAAAATAGGCAAATTGGTTTGCAACTGGTTGATCTTCTACTTGATTTTTTTCATAATGCATGGTATCAAGGACCGAGAGGAAACTTAATTGTGTCAAAATGTTGCATTTAAATTGGATTTGAATTCAATAGTTGTTATAGTATAATTTCTACTCTTCAGGAGGTGGTGGTGTAGTGGTATTGTCACTAGATTGGTAATCCAGGTACCCAGGGCAATGCTTTGGGGCTGGAGTTCAAATCCCACCACAGCAGATGGTGGAATTTGAATTCAATAAAAATCTGGAATTAAAAGTCATTGTTGTAAAAACCCATCTGGTTCACTAATATCCTTCAGAGAAGGAAATCTGCTGCCTTAACCTGGCCTACATGTGACTCCAGACCCACACCAATGTGGTTGACTCTTAAATTCCCTCAAAGCCAATCCCAAGAACGAATAAATAAATTTATTTTTCATCCTTGCCCATTTTTCTGTTAGTTTTATTTTCCTTCCTCTTCCCTGGAGACATTGATGCCTTGTGGGACTATTATTAACTGGGTGAAAGTCATCCTCCAATTCAAGTGTGAGTCTTGACTGTCAGTCACAATAAGCGATTGACTGTCAGAGGTCTGATACTTACCTCACCTGCCATCTACTTGTGTGTACTTACATTAATGCTACTGTACACACAGGAAGCTCATGCACGTACTGTCGCTATATGGGATGCAGCATATGACGAGTATAATCTGGGTAGATTATGAATTGTAACTATGCAGCACAATTAATCTCAAAGAACCCTTTAGCATAGTTTAAAAGGTGCCATGAGTATAATGTGTGCTCACAACAAGAACTAAACTATGCCATCTCAGCTTATTTAAGACTTGTTCAATTTAGGCAATATTGTGAGTGGGTAAAATTAGCTATGATGATCTCTTAAGTGCAGCACCTCAGTTGGGTGTCCCTTTTCAAAGGTACCTTGTTATCACCTGAACCCAACCTACTGTTGCCTTCAACAATTATTCCCCTCATACACTTTTGAGATTTCCTCTGTCTGCTATTGATGCCTGAGTTAATTTGAATCAGCCGGATGTAAGGTTTTGAGGTATAAGAACCTTTTAATTAAAATCTCTAAATTCCAAATTCTTCATTTCCAACAATGGGGTCCTCAGTTGTGCTTGACCTAACAAGGTACGAATAATTAGTATTTATGAATCAAGTAGAATTTATTAAGCAAGATGTTGCATTTACACATTTTACAGACAGGAAGGGGTTTAATTTAAACAGCCCTGATTTCTCCTCTCACCACCCATCCAGAAACAGAAAGGTGTTTTTGATTTTGATTTCACCCTTTATAAGTGGTGGTGTATTTCCCAACCCTTCAGTTTTGGTGTGATCCAATTTTTATTAATAACCCCACAGCAACCTCAAGATAGGGCAAACTCTGAGGGTTAATTTACTCTCATGCACTCAAAACACGGGAGGGGGCTGTCACTACGTAGTCCCCCTGTGCATTCATACAGTAAAAGAATGAAAGAGAAAGATTTACAGGGCAAAGACCACAGAGCAAAGAATTATTGTTTCACGTGAGTCCAGAGTCCAGAATCAAAGTTCAATGGGGTATTCCTTCATAGAGGCCAGCAGGTTGAAGACTGATGCTAGATAATTCACTTTTTCCAGTAAAGATGACTTCCAAGAGATGCTAGGCCTGCAGAGATGAATTAGTCTTGTAGGCGATAGTATTGAAGTTCAGAAGTCTCAGTAGAAACAGTGTAGATGACGGGGTCAGGCATTCAGACCTGAACAGAGCCCTTTTTCTGAGCTGCTGCTTACCAGATGGAAAATGGCAGACTGGAGCTCCACAAGGCAAATTATGGGTTCCTCCAGGTCACATGTCTCCTACCTCTCCACTTTGGGCTTTGGCAAAGGGTGTATATTCCTTTGCCTGGGTTCCTGAGATTGTTAATGTTTCAAACAAGAATTACAAAGGAAGGTTGCAGGGCTATTTGTCCTACCAGACTAGCAGACTCTAGTGGCCAGGCCTGGCTTATAAAATGTAGATGGCCTTTGTATAATTCCCTTTGAATTTGGTGTCTGCAGTCTACGGTGTTGTTTGATCTCTTCAGAGATATTGAGATGCAAATTTATTCGATACTGCTAGATTAGCTCCTATTGTTTGAAGGTCAGAGCTAGACATGGCTTCAGTCATTTTTAAAAGCTGGTTGTCCATATATATATCCCCTATATAATGTGAAGTCTTAGCTCTGTTACATCCAACAAAAACAGTGAAGACAACTCTGATGTTTCTCATCCCTCAAGGCCCTAGGACTCCTCAAGTGCTGCTAGCACAGTTGATGTCTTTCTTCTTCTGTTCCTGAAGTGATGTTATTGTGTATAAGAAGAATCATACCACAGAAGCCATGGTAAAACTGTGCTAACAAGGACCTTGATTTTTCAAATTTTATCCCCACTTCTCATCCCTTATTTGGAAATAGTCCAAATCCACCTCTTCCATTGGCTTAGGTTGTGGGTCACCTGGTGTCATCCCACCTCTGTAACTAGAACCATATAGACTGAATACAAATGTCTGTCTATTATTCCCTGCACCCCGGAGTTTACATTCCATTGTGAACAAATTACCAATCCTTGTAGATATAGAGCAGTTACAAATAAAGTTGCATCCTCTTCAACATATTTTGACCCAAATCCCACAGATAGTAAAGCCTTTAAGAACAAATGTTAATAACACTTCCTATCATAATGTCAAAGAAGAATAGCTTTCCTTTAATACAGATGTTCTTCCCTACAGATATGGTTAATCACTTAAACCAGTACATTTTTTTTTCAAAAATAAGGTGTCATCCTAAATTCGAGCTACATTTTAGCCATTTTTCTAAAACTGATGAAACATTTAAGTTATGAAGAGAGGTTAGATAGACTTGGGTTGTTTTCATTGGAGCAGAGAAGACTGAGGGCCGACCTGATCGAGGTGCACAAGATTATGAGGGGCATGGACAGGGTGGATAGGGAGCAGCTGTTCCCCTTAGTTGAAGAGTCAGTCATGAGGGGACATAAGTTCAAGGTGAGGGGCAGGAGGTTTAGGGGGTATGTGAGGAAAAACTTTTTTACCCAGAGTGTGGTGACAGTCTGGAATGCGCTGCCTGGGAGGGTGGTGGAGGCGGGTTGCCTCACATCCTTTAAAAAGTACCTGGATGAGCACTTGGCACGTCATAACATTCAAGGCTATGGGCCAAGTGCTGGTAAATGGGATTAGGCAGGCAGGTCAGGTGTTTCTCACGTGTCGGTGCAGACTCGATGGGCCGAAGAGCCTCTTCTGCACTGTGTGATTTTGTTTGTTTGTGATGAAGAGACTCTTACAATACAATAAAGTCAACATACAGCTGCTGAACCCAGACCCTCAGGGCACCTTCAAAGTCATAAGATTCAAGTGGAGCTCTTACAAATAACTGCCTTCCTGGTCCATAGCTGCCTTGACTGCCCATTGTCTCACTAACAGAAATTCAAACGGAACTGTTTAAAAAGTGGTTAAAATAAAATCCATATGTGTTACTTCAGACCAATATAGAACCCTAAAAATTAATAGTATTTTCAAAATCCTGCAGGGAGCTTTCCAGGTCGAGGGAATTTCAGAATTCACCAGATCAGAGTGTTCTATTTTGTCCCTCAGAAAGTTAATACCATAGAAATAAACTATTTACCACATAGTTAGTTCCTCTAGTCTAATTAATGCCACTCTCCTGCTCACTCTTTATACCTTTTTTAATATTCCTGTCTTTTAAGCAACTATGTAACTCACTTTTTAAAGTAAGTTATGAAATGGTTTATTGCAGAGATTGCCACATTCTATCCACACTCTGTGTACTGACAGTTTTTTAACCTCCTGTTTAGTTCTTTCTGTGATTATCTTAAATTGTGTCTGCTTGTCACCGTCTCTCATTCATTGGAAACAATCTGTGTCATCTTCTATGTCTGTTCTTTTATGGTTTCAGTGTGAGAGAATTTCTGTGGCTATTTATAGGTTTTTGCTGATTAAGGGGTATTTATTGACCATTGGGCTCCCAGCTGTCTCATTCCACCTATTATTTTATCCTGCTGGTGGTGATATCCATGGTCATTTAATTAAAAAAAACAAGCATGATTCGTAATTTTTATTGCCAGATGAGACAGTATCTGTGCAGCTGCTTCCAAGGCTTTATACGTGTCACTCTAAACTATATGACAGCAACTGCACAAAAATGTTCCTTTTATTCCTGAAAAGGAGGATCTTGCCTCATGCCACCTTCCATAGTGACGCAGTATGGGGAGTTTCTAATGTTTTTGCTAAGTCATTTTGCCAAACTTGACAAAGTGCAACCCTATACATCTTTGAGTGCAATGGGACCTAAGTGCTCTCTCACAAAATGGGAAAAGCATTACCCATGTAAACAGCTTTGTTACAGTTCCTGTAAGCAGAGGGAGATCTCCTGTGGCTAAGATCTGTCTCGGCTGCATTTGTGTAAACAAAGCCCAAATTTGACCATTAACTCCAAATATGGTAAATTGCTTCCTGGAAGATGTGCAGGATTCTCACTATGTCTGTTGCATTGAACAAAGATTTTAAGAGCTTGCTGTGTAACTCCCTTTCCTTACTCACTTGTGCTCTATTTCTCACTCTATAGCTCCTCCTGCTCATTCATTTGCTATTTCTGTAGCGCTCTCTCCCTCTCTCTCTCCCTCATGGTTCAGAAAAAAAATTAGCAAATGCAAATCCCCAAAGCCAAGCAACAGCCTCCTTATTTGCTGAGTTTAAGGTAATTAGTCTGCCAAGTCTGTAGAGGAACACTCCTTGGTAATGTGCAGCATTGTTTGTGTCTTTCCACAAGTGCATAAGAGATTTGAACTGAGGCCCCAGCAGTAGAGGTTGATTGCACAGGGACCTTGAGCTGTCGATTGCACAGGGACCTTGAGCTGTCGATTGCACAGGGACCTTGAGCTGTCCTGAATCTGTTTAGGAAGGACTGCTCATGCCGTGGTAGTTCAAAGCCTGCCATTTGACAGCTGGGGTTTTATCACAAGGAATTTGTTAATGACTCCCTGTGCTTCCCATTCCTTGATCGAAAGGATGTCTGCTGATCGATCTTGCTCAGGAAGGTTGTTCCATATGGGCCACCAAGATGGAAGGCGGGCAGTAGGTGAAGTGAACAGGCTATCATGGAGTGGTAAGTGAGGTGGAACACAAACGGTTTCAACCAGCTTCTGGGTTTTCATCAGTTGGCGAATGTGTGAGGGAGTGATGTTTGCAAGTACAAGAAGCCAGAGGAGGGATGTTGAGCGGATGGTTCCAGTTATGATATCTGTTTTATATCTGACTTAATTTAATTTTTCAAAGACACTATTTAAAAAAGCAAACAAAAGAAGTACCGTATATACTCATATAAAAGTCGGTCTCATGTAAAAGTCGACCCTATGACTTTTGGCTAAAAATAAAATGTAAATTTTCATATATCTCATGTAAAAGTTGACTCTAGTTTTTCAGGTATCAAACCGTGTTGCACTGGTAATTATTACAGTTCATTAATTTAAAAGCACATGTGGGAACCTTTAGATTTTCCCTCCATTAATTCTAGTGACAATCTCCCAGCCAATTAACAAGACTAAAGAGTACCCTATGATCTATCACAATGCCTTCAAGAAAGAATAATGAGTATGCAGCTCAGTTTAAACTGGAGAAAGAAAAGGGCAAAATGAGTTAAAAAGCATTGACAAAATGATTGTATTATCATCCATGGAGCCACATAGTGCCATGCCCTCCGAGAAGCAAAGAATTATGATATTTCAGAATTCAAGGGCAGTGCCAGGTGGTTCACAAGATTCAGAAAAAGGCGCGCTTTGGTACTCGGTCATAAAACAAAAATTTCACGCATCTGCCACGTGAACTCAACAACTAAATCATCAAATTCCACCGTTTTGTCATCCGACATCAGGCGAAGAATGTGTGTTGATTGGCCTGCATTGGAAATGTGGATGAAACACCAATGACTTTCAGCATGCTGTCAAACAATCCCATTACCAAGATTGGTGGAAAAGAACTGTCCTTGTAAAGGTGACTGGTCACGAGAAGATGCGGTTCACAGTGATTCCACCTTATGTGGCGATGGATGGCAAGAAATTGAAGCTGATGGTGATATTCGAGCTCAAAGCTCTTCCCAAAGAGAAACTTCAGAAAGGCATTGTTGTTCATGTTCATGGGAAAGGCTGGATGGATGAAGGTGGTTGCAAGAAATGGATCAAAGAAAGGTGGAATTTAAGACCATGAGGACTATGCAAGGAGAAAGGTTTGCTCGTCTGGGACATGTTCAAGTCCCACATTGACGATGTTGAGGTCCGTGATGTGAGATCAACCAGCACCGATGTGGCAGTTATTCCTGATCTTACGAGTGTTGTTCAGCCCTTAGATGTATGCATAACTAAACCTCTCAAGGATAGTATCTGAAAGATGTGGAATAATTGGATGTTGGAAGGCAAAAAAACATTCACTAAAGGTGAAAATATGCAAGCACCCTCTCTAGCAACTCTTACACATGTGGAAAGTACTTGATCCCAATATTATTTCTAAAACATGGAGTATCAGATGTGCTAATTGGTACTGAGGATGGTTACTTGCAGAGTGATGACGCAGAGGTTATTGGTACTACCAATGCTGATGATGTTGATGGAGATGAGGAAGGTCCATGTGTCAGACAACAAGGCTAATGGGATGAAGTGTTCAGCGATTCAGATTGTGATCAGAGTGATTTTGAAGTGTTTCAATGCGAAGAGTTGTAGTTAATTTATTATGGCATGTATTTAAGATAAAAGCAAAAAACTGTGGATGCTGGAAATCCAAAACAAAAACAAAAATACCTGGAAAAACTCAGCAGGTCTGACAGCATCTGCGGAGAGGAACACAGTTAACGTTTCGAGTCCGTATGACTCTTCAACAGAACTAAGGAAAAATAGAAAAGAGGTGAAATATAAGCTGGTTTAAGGGGAGTGGGACAGATGGAACTGGATAGAAGGCCAGTGATAGGTGGAGATTGCTAAAAGATGTCATAGACAAAAGGACAAAGAGGTGTTGATGGTGGTGATATTAGCTAAGAAATGTGCTAATGGTGACATTAAGGGTAGAAAGCAGGACGAGCAAGGTACAGATAGCCCTAGTGGGCGTGGGGTGGGGGGAAGGGATCGAAATAGGCTAAAAGGTAGAGATAAAACAATGGATGGAAATACATTTTTAAAAAAATGGAAATAGGTGGGAAAAGAAAAATATATATAAATTATTGGAAAAAGGGGGATCGGAAAGGGGGTGCAGATGGAGGAGAAAGTTCATGTATATTGTTTTGTATGAAATGCATATTGTTTGTAATGTTATAAAATAAATAAATATTAAAGAATTAATATGAATTATTTTGTGTTGTTGATTTTTACTTTATTCCATTGCAATGGTCTTTTTTGGCCCAAATCAAGTATGCATGTCAATTCCTTAAAAACATTGCCTGTGTAAAAGTCAACCCCCTGACCTTTGGCCTAAAAATTTGGCCTCAAAAATTTGACTATTACATGAGTGTATGGTAACAAGTTACTACATTATATTATATCTAAGAGTGCTTGTCTTATGAATTCCCGGCGTAAGCATAGACATTTCATAAAGTACCTTTAGTGTATATATCTTTGTTTTATAAGGCTACAGTAGTTATCTTTGGGTCGGTGACACATTTCACATTATTTACGGAGAGTGAGAGATATAGATAAGTGCATTTGCGGATCAGTATTTTAGATTTTGAAGATATTGCAGTATTTTGCATTTGTTTTTTATTTTGGGAAATCTGTTTAAAAATAAGGGTTTGCCCGTTGAAGACAGAGATGAGGAGAAATTTTTTTCTCTGAGGATAGTGAATCTTTGGAGCTCCCTCCCTCAAAGGCGGTGGAGGCAGAGTCTTTGATAGTTCCTTCATAACAAGGGGTTGGCAGGAGGTTACAATCAGATCACTCATGATTTTATTGAATGATGGAGCAAGCTTGGGGGCGGTGTATGGGTATCCTGCTCATAATTCATATGTTCATATGTTTGAAACAGAAGTGCACATTATTTTTAGTGACTTCTGCAGATACAGCCTGGGAAAATGTATGCAAACCAAAAATAGTGATAATTACAGTTGATATAATCAATCTTTGTTCAGGGTGAAGGGTACAATATCATCATCATATGGGCTCCTGTCTCCTGTGCTCCAGAAACTGCATTTCAATGTTAATTGGCTGTTGCACGTCTCGTGAACATTTTAAGATCTGATTATCAGGGGAATTGGAGAGCAACAATTCAAATGTTGCTTGCAGACCATAATTACTTCATTGTAGGATGCACTGTTTAATTCTAAAGAAAGTAAGTACATAATTATAGCTGGGTGCTGCTGTCCATTTCATTTTGAGTAGGCAGGTTACCGATAAAGTTGTACATTGCTCTATCCTCAATTTCATTAATGGCAGTATTTTAGGGAGAAAATGTGAGTCATGTGATGGTCTTTTGAGCTCTATAATCATATTGTTTAGGTGAAAATAATTCCTGTTTTCACCACTAGCTGAACTACTTCCTTCAGATTTTATTCATTAATAACAGCTAATTACTAAACTATTTTTCCAACATAGTTCTTTATATGGTCTCTTCTGAACTTCAGAGGTAATAGGGAAAAATACATTTGACCTATCTGATTTGTGCACGTACTTGTGTGAAACTATTAATCTTGTATATAAATAACATTCCTTAACCATGTTCTGGCGGATGCATTCTATTTTTGTTTTTCTTTTAATGCAGCTTCAGAAGAGTTAAAGGATATCTTTGCCAGAGCCAGAAACGGAGAATTCTGTGTTTTGAAAATTGTGATTGAAAACGGTATGTTGGTATGGATCTAGACCTCTGAATTTAGAGTCAGTTGCAAAACAAAGACACAAATCTTATTTATCACATGGCCTAATACCTAGAAGAACTTATTCAATTGACAGTTCTACAGAGGTGTGTTTGTTACAATTTCTGTTGTGACTTGCTTTAGCTCTACTTCTTATGCTTAGTAACTTGAATATTGCTGAAAAGAGACACATTGCCAAAGCTTTTTGTCTTGCACTCATTGGGACAAATGCAAGAATGCCAAATTTCAAACGATCCCAATAATCGATTGGAAAGTTGTCTCTGTTTGGCCGAGGCATTGCCATGGAGAAAGCAGTGGGGAATTATAATCTCCCCAAGCCTCCGGGTAATTCAAAAAAGGTGTAAGGATTGAACATATTTCTCTGCTACTTTGTCCATGGCAACGCCTCAGCCAATCAGAGTTGGCTTGCCAACCAATCAGCACCCCTTTTCTCAAGTAGTATAAATTGTTGTGATGGTTTGAAATTTGGCATTCTTGCATTTGTCCTGATGATTACAAGATGACAAGCTTCGGCAACATGTCTCTCTTTTCAGCAATATTCAAGTTCTGTGCTCAGTAACTCCCTGTCACGTGACTCCAAGTAATTACACCACTGATGAATACAATGGGCTGGAAATTCTTAGAGTTCACTTGCACTGAAATTACGCCAAAGTTCTTATATGTATCTGATATCTAATAACATCAGAATCCATCCATTATCTTGGCCTGGATTTTGATGGCATATGACACGGACCTGGAAGAAAGCTTTCCACAAATATCAAGTCAGAGGAATCTCCAGTTGTCCAACAAAAGTGATGTCATCAAGCAGGGTAAACAGCCAGTCACATTGAAGTATTCTCACAGACCAGGAAGTAAAGGCACTGATTATTATTCACTTTTTAATATCATTTTACAGAGAGTGAAACAATCGATTGAGGCACACACATGGGATTAAGGCAGAAGCTGAAATATCATAAATAAACTTTAAAAACAATTTTTATTTTAAGAATGTGGATTTATTTTATAACGGAGAAATTTTACAAATATAAGATTAGTTTTCCAGGCTCTAAGCAGTAATTATGAACTTTGCACACCGTTAGCACCCATTTACACCTCATTCAACTTTTTCAAGGATTATTACAGTGAGACTGATTGCATAGAAGTGTAAGTTCTCATCAGTTCAGTGACTTCTGGTTAATTGCAATGTGCAGGGACTTCAAAGGCACATCCTGCGGGGAAGCATAGAATCAGTGACAATAACCCCTGATTTCTTTATTTACCTGCATGTGTGGACTCCAGAATCTGTTGCTGTCAGTTTCAGAGGATAATGACAGTGCAAACTGATACTTTCACCGTCATAACCACCACAAAACCTGGGCCCTTGTTTACAATTTGTATCTCAAATATTTCTGAACTTGAAAGTTGCTAAGTCAAACAGCAATTTCAGCTGAGAGGCATGTTGCACTTATCAGTGGTGTAATTATGCGGAATCATCTGAAGGAAATAACAATGTACAAGTGCGAAGAAAGTGACAGCAGCATTTTATTAAACTTAAAATCAGTTAATTAAAATCAGAAATACTGTTTATACTGGAGCAAAGACTGAACCCATTGTAAATCTGAAGTAAAAGCAAAAAACTGTGGATGCTGGAAATCCAAAACAAAAATAAAAATACCTGGAAAAACTCAGCAGGTCTGGCAGCATCTGCGGAGAGGAACACAGTTAACGTTTCGAGTCCATATGACTCTTCAACAGAACTAAGTAAAAATAGAAAAGAGGTGAAATATAAACTGGTTTAAGGGGGTGGGGGGGTGGGTGGGGGGAGTAGCGCTGGATAGAGGGCCAGTGATAGGTGGAGATAACCAAAAGATGTCATAGACAAAAGGACAAGGAGGTGTTGAAGGTGGTGATATTATCTAAGGAATGTGCTAATTAAGGGTAGAAAGCAGGACAAGCAAGGTACAGATAGCCCTAGTGGGGGTGGGGTGGTTATGGGTGCCCGCATGGGGCCCAGTTATGCCTGACCCTTTATGGGGTATGTGGAACATTCCTTGTTCATGTTCTACTCCGGCCCCCTCCCACAACTTTTTTTCCGGTACATCGATGATTGCTTCGGTGCTGCTTCATGCTCTCATCTGGACCTGGAAAAATTTATTAATTTTGCTTCCAATTTCCACCCCTCCATCATTTTCACATGGTCCATCTCTGACACTTTCCTTCCCTTCCTTGACCTTTCTGTCTCAATTTCTGGTGATAGACTGTCCACCAATATTCATTACAAGCCTACCGACTCCCACAGCTACCTCGATTACAGCTCCTCACACCCCGCTTCCTGTAAGGACTCCATCCCATTCGCTCAGTTCCTTTGCCTCCGTTGCATCTGTTCTGATGATGCCACTTTCAAAAACGGTTCCTCTGACATGTCTTCCTTCTTCCTTAACCAAGGTTTTCCATCCACGGTGGTTGACAGGGCCCTCAACCGTGTCCGGTCCATCTCCCGCGCATCCGCCCTCACACCTTCCTCTCCCTCCCAGAACCATGATAGGGTCCCCTTGTCCTCAATTATCACCCCACCAGCCTCCGCATTCAAAGGATCATCCTCCGCCATTTCCGCCAACTCCAGCATGATGCCACCAGCAAACACATCTTCCCTTCATCCCCCCTGGCGGCATTCCGCAGGGATCGTTCCCTCTGGGACACCCTGGTCCACTCCTCCATCACCCCCTACACCTCAACCCCCTCCCATGGCACCTTCCCATGCAACCGCAGAAGGTGCAACACCTGCCCCTTTAGTTCCCCTCTCCTCACCATCCAAGGGCCCAAACACTCCTTTCAAGTGAAGCAGCATCTCACTTGCACTTCCCTCAATTTAGTCTACTGCATTCGTTGCTCCCAATGTGATTTCCTCTACATTGGAGAGACCAAACGCAGACTGGGTGACCGCTTTGCAGAACACCTTCGGTCTGTCCGCAAGCATGACCCAGACCTCCCTGTCGCTTTCCATTTCAACACTCCACCCTGCTCTCATGCCCACATGTCCGTCCTTGGCCCGCTGCATTGTTCCAGTGAAGCTCAACGCAAACTGGAGGAACAGCATCTCATCTTCCGACTAGGCACTTTACAGCCTTCCGGACTGAATATTGAGTTCAACAATTTTAGATCATGAACTCTCTCCTCCATCCCCACCCCCTTTCCGATCCCCCCCCTTTTTCTTCCAATAATTTATATAGATTTTTCTTTTCCCACCTATTTCCATTATTTTTAAATGTATTTCCATCCATTGTTTTATCTCTACCTTTTAGCCTATTTCGATCCCTTCCCTTCACCCCACCCCACCCCCACTGGGGCTATCTGTACCTTGTTTGTCCTGCTTTCTACCCTTAATTAGCACATTCCTTAGATAATATCACCACCTTCAACACCTCTTTGTTCTTTTGTCTATGACATCTTTTGGTTATCTCCACCTATCACTGGCCCTCTATCCAGCTCTACTCCCACCCCTCCCCCACCCCTTAAACCAGCTTATATTTCACCTCTTTTCTATTTTTACTTAGTTCTGTTGAAGAGTCATTCGGACTCGAAACATTAACTGTGTTCCTCTCCGCAGATGCTGCCAGACCTACTGAGTTTTTCCAGGTATTTTTAAATCTGAAGTTGTTGATTCTTTGGTGACAATAGTTCAGTCTTTCGTGTTGGTGTTGCAATATGGTGTATTCTAGACATTGTTTATCTTAGTGCATTCTAACTCAATCTGACTCCACTTTACATACTCGGTGTCAGGTGAGAGCTTTGGAGTGGCTTTTTTAAAAAAAACAGGTATAATAGGTTCCCTCTTCACTTTCAACATAATTCCAATCTCAAATGATCATATCCAACACAGGTCGCACAGGAAAATATCAGATTTTATAGTAGTTTTTTGTTTTGGCACACGCTCACCAGGATTTGGGGCAACTGCTGAGACTCTTTTTAGTTGCATTCAGCACAGAAGGGAACCCCTTGCTTCCTTCAGTCTACATTAGAGTTGAACACTGACTCTCAATTTTTTGATATAATCCAGACTGATGGTAGGTTTACTGCTCAGTGTCAATCTACCAATGATATGCTGCAACCCAAAATGCTTAACAGCCAATTTTGAAGTGTCATTGCAATGGGGAAATAGAGTAGCCGATATGCAGACAAGGTTCCTCCAAGAAAAAATGACTAATTTGCCTTGTTGGTTGAAGATTAAACGTGAGCCAGAACACAGGGAGAGTTCCCTGTTCTTCTTTGAAAATTTTGATGGGATCTTTCATGTCCACTTTAGAGGGCTGACCAGGCTTCAGTTTAATATCTCATCTTAAAGATGGCATGTTCAATAGTGTAACACCCCCTTAGGTTGGCACTTCAGTGTAGTACTAGATTATGTGCTCAAATCTCTGGAGTGAGACTTGATCCCACAACCTCTGTTCCAGACAAGAATACAATCATTGAGCCAAGGCCTACAAAGGATTTGGCATAAAGGGACATAACTAAAAGTTTACCGTACTCTATTAATTTCTTTTGAATTTATATAATGCCGTAGAAACATCTTGAAGCGTTTTAGATACAAAGAATTAAGTGTGGAGGACAGTGACTGTAAGGAAATTATGGTACCTATCCTATTCATTGCCAGATCCTATGAACAGCAATCAAATATCTTTTTTTCATCATTTGGTTATAGGGGAAATGTTAGCCAGGAGAGCTTGCTACTCTTTTTGAGTAGTGTCATGGGTCGTTAGAACTTGTGGCACAGTGGATAGCGTCCCTGCCTCTGAGCCAGAAGCTCTGGTTTCAAATCCCAGTCCAGGATGTGATGGCCAAGGAAGGTGTGTTTATAAGGCGACCAAACAGTTGGAGTATCAACTTGTAAATCCTTCCAACTTACACCACTGGAGGCGGTAAGGGTGGGAGAGATTCCTGGTCAGCCGTGTGATGGAACAAAATTCATCACTATTCATAGCTCCAGGCTACTACATGTATGTAAAAGTGTATGTTGCCACAGCAACTCAGACTTCTTGTGGGGGCTGGTGGCTTAGTTGGCTGGATGGCTGGTGTGGATCAGATCGATGCAAACAGCAAAGGGTTTGATCCCTGTTCTGGCTGGGGTGGGTTTGGGACCTGTCTCCTTGGCCTTCCCTACCCTTGGTGGAGACCGTGGCACTGTAGGTTTGGACCTGCCTTTAGGCAGAGAACTCAAGAAGATGGGGTTGTTAATGCTCATCTGAACCACTGGAAAAGGCAGACAGGACCTTAGTTCATCTTAGCATCTAAAGGAGTGCACCAGAGCACCCCCTCAATACTACACTGGAATGTCGGCTTTGATTATGATTTTTGAATAAATCATGGACTTGCAGCATTTTGATTAGACATGAGTGCTACCAACAAAGGCACTGATGCAGACTAATTTAATGGCTGAGTACAGAATGGTCAAGTCTGTTCCATGTTTGAACTGCAATTTTAATATGTAAAACAGTAGTGATTAAAAATTGATAGATGATCAGTCAGTTGTATTAGCATTGAAGTGCACTGAAGATAAAGTACAGGGCTGGGTTTTGCATTTATAATTTAATTTTTAATTGTTCTTTCTAATAAGTTAATCACTCATTACAGAACAGCTCAAGGTGGGTGCTTCCAGAGAGTCGGTTACCAGCTGGGACCAGGAGTATGATTCATGCATCCTTCCTCTTCTTGAGGAACAACAACCTGCCTATATCTTGTATCGATTGGACACCATGAACGCTCAGGGATTTCAATGGCTCTTTATTGCCTGGTCACCTGACCTTTCACCAGTAAGAATTTGATACATGTAGTAAGAATTTGATACATGTAAAGATGAAGGAAAATTATGGTTAGGCATAGCAGGCTTTGAGAACATATCTTTCAGGACTAAGGTACTTATTTTAAAAAGTTTTCTGTTCCCCAATTTATTTGAAAGATGTTGACTGTTACAAGGGTACAGTCTATGGAGACCAGCAGCCCTCTGATACATTGTCCATGTGCCCACTCTTCATTTGTGAATCAAGATAATGAACATGAACAGACTATTTTCCCATGGAGGATATCATGGCAGCCACCCACAGGCTTACTGAAAGTCCACAAACTTGCACCTCCCAGTAAGATTTTACAGGTTAACAATGGGAAGCTGGAACCCTGCCTGATTTTCACCCTCTCCTTCCTTTTATCCAACTCTGGTGGCATTTGTCGCCTTGGTTGAGATCAGTCAATTCAACAGGAGCCTGAAATTGATATTTGAAAGCTTCTCGTCTGTATGGCCTCATGCTATACTGGACAGTGCATTTACTTATTAGACCATTCAGAAACCTGCTCCTTTTTTTGTAATAAAATAAGTAGCTAGAAGTGTGCATATACTTGGTTATCTTGTTTCTCCTGTAGATAAATATGTACAAATATTTGCTGCATGATAGTAAATAAGGCTAGACGTTTCTTGCAATGTATCTGATGTCATAAGAGAAAGAACTGAATTGTTTATCATTATGAGAACATAAGACAATCCAGAGTATGAAAACTTAACCCCTCAACTACCTATGAATTAGGGATGGGCAATAAATGCTGGCCTACCCAGTGATGTCCACATCCCATAAAATAAATTTTTAAAAAAAATTCTTAAGCAGACATATATTTCGTGATTATTGCGGCAGATTAATAAATCAAACAATGATAAGTTTTTGATCATTTTTGTTCGTGGTTTAGGACATCGTATGCATTTTAACAAGTTGTTTATTATCTCTCTTTTTGTATAAGGAATGTTTACATATTATTTGTCTAAGTACTTGCTTATTTGACACAATTTGCACAATTCTAGCTGCTTGTATCCTGGTTATTTTAAGAGATTCTAATCTAGTGTCAGAGATCTTAGTGTAATCTATTTTGGATCATTATTATTGTAAACCTATTTGGTTTAAATGACTGTAACACTAGTAGGTGCTTTGATTATGTAATTTGCGCTATGAAGGTGGGATTCTTTCTTTTCACCCTCTTACATATTTCCCTGGTCCAAAACCTCTACCAGTAATGTTTGAGAGTTGGTTGTCAGGGGTCATGTATGTATAGTGTCTGTTCACTATATTCTTAAATTGAAATTCATGTATACAGTCCCCTGCAGTGGCCTATGGAGGCTTTTCATAAACAGAAGTTGGGTTAGTTTAGTCTGACTCCCAACGGAGTTACAAATGCAATATCTTCTTCAGTACCAGGATATGCAATTTAAATGATTTGTTCGCCATACAGAATTAACATTGCATTTACAAATACAAGGTCATATTTATTGTGTTTGTAAATATGAGATCAGGCTTATGTGACAAAACTTCTGTTGATTGAATGCAAATGTATGCTTTTATTTTAAATAGGTAATTATTTCCCATGCAAAATACTGATATTGCATTGCCATTGATGCCATTTCATAAGGAAGCCACACCTACGTTCTTCATGGTATATGATGGGCTTTTTTTGCAGGTTCGCCAAAAGATGTTATATGCAGCAACAAGAGCAACATTGAAGAAGGAATTTGGGGGTAGCCACATCAAAGATGAAGTATTTGGAACAGTAATGGTACGGATCTTGACTTTTCTCTTGCCACCTGTAGTGGCCCGATTTTTTACTTTTCCTCAAGATATGGGTGATGCTGGCAAGACCGTGTTTACATTCCTGGTTGCTTTAAGATGGCTTGTTTCACACGTCAAACGTAGATGTTGTATCACTAGAAGGTGGAGTGTGCAACACTACACTTTAATTATCTAGCAGTGTAATCAAACTGATAGTTAGCCTGGACTCTAAACATTTGCCTTTGCCAAGTCAGTGAGTTCTAGCTGCACTTCACTGTCTTCTATAATTGAGAAGGATGTAAAGGCCCAGTACTAGAGAGGAAAGATCCAGGTCCAATCATTATACAAAGTTGTCTGCTACTTGGATGAAAACTGTAATTTGAAGAGCTGTACTTATTCTATTGAAACTTTAAAGTGTACTGTGTCAAATTAATAATCACTTATTTTAACTGAGATATTATGTTCACCCTTGAATGCACAATTTTCTTGGACCCAATTCAAACAAGAGACTCTATTATAATGTGCCTGGCAATGGAAGGCCCAAGCAGGTTAACCTATGCTACAGAGCACCATTTTATATTTGACCAGCCAATCTGGCTTATCGATGTAGCTGAGAAGGATAGGGGTTTCACTGGGGCCAAAATTCTTCCTATTGTTTTAGAGGGTTATCTGGAGCCTGGTGTTCTAACTAGTCTGTGGCCTTAGCTTGAGGAACAGCAGGAAACTTTTTAAAATTTGCTCATGGGAAGTGGGTGTTGCTGGCGAGGCCAGCACTTACTGCCCATCCCTAATTGCCCTTGAGAAGGTGGTGGTGAGCTGTCTTCTTGAACCGCTGCAGTCCATGTGGTGTAGGTACACTCACAGTGCTGTTAGGGAGGGAGTTCCAGGATTTTGACCCAGCAACAGTGAAGGAGCGGCGATATATTTCCAAGTTGGGATGCTGAGTGGCTTGGAGGGGAACTTGCAGGTGATGGTGTAACCATGTGTCTGCTGCCCTTGTCCTTCGAGATGGTAGTGGTTGTGGGTTTGGAGGGTGCTGTCTAAGGAGACTTGGTGAGTTTCTTATAGATGGTACACACTGCTGCCACTGTGTGTTGGTGGTGGAGGGAGTGAATGTTTGTGGATATGGTGCCAATCAAGTGGGTTGCTTTGTCCTGGATGGTGTCAAGCTTCTTGGGTGTTGTTGGAGCTGCACTCATCTAGCAAGTGGAGAGTATTCCATCATATTCCTGACTTGTGCTTGTAGATGGTGGACAGACTTTGGGGAGTCAGGGGGTGAGTTACTCACTACAGGATTCCAAGCTTCTGACCTGCTCCTGTAACCACAGTATTTATCAGATTGACAGATTGCTGGATATTTTATTCAATAATTCTTGTGACATGCACATACCTAAGATCATTAGGATATCCTATTGTCTTTGGGCTATTTTGTTGATGACATGATGCCACTGCTGTTGCTTCATGTCCTGAAGACATCTTGGAACCATAGGCTTTGAGACTAATTGGCAGTTATCCATTCTGTAAAATACATTTGTAATGATTGTGTTGAATGAAAAGACCTATTATAGTTGTTGGTTATAATTTTCTTGAAACAAAAATTCTCACTGCACACATAAACCCAAAATGAATGGGAAAATTACTTCTTGATTTTCTTTATTGGCAGGGGAATGCTGAAATCAGTATAGAAACTAAACAACCAACTTTGCAGGGAGTAGCCTTTCCTGGCTAGTCTAGTTCAGTTTCTGTTCAATGGTAGCCCCAGGATGTTGATAGTGGGGGGTTCAGCGATGGTCATGCCATTGAATGTCAAGGGCTGATGGTTAGATTCTCTTGTTGGAGATGGTTATTGCCTGGCACCTGTGTGGCACAAATGTTACTTGACAGTTGTCAGCCCAAGCTTGGATGTTATCCTGGTCCTGCTGCATTTGGACATGGACTGTTTAACATAACCATGCCACCAACTCCATTCCCCTCCTGTATTGTCACTGCTTCAGTTAGACAGTTTGCTGCCCCTAGCATTCGAAGCTGTATTTCCGACCCAATATCCTATCCCTAACAATGCCTGTCTACTTCCACCTCTGTAACATTGCCCACTTCTGTCCCTATCTCAGCTGATTTACCGCTAAATCCTCACCTCCAAGCTCAGTTTATTCAAATGTTCTCCTGAGTGGCCGCCCATCCTTCATTTTCCATAAGCTTCAGCTCAGCCATAAACTTTAGTTCATCTAACAATGCTGCCCATACCTTATCCTATACCCAGACCTTCTTACCCATCACCTCTGGCCTTGCTGACTAGTTGGCTTCTGATTTCCCAATGCCTCCTTTGAAGTGCTTAAACTTGTATTAAATATGCCCTTGGCCTTACCTTTCCCTGTCTCTCTTATTCCCATACAAATTCTGCCCCATACTCTTACTCAGACTCTGGCCCCTTGTGCTTTTAAACTTCCTGGCCCACCACTGCCACCTGTGCTTTCAGCTGCCGAGGCCCCATGCTCTGGAACTTCCTCACTAAAGCCTTTTACCGCTCTCCTGCAAGACTCTCCTTAAATCCTATGTCTTTGATCAAGTTTTTAACATTTCCACCTTTGGCTTTGTGTCTTTTTTTTTTGTACTTCTGCAAAACATCTTCTGATACTAAAAGTGTGAAATAAATGCTAATTGTTGCTAGCTATGCAGTTTTAGCTGGTTACATTTCAGCAGTACAATTGTGAATGCTTAAGCCCCCTGGGCTTGGGTAGGAGTGGTGTCCCTATGGGGATGTATGTATGATTCATATCAGGCAAACAGTATCCCTATTTACGTTCATTTCTCGGTGGTTTCATCAGGAGACTGTAAAACATGATGGTGATTTTCCACACACTAGATATCTGGCTGACAAAAATAGGATGGAAGAGTTTCCTATTCAACTTGCTCATTCTCAGCTGGAATTACTTAACGTGAGATTGAAGAAACGTTGGCATATGGTACAAGAAAAATGCATGATTCCTCAAACAACTCCTCAAATCTTGACCACATTTTTTGGGGGGCATACAGAGATATTAAGCAGGAAGGAAAGTATTTGAAAAGTTAATGATCACAGGCTACTCTCAGTGCTTAGTCAGGTTCTAGAGTGACACTGCCTATCCCCTCATGTGAGGCGTGGTGGATGGATTTGAAGGTTGGCTTGGCGGTGGTGGTTGTGGTGGGGTGGGGGTGATGGTGAAATGGGAAGATGAACGAAGTGCATTGTGAAGTTGAAGTATTTGTTGAAGAGGCTAGCATTTATACTTTCTACTTCTGTGTTTATAGGAGGATGTTTCCTTTAGTGGTTACAGAAAACATCTTGTTTCACAAAGTGATCCTGCCCCGCTAACTGCAGCTGAAGAGGAGCTACGGCAAATCAAAATGAATGAGGTGGTAATAATTGCAAAGTACAGGTCCCAGATCTTCTTAACTACAGTTTGACCACCGTCTGTGCTAGATGTGGTTTGGCTTAATGCTGCTTGTGCTGCACAAGCATCTTTATAACTTGATCTACATTGAGATTCCAAATGTAAATAATCTAATTGTCCTTTCATGGTATACAACCTTTTACAAAACTATCAAACACAGCCACACAAATTAATTTGGTTTGAAGTTGCCATATTTTCTATTTATGTTTCAAAATTCTGTTTGCTGCATGGAAATAGCCTAAGAGCAACTCTAAGAGGAAGATGGTTCTGAAGGTCTGTTTTTACAATGTATAAAATCATTTTCTGTGATTATGATGGAAAATATTAGCTAAGGTTCATTCTTTAAGGCCAATTCCTGATTTCCTTGAGATGGAAGTAATGCTTACCATCCTGTATCGTAGGAGTTTAAATGTGTTATGAAATCATATGACTAGGACTTCATCACAAGTTTTAAATATAATTTCTTGATTTTTTTTTAAAATGAAAAATGGTGCAGTTTATTCATACCGTAAGAAGTATAAAGTAGAATTGACGATGCCTAGTGACAGACATAGAAGCAGACATAAAAAGAGCATTCAGCCCATTGTCCCTATACTGGCTCTTTGAAAGGGCTATCCAATCAGTCCCACTTCCTGCTCTTTCCCCATACCTTTATAAAGTTTTCATTTTCAGGTATATATCTAATTCCCTTTTGCAAATTACTGTTGAATCTGCTTCCACCACCCCTTCAGGCAGTGCATATCATGCTAACTTTAATTATTGTATGAACCTAAAGATTTCAATTAATATCAAAACTGAAGTAATTTCATCCTTGCTTATTGTTGTTGAAAATGGACTGTATAAAGTATACAGAGTATATATCGTGTGTTCTTCTGCAAGTATAGAATCCATGCAGAACAGTTCTTACTTGTAAAGTTATTTGATCTATATTTAATGGAATAATGGTCTACTTAATAGAGCAGCCTAATTAGATTGACAGATTGCTGGATATTTTGTTCAATAGTTCCTGTGACATCCACATGCCTAAGATCATTAGGATCTCCTATTGTCTTTGGGCTATTTTGTTGATGACATGATGCCACTGCTGTTGCTTCATGTCCTGAAAATATCTTGGAACCATAGGCTTTGAGACTAATTGGCAGTCATCCATTCTGTAAAATACTTTTGTAATGATTGTGTTGAATGAGAAGACTTATTATAGTTGTTGGTTATAATTTTCTTAAAACAAAAATTCTCACTGCACACATGAACCCAAAATGAATGGGAAAATTACTTCTTGATTTTCTTTATTGGCAGGGGAATGCTGAAATCAGTATAGAAACTAAGCAACCAACTTTGCAGGGAGTAGCCTTTCCTATACAGGAAGATGCTATACAAGCCCTGGATAAACTCAGGAACAAACAGCTCAGCTATGTACAACTTGTAAGTATTAATAGTAAATGTATTGGTTAGAATCTACATCTACACACCTGCTCTTTAAAGGATGGGTAAAGTTTTATTAAGTTACATTGGGTAAATTATTCAGCCGGCAGTGACTAATGTAGGGATACAGATCCATGGGCTCCAGCAATCCTTTGGTAGCAATAAACCATTATTCTTGTGAAAGTCATTCCTGAAAGTCTGAGTGATGGTGTTAATGAGGGCATCCAACTGTATCCTGCATCACAGTCAGGCATAATCCTGTCCTCAGGGTGGAATCGTCTGTGCCCACTGGCATCAGGCATGTTCAGTGGCATGAGTGGACGATATGGTGAGAAGGCGAAACATCAGTTTCACAACGAGTTTGCAATCATCCGCTCTGCCCGCCGCTGGCAGGCCACCTTTCCCGCCATCGGACGTTGGGAACCTCATTGTAATACATCTGCATATCATTATAAGCCCAGCCCGCCGGAATCAATCCCCTCCCCCCCACTGGCTGGATCGTCCACATCACGCCAACGTGTTTCACAACAGCATATAAAAGGCATGCAGTTGGCAGGCTGCACTTTGAGGGGAACTCAGAGGTGAGTACACAGTAACGTTGTGGAGAGCTCGCCCAGGTTGCCTGTTGGACTTCAAGGTTGAGGCGCATCGGGCGGAGGGGGTTGGGGCAAGAGCTGACCTGTGGTTGAGGCACATTGGGGAGGGGCAAGGGTGAGTACACAGTAACATTGTGGAGCGCTCGCCCAGGTTGCCTGTTGGACTTTAAGGTTGAGGCGCGTTGAGCGGAGGGGGTTGGGGCAAGGGCTGCCCTGTGGTTGAAGGTAGAGCACCAGCATGTGCTGCATGGGGGCAGAGTGGGGGGAGGGAAGCAGGCAAGCATTAGGGAAACCTTGGATAAAGTGACCATTCCTCTGCAGCTGAGACAGTTCAGGCACAGCCACATTGGTATGATTGGAGTCAGGCCTCTGGCTTCTCTGCCCACTCAAGCAACGCAGAGGCATCAAAGTGCCACCAAGTGCTTCAGAGCTTTTCACCCCTTGGGCATAGATGGCAAACTAATGAGCGTCTCAGTGAACTGCAGAACAGTTGGACAACTGGGCACATTGTACAATCTCCTTGCTAAAACTCGCTGTGGAGCAGTCATTGGTGAAGACGCTCACAGCCCCTTGCAATGTCATCATCCTAGTTTGGACCAGTCTCCCCCATGGTTCAACCTAACAGTGCAGCCTTGCGGCACGGGTTAGGAGAATGCCTGAGCTGAGAGCACAGCATTCAGTCTAATGGGCAAAGGTGCCACTAATCGGTCAGGTAGTGTGGGCGGAGGTGGGTGGGTTTTCGGGCAGCCATGCAGTGCACTAATCTCTGGCCATCCAAGTGGTGGCCAGCATTCGAGATGCATTAAGGGTCCTTCAGACTTAAGCAAGAGAGGTTCTTAGTACACCCATGCTAACCCATACGTCTCTCTTTTTCATCCTGCAGGAGGAGTACATCAGGAGCATAGAGTCTGGTGAACTAACTGTATGCCTCGTGGCTTACAGAGAGCAAAGACAACTGAGCAGAGAGAGACTGAGGCTCCTGGCTGCGCAGAGGGAGGAGCAGCGCCCTTTGGAAGAAGGGGGGGCTGGGGCTCCCAAAGAGCCCCAGCAAGCCGTTGCTAGATGGCGCCCAGCTAGACCCAGGGTCTATTAATGCCGCCTTTCATTCCTGCAGACGACCGAGAATCACTGTCGCCAAAGACTGCGCATGTCTAGGGAACTGGTTGGTCACATCTGCAAGCTGCTGCAGGATTTGGTGCCACGGAAACATGGAGAGCATCCACTGCTAGTGGCTGTGAAAATGACTGCAGCGCTCAATTTCTATGCCAGTGGCTCCTTTCAGGGCTCCACAGGTAACCTCTGTGGGATTTCACAATCCGCCACTCACAAATACACCCATGAGGTCATGGATACCATCTTCCCAAGGGCACACAACTTTGTGCAATTTCAGCCGGGACCAGGACAGCCAGGATGCAAGAGCGATTGGATTCCCCTAAAACTCGGGATTCCCACAGGTGCAGGGTGCCATCGACTGCACTCATGTGGCGCTCAGGTCTCTGTCGCAACACGTGATCAATTATGTCAATCACAAGGGATTCCATTCACTGAACGTGCAGCTGGTGTGCAACAAATGCATCCTGCTGGTCTGTGCATGGTTTCCAGGGAGTGTCCACGACTCTTACATCCTCAGTCGGTCACAAATCCCTGGGGTCTTCCAGGGTCCACAGAAGCTGCAGGGATGACTCCTCGGGGACAAGGGCTACCCACAGAGGACGCGACCGATGACACTCGTGCAGTGGCCTCAGACTGCAGCAGAGCGATGCTATAATGAGGCTCATACTGTAACTTGCAACTTGGTGGAGCAGACCATTGGGATGCAGAAAATGAGATTCCAGGGCCTGGACAGGTCTGGTGGAGCCCTGCAATATAGTCCCAAGACAGTGTCACGCATTGTCGTCATCTACAGCGCGGTTTGCAACCTGGCGCTGCCACGGGGAGGGGAGCTGGCTGAGGGGGAGATGGAGGAGCTGGAGGTCTCTTCTGATGAGGAAGACACCGACGGGGATGAGGGTGAGGAAGTCCTCGAAGGCAGCCATGATGGGGATGAGGCCCTTGCACTGGCCAGACAAGGCAGGCATGCTCAGGAGGTGTTCATAGGTGTTAGATTTATGGAGGATGATGACAACATGCAATGAGGAGACACCAGAGATCCTTACATTGCATCTGTGAAACTTTGACTCCAGTCTGGCTTATGGCAACGCTCCTAATGCTCCTATCCTAGTAATAATGCTCCTGTCATAATAGTTGCTTAGTTACTGGAGGATGATGGCGACATGCAGTGAGGACACACCATAGATCTTCACACAGCCTCAGAATGTCTGCCTCCTGTCTGGCTGCGGGCAGATTGCTTGCGCTCTGTGATCAGGGTCATATCTTGGAGAAGCAGCCATGAAACTTTAAATGCACCTGATCATTTGTCAGCCTTCAGAACCTGAGCCCTTCAGGAGAACAGCGCCACCGGTCACAGGTGCTGACAAAATGGGGCCCAGCCCCACCTTTAAATGTGAGAGCACACAGAGAGAATGACAGAACTCTGTGACGCTTGCCCATTACATTCTGGCAGCAATGACCGCCATTGAGGTGCAGGCATCAGCAATGTGTCCAGGGAGTGTGAGTGCGGACCATCACTGTGGTCTGAAGGCTGCACAAAGCACAGGAAAGAGGCCCTGGACTGAGACACCTGCCTTTATCTTGTGCAGAAAGGTTTCACACCTGAGTGTCATGAACACTGAAATCAGAAAAAGGAGCGGTAGGCAGGGAGACATTCCCAGGCTGTGCAACTACATCTTAAATTTCCTAACCCTGCCACTATGTCTTGGTGCTCCCTGGCCACCAACAGCGGAGGTGGAGGCAGCCTGCTGACTGCTATGCCCTGTCTGTGATGACCTTGATGGGCGTCCTCTGGAAGGCCGAGACCTGGAGGGCCCCAGCCTGCTTTCGGGATCCTGTTGTGTGGCAGTGGCACCCTCATCGGTCTGTGGAGCTAGAGCTGCTGAGGTCACAGGAAGAGGGGATTCAGATGGGCCGGACACTCCCTGAGTAATCTGGGTGGATGGCCCCAGGGTGTGCACCTCCTCCCTATGGGTGCCCAAGGGCCCTGGCTGACTCCATGAGGAGAAGTGGTTTCTGGAGTGAGATTGAGCTGCCTGCACCGGTCTTGCACACTGTTGGAGGCCAACAATGGCATCAGCAATGGAGTTGAGCCTGTGTAGCAATGCAGGAACAATGTCCTGGACCAAGATATCCATAGCAGCCACCATTTTACCAGTGTTAATCTTGGTGAGTTAGCATGCTGGCGCTATCATCTCAGACTGACGGCAGATGGACTCCTCCATTGTGCCTTGCAATCTGAGGAGTGCAGCGGACATCCCTCCCTGATGTTCCCGAGCTTGCCTTTGCAGCTCCAGCAACTGTGACATGACGGAGTCCAGAGGCTCGTCATCTGACTCGGACTCAGCAACGTTCTGGCCTCCAGCAATCCTTCGAGTGTTGGAAACCTGGGAAGTCCTGCTGTGGATCAGACAGTGCGATGTGCTCACCAGATTGTGATCCCGAGGCTACTGTAAAGCTAAGTCCCACTGAAGTGAGTGTCTCTGTGCTGGTGGAGGGTGTGGGTGAGCGCTGTGATGGGACTTCAGGGAGGGTGCCTCCAGATTCCTCTTCAGAGGTTTCTTCAGGGCTTGATTGGAGGCCCAGGGTCGTGGACTCCATTGGCCGTTCCCCAGAGGTGCCTGCAAAAGCAAGGAGAGATAATCAGTGCATGGCAGTGGCCTGTGAAAGAGGGCACATCACTCACAGCATTGTGTCTGATGGATGTTGCACTGCTGGGCCCTCACTTGCTAAAGCACCGCTGACCTCACTGTCAGCACAGGACTGGTCCAGATTGTCACCAGTCAGCCAGATGGCTCTGTTTTCAAAGTCTGAGAGGACCTTGATTTCAAGCATTCCTCCACCGGTCAGTGACCTCTCCCACTTGTGTGCCAGCTTGTCCTGCATGAATAGAGTTGGAGAGAGTGTAAGCAGGACTCCTGCCAGGCCAGATGATAAGTATGCCTGGCATGTGTGGATGGTGAGTGGTCCCATGGACAAGAAGAGGACGATGAAGATTTGTGTGAGAGAGTGAATGGTGATGTCCCTTGAACCGGCAGTGAGTGAGATCACTGTGGATGGATGATGGGTTTAGTGTGAGAGCTGAGAGTGATGAGGAGTGACTTACCCTGGCGGAATGGAGGAGATCATTCATCCATATGCAGCGCTGGGTGGCTGTCCTCTTTTGAAGGCGCTGAGCACCACTGCCGCCGCCTCCCAAACCGGATTAGTGAGGCTGTTGCCCATCCTGCGGCCAGAGAGGGGGGAGAGGACATCACGGCGAGTCTCCAACAGAGGGCAGTAGTGAGAAGTGACTGAGAAGCATTCTGGGAGAAGTCAGCCTAGTCACCGCAACTCAGAAAGGGATCGAGGAGGACCCGCTGTCAATACCCCCAAACATTGCATTGCTGTAGTGTTTCCATCCCTCCCTCCCTCCTCAAACCAAAAAAAAGAGAGAGAGGGAGGCAGCACCTTCAGCAGTGCACCAGACCTGCGAGGGACACTTCTGAAAGTTGATTTTAAAAAAAAACAGCTGATTGGTGAGTAAATCCTGGTGTGTTTTTCATTGCTTAATACTGAGGTAGGAGTTAAAAAAAAAGTATATAGTACTGTACAAGTATAATTAGTCAAGAAACAAGGTTCCTAGCTAACATAAATAAGGCCCTGAGCTAGCGTATTTTTTAAGGAAGTAGCTAGCTTAATCGAAGGGGACGTCATGGCAGGAGAACTCAGACCCGTGATCTGCCCCTCCTGCAGGATGTGGGAAATGAGGGACGCTTCCAGCGTCCCTGGTGACCATGTGTGCGGAAGGTGTGTCCAAATGCAGCTTCTAGCTAACCGGATTTCGGAGCTGGAGCTACGGGTGGACTCATTGTGGAGCATCTGCGATGCTGAGCAAGTCGTAGATAGCATGTTTAGCGAGGTGGTCACACCGCAGGTGAAGATTACACAGGCAGAAAGGGAGTGGGTGACCATCAGGAACAGCAAAAGACTCAGGAAGGTAGTGCAGGAGTTCCCTGTGGTCATCCCCCTCTCTAAGAGATATACCGCTTTGGATACTGTTGGTGGGGATGGCCTCTCAGGGGAAAGCAGCAACAGCCAAGTTCACTGCACCATGGGTGGCTCTGCTGCTCAGAGGGGCGGGAGGAAAACAAGTAGCAGCGCTATAGTGAGAGGGGATTTAATAGTTAGGGGCACAGACAGACACTTCTGTGGCCGCAAAAGTGAATCAAGGATGGTATGTTGCCTCCCTGGTGCCAGGGTCCAGAATGTCATGGAGCGGCTGCAGGACATTCTGGGGAGGGAAGGTAAGCAGCCAGTGGTCTTGGTGCACATTGGTACCAACGACATAGGTAAACTAAGGGATGAGAACCTGCAAGCTCAGTGCAGGAAGTTAGGAGATAAATTAAAATGCAGGACCTCAAATGTAGTAACCTCAGGATTACTCCCAGTTCCACGTGCTAGCGAGAGCAGGAATAAGAGGATAGACCAAATGAACACGTGGCTGGAGAGATGGTGTAGCCAGGAGGGATTCAGATTCTTGAGGCACTGGGACCGGTTCTGAGGAAGGTGGGACCTGTACAAACCAGATGGGCTGCACCCAGGCAGAACTGGGACCAGTGTCCTTCCGGGGGCTTTTGCTAGTTCTGTTGGGGAGTATTTAAACTAGTGTGGCAGGGGGATGGGATCCCAGGAGTAGGATCAGATAGGTCAGATTCAGATCAGAAAAATGGAGGTAGAACATTAGCTAGGGACGTTGTGATAGACATGGAGTTACAGGAGAAGCAAAGTTTAAAAAGTGTCCAGCAAGGGAAATTGACGGAGTTAAACTGTTTACACTTCAATGCAAGGAGTATTACAAACAAGGTAGATGAGTTAAGGGCACAGGTAGACACATGGCAGCAGGATGTCATTGCTATAACGGAGACCTGGCTAAAGGAGGGACAAAACTGGCAGCTTAATGTCCCTGGTTATAGAGTCTTCAGACACGATAGAGTAGGAGATAAGAAAGGATGGGGAATAACACTAATGGTTAAAGAATCAATTCCAGTTGTGAGAAGGGATGACATACTAAATGGGTCAACAAACAAGGCTTTATGGATTGAGCTTAGAAATAAAAAAGGGGCAGTCACACTACTGGGAGTATACTACAGACCCCCAAATAGTGAAAGGGAGATAGAAGAACAAATATTTAGGCAAATTTCTGCTTGTAAGAACAAGAGGGCAATAATAGTAGGGGATTTCAACTATCCTAATATCAACTGGGATTCAAACAATATAAGGGGCACTGAGGGAGAAAAATTCATACAGTGTGTCCAGGAAAATTTTTTCAACCAATTAGTGACAAGCCCAACGAGAGGAGATGCAATTCTAGACCTACTCTTGGGGAACGAAGAAGGGCAAGTGGGTGAAGTGACAGTTGGCGACCATATCAGGGACAGTGATCACAATTCAGTTAGATTTAGCATTACCATGGAAAAGAACAGAGATAAGGCAGGAGTAAAAGTCTTGAACTGGGGGAAGGCAAATTTTGCAGAAATGAGAAGGGACTTGGCTGAGGTGGACTGGACAGCACTGCTGGAGGTTAAAACAGTGGAAAACCAGTGGGAAGCACTAAAAAGCGAGATCCTAATTGTACAGAGTAGACATGTCCCCTACAAAAATAAGAGTGGTACTGCCAAATCTAGACCTCCCTGGTTGTCCAGAGGAATACAGGGGAATATCAAACAGAAAAAGAAAGCGTACGATAAACACAAAGAACTAAGCACTGCAGATAGCCTAGACGAATATAGGAAGTGCAGGGGTGAAGTAAAAAAGGAAATAAGGAAATCAAACAGAGGGCATGAAAAAAGATTAGCAAGTAAAGTTAAAGATAACCCAAAGATGTTTTACCAATACATTAATGCTAAAAGGTTAGTTAAGGAAAAAGTGGGACCTTTTAGAGATGAAGATGGAAAGTTGTGTGTAGATGCAGAGGCTGTGGGAACGGTTTTGAATGAATATTTTGTCTCCGTGTTTACAAAGGATAGGGAGGATGTAGGAGGAACACTGTGAGATATTGGACGGGATAGTCGTAAAGAGAGAGGAAGTACTCGAAGCGTTGAAATCCTTGAAAGTTGATAAGTCACCAGGTCCAGATGGATTGTTTCTGAGGCTGCTGAAGGAAGTCAGGGAGGAGATAGTAGATGCTGTGAGGATGATTTTCCAATCTTCACTAGATACAGGGGAGATACCGGAGGACTGGAGAAATGCAAACGTAGTTCCATTGTTTAAAAAGGGATCAAAGGAAATGCCAAACAATTATAGGCCAGTTAGTCTTACATCGGTGGTGAGCAAATTAGTAGAATCAATCCTGAGAGCTGGGATTAACTGTCATGTGGAAAGGCATGGACTAGTCAGGGATGGTCAGCATGGATTTGTTAAAGGAAGGTCTTGCCTCACAAATTTGTTTGAATTCTTTGAGGAAGTGACAAGAAGGGTTGATGAAGGTAGTGCAGTGGATGTTGTGTATATGGATTTTAGCAAGGCATTTGACAAGGTCCCAAATGGCAGATTGGTCAGGAAAGTAAAAGTCCATGGGATTCAGGGCAATGTGGCAAACTGGATAAAAGGTTGGCTTTGTAACAGGAAACAAAGGGTAATGGTCGATGGATGCCCTTGCGAATGGAAAGTTGTCTCAAGTGGTGTTCCATAGGGCTCGGTGTTGGGACCCTTGATGTTCGTGTTACATATTAACGATTTGGATGTGATTGTGGGGGGCACGATTGGGAAATTTGGAGATAAAACACGATTGGCCGAGTAGTGGATAGTGTAGAGGATAGCCATAATCTCTAAAACGATACAGATGGGTTGGTGGAGTGGGCGGTTAAGTGCCAGATGGATTTTAACATAGAGAAGTGTGAGGTCATACATTTAGGGAGGTCAAACAGTTACAGGGATTACACAATAAATGGGAATATACTAAGACGGGTTGATGAAGTGAGAGATCTTGGCGTACAAGTACACAGGTCCCTGAAGGCAGCAGTTCAAGTAGACAGGGTTGTAAAGAAGGCATATGGAATGCTCTCCTTCATTGGCAGAGGTATAGAATATAAAAGTAAGGATATAATGTTGGAATTGTATAAAACACTGGTGAGGCCACAACTGGAGTATTGTGTGCAGTTCTGGTCACCACGTTACAGGAAGGATGTCATAGCTCTGGAGAGAGTGCAGAGGAGGTTTACAAGAATGTTGCCAGGGTATGAAAAGTGTAGCTACGAGGAGAGATTGGATAGGGTGGGGTTATTTTCCTTAGAACAAAGAAGGCTGAGAGGTGACTTGATTGAGGTGTACAAAATTATGAGGTGAATAGATAGAGTGGATAGGATAAAATTGTTTCCCTTGGTGGAGAATTCTAGAACCAGGGGACATAGATTCAAGGTAAGTGGCAGAAGGTGTAGGGGGGACATGTGGAAGAACTTTTTTATGTAGAGGGTAGTGGGTGTCTGGAATTCGCTGCCCGAGTTGGTGGTAGAGGCAGAAACTCTAAACTCTTTTAAAAAGCACCTGGATCTGCACCTAAAGTGCTGTAAGCTGCAGGGCTATGGGCCGGGTGCAGGAAGATGGGATTAGAAAGGGCACCTTGGTGTCCTCGGGCTGGCATGGACAAGATAGGCCGAATTGCCTCCTTCTGTGCTGTAACTTTTCTATGGTTCTAGGGCATCCAAAAGGCGCTTGACGGACGTGTCATTGGACCTAAGGGCTGCAGTCTTTTTGCCTTTCAGGGCCATGTCTTTGCAGCAGTCGTGGGCTGGAAGTACTGAGAGGTGTGCGCACGCTGGGCTCTAAATATGGCATCTGGCATGCTGAAGTGGTGAGGTGATGGCATGGCAGGCAAATAAGAACCCGCCGACCATGGAAACAGCGTGTTTCCCAGGAATGCATAATTAATGCGGCGGGTTTGGAATGAAACGGCGTGAAAAACTGCCATTCCAGCCAGTGGGTAAAACATCGTTTTACCTGCCCATTACCACACTAAGTGGAAATCTGGGATGATTCTGCCCTCAGTCTGGTATCCACTGATGTCCTTGATGGCATCTGATCTTTCACCCTCCATAAACGTGCCCAAAACTCAACCGCCTTACTCACAAGTCTTACTCACCCACCATCCTTTTTGACTTGATTGAATTCCCGTCCCTATACAGATCTCTTTATCTATCCCTTAGTCTCCTCCAAATCCCCCCTCTTGTTTTGTCTTAGTGTGGAGCCAGTTTATTAGTATTCCCTATTTATTTCTCTTTCCCAGTCCCGCTGCTTTGTACCAAATGCTATTTGCCACACTTCAGCCAACTTTCCAAATTTATTCAGCTCCCTTCAAATTTGGCTTACCTATTCCCCTTACTCAATATGGTTTCATTTGCAAAGTTAGACAGCTGTTATTTGCCTATGGGTATAAATCACTGATATACTGCGAAAAATGCATTGAACCGAGCACTGGCCTCAGTTGTACCCTTTGCCATGTTGATGCAACTTCATTTGCAAAATACCTTTTCTTATAAAGGACTTCGCCAATTTAAACTCCACCTTAGAAGAATGTGTTCTAGACCATGCCTTTCTACTTTGTGAACGAATTGCTTGTGTGGCATGGTAACATAGGCCAGAGTTTTGCACTCTCCCACTGGCAGGTTTTTTGGTTTGGGGGGGGCCTGAAAGTGAAGGGACAGGATTCCCTTTGGGTTCCCGCCTGCCCTGACCACACAGTGATTTTATGCTGGGACGGGTAAGGCCTTGGATGGGAAGTTCGCCCATACCCCAGTTGAGGCCCTTAAGGGCTGCTTCCCGCCTAGCCTCAATTTTTAGGCTACTGGGAAGATTGAGCGTCTGTGGAGGAAGCCCATAAAAGAACAGTTAGATCCTGGGTGAGAAGTGGGGGCGGGGGAGGGGTGGCGCCTCCATCAGAAGCCTCCTTCTGACTGGGAACACCTGCCTTAAGGTCCAGTGGCCTCTAGACCTCCCACGCCCCCATGCGTCACCCCCCACCCCCCCCACCCCGAGACCATGCTCCCTCGTCAGAGTGTATTTTGTTTTTAATTTTATCATCAGTATTTAAATGTATTATTTATTTCTGTTGGCAGAAAATAGACTTTAATCAAGAAACTATAAAGTTGGCAGATACAACCCATACGGAAATAGGCGATTTACCAAAGCGTGTACCAAAGGATTCTGCTCGTTATCATTTCTTCCTCTATAAGCACTGTCATGAAGGAGACTATTTGGAGTCTATAGGTATAGATTTCTTTGATAATATTGGTTCCATTGCAACCTTATATGCTTACAATGTAATTATTTGCTTGAATATGAGATGCCTGTTGCTGAATCCATGAGATAGTAACCTTCTACAATAAATAAGCAGAAATGTGCTTTTGAGGGTGTTCCTTGTAAATGTCTTTTCTTTCCAAAACTCCTCTCTCTGATTTCTATACTGAATCTTATTTAGCAGGAAGAGCATTTTGCCTTTTCTGCAGACCTCTCCTGAGCTCCTGTCAATATTACTGTCAGCAGTCGGTAGGAAGGACCTGGTGTTAGGCAGGGCTGCTTCACATTTCATCAGAAACAGCGCCATATGCATATAAGCAGTGACCAGAAGTCCTTTACCACTCCTGATGAGGATTAAACCAGGAAGTACTCATGTCTTCTATGAATAAATATTGACCAATTTTGGTTGACAGAATTAGTTGGTTTCTCTTGTGAAATTAGGATATAAAACATTTACTTTTTGAATACCATTCTATTAAGTTGATGTTAAAAACTATTTCTTGGGACATAAATATTTATCTGTCTTTCAGTGTTTATATACTCTATGCCCGGCTACACATGTAGTATTCGAGAGCGAATGTTGTACTCCAGTTGTAAGAGTCCCTTGATTGATATGGTGGAAAAACAAATAGCACTGGAAATAACTAAAAAGGTAAATCTTTCAAAATCCTTTAGTTTATTTCTCCTGGTTATTCATCTTCTTGTTATTCTTTGGCAACCAGGAAACAAACAATACAGAATATCCCAATGCTTCTTCCATCTCATTCTCTATCAAGTTTTGGTGCTGGCTCCATTTCTTTTTCTCCTAAATATATTGCAAATAGATGGTGTTCATTTTCTCCAATGGGGTCAGTCCATTTAACTGCATTGTAATCTGTCTAAATTCATTGTTCATAATGTTTGGCATTGCGCTATTTATTGAGCTGCTCAGAAAAGGATGACATTAAGTCTTAACCATGAAAAGGCTACTGATTTATTTTCAAGCCTTTTTAAAAATATCTTTTTTGCATGCTTAGATTCAACTCTGGAAATGCGGTGCTATCATCTCCTATAAACTCAGCAATTCATCCAATGGAAGGCTATCCTATTGCAAGATTTAATGACTTTGTTAGATAGGCTTACATCCAGCACTTCCTGAACATGTCAACATTAAATAAATTACCAGTGTTACTAAGTGCAAAACCAGTTAATACTAGCCTGTGGTGGGCCCTTTTGCACAAATAGGTGAAGATGTATATTCATTTGGAGTAGTAAAATTTGAATAATTGAATTGTCTTAATATTCTGTTTATTTCTGATTATACTTGTTAAGTCCAATAGAGTCGCAGTCTTGATTTTCTTTGGTGAAAATTCCACCATCGTCCTCCAATTTGCTTGTGTCTCTTATCTATTTGTACCTGCCATTTGTTTGGATGTAACATCATTAAAAATATTGATTATTGGTTCACTTTTCTATCTTCAGATTGAAATTAATGATGGCAATGAGCTGACTGCTGACTTCCTGTACGAAGAGGTTCATCCAAAGCAGCACGCACACAGACAGATCTTTGCCAAACCAAAGGGTCCTGCAGGCAAGAGGGGAATAAGACGATTAATACGGGGGCCAGCAGAACCTGAGAAAACTGACTAAAATTGCAATAATTTCCAAGGTTTTGCTTTTTTGAACATTTTTAAAAAGCTTTTTATTTAATACTAGTCTTATATATTGATGCCATTCCATGTCATTTTATTCAAATCCAGTTATAATTTTTTTTTGTGCTGTTTGTTTTGCTTACTAAGTCTGTAAGTGTTCAGTTGGACTTATTGTTGGTAGTACTTTTATTTTCACTATTTACTTTTTTCAGATTTCCAGCATTCAAACTTTTTCTTCTTGTCTTAATCCACAGTGATACTGTTCTTGTGTTCATGGTTAAAAGTTGTTATCTTTTTGAATTGATGCATTATATAGTTGACACTTGATCTGCTTTCTTGGTGTCCTTGGCATTCTTCTGTTTTGGTTAGTTCTGCAATCTGCATTTGTTTAGAGCAAACCACCAAACTGGATTTCAGTTGAGTTGTGCCAAGTTTTTCAACTTTCTTGATTAATGGAGCTTTAATGCAGTCAAATTATGCAACCCAAATAGATCTAAATAAAATTCTTAAATATTTTATACATTTAATTGTGTGGTGCTGATTGTACAGAAACTCACCTTTCTAACCATGCATTTCATATCAGTCCACATGTTGATGGTAATCCAAAACAAAAACAGAATTACCTGGAAAAACTCAGCAGGTCTGGCAGCATCGGCGGAGAAGAAAAGAGTTGACGTTTCGAGTCCTCATGATCCTTCAACAGAACTGAGTAATATTGGGAGAGGGGTAAAATATAAGCTTATAAGCTGGTTTCGGGTGGGGGGAGAGAAGTTGTGGGGGGTGGTGGTGGAGGGGTGGTTGTATGGACAAGCAAGCAGTGATAGGAGCAGATAATCAAAAGATGTCACAGACAATCAAAAGATGTCACAGACAAAGGAACAAAGAGGTGTTGAAGGTGGTGATATTATCTAAACGAATGTGCCAATTAAGAATGGATGGCAGGACACTCAAGGTACAGCTCTAATGGGGGTGGGGTGGAAAGACTAACAGGGCATTAAAGGAATAGATTTAAAAATAATGGAAATAGGTGGGAAAAGAAAAATCTATATAAATTATTGGAAAAAACAAAAGGGAGGGGAAAGAAACGGAAAGGGGGTGGGGATGGAGGAGGGAGTTCAAGATCTAAAGTTGTTGAATTCAATATTCAGTCCAGAAGGCTGTAAAGTGCCTAGTCGGAAGATGAGGTGCTGTTCCTCCAGTTTGCGTTGGGCTTCGCTGGAACAATGCAGCAAGCCAAGAACAAACATGTGGGCAAGAGAGCAGGGTGGAGTGTTAAAATGGCAAGCGACAGGGAGGTTTGGGTCTTTCTTGCGGACAGACCGCAGGTGTTCTGCAAAACGGTCGCTCACTTTACGTTTGGTCTCTCCAATGTAGAGGAGACCGCATTGGGAGCAACGAATGCAGTAGACTAAGTTAGGGGAAATGCAAGTGAAATGCTGCTTCACTTGAAAGGAGTGTTTGGGCCCTTGGATGGTGAGGAGAGAGGAAGTGAAGCGGCAGGTGTTGCATCTTTTGCGTGGGCATGGGGAGGTGCCATAGGTGGGGGTTGAGGGTAATCCAGTTTGGTTCCTTGCTGTAACTGATGTTGATGTCTGCACTAAAGTGAATGCTATTAACTTCAAACCATATCTCAACAGTAAAGAGCGAGACTTGGAAAAGTCACTTCAACTACAGGGATCAATAAGCTTTTAGTTGTTTGAAATGACAAATTAGTTATACGTTATGCATTTACATAACAAGAGTACCAATTCTTCCTGATGCAAATTAAATCTTTTGTGAAGAATCAATTCCTCATGCTAATCTGGCACTGTCAAAATTTGCAATTCAGCTTTAATCAGTTACATTGTATTATATATATTCATCTTTCAAGTTCTGCAATGCATTTTTTGTTTTGAGTATTGCTGAAAAAATAGATTTTTTTATTGAAGCTTTTCATCTTGCACTCATCAGGACAATTCACAAGAAAATAAATACCAATGTCGGAGGAAACAACCTATTTATGAGAAGAGAGTGCTGATTAGTTGGCAAGTGGACTCCCCAGGGGAGTCAAACTGCCTGGATTAAATTTCAAACAATGCTTGGCAGTTGACTGCCAGTCACCATCTCCATGGCAACGCCTCTACCAATCATAGTCCACTTGCCAACCAGTCAGCGCTTTCTTCTCATACAGTATAAATATGTTGTTTCCCCTGACATCGGTATTTTCTTGCGAATTGTCCTGATGAGTGCAAGACGAAAAGCTTTGACAGAAAATGTCAGCAATACTCAAGTTATGTACTACCAAATGACTATTTTTTTGTTTTGTTGACCCTGTAGTGGTGAGTGGTTGTGAAACAATGTAAAGTTCTAGCCTATAATTCTATCAAAATTTTATTTTCCTGAGCTTTAGGTGAGACTTTTAAACAAATGTATGCATTATTCCTCTATATCTCAGCCTTATAAAATTCAAATATCACAACAGTAATATTTAATGAAGAGATTTAAAATGTCAGAAGAGAATACTGAATCTCAAATAAATTGTGGTGTCCTTTATTTTTCTATTCAGAACATTGCACCTAATCATTGATCCAAATTTGAAAGGTTGCCATTAATTTGATCCAGATGTTTTTAACCAATATTTTCTGTGTATCAAGTAGCAACATTGACATACTGCTAGTATGGCAGTCTTGCTACCAAATAGTGTAAAAAATGTTACCATTCTAATTTCTAAATCTATGATGGATGCTATTATGTGACAAGGTGGGTAGTTTCTTGTCAAATCAGTCCTTCCTAGTTAATGCATTCCAGCTTAAAAAAAGCATTGGGTAATTCAGTAAAAGAGAAAGATAATACGAAGTGCAGGCACTTTTGTCCAAAATGGTCCTGGTTTGGCTTTTCAAGATGTCCCAAAGTGACTTACAGCCAGTGAAGTACTTTTGAAGTATTGTCACTATCGTAGTGCAAGAAATTTGCATACAGCAAGGTCCCATAAACAATAGTCAGATTTTTTTTTGGTGATGTTGGATGAGGGATAAATATTGGCAGGACACCAGGAAGAACCTGCCCTATGCTTTGAATAGTGTCATGGGCTCTTATGCCCACGTGAAGGGGCACCTTAGACAGCGATGCACTGGAGTATTAGCCAATATTTGTGCTCAAGTCTCTGGAGTGCGACTTGAACCTACAAGTTTCTGACTTAGGTGAGAATGCTGCCTGACGGAGCCAAAACTGAAACATATAATTTGAAGGTATCTCTCAAAATTTGAGAAAATTGTTATAGAATATACCATATCTCCAATTTGGAGTGTCTCTACATCTCAGAATCTTCTTCGGTTCTTTTGTCCAGGACTTGAGTGTTATAGTTAATAGTTAGTAGAAATTGTAGTATACTCCCTCTGTATCAGTGGAGACCAGTAATTTTTAAAAAGAAATTCAAACTCCCAGTTATTAACTGAAAGAATTACATGAGATTTCACATTTCAAACAAAAAACTTTATTGTACAAGAGTTAAACAAAGCAAGTAACTACACTAACCTTGTTTTGTAAACACCTATACCATATAGGCTAAACTATAAAATCTCAACAGACCACTTCCTGTTCTACTTTTTGTTTCCACCCAAGAGTTCCCCTAAACTTTAGATGATCTTGAGCGTTCCTTCACTCCTCCTAGGACCAAACCAAGGTACCACAGCTCTCATGAATTCACTTTGATTCTCCAAAATATTCCTGCTATTCCCTGAGGTATGAGACTTCTTGGGCCCCCCAGTTGCATCCAGCACCTCTCAATTGTGGACTTCCCTACTCAATAATGGGCCTCAGTGCATTCTTGCTAAGTAAGTCCAAAACAGAAACACCCTTGGAGCTGGATTTAACGTGGAGACATATTTCCTGCCTCCTGAAGGAAAAGTCGGTCTCAAGTCCACCAAATCAGAAGCCAGCTGCCCCACGCTGGGAGCAACCTTAATTGATTTAGAGTGGGACTTCCAACCCCATCTGGAAAGAAGTCCTAGAGGTTGGCCAGCTGCTTTGTAGTCCCAGCAATGCCTAGGTTGAATAGTGGTCATTGCCAGTCCCCAAGGAAGAAGTCATAGAGCGCAGACTCAGAGAAAAGTTCAGCATTTTGTAAGGCCCTGGCTAGCAGACCCCAGTGAGGGGGATGGGGTCAAGGGTGGCGGGTCTGATCTTGGCGAATTTTGGGGGGGGGGGGGGGGCGGGGGGGCGCTGGGGAAGAAGTGAAAAAAGATGGTATTTCAGAATTCAAGGCCAGTGCTAGTTGGTGCACAAGATTAATGAAAAAGTGAAATATATGACTCCATCAAAAAACTTCACAGCATCTACCACCTGAACTCAACAATAGAATCATCAAATTCCACCATTCTGTTGTTCAACATTGAGGGAAGAATGCATATTGATCAGCCTGCATTGGAAATATGTTCATGGGTGAACTTCGATATGCCAGCAAACTAAACTGTTACTGAGATTAGTGAAAAACCTTCCTTGTAAAGACTAGCCATGCATACACACTGTTCACAGTCATTCCATCTTGTATGATGGCATAAATTAAAGCTGATGGTAATATTCAAGTGTAAAGCTAGTCCCAAAGGGAAATTTCAGGAAGGTGTTGTCATGCATGTTCATGAGAAAAGCTAAATAGATGAAGGCAGTTGCAAGAAATGGATTAAAGAAATATAGAATATGAAACTGGGGGACTACTCAAAGAAAAAAGTTTGCTGATCTGGGACATTTTCAAATCTCACTTTGTCGATGGTGTAAGCTATGATGTGAGATTAACCAAAACTGGCGTGGTAGTTATTGCTGGAGGAGTGTTGTTCAGCCTTTGTATGTGCGTACAGATAAACCTATCGAGGATAGTGTTACAGACAGGAGGGTGGGGTTTAATTTAAACAGCACTAATTTCTCCTCTCACCACCCATCCATAAACAAAAAGGTGTTTTTGATTTGCTTCCCCCTTTTTATAAGTGTGGTATATTTCCCAACCCCTCGGTTTTTGTGTGATCCAATTTCTATTAATAACCCCACAGCAAACCCGAGATAGGATGAGCTCAAAGAGTTAGTTTATTGCACACACTTAAATGCGGGAGGGCGGGTAGCAACATTGCCCCCTTTACATTCATACAGTAAAAGAGGGATAGAGAAAAGATTCACGTTGCAGAGACCACAGAGGAACGAAATGGTGTTTCATGCAGGCTGGAAACTGATGCTGTATAATTCACTTTTCCAGTGGATTTGACTTAACACGATGAAATAGGCATGCAGAGATGAATCAGTTCTGTTTAGTATAAATAGTGTAAATGGGACCAGATATTCAATCTTGGAAGAGTCCCTTTCTGTGATGCTGCTAATTAGATGGACATGCCGGTATGTCCTGTACACAATAAACAGAACAAATCCAATCTGGAAAATTACTCTCAATCATCAGTAAAGTGATGGAAGGGGTCGTCAACAGTGCTCTCAAGTGGCATTTGCTCAGCAATAATCGGCTCACTGATGCTCAGTTAGGGTTCCGCAAGGATCACTCAGCTGCTGACCTCATTACAGCCTTGGTTCAAACATGGACAAAAGAGCTGAACTCCAGAGGTGGAGTGAATGTGTCTGCCCTTGACATCAAGGCAGCATTTGACCAAATGTGGCATCAAGGAGTCCTAGCAAAACTTGAATCAGGGAGAAATCTGTCCATTAGTTGGAGTCGTACCTAGCAAGAAGGAAGATGATTGTGGTTGTTGGAGGTCAATCATCTAGTTTTAGGGCATCAATGCGGGGTTCCTCTGGGTAGTGGCCCAAATATCTTCAGCTGCTTCCTCAATGACCTTCCTTCCATCATGCGGTCAGAAGTGGAGATGTTTGCTGATGATTGCACAATATTCAGCATCATTCATGACTCTTTAGATATTGAAGTAGTCCATGTCCAAATGCAGCAAAATCTGGCCAGGCTTGGGCTGACAAAATGGCAAGCAATGACCATCTCCAACAAAAGAGAATCTAACCATCACCCCTTGACATTCAATGGCATTACCATTGCTGAATTCCCCACAATCAACATCCTGGGGTTATCATTAATCAGAAACTGAACTGGACTAGCAGGTCAGAGGCTAGGAATCCTGCGGCAAGTAACTCACCTCCTGACTTCCCAAAGGCTATCCACCATCTACAAGGCACAAGTCAGGAGTAAGATGGAATATACCCTCCTCTTGCCTGGATGAGTGCAGCTCCACAACACTCTCACTCAAAAAGCTTGACACCATCCAGGTCTTTGCCCAGTTTTTAAAATTTTATAAGTAGCCATGAAAATATCAATGTCTACTTTATAAAAAATATACAGGGTGAGGTCTTAGTCTCCTCCTAATAGTATCCGAAAGATGTGGAAAAATTGGATATCAGAAGGCAAAAGCATTCACTAAAGGCAGAAATATGCAAGTACCATCTCTAGCAACATTGTCCAATGAGCCATTGATGCATGGAATGAACTTGATCCCGATATTATCAAAAAACCAAAATGTGGAATATTGAAAGCGCTCAAAGGTACTGAGGACGATTACTTGTGGAGTGATCATACCGAGGTTACCGGTATGACCAACGGTGATTATGATGATGAGAAAGATCCAAATGATAATGTTATACAACCAGGCTATTGGGACAAATTGCTCGGTGATTCAGGTAGTGATCGGTCTGATTTCAAAGGGTTTCATTGTGAAGTTTTGTAGTTAATTCATTATGGTATATATTTACATTTTGTTGGATGAAATGTATGTTTGTAATGTTATAAAATAAACAAATGTTAGGGGGAATTACTCTGAATGCTTTAACATTGTTGGTTTTTATTTTATTCCATTGCAACGGTCTTTCATGGGCCCAAATCAAGCACACATGTCAATCCCTCAAAAACATTACCCAAGTAAAAGTCGACCTTCTGACTTATGGCCTAAGAAATTTGACTTTTACATCAATGTAGACAGTGTGCTTCTCTCCATTTTGAAGCAGCATCCAGCTAAGATCAGAAAGGAAACTTTTCTTTCCAATAAGTTGCCTGCTGGTTACAGATTTCGCACATAGGTTTTATAGTATTCTCATGCCATATTTAATGAAAATTCTCTTGTCGGAAAATATGACAGTCTTACATGAACTGTGGTTAATCCTTAGTGGCTGACTAAATAGAAATTATATATATTTGATTAGGGCAGATAAGGGTTAAAATTTCATTTTGATTAGACATTAGTTCATTTGTTTGCAATAAAATCTAGCTATTTAATGCGCCATCGATTTTATTCATGTTAATTTATAACAGTTGAAGATAAAATCTACTTGTGAGGCAACTGACTTACTTTAAGATTTATAAAGCATATAGAAATTTTCACAAATACTAATGTATGAAAATTTGATAACCAAGGCTAGCAGTATTTCTCAGTTTTGTATTACAAAATAAATGTAAGTATGCATACACGACTATCATGGATTATAAACTGAAAATCTGTTGCACTTTGTTTTGCAAATAATCTGGCACATGTAGTCTGATGTCCAACATGATGTAAATGAAATAAATATTTCACTAGTCAACATCTCAATTCTCCTGGTGTTGCAATCTTTTTAGAGGAAGCTTAAAATTCTAAATTACAGCTGGGCTTACAATGAATTATGAATAAATTTTTATGTACAGATTAAATCACTGTCTAGGCTTGCATACAAAAAATGGCTACATGGCTAAAATACCTATAATTCTGACAACATTATGCTTACTAATTAGTGCTTTCAGGAGATTTGGGAAGTTGGGCAATTGCAAATACCAGCGTGCACCACTCAAGTCTAGGAGAGCTCAGATTTCTAATATTAGAAAAGAACTGACCAATCAGTCTGTTATTTTCCAGCACTAGGAATCTGAAAGTTGTATAGTAAGCCACCAAAGTACTGTTTAAATTCACAAGTTTTAAAATTTTTGTAGTGGTCCCAAAGGAATACTAAATAAAATTAATTTGTGTAATGGATAAGTTTATCATGTGTAAAGATCACAGTGATTGTTAATTTTGTTTTCACTTCTTAGCAGTTCAGTGAGGAAGTATAATCACAGTATAGGCCTGAATTTTTCCTGCGTCGGGCGGGCTCAGCGGGAGCGGTCGTGAAGCTGACCGCCACCCGCGATCGGCTTCGTGCCGCCGTTTTACACGGGCGGGCCAATTAAGGCCCGCCTAGCGTAATAAGCGAGCGGTAGCGCTCAGCGCTGCCTGTGCAGACGGGGGGAGAAGGGAGAGTCGGGGCCAGCACTCTTTCGTGTATGTGCGCAAAAGAGGACTTCAATCTCCGAGGCAGCTCCGTGCCTCAGGAAGACTGTAGCGGTTTTTAAAATTTTTTTACACACATTAAAAATTTAATGAAACATGTCCTCTCATGTGACTGTGTCACATTAGATGGGACATGTTTTTATTTTTCATATAAACTTTTTATTTAAGTTGTAAAAGCTTTAGGAAACCTCATCCTGCTCATGGATGAGGTTTCCAAAAAAACGTAAAGGCCGCTTGGCCTTTTCGCCTGCCCGCCAACTGTAAGGTTGGATGGGCAGCGTAAACTTTAATTAATTCGTTAATGGCCTTAATAGGCCTATCAGTTATTGGCGGGCAGGCGCGCAGCAGACTCCGGCGTGCACCCATTAACGAAACATCGCGATAATGTCAGGATGCATGCCTGAATTGTTCTTAAGATATGATACAAAGAATATGTGGACCTACAAACAAATAAACACACACACACGTTTACTCCAGAATACTGTAGCTAACAAGGTGCAAAGTTTGTACTGCGCGCTGAATAACACGTTTGTTGCAAGCAGTTTTAGAGGGTCCAAGCTTCATCTCATTACGAAACAACTGAAGAAATCTCTTGTAATGAATCATATACCTGCAAACAGCATTAAAAATATTGCATTAAAAGTAGCGTAAATATTTAAAACATTTGTACAACTGCAACCTGCATAGATATATCAAAGCCACAAACCATTGTAATATCTGGTCTCTTATTCTTCTTTTCATTTAAACACTGACTTGCAGTTAAATACATTTTCTCAATTGCCACAGAGTCCCAATCCTCCATCTTTTTGTCAATATAATCTTCAACAGACATTTCTTCATCATCAATTTCTTCTTTGATATCAAGCTTTAGGATTAAAGATAAAGTGTAAATCAGATCTCATTTCTAATTCTTTTACAAAATTCTGTCAACCTCTTCACTATGCAAATGAAATTTGATACTTATAAGTGTTGGTTATAGGTTATCATTAGGTTAATGTATTTAAATCCTTAAATTAACTCATTTCTGCAAGTATGCTGCTGCTCTATACTCGATTGCATCGGAATTTGATTTTTTACCATGTAGAGGGAGGAATAAAAGGGAGGGCGGGGGATGGAACTTTTTAATTTTCCCCACCTAGACATCAATTCTATTAAGCTGCATTGGTGCCCCTTCATTCCTATAAATGGAAATACAAGAATGTTGCATTACCAATAATTGGGGATCACGATGTTCATCAACTGGTGGAAGTCCTGATATTATTTCTAGTAAGACCTGTATGCACAAGCAGAAAGGCACAGTGAGTCATATTTTTCACAAGTTATCCTGAATATTTAAAAACTACAACAGCCGGCGATACTGATGGTTTCTATCAGGCTGTGAGGGGTTGGCGGGTCTCGCCCGTCAGTCAGAAATTCTGCAAGGAACCCTGTCAGTTCCATGGAAGGGGTCCTTCAGACACTTAAGTGCCCAGTGTCGGGCCTTTTCCCGATGCTGGTCCCTTGACCAGGCACAGGTTGCTCCTGCACCCCGCCACCATCCCCCTGACCCCCAGGAGGCCACTGGCAATACTGAAATGCCTTGATATGTTTTTCTAAGTGCAGTAATCAACTAATTGGAAGTCGAGGCAAAAAGAGGAGTGGAGGCTAAACATTTGGTCAAAGGGTTTGGTTTTAGAGAGGATCTTAAAGCAAGTGAGGAGACTTGAAAGGGCTAATGGAGGGGGTTCCTACTGCCTAACTGCCACAATCTGAAGTCGTGATCCCTGAAGGTGAGGTGAAGGTCAGGGGAGCATTGAAGTAGTGGAGTCTGGACATAAAGTGTGGCTGAGGGTTTTAGGAGCAGGAGAGTGAAAACAGGAGCAGTAGCAGAAATAGTGGTAATTTTGATGGGGTCAGAATATCAGCTCAAGGTCTAATATGACAGCAAGGTTGTGAATAATCTGGTTCAGCATAAGACCATAGTCAAGCTCAGTGGCAAGAGTACAGAGCTCGTAAAATGCCTGAACGTAGTCACTTCAGACTTCCTAATGTTTAACTGGAAGAAACTGCAGATCATCCAAGACTGGATGGCAAACAGTCTTGACAAGATTGAGATTGACAGCTTGCATGTCATTAGTGTACATGAGACCTGACACCATGAATGTGGATAATGTTGCCAAGGGGCAGCAGTAGATAAGGAAATGGAGGAGGCCAAGGATTGAATTTTGAAGACTCAGAAAATAACAGCGCAGTGCTGGGAAAAGAAGCAAAGGCTTGAATTGTACAGGGTATGATCAGATAGGTATGGGTGAAAACAAGCGAAGGTAGTCCAATGCAGCTGAACAAAAGATGAAAGGCATTGGAAGTGAATGTTTTGGGAAATTTAGTTAACTGCAGAGAGGACAAGGAGGGATAATGCACCATGATCAGCTAGTTTAGTTGTTTCCTTTTTCTGAAACTTGAACGTGGCTCTTAAACTCCATCTTTGCTTAATGCCAATAATCAAATGTTCAGTGAATAATTTAAATTAATAATATTCAGACAATGTGTGGATTTTCCTGACTCTGTCCAGACATGTTTGGACAGGTCTTCTGTCCCCAGTCTCTGCTCCAGCCCAGTTTTCTGGGTTGAAGTTCATCAGGAATTTGTGTTGGGCTTCTGGCCAAGGAAGCAGAAGCCTGCCAATGACCCTCAGGAAAATCAAGGATATGCCGTTTTTTGGCATAGAACATGGGAAAATCCATTCATATAAGTATGAGGTTTATTATTAACTTAAGTTTTCTGAGACATATGCTTCAACATTTTGCTAACTGGAGAAAACTTTACTCATTCAGGTCTCAGGAGAATAACCACAAGTACTTACTATGCCAAAGCTAAAAACATCTGACTTTGATGTAATTTCCCCACGCATTGCCTCTGGAGCCATGTATGCAGTTGTGCCCACAATTTTCTCAGTTAACATTGTTTGTGTTAAATGTGATGATGCTCGAGTAAGTCCGAAGTCTGAAATTTTAGGAACAAATGTAGCATCCAACAAGATATTTGCACTGAAAGACAAAATGACCAGCAAAAAATCTTTGAGGAACTAAATTTATGCAAGAAAGACAGGTTTCAATGTCTTGGCAATTACACATGCTATATAAATTTCTTTTGTTTTTCTGCTCTTTGTATATTCTTAAATACTTTGCCTCAGAAAGAAATACAGAATGGGAACTTAGACCCTGAAAATTCCTGTATTCAGCATGTAAGGGCACATCTGGAGTGAGCAAAGTCCTTTGGCTATGGAAATGGCAACAGGTTATCTCCCTGCTGAAACTTATGGTGGAATTTCCTGTATGTCCTGGGGCAGCATGCTGTTGAACTGTTAAAGAAGACAGGATCAGTGAAATGGCATCACTTGTCAGAATTCCCACCTCCAGTGCTCCCAATGGGAAGCAAGAGGCAGGTGTACAGTTCTACTATCAGCAGAAGTGAAGCCTACAAGTGTGTTCTAGGTCACTTACATGAGCTGAAATACTCAGGAACTGCATACTTGGCTCTAATGAAATTAACCTTCTTATAAATGGGCAAATTTCAAGTTTGGACTGAAGTCTTTGATCAGACCTGCTATTTACCCACAAGTGGCTGTTTAGCATTTCATTTTGCATCCCTTTCCCGAATTGTACCAGTACTGCAATAGATGCAAATTGAAGGAGATTTAATGAGGTCAGGGAATTTCTTCTTGGGCAAACAGAAAGTCCCATTCTTCCATTATTAGGCAGTAGAGTAGGATAATTGGCATTTAGGCCCAAGGGTATTCAATGCAGTTTATATACTAAGATAAAAAGCAAAATACTGCGGATGCTGGAAATCTGAAATAAGAGCAGAAAATGCTGGAAAAACACAGCAGGTCTGTGGAGTGAGAAACAGAGTTAACAATAAAGACAGGGAAAAGCAGCCACAAAAAGCTTCATTACAAATGTGTGGAAACCAGCAAAACATTTCTTACCATTCATCTTCTTCAATTTTTTCCCCTTCTTGCATCCATCTCCTATGGGAGATGGACACCTCCACAGATGCCAAAGCATTCTCAAGCTTTATATGAAAAAATCCTTCCAGCCACGCTTACTCCCCTACTATAGATAGTGTGTGGGGCCGTTTGCCACCTGTGATCGGCTGCACGCCGCCATTTTATGTGGGCCGGCCAGTTAAGGCCCGCCCAGCATAAAACGCGTTCCATAGCACTCAGTGCTACCTGAATGGGCAGTGGGAGGAGGGAGAGTCGGGGCCTGCGCTCTTTCGCGCATGAGTGCGAAAGAGCGCAGCAATCTCCCTAAGGCACAGAGCTGCCTCGGAGATTAAGTACATATTGAAATTTTTTAATAAAGAAAGAGAAAGATTATTTAGACATGTCCCCTCATGTGACAGTGTCACATTAGTTGGGACATATTTGTCAATTTAGCAAAATTCATTTATTGATTTTATTAAACCTTCGGGAAACCTCATCCCACCTGTGGATGAGGTTTCCTGAAAAACGCGAAGGTTGGACGGGCAGCGCTGTTAATTATCTAAATTACTTTTTCTAATGACCTTAACAGGCCTTTGACAATTCAGTGGGCGCGCAGCTGCCTCTGGTGCACGCTCGCCGAGCAAAATATCCAAACGACACGCGATGATGTCGGGACCCATACCCAACATCAGCGCGCATCATTTTGCACGTCAGCGTGACGGGCCTGCCCCACATGCCAACGGCAATATTCTGGCCGTAATAAATTATAGTTGTTTCTCCCAATCCTCATTTTGTTTAAAATTGCTATATATGTCAAACCAATTTCTATGAATAGTTAAACAACTTTTTCCTCTGCAATGTTACAGTGGGACAGAAATAATTGCAAATGGTGAAGTGGGATGTTATTAATTTGTTAATACTTAAATACTGGTTAAAATGGCTTTTCTTTCCAAAACCTTTAATGGAGCTTCAACTAGACCAGTGAATGAGTCCATTATGATGGAAAGGTTCTAATCACCAATAGTTTCTTAAGTTGTTTGACTAGTCTTTTTAAAACACAATTACATGAATGACATTACATATCCTGAGTACAAAATATGAAGTGCAAGGAAACAATAGAAACATTCAAGGTATTCTTTACCTTTTAACATCACGATGGATATGATTATTTTCATGCAAGTATTTTAATCCATTTGCTGTACCCTGAGCAATACTGCATCTTGCATTCCAAGAAAGTGGAGCTGTGTTATCCTGAAGAAGTTTCAAAATTAGCCAATTTATTGCTGAATTGTATATCATAGAGTGTTCTATTTAAGAAAAGCTCTTGAAAATAAAGATAACAATATTTTTACTGTTACAGAGCACAGTTGTACCTACCAGGCATGCTAATCTGTCTAGTAATGACCCATTAGGCATGTAGGCATATACCAGGCAGGGGTGTTCCCCATCATTGGAAAAACCAAGTAACTCAACCAGGTTTTCATGTTGAAGTCTATAAACATATCACAAGGTGGTTATCATTAGATTAAACAGTATACTTCCAGACTGACTGGTATAAACTTTTTCTAAAAGCTACATACTTTGCCAAAGTTTTAATTTCTTGACTGAACTGAAGTTTCAGCTCTCCCATACTGACATTACGCTGATCGAGTGCCTATGTACAAAAAATAAACTAATTAAAATGCTGTTTTATAACCAGTAATTGAATTATACATGCCATCTCTGTTGAGCACTGATTTTCAGAAATACCACATACTAAATGTTTAAGCAAAATAAACATGTACACAGTATAATATCAAAGATTTCAGCAAGTCACTATAGTTAACTAAATAGAGGTTGGTTACTTAAGACAACAACCTTTACAATGAAAGATCTCCAATATTTCAGAGGCTTTACAGAAACTTATAAATAAGAAAGCGAGCAGAAGTAGTGACGGATGAGGCACTGAAAAGGTTATTTTTGTATTTCATTAAGACAGATTATATTCACTATGTCAGTGAAAAGTAAACTTTCCTTTACAATGAGCAGCTTAACTCAGTTACACCTGTGTTATTTGATAATTTTACTGGCATTGGTTGAGGGATAAATAATGGCCAGGGAACCAGTGAGAACTCCCTGCTCTTCTTTGAAATAGTGCCTTGGAATCATTTACATCCATCTGAGACGGCAGGCTGGGACCTCTATTAAATCGCTGATCCAAAAGATGCACTTCTAACAATGCAGTGCTCCCTCAGTACTACAATGCAGTCCCAGCCTAGCTTATGTGCTCAAGTGCTGGAAGCGGGACTTGAACCCGCCATCTTCTGACCAGGAGGTAAGAGTGCTACTGCTAAATCAAGGCTGACACCGACAGATGCAGTTAGAAGGGAATTGATGGGAAGGACACTTCCTTCTCTGAAGTAAGTTGACTTTTCTTACACCCGTGCATTCCATTTTGTCCTCTTCTTCCTTCAAGTAACTGGTAAAGCCTTTGTGTAAAGGGGCACCATGCAAATAACAATGACTAATCCCAAATTGAGAAACATAAATGAGAAGAAAACAAAATTAGATAAAAGCTTACTGACTAAAGATGAAACTACATTTAGATTGCAGCTGTAACTTACTGGCTAATATATAAGGGCCACTCAGCAACTATCTATACCCAATTCATACAAGCAAACTCTGAAAGTGGTATAATGCATGAAAAAAGTCAGTGTTGTTACTTCTATGCCTTTCAGTTGAGATGTTAAACTGAGGCCCTGTCTGCCCCCTCAAGTGGATGTAAAAGATCCAGTGGCACTATTTTGAAGAAGAGCAGGAGAGTTATCTCCAGAAATAATTTCACCCCTCTCCTAATTTAACTCAGTTCTGTTGAAGGGTCATAAGGACTCGAAACATCAACTTTATTCTTCTCCGCCGATGCTGCCAGACCTGCTGAGTTTTTCCAGGTAATTCTGTTTTTGTTTTGGATTTCCAGCATCCGCAGTTTTTTGTTTTTATCTCTGAGTTATCTCCAGTGTTCTGACCAATATTTATCTTTCAATCAACATCACTCAAACAGATTATCTGGTCATTATCACAGTGCTGTTTGTGGGGCCTTGGTGTGCACAAATTGGCTGCCGCATGTTACACATCACAACATGCCTACACTTCAGAAGTACTCAACCTGAGGCTGTGAAAGGTGTTATATCAATGGAAGTAAGTCAATTAGTCAGCCTTCTTTCCTTTCTCGGTCCTATTAGAAATGGAAGAACCCTGGTCTTTTGTGGATTTAGAAATTTATGAAGGAGAGAGATGAGCTTTATGGTTTATGTATCAGGGAGGTCTGGAGGCATGATTCCCCCCAACCCCTGGAAATTGAGATTTTTTTCAAAAATACTTTAAGATGCAAGAAAATTTTACTTAGGCAAAGGGCCTACATCTTTAAAATAAAGCTTTCACTTTTAGTTTTAACACAATCTATCCATTAGGATTTAATACATTTTAGTAATAATGCCAGCATTTTAATTAACCTAAACATCAAAGGGACATAGCATCACTATTATTTTGTGTTAGAAATAAAGGCAGAAGATCATTAATTTGCTTTTGTTGTCCTTTGAAATGGACTGCGACCATCCATCTAAAGTGGACTTGTCAGTCTTTTTGTAAGGCTTCCTTTTTGTTACACAATGGTTAACTGCTGTAATTCAATGACATGAATCCAGTATAAAATACTGTAGCTGCCTGGGTACAAAGTATGAGATATTAAAGCTATTACCCCTCATGTGCCACTTAATCAATAAACTATGTGCAAAAATTACTAACTTGCCTCCATCTCCTTGACTGCACTAATTTTAATTTTGATGATCCTGTGGTGGAGCACACAAGCACTCCTCTCCCAAATGCCCCACATCTGCCAGCAATGTTGAAAGGAGGGAAAGAAGGTTGCATTTTCATCACTCCACCATTGGCAGCCAAATATTCAGCTGTCTGGGCCCCAAACTTTGTAATTCCCCCCAAACTTCTCTGCCTCTCGACCTCTCTCTCAACTCCTCAAAAATGCTTAAACCGACCTCTTTGACCAAACTTCTTGTCAGCTCTCTTAATATTAGTGGCTGGTGTTGAATGTTGTGACGTGATTTGGTATTTTACTACGTTAAAGGCACAATATAAATCCTTGTCATTGTTGTTTACAAATATTGCAACAGAAGGTAAAGCAGAGGTGACCTGAATTCAGATACTGTCGTTCCATGTGGTTTAGTAGCACTACATTTCAACAGACAAACTAAGCCTAAAAACAATTTAAAATTGGTACTGCAAATTCTATATTCTGCACATTATGACCAAGTAATTAAATATATATAAAAAAAGAATTCTGAAAAGAAGGATGAAAAGGAAGCAATATTATAGTCTAGTAATCCACAGAGTTAGCTAAATTACATCTTGCCGTACCACTGCACTTCCCACTCAATTCCCTATTCTTAGAATCTTAAAGTTCACGTCAAAGGGCGACAACATACTAAAAATTGGTACAACTTCCAATATGTCCAACTCCCACTCACGGGGGGAGGGTGGAAGAGAGAGGAACAGGGACCAATGAATACACCCCATAATACAAGGCATCTTCTTTTTGCACGTGTGCTGAAAAATCACAAGTATAGAACAGAGACTTGTAATGTTTTATGGGATGATTTAATATGCTCCAAAATAAATGCAGTACTGCAGAGAGTGAATCGAACAGAGCTCAGAAACACTACTTGCCCTAGTGAAACACGACCAGTTGGCAACTATGGAAAACTTCCTATGCCTCTTTGCACAGATTAAGGTCATTCAGCCCCTCGACCCTGTTCTGCCATTCAATTATTTCACAGCTGATCTGATGCACTTATCAATTTTTTAAAAAAATGTCCATCTCTGTCTTGAAAATATCACTTGATTGCAACAATGGCCTTTTGGGGGAAAGAGGATTCTACATCTCCACTTCCCTATGTGTGAAAAAGTGCTTCCTGATTTCACTCCTAAATGGCCCAGCTCTAATTTTGAAGTTGTTTCATCCAAAAGATGGTATGTCTGACAATGCGACACTCCCTCAGTGCCACATTCAGGTGCTGACTTAATTTTTGTAGATTATAGAGTGGGATTTGAATTCATGGCTTTGATTCAGAGGTAGGAATGTCGCCAATTGAGACAAGATGGCATCAATGAATAATCAGAATCATTGGGCAGAATTTTGCCCTTGTCGGGTGGGCTTGGTGGGGGCAAGCGAGGGCAAGTGGGAGCGGCCACGAAATGCACCGCCACTCACGATTTCATGCTGGCGGGCCAAGGTGACTGGGGAGATGCCAGCTGTGACACTGGTCACTCCCTCCTAGGCGGGGCCAGCACAGGCTCCACTGGCCAGAGGACAACTGCCAAGGTCATCAAGGCCAACAAGGAAGCAGAGTCAGCAGGCTGTCTCCAATGCCTGTGTCAGTGAGGGGGGAGCACCTAGGCGTAGCACCCGTAAATGTAAGTTTAAAGCACCTTAAACACAAGAGGAACTGGTCATGGGTGATCTTTTGTTCTCCCATCTTTTCTTCTTTTTTATATTAAATGGTGTGACCATTGACACCTGACATTGTTCTGTTCATAATCTGAGAGTGCCAACATTATATTACATTTGCTTGTGTTATTGGCCTGAGTATGCTTCATTTATTTTGTAGGTGCAGGGTACACCAGTGTTTAATGCCGGATGTGGGTGGCTCGAAACTTTATTGCACAGGCATTGAGTGTATCTTGGAGCCAAAGGGAAAGGGTTATTTCTGAGATCCAGGACAGTGGTGGCAGCCCTGGCACGAGGTGATGGTGCTTATTTGGCAGCCTAGCTGAAGAAGTATTGAATTGAGGCGTCCCTGTCTACCTGGAGGTTACCGAGGTCTGGATCCACGCCCTCAGCGCTCTCCTAACCATGCTCCTCTTCTGACTCACTACTGGATTCATCATCACAGCCTCCCCACCTTTGGAGCTGTGACAAGATCCTCTTCCTCCAGTGGGTCCCCCCTTGCCAGTGCCAGATTGTGGAGAGTGCAACATGCAACCATTATCAGTGACACTCGCTCTGGGGGGTATTGCAGTGCTCCCCCTAAATGGTCCAGGCATCAGAAGCACATCTTGAGAAAACCTGTGGTTCTCTTCACCACCGCCCTTGTGGAGGCTCCTGTTGTACTGCTGCTCGGCCTCTGTTCTTGGGTAGCAGAGAGCCGTCATGAGCCACCTTTTCAAGGGATAGCCTTTGTCACCCAGCAGCCATCCATCCAGTCGGGCTGGAGCACTGAACAGCCTCGGCACCTGGGAGTGTCTCAGGCGTCATGGGAGTTGCCAGCTTGCACAGACTTGCAGAATCTGCATCTTGTGGTCACTCACTATCTGCACGTTCATGGAGTGGTATCCTTTCCTGTTAACGAAGGCACCCAGCTGACCTGCTGGTGCCCTGATGGCCACAGTTGATGACATCCTGTATGCGGGAGAACCCAGCAATCACTACAAAGTCTCTGATTCGCTCAGCCTGGCTAGACTCGTCTGTACAGAAATGAAGGAAAATCAATAACTGCCTGAACAGATCTTCTGTCACCAGCTTGACGCAACTGTGGACAGCTGATTGGGAGACTCCACACAGATCCCCCACTGACCCCTGGAAAGAGCTGTTGGCATAGAAGTTGAGGACCATTGTGACCTTCAGAGCCATTGGCAAGGGTTGTCCACCCACACAGTCAAGTCACTGTCTCCCTTGAGAGGCGGAGCCTCCTTCGGCATTGCACCTCGGACATATTGAGGTAGCTGCATCGCCGCCTGTAAACCCTGGCAGCAGGATAGTGGTGTCTTCTGCGGCCCCTTCCACCTTGGGCCTGCTGGCCCTGCGCCCCTTGTGCCTGCGCCTCTCCTCCCACAGGTCCCTCCCCTGAAAGGTGCATCGGGACACCTGGCCTCCTCTTCCTTCCACCCCTCTCTTCCACCTCAGAGGAGGTGCCTCCAGCGGAGACCACAATCCCCATTAGGGTAAGGGAAGGCTGTCTGATATCTGGAAGGGTCCACATGGTCCGAAATCTCAGGGGACCTTGGAGACAGCAATGAATCCTGAAATGACGCATGTAAATGATAAAAATGAAGACCCAATCGGAGATGAAGCTGCCTAGTACCGAGAAACCACCATCAGCAAACTATCTCCAAAACACCTCACTACTCACACTGGAAAAGCTGCTGACCCATTTTATCCCACCCGTGGATGAGATTTTGCAAATTGTGGGCTGCCTATTTCACCTGTGTGATGAGCAAAAAAAAAACTGCACAGGCAACGTTAAATGACTGTCAATTAAGGACCTTAACTGGCTTCTTAATTAATAGTGGGCGACTCCCACGTGCACCTGCTGACCAAAATATCGCGGGAGTGCGTGATGATGTCGGGACGCTCATTCAGAAAACTCTGCCCATAGAATAGCTACAGTGCAGGAGGAGGCTATTCAGCCTGTTGTGTCCATGCTGGTTCTCTGTAAGAGCAACTCGGCTAGTCCTCGTCCCTAACCTTTTCTCCAAAGCCTTGCACATTTTTTCTCTTCAGATAATTATCCAATTCCCTTTTGAAAGCCAAAATTGAATCTGCCTCCAGAGGCAGTGCATTCCAGAACCCAATCACTCACTGTGGGAAAAAAAGCTTTCCTCATGTTACTTCTGTTTCTTCTTCCAATCACCATAAATTGGTTTCATTGGTTCTTGACCCTTCCACCAATTGGAACACTGTTTCCCTATCTATTCTGTACAGACCCCTCATGATTTTGAACAACTTTATCAAATCTAATCTCAACCTTCTCCTCTCCAAGGAGAATAACCTCTAGCCTCTCCAATCTATCCATGTAACTGAAGTATCTCATTCTGGGAACCATTCTTGTAAATCTTTTCTGAACAGTCTCCTATGCCTTCAAGTTCTTTATAAAGTGTGGTGCCCAGAATTGGACATAATGGTCCTGTTGAGAGACAGGCCTAATTGTATTGTACAGATTTCTTGCGTAATTAACAAATTATTCTTCTTGAATTAATGATTAGCCATTAGCCTAACCAACCTGCACCTTGAGCATAATACTATAACATTTTAAAATGTGCAACAGAAAATAAAAGGTGCATGCAGTTAAATTAATACTCACTGCTGTCAATTTTTTCACAGCCACCATTCTGCTATTTATGTAGCCTCTGTAGACAACTCCAAACCCTCCCTCACCAATCTTACTGCCACCGCCCTCTACTGGACGGTCATCAAAGTTACCAGTCCTCTGCATCAACTCATAATAGCTGAAATTGTGAAGACAATCTGAAAGACAAATTTCAAAAAATGTTAGTAACGTACCAAAATGATAGAACATTACCATTAAAAAAAAAATCTAATTTAATACAATCCCTTTTTTCTGAACCTTGGTTTTATCTTCATTTCACCACATTTTAAGTTTGCAAAAGATATTAGACTTCATGGGTCTGAACCTCCTCTGAGTGGCAATCAGAGAGAGATTGCCACGCTGCTCCTAGTTTTTTTACCTTAATTTTTTTCCATCCTGCCTCGCCCAACCTTCCAATTCAGGCCAGGTTAGATCGGGTAGAGCAGTGCGTCCCAGGGCCTAGCATCGAAGAGCAGCTCTGTTGAAGGAAAGGAGACCATGCCCTCTTTTGTACGACACCAGGTGCTGTAAACCAGGTAAGTTTAAAGTTCCAGCTGAGTTTAAATGTCTTCGACAGGCCAGGGACAAAGGTGTCTGAGCTAAGTGGGGGCTTTGGTTTTGGCTGGGGGGGGGGGGTGGAGGTCAGGACTCAGGGAGAGGGGGTCGGGCCTTGGGCGGGGTGGGAGGGTTGGGCCTCAGGGGTCAGGGGGAATGGTTGAAGGGGGCTTAGGTCAGGGGGAAGGGGGCAGGTCTGGTTATGGAGGAGGGCGGGAGAAGTGGGTGACAGTCAGGCCTGGCAGTGGTTGAGAAGGGTTGGGGCGGTGGCGGGGAGAGAAGAGTCCTTGTGGGGTAGGGGGAATCCTGTGGGATGGGGAGTTCCTGTCAGTGGGTGTAGTCCCTCGGGGGTGGAGGGAGTCCCCATGTGTGTGTGGGGGAGTTGGGGGTAGGGGTGGTGGGACACCCCTGGGAAGTTGGGTGCTGTGGGAGTCATGTGGGAGGTGGTGGGGTAGTCAAGTGGTGGGGGGAGTTCCCTGAGGGTTTGGGGTGTGGCTGAGTCCTGTGGGGGGTCGGTCTGGGTCTGTGCAATAATTATCCAGAAGTTAGAAGAGGTTTTGATTCTTATAACAACATTTTCTGGGTAGCTACTGGTGTAACCCAGTTGGAACCATCCAAAGTGTGCGATTTAAATCGCATTTTCAGATGGTTTCCACGGCAGGGCAATTTCCCAGGGGAAGTCTGCACTTCTGGGCAATTGCCATGTAAACTTTACCTGGGAACTTCCAAAGGGGATTCCCCAGCACATCTTTGGGGTACACCCTCAATACGACTCTCTGGAGCTCGTAAGTTATGACCTCATGTATATTATAAATATGTGATATTAATTTTGATATTCAACTTAGCACTCAAAGAATATGACGGCTTATACACAATTGGTGAATTTAGATATAAACAGAAAAATTGAAAAAATATTTACAAAGTTTTTCAAATGAGTTTGGAGCCATTAAATATTGTTGCAAAACACTACATTCTTAATTGTGCTGCTGCCAGAATTTCAGCAGTGATATTTATAATTGTCAGTGGTACATAATGTTGGGCAGAATTTCCCCCCCACTGAGGGGGGGAAGCTCAGGAGCGGGGGCGCACCGCCATTTTAAGTGGGCGGGCCAATTAAGGCCCAATCAGCGTGACATCCGCCAGGAAACGTTATGCGCTCCCTGTGCAGGTTGGGGACGGGGGGGGGGGGGGGGGGGGGGGTGATCGGATTCCCTAAGCCGGGAGTGTGCTCTTTCGTGTGAAAGAGTGCACTCATCTCCCTGAGGCTAAGTGTTGCCTCAGGGGGATCGGCGCCAAATTTTAAAATGTTAAATGTAAAAAAAAATAAAATTTCCCTGACATATCACCTCATGTGGCAGTGTCACATGAACTGGGACATGTCCATCACTTTTAATTAAACTTTTATTAAATTTTTAAAAACCTGCATGAAACCTCATCCCGCCCGCCCGTTTCATGCTTTTTCTGAAACCCGCCAGGGCTCCCGGCCTGCCCACCAACCTTAAGGTTGGACAGGCAGGTCCTTTAACTAGTTCAATTAGTTTTTAAATGGCCTGAATTGGCCGTTGACAGCTGATTCGGCTGCGCCCCCGCTGACCTGAAGATTGAAATGACACGGTGCGACGTTGGGAATTCCGCCCGACGTCATCCCGTGGTAGCTTATGTGTCGGCGAACGGGCCCCGCCCCCTGCTTGCCGACCTCAATATCCTGCCCATTGTATCAAAATGATTGTTCATGGATTGAACAGACGGATTCCCTACTGATAAAGATTTAAGCTGATTGACATTTTAGTTCAGGAGATTAATGGGACTGAATTGAATAATTTTACCAATTCACTGCATTCGGTATTCCATTACAATCTGCAAATTCTTTGGCAGGGCAACTAAACTTGACTTTGGAATCTTTAGTGACATTATTCATATACCATGCACAATACTGCAAAAATTGCTTTAATTAACTTACTAGTTTCTGAGCAATCATAAGATGGACATGGTGGAGTTGAACTGTTCACCAGTGGAGTTGAACTGTTCACTAGTAAGGCAGTCTCTTTCTCAGTGCTGCTGTCTGGATAGTGACAGGCAGTTTCATTATTGGAGACCTGTAGCATCGGCTTATATGCAGAGTCACAAATAGAGATGTCAATTTTTTCAGCTAATGAGCAAGATGGTATAGCCAATGGTACTTTATCTGTGAAGTTAAATTACAAATCACAGTCAACACAAAGCATGGCATACAATCTTTAGGTCATCTGCTATTAAATAAACAGCCCTCCTCTTTAGAAACAGTGATATACAGACAGAGTAAAACAGCAACAAATAATTATTCCAATAAAAATGCATCATGAACATAGATTATAACAAGTTGGGGAATAAAATTTCCAAGCTGGTTGCACTTCTATAACTAACACTACAAAGGAGATGGCATTTGATGTCATCAGTAGGAAACCCCGGGCAGAACTTCTTGCCCCATGGAAATGAGGTTGGAGGCGAAGGGAGGAGGTGGGGTGAAGGAGGGAATAAAACCCTGCCACCAGGGAGGTTTCTCTGGGCAGGTGGGGAAGCAGATCAGCTGCCCACACCACAGAGGACAGCCAATTAAGATGAGTAAGGCACCAAACTGGGGAGATTTTGCAGCCTCGCCAGCGTCTTCCTGCTAGCAGAACGGCACCCCGCCACGTGTACAGGATGCCAGCTCAATAGAGGCAGCAAATTCTTTGGAGTCAGAAGCTCAAGGTCTCAATGATGAAGCTACGGGTATGAAAGACCACAACATGACCAAGCCTGATCCAATGAAGTGGTTTCTCTCCATCCTGATATAAATACTGGCCTAGATCCTGTTTATTTACTCAGTTCTGTGCAGGCCAGCGAGGGTGCCCCCACGATGCTTCAGTAGCATCCGCCTTTGCTGATGAGGCTGCCAAGGTTCCAGAGCTGCCGGCCCTATGATGGGGCCGACAGCATCGAAAACCTGCCTGCCATCCCTAATAGGACGGCAAATGTGAAGGTGGCTAATTAGGAGGCTGCATCCAGGACATTTTCGCCAGTGGGTGAATTGTCAGCAAGTACAGGTTCAGGGCCTCCATTTGGATCAGACATCAGGTCCAGAAGCCTGCGCAAAACTCCAGCTCCATGTTTTTCCTTGCATAATGGTTCAAGTATATGAGCTGGATTTGTAATTGCCGGCAGGGTCAGAATTGGGTTTACACACGATCTAAAATTTGTGTTCCTTGAGGGCGTCTCCAAACCCTAAAACCTCCGCGACACACCATGATTTTCAATGGGTGGGAGGGGGTGAATGTGAAACCGGTTCACCTCTAATTAGAAACCCATTAAGCTCCCTGAGTAGGTTGTTAACAGGTCAGGAGAGCAAGAGGGCAACTATTAATGTTGAATTTGGGTCTATCGGGTTTAATGCAGTAAGAACTGAAAGCAAAAACAAAAATTGCTGGAAAAACTCAGCAGGTCTGACAGCATCTACAGAGAGAAAGACAGAGCCAACGCCTCGAATCTGCATGACTCCTCCCCTGCTTCTGGGGAGCAGTCATGCAGATTTGAGACGTTGGCTCTGTCTTTCTCTCCGCAGATTCTGTCAGACCTGCTGAGTTTTCCAGCAATTTTTGTTTTTGTTTCAGATTTCCAGCATCCACAGTATTTTGCTTTTATCTTAAGAACTGAAAATTTTGTTTTAAATTATGAAAACTGTTGGGACACGGGAGATCGCGCACATTGCCTTTCATTTACGCTAACGCTGCTGGCCCTTCGAGGACCTGCCTGCTCTCTTCATCAAGGCAACAGAAGGCCCCATCATGGCTGCCATCTGCTTTTGCCACTGTTGCTCCGCAGGTAGCTCCCACCTCCTGGAGAAGCTCAGTGCCATTAACTGGGTGCTGAGGTCTTGCCCAATTATCACATTTACATTTCAAAATAGCGTTGAATGAATGATGCTGTGGTGGCCTGGGGTCAGAATCTGGAAATAATCTGGGCATCAGGTTCCCGGCCCCACTTTAAAAATCCAGCCCATGATAAAGGATTAATCGGGGTGGGATTTTAAAAATAATAAATGCTATGGCACTTCAGGTCATTATAAAACATGCTGAACATTATTTTCTTTTCAGTTACAGAAAATGCGCAGACCAGAATCTTTATAGTATTTTGAAGATGACCACATCACGGAAGAAATAGTCTCTTCCTAAACTCTAATTAACATAGATACTTATTTTCAATGAGTAGCCACCCAGAGGTCCACTAATAAATTAGCTTAATTGTCTTTGTGTAAATGTACTTTAATTAATTAATAATGCATCTTCATTATGCCAAAGATTAAAAACTAATGTTTTTACATAAATTGATATTGAGTTACACCTCCAATTGGCTTATATTCACACAAAGAAAATTTTGCATGCTTATCAATGAAATTCCAAAATCACAATGTGCTTTGTCATCCACATGGTGGATAAAGGTCCACAATATTCATGATTAGATTACATTCAGATAACACATTGCCTCATAAAAATGTAAGTAGATTCTTATTGCAAAGAAATTATATACCGTATAATGTTTTCCTATCCTGTCGCCAAATGCTACTTTAACTGGTTATAATAAACTGACTCAGTATGTATACCTTATCCAAAGATATGAAAAATTCTCTCAAATTCTTCAATGTTTAACTATTCTTAGGTGCTACAAAAGTATATTTGAAAATGCAAATATAAGGTTTTCCAAATCTGTGATTTAAAGACTATTTTTCAATCAATAACTAGGTATTCGGCATGGTGAATCTTTTAATCATCAACACCACTGAATTATGAATGATGTGTCATACAACAGACATTCATTCACTATTCTGTGCTTTTTTAGTTTTATAAATCTATGTTTTAATTCATTTTAAATGGAACAAAGAATGACACTTTAATATCTCAATTGAATCATGTGAGCTGCTTCTCATCTGTTGTCAGCAGTGTTTACTGACTATTTTGAAAATCCCCTGAATTGAATTTGACTGGGTCATGTCGGAATCATAATTGACAACTCAGCAATGAGTCACACAGCTAAAAAGATTTTTTAAAATCTGCCCTATGAGTTCATGTCAGTGTTTTAAAAAAAGTGAAAATAAACCTCCAGGTGTATTCATAACTACTGTATAGGTTAAAACAATAGTATAATACAATTTATTACTTATTACAGATCACAAGAACAGTATTACTGCTTTGGGTTTGACAGCACTATTACTTTTAAAATAATCCATGCTTGATTATTTCTTGATACAGCAGGATTACATCAAAATCATTAGTGCGAACATCATGCATCAATAACATGCAACCAAAGCTAATGTCGCCAATACAAAAATTGATCTAAAGCTAACTGAAATTGCTCTGTTGAGTTATTCATACCCTGAAATAATTTCCAAGTTATTATCCAGTTTAACTATCAATTCAACCTTCTTGATTGGGTTTTTTGATTGCATTGTGACTTTGTATGAATGGATTGTTTTCCATAATTCATTGCCAATGTAATGAATTTCAATACTTTCGAGCACACATCATGAACGTTTAAAAAATAATTGCCTTTTGTTGCCATTTTTAAAGTTTGATCTATTTTCTGTAAGCAGGGTAGTTACTACTTTGATGAGTTTGGTAGCATGGGTTCTGCTTTCTGTCAGGCACCAATGTTACTAAAAAGCTCGTCACATTCCATCGTTTACACCAGGGTACATATAGTTTATGTTTGTCCCTTTCCCGTTTTTTGTCTCTCCTTTTCTTCCCAGTGTTAGGAAGAAACGGAGAAACAAAAAATGGGAAAGGGACAAACATAAACTATTACAGATGGAGGCACAAGGAGGACATACTGAAAATGAAACACAAAATGATCATAAAAGAAAGTCTGTCATTTATATGGCCCCTTTCATCACCTTAGGACATCACAAAACAGGATCACAGTCATTGAAATACTTTCGAAGTGAATTCAATGTTGTCATGTAGGAATTGAAGCAGCTAATTTGCGTAGAGCAAGCTTCCACAAACAGCAATGTGATAATGACCAGTTAACGCTGATTGAAGGATAAATATTTTGGTCAGGCCACCAGGGTTAACTCCCCTGCTCTTCTTCAAAATAGTGCCATTATATCCATCTCAGAGGGCAGGCTGTTTAACTTCTCATCCAAAAGATAGCACCTCCAACAGTGCAGTTTTCCCTCAGTACTACACTGGAGTGTCAGCCTAGATTTCTGTGCTCAAGTCTCTGGTGTGGAACTTGAAACCACAACCTTCTGATTCAGAGGCAAGTGGGTTACCAACTGAATCTCAGTAGATATGGCTAACAAAGAATATGAGTAGCTGTTGGGATGAAGGCGGCTAAGTCAGAAAGTTATAATTGGGGATTGTGAGGTAGCACTACAAAATTTTCAGAGCACCACCCAGGATCATAAACCAAGTGTAAAGTTATATTGTAGATCTTAGGCATGCAACATGCATATAGGATAAATGATGTAGCTCAACATTTACTATCGGCACAAGACACACAGGTTTTGGTAAATCATCAAGGCCACTCTGTTTCATTTATACTTAGTCCATTAAATTAAACAGGTATCTTCCAACATTAAATAATGAGTTAGATTTTCTGTCCATTAACTATGAAAGCTCTAAATATCCCTTTTTGAGCATACTTACAGCTGTAGATGTAATCTGCCTCTACCTCAACACAAGGTCAGTAGTGTGTGGAGTGCTGAACTTTCGGTCTGAGAGCTTGACCAACTTTGCATGTCATGCTGTAGAAGCAGGAATTAGCTGAGCCAGAAGGTATAGTGGGAGACTAAGAAGAGTTGAGAAGCCAAGTAAAGTAGGCAAAAAAATCTAATGAAAGTAAAGGATAGAGAGGTAACTTGAGAGATGGAGAGAGATGCCATTTGTGCTGTTACTTAATAGTTAACAAATTTTCACCATCACTATCTCTTTCAAAAGATCAAAAGTTAACAAAAATTTATTATCAACAACTTCTGAAATTACATTTGTTTTTTCTAACATTCTTTAAAGTAATTTAGATGAAAGAAATTTAATTGATGAGGATAAGTTTCTAAACTCAGCAGTGTGTGGAAGGCAAAGTAGGGAACATAGTAGAATTGACATTATTATTGAAACCACGGTTGAACATGGTTTACTCTGCTTACAAATATTCTTCCCAATGAGTTTCCTTCACCATCTTTAATATTTAACAATCTTGTATAGCTTTCTATCAAATAACACTTAATTACTTTCTTCCATCATGCCATTTCTGTCATGCATGTCTCTTATTTCTTCCAATCACGATTAATACTTCTGTTCTCCAAGCTTGTTTTCCAAAGTTCCTATGCCAACATAGCTTCATGTTCTCCCAGCTGCATCAACAAGATAGCGCAAGAACTCCTAAAATCAGGTCTGTCTAATCCTGCCTGTCCACTTTCATTGCTGCTGTCTCTGCTGAGCAGCTAATCCTCTATCTGTGACCGTACACCGCTGACAGAATCCAACCAAGTCTCAAGGCAATCGGCAGCTACCTACCCACGTGAGTGACAAAAGCCATGTTCATGGCTCTCCTACACCGTAACCTGACCTTTGGTCCCAAGATGCCTCCTTACAATGACAAAAAACTATTTTCTGGTTTAAAGTTCTTCACGTGCTTAAAAATCAGTAAATAGATTTTAAAAGTACTTGACCTTTAAGCTGGAAAGAAATGCACTTTTTGGCATTATAAGGAGGTGCCTCAAAGGCAAGTTGTGCTGAGGAAAAGAGGGGAGGGGATTAATAAAAAAAAGATCAGAGGCAGATAGATTCTTGATAAGTAAGGGGGTGAAAGGTTATGGGGGTAGACGGGAATGTGGAGAAATCAGATCAGTCGTGATCTTATTGAATGGCAGAGTAAGCACAAGGGGCCGAGTGGCCTACTCCTGTTCCTGATTCGTATGTTTATTTGTAAGCAATGTTTTCCCTGGGGCTCAGGTGTTTCAACAGGCTACTGGATTTCTGGGCTCTCAGCAAAGCCTCATTATGCATTCTTGGCTGCCTCTGACCTTTTTCCTGGGTCAGCTGACCTAAATGCAATCCACACCCTCCCCCGCCTGGCAATGAAGATCCCATCACTGTGGGTACTTTCTCTAGGCAGGCGCACAAAGCCAGGAATTTTCCCAAATCCCACTACCCGTCTCGAAGATGAAAATCCAGCCCATGACTCTTTCTTTCAAGCTCTTGGGCCATCCTTCAAACGCTATCAATCCACAAGATCTCCAATCCTAGTACTGCTACACAAATTTCTTACAACCTATGTCCTGTCCACCTGAAATCTGAAACATAATTAACATCTTTTTCTGTACCCTGTGCTTTAAGAGGTAAGCAATAAAAATACATAGCTAAACAAACTTAATGGTGATCACAATCACAGATTTATACAGTTTCCATGCAACAATCCACACAGTCATAGATTTGAGCCCAGAAATATCACCAACCCTCCGCAATAAATGCTATTTGACTTACATACCATAAAATAACGTTTTGTCTAATTCATCATGAACAATGTTATGGGAAATTCACTAGTTTAGATAAAAAGGAGCAAATAAAAACTTACTTGTTATAATTCTTTATCATGAGTTGATTTGGAAAAGAGTACTTAAAAATAAAGCTGTGATAAGTATAACTCAGAAGAAGAATCAAAAGCCAGCATGCACATGCTGCTGCATATAAGGGCATGTGAATGTTCCAAAGCAGTGACAGACAACCACATTTAGCATAAATACATTTACATTACAATTTTGACTCCAGTGTACAGTAAACTAAAAAAGTAGAATTCCTTACCTGGAAGCAGCAAGCTAGCTGCAGCTAGAAAATGATGTTGAATCAGGATTTCCACCAAGTCATGGACTGTGGCATTGGTTGTTCCCCAGTCAAACAGAAGTTCTGCGGTAGGACTCTTGCCCATACAAATTTCTTCAAATCTCCTGAAGACATGAAATAGTTCTGTTCAATATAAGGTTCATTATTTGCTATAATTCCATAGACAACTGACATAATTCTTCCTCAACAATATGAAATCATGAGCAAGACTTTGGGTTAGATCCCTGACCCCACACTGAGAAGTCACACGGCACTGATTTCCCCTGAGTTGGCTAATTTATGGCCAAAGGGCATGCTCGCTGTCCAACTAAGGACAACAGTTGGGCCCCCAAAGCCTAACGGCCAATGAAAGCCCTTCAGCATGGAAGCAGCTGCAGCCTGCCATTGCAGGTAAGGGAGAAAGAGGGCACCTGACCTGTTACTGACCCTATGGTGGGCCCGCAGGCCAACTGGAAAATTCCAGTCAGCCTCTGATAATTGACCTTAATTAGCCTTTTACTTAACTTAATTGGTTACCCACCGCTTGTGGGCGGGTAGCCCTTCCACATCCGATCACACCTCCAGAGATGGGATGCTGCTGGCGGCACAAAACTATACACTTGCCTGCCTCTGTAGATGCCCCAAACAGGGCAAAAAATCAGCCCCATAACTGGCTTACTGTGATTTTGATAATGTGCTGTTTAAAAAGCAAAATGATTACTCCAAACCTTATACAAAATAATATATGCTCCCAATAATGCTTAGTTAGCAACCTACATGACAGCAAAATAGAGTATACTCTTGATAATTCAAAGCTATTTTGTGTGTAAAAACTGTATGATCTAATAAATAAAAGTAAACAATGTAAACAATATAGCAAAATGGGAATCTATGACTAAAACATTGAATTGTCATGTATCTTGAATTAAGAAGAGTAGGCAGTATAGAGAAAAACACCATTGAAACCCTGTACCCTTTCCTGCCACCAGCTACATAGTGAAAGCTGCTGGGCTGGACTCTTGATGTGGGCTTCTCCTACCCCTGGTTAAATGTCTCTTTATAACTCTTTCGAGTTATCAACAGATTGCATGTAACTCTTTCGAGTACATTCACAGTTCTTGGTTTCCGGGAGTGGGACATGAACCCACAACCTTCTGATTCAAAGGCGAGGGTGCTATGAACTGAGCCACAGCTGACACCTCTACCCCTGGTTAAACTCTTTCGAGTTATCAACAGTCACAGATTGCAACTCTTTCAAGTACAATCACAGTTCTTGGTTTTTCCGGGAGTGGGACATGAACCCACAACCCTCTGATTCAAAGGCGAGGGTGCTATGAACTGAGCCACAGCTGACACCTCTACCCCTGGTTAAAGCCCAGCAGTGATAGATGAGGCCTTAATTGGACACTAATTGGCCACTTAAGCTCCCCAATTGGCTCATGAGCAGACAGGCTTCCCTGTGCCTCCCCTGACACTGATAAAATTATAGCGGGTGCAGGGGCATTTTGGTAGGTGACAGGCATAGTGCTCATGGCATGGTGCCCCATTTTACAGCCCCCCCCACCCCCTGCCAACCGGACCCGGCCGTGGGGAGTGGGTGTTTAAAATCCAGCCCACTGAATTAATAATTAAATACAAATTCTCACAGCTGAATTCTTGTGCCAATTTTTCATAGGTGCAAATTAATATCTTTAGCGCATTCAAATAATTGTGTTCTTTGAATAATGTTGCCTACCTTATATGTAACTGGCTGTATCTTGGCTCTCCTGTAGGCTTTTCTATGTTTGCTGCTAGTTTCTTCCACCCATCTTGTGGATCCAGCATGTCTGACAGTTGTTGGATGAGCCCACGGTTCAAGTGGCGTATGTAGGATTTTGGAGTCAATGATTTACTCATTTTTCTTTGTTTATTAAAAATTAAATATATGATTTAATTTCATTAGAGAAAAACAGAAACAGGAATACAATGATTAGGGACAAAGGAGTAAATGGGACTCATAATGAGAGACAAATCAAACCTTTGCAAAAGAAAACTAAAGGCTCAATTTTAACTCCAGGATGCGAAGTTGGCAAACCTTGCTATGTGCCTGTCCGAAAGCGGCAACTGGCAGACTCAGCTAATTTTAAGAGCCGGGCCTCATTCACATGCCGCTTGAACATCAAAAAGACTAAGAAATTGGCAGGAAACGGCTGCCTAACAGTTAAAATCAGGTGTTAGCAGATCGCTATTAGAGTCCTACGGGAATGATCCTTCACGCAGGTAACTGTTCCAGTGAGTATGGTTGGGGAGGATTTCAAATAAAGTGGCAGGGGGACAGGCACCAGCATGTAGAAGTAGAAAAGAAGAATAAGGTGCACAAAGTGAGAATGTTAGACAGTATTAGAGAAGGAAGTAGTACCATATTAGATAGGAGCAGACTAAGAAGGATTATGAGGAATACAAAGACAGGAATACAATGAATGTACATAAATGCACAATGGTGAATAAGGTTGGTGAGCTACAAGCACAAATAGTTTGAGAATATAATGTTGAGGCAATAATGGAAAGGTGGCTTAAAATGATAAGGACTTGGCACTTAACATACAAGGATATAAAGTGTTCAGAAATGATAGAGAAGGGAAAAAAGGAGCTTGGGTGGCAGTAATAATCAAGGAAGGCATTGTAGTATTAGAAAGAGAGCATTTCCTTGAGGGAGCAAGGACAGAGTCCATTTGGTTAGAGAGGCAAAAACATTATGCTACTTGGGGTATTCTATAGGCCACTAAATAGTATGAGAAATATAGATAAACAAATATACAGGGAAATTACAGAGATGTGCAAGAACTATAGAGTGGCGATACGGGGGGACTTTAATTACCCAAATATTGAATGGGATAACGGTAGAGTAAAGGGTAAGGAGGGGGAGGAATTTCTGAAATGTGTTCAGAGGTTCCTTGATCAGTAAGTTTTTGCCCCAAATAGATTGGAGTCATTGTTAGATTTGGTGTTGGGAAATGAGGTGGGCCACGTGGACCAAGTGTCTGTGGGGGAACATTTGGTAAGAGTGATGATCGTACCATATGGTTTAGATTAGTAATGGAGAATAGAACTTCTAAATTGGAAGAGGACTAATTTCAATGTGATGAGAAGAGATCTAAACAGGATAAAATGGAAACAAGAGACAGACAGTAAAACTGTAATGGAACAATGGTGATCTTTGAGGAAGAGATAGTTCAGGTACAGGCCAGGTACATTCCAACACAGCCAAAAGATAAGGGAACCAAAAACAGGGTTCCTTGGATGTCAAAGGACAAAGAGATTATGATGAAACAAGAAAGGAGGATGTATGATGCATTTCAGGTGAGTTCTTCAAGTCAAAACCAGGTCAAATACAATAGATTGAGCGGTGAGGTGAAGAGGAAATTAAAATTGGCAAAGAGTGTGCATGAGAACAGAATGGCAGTCAACATAAGAGGAACTCAAAAATCTTCTAACAGCACGTAAATAATAAGTGGGTAGTAAGAGGTGGAATGGGTCCTATTAGGGACCAAGAGGGTGATATATGCTTAGAGGCGCAGGGCAAAGCTAGAATACTTAATGAGTTCTTTGTATTAGTGTTCACTAAGGAGGAGGAATCTGATAAAGTATCAGTAGAAGCAGAGATAGTGAAGGCAATGGATAGTGTGAAAAATTGAAAGGAGGTGGTGCTGGAAAGACTGGCTATACTTAGGGTAGATAAGTTACCTAGTCGGAATGGCTTGCATCCTAGGTTTCTAAAGGAAATAGCAATGGAGATCGTGGAAGGGCTTGCATTAATTTTTCAATCTTCCCTAGATATGGGGGAAGCTGCCAGAGGATTGGAGAGTGACAAATGTGACACCCTTATTCAAGAAAGGATGTAAGGACAGTCCTAACAAGTACAAGTCTAACATCAGTGGTGGGAAAGGTTTTGGAATACTTAATCAGAGAAAATATCACTTAGAAGTCTGAGTTAATTAAGGATAGGCAGCACAGATTTATAACAGGCAGATTGTGTTTGACTAATCTAAGTGAATTTTTTGATTAAGTAACAGAGAAGGTTGATGAAGAGAATGCGATTGATGTTGTCCACATTGATTTTACAAAAGCATTCAACAAGGTACCACTTAAAAGACTGATTAACAAAATTGAGGCTTATAGGAGAGCCAATGTGCAATTGGATAAAAAAATTGGCTTAAGGACAGAAAGCAGCAAATTGTGGTAGATGGTTGTTTTTCAGACTGGAAGGTTGTAGATAGTGGTGTTCCCCAAAAGTCAGCAGTAGGACCACTGCTTTTTTTGCTATATACAAATGACTTAGATCTTGGAAAATGGAGTAAAATTTTAAAAATTGCAAATGATATCAAACATGGAGGAGTGCCAAACAGTGGGGATGATACGAATTGCTTACAACAGGACATAGATAGGCTAGCAGAATGGGCAGACAAGCGGTAGATGGAATTTAATAGAGAGAAGCGTGGGGTGATGCAATTTGGCAGGAGGGATGGGGAGAGGCAATATCGACTTAATGACAGTTCTAAAAAATGTGCAGGAACAGAGGGACCTGGGGGTGCATGTGCATCAATCTTTGAAGTGCATACTGAGATTAGTTAGCAAATCATATGGGATCTTAGGCTTCATAAATAGAGGCATTAAATACAAATGCAGGGAAGTTATGCTGAACCTATATAAAGCTCTGGTTAGGTCCCAACTAGAGTATTACATCCAGTTTTGGTCACCACACTTAGGAAAGGTGTGAAGGTCCTTAAGAGGGCGCAAAGAAGATTTACCAGAATTATTCTAGGGATGTTGGGGGGTGGGTGCTGGTACAGGTCGTAGCTACGAGGTTAGCTTGGAAGACTGTGGTTGTTCTCTTTGGAGCAAAGGAGATTGAGGAAAAATTTGATAGTGGTGTACAAGATTATAACAGGCTTAGGTAAGGTAGACGAGGAAAATCTCTGTCCATTAGCTGATTGTACAAGGACTAGAGGAGACAGATTTAAAATTTTGGGCAAGAGATACAGGGGAAATGGGAGGACGAATGTTTTTATACATCGAGTGATAAAGACCTGGAACTTGCTGCCCATGAGGGTGATGGATGCGGAAACAATCAATGGATTTCAAAAGGAAATTGGATAGACATTTTCAATAAACTTGCAGGGCTATGGGGACCAAGCAGGGAAGTGGGACTGACAGGATTGCTCCATAGGCTGCTGCCATGGGTTCAATAAGCCAAATGACCTCCTTCTCTGCCGTAAAACGAGTGTAGGAAAGGAATCCCAGTTGGCTGGTAGTGGGAGAGAGTGAAGAAGGAAAGAGTCCAGGGAGATCCAAGGTTTCCTTGTAGGATCCAGAGAAGCATTCCTGCTCCTGGCCCACAGAAAACAATTTTTCTTCTTAACAAAAAAGAATGACTTTGCTGGGTCTCCTCTAGCCCTAGTTCCTGCTTCTGACAGGTAAGTTATCACTGCTCCCCCACTCAGGTCTCTCGTTCAAATAGCAAATTAGGCCCCGATGACCTAATTGGAGCAAGGTCAGCAAATTTAAAGTGGGCCTCACTGGCTTGTGCCTGTGTCCTTGCTTCATGCACTTTAATATTGCTAGATCGGGTAGGAAATGAGTAAGTCCCCGCTCCCCCCCCCGCCCAACTCCATTTTAACTACTCACTCCCATACCACCCAACTTGGTTTCTGCCAGCAGAGGAGTCAAAATCAAATTATAGCTATTGTATCAATCCCTTTCTTCCTCCCAATTTTATCTGCTTCAACTACTGCTCAGGATGAAGGTAACACTGAAAGCACCCTGCACATGAACATATACATGTTTCGTATTGGACTGAAATTCATTTGCATTAAAAAAAATACATTAATCCATCATAAAATAAACAAGACAACAGAGACCATATAGATAAAAGCAAAATACTGTGGATGCTGGAAATCTGAAATAAAAACAGAAAATGCTGGGAAAATCAGCAGGTCTGACAGTACATGTGGAGAGAAAAACTGAGTTGACGTTTCGAGTCTGTAGATTCAGCTCTGAAGGAGGATCATACGGACTCGAAACGTCAATTCGGTCTTTCCTCTCCACAGATGCTATCAGACTAGCTGAGTTTTTCCAGCATTTTCTGTTTTCATTTCAGAGGCCATATAGGTCAGTCTCCTACAGGAAAAACTGTTAATTACAAAATTTAGTTTTGTTTGATAGATTTTGTAAAATATGACTTTTTGTAGGGAATTGGTTTTATGTCTATACTAAAAATATATCTGTGCACAATTCTCGTCAACTTCTTTCAAGTATTAAACAGAAATTTGCACTAGACAATGTCTGACAAGTTTTTCTACTACTAGAAAGACTTATATTTCTAGAGTACCTTTCATGATCCCAAGATGTCCCAAATTGCTTTAGAGCAAATAAGATACTTTTAAAGTGGAGTCGAGTTGTGTGTAGGAAATGCAGCAACAAATGTATGAACAGCATATTCCCAAATCGTGATACTGACCGAGAAACCTGTTTTTAGATGTTGGTTCAGGGATAAATGTTGGCCAGCGCACCGAGGAGTACTGCCTACCCTTTTCAAAATAGTGCAATGGGATCATTCCACCTGAGAGCAGAGGGCATCTTGCTTTAAATTTTCATCTGAAAGGCAGCACCTTTATCAGTGCACCACTTCCCCAGTACTGCAATGGAGTATCAGCTTAGAAAAATATGCTGAAGTGTCTGGCAAGGGATGTGAAGCCACAAACTTCTGATTCAGAGGTGAAACTGGCTACCTCTGAGCATTAATCATGCCAGCTTAAATGATGCAATGTTTTATAAAGAGATTACACCATGGAATGCACATTGTATTATTCTGGCACTACAGTGAATAGTAAGACTCTAATCAAACGGCATAGGAACAGGTATCAGACATTTAGTCTCTGGAGCCTATTCCACCATCCAATTAGATCATGGCTGATATATATCTCAGCTCTTTTTCTACCTTAGTTCCATGTCCTTTAATCCCTTTACTTTACTAAAACCTATCAATCTCAGTTTAACTTTTAGGAATTTTCAATTGACCTCGTCCCAACAATTTTTCAGGGGTGAGGGGCGGGGGGGTAGAGTTCCAAATTTCCAAGACTCTTTGCAATGGAAGAAGCGCCGTCTGATAAGTTAGCACTAGGTATGCTTACTCAAAAGTTGTGTGTTATTAATAACTGGAAGGGAACATCTCCCATCCACCAGGACCTCAACAATGTCCCTCAATACAGCCCGGCCTGAAATCGTTTGGACCCCTGGGCTTCACCTTCTTTAACCCTGATGAACCTTGGAAAGCCGAGTGGCGCTCACAAGAAGCCACAAGCTCCTGGTTGCGAGACCCGCACAGAAGATCCCTGGCTAACGCTAAACTGCATCCTCGGCTATCTCTTCCTCTTTTAGGGGAGGATCGGGCTGGGTGGAAGCAGCGCCAGCCGTGTGATTACAGCCAATATTCAACAGCGGGGATTTAACCACAACACAGAATCGGGCCCGCCCGCCTGCCTACCTACACCCTTCACACCACACCACACCCATACATCCCCGGTTACTATGGTAACCCCGGGCCTGTCACTCACCGGCTCGTCCCAGATTTCCGCTCCAGCGAATGGCCGCTCGACCTGCGTCACTTCCGCGCGCCACACCCCTCTCATTTCCGCTTCCGCCGGATGTTGAGTCTCAGCTTCGGGAAAGTCTGTGGGCAGCATTGTTTTTTCAAAATGTCGCAATTTTTAAAATCTATGGCTGGAATATAATGGAAAGCTAATAGATTCTTCATTATCTCATTAAATGACTCAATCAAACAGCCTTCCCCCCCCCCCCCCTTCATTTTTGATTATCTTTTAAAGTCCATGATTTTTCTCCTGGGTTGCTGGCAGTTGTGTCCAGGAAATTATCTTTGTTACACGTGCTAGTCGGTCCACACCTTGAATATGGTGTAGCTGCTTGGGACCCATATACTGCTAAAAGCATTACCCTCCTTGAGAAACGCCGGGCAGCTCACTTGGTTACAATGACTGGTGAGGCACCAATGTCTCGCAGTTAGTCACAGAACCAAAGAAAGGCCCACAGTTTGATACCCCTCTATAAGATTTTGAGCAGGCAGTTGAATAATTCTAACCAATATATCAAGCTCAAAAGTGACTGAGCTCAAAAGAGTTCATAACCTATAGCTCCAACTGTACACACCCCAATTTGTTTCCCTTGCCAACTCCTTTTCCCAAGAACAATTAATGACTGGAACAACCTCCCACAAACCACAATCTCCATGCCCTTTCAGGACTCATTTAAGGAAAATATGTTGAACTTAATTAATGTAACCATTGATTGCACTCATTGTGCACCTCCTGTGGAAGACTGCGGAGGGAAATCTTACCAAGTACGAACCTTTAATTCCTGCAGATTCAAAGATAATTCCAAAGGAATGCAAACCCTATTCATGTCATGCATTTCACACCAATGACATGTCAATAAACAAACTTCAACATAAAATGTCCCAAGGTGCTTCACAAGAGAATAATCAAACTGAAATTTACACCGAGCCAAAGAAGGAGATATTAGGACAGATGACTAAAAGATTACTCAAAGATGTAGGTTTTACGGACTGTCTTAAAGAAGGAAAGAGAAATGGAGAAGTTTAAGGAAAGAAATCCAGAGCGTAGGGCCTAAATGGCTGAAGGCACACTGCCATTGGTGGGGCAAAGGAAGCATGGCCTTTACAAGAGAGCAGACTTGGAGCAGCGCACAAATCCTCAGAGGGTTATAGTCCAAAGGAATTTACAGAGGTAATGAAGGGAGAGGCCATGGAGGGATTTGAATACTGTACGAGGATAAGAATTTTATAAGTGAGTTGATGGACTGGGAACCAATGTAGGCCATCAGGCATTGGGATGATGGGTGCACAGGACTTGTGAAATAGAATAGACCCAGCAGAATATGGCAACTTGAATTTATATAGGAAATATATGGTTGTTTTACATTTGTTTGACATTTGAAAGAAATAACTTGTATTTTATTATACAGTAAATATATAAATACACGAGAAGTTAATCTTCTAACCACATATATATGTACCGTCAGATTCCATTATTCTATAAAGCTGGTGGTGTGGATAACCAATGGCAAGTACATGGGAGCTGGGTAGTTAGAGGCAGGAGGGCATGTGATGAAACCTTGAATGTGTCAATCCAGATCTGGCAACCCATGTGGTGATGCATATACAGCAGTCTCTGACCCCGATAACCTTTGGTTTCCCTGCCTAACAAGAATCTATCTACCTCTGCCTTAAAAATATTCAATGACACCGCCTCCACCACCTTCTGAGGCAGAGAATTCCAAAGTCACACAATTCTGAGAGAAAAGAATTTCTCATCATCTCTGTCCTAAGAGGGGAGGTGGCGTGTAGTCAGTTCTGGTCAGGGAGGGTAGTTGGGTTGTGGGGGCTAGTCAGGTCTGATTGGGGTGGGTAGTCAGGGGGGCATCAAGGGAGGAATTGGGGGGTGGGGGGTCAGTTCTGTAGTTATGCAGCAGTTAGGCTAGGATTTTTCTGTCTAATATTTCCTGGGTAACTATTCAGGTAAGTAACTGAACTGTCCAAAGTCTCCAACTCTAACTCAAAGTCAGAGACATTTGCAGAGAGTACCGGGAGCAGGAGAATTGCCTGTTGGAAATTCAAATTTCCCGGGCAATTCTCATAGAGGTCAGCGTATCGGGACTTCCACAGGGTATCGACATGCATCTTGTACAATCGTACATCCAGCCTTCGATGATTTGGAAACTGGAATGTCTGGGCCAATATTATTGGAAAAGTGTTTAAGAAAGAAAAATGAATCCCAGATTACCACTACAATTCTATATGAGATCTATCACATTGATTGTCTTGCTGTGGTTTGTGACCTGACTTTCTTCAGCACCCTTTTTCAGAACTTGTTTCCCCACAGGACTAGTTTATTCAATTAATCATAGGGAGGCTTGATTTAGTAGGAACAGGAGTAGACTATTTAGTCCCGTGAACCTGCTCTGCCTTTCAATGAGATCATGGCCAATCTGTGACCCAACTCCACATACCCATTTTTACCCATATCCCTCAATACTTTTGGTTAACAGAAGTCTATCAATCAGATTTAAAATTAACAATTGACCCAGCATTAACCGCCATTTGCGAAAAATAGTTCCAAACCGCTACCACCCTCTGCGTGCAGAAACATTTCCTAAATTCACTCCTGAAAGACCTGCCTCTAACCCTAGACTTGCCAATCAGCAGAAATAGTTTCTCTCTTTCTATCCTATATGTTCTTAATACACTATAACCTCTCCAGTCTGGAATGCTTGGACCAAGTCGTTTCTGGATTTTGGAATTTTCTGGATTATAATATGAGTGTATGAATTGGAAAACACCATAGGTATAAATATTTACCTGAAACATAAAACATTATAAAGCAATAATAAAAATTGTTTTACCTATCCAAATACTGTATCTTCCATGTCTCCGCTCTGAAAGGCAGAGAAAGAAATCAAGATAGAGAGAGAAGTAGACTGATAGAAAGAGAGAAAGAAAGGAAGAGAGAGGCGAACAGAGGGAGAGATATGGAGGAATAGACTGACAGAGAGCACGAGAGAGAGAGAGAACGACAGAGAGACGGAGAAAGAGAGAGACTGAAAGGTAGGGAGATGGAGAAGTTGACTGACAGAGGCAGACAGCATAGTGAGAGAAATTGAGTCGCTTTGTAACCTTGTGCTGTGTTTTTCCGCACTACACTATCACCCGCCATTTCCACCCTCAGTCCAAAGATCAGGTGAGCCCACGCCTTTTCAATTTGTTGCAGCACCTGAACAGTTGAGTGGCCAATCTGTGCGTTCTTTGGGTTTGCTCAAAAAACTTTTGGACAGCTGGTGTTCCCAAACTTCAGATAATCAAACTGGAGAGGTTATAGTGCATTATGAAGACTTAAATCAAATCAGCCCATAATCTTTTAAATTTCAGGGAATACAACTCTCGTTTATGTAATCTGTTCTCTTAATTTAACCAATGGAGTGCAAGTATCATTCTGGTAAATCTGTGCTGCACTCCCTCCAAGGCCAATATATTCTCAGAAAGTGTGGTGCCCATATTGAATTTAGGATTCCAGATTAAGAGAGGTGAATCTTGATCTTGAGAGGTGAACTCCACATCAACTTTGTGAAGTTGGAAAATAATCCAACGAATTTGTTTTAGGATATTTGTAATTCAAGATTGAACCAAAAATAAATAACTTCATTAAGATTTAAAACGCAAAACAGCGACATTTTGCATTTTAGCTTTTTAAAAATTCATTCATGGGATGTGGGCTTCGTTGGCTGGGTCAGCATTTATCGCCCATTCCTAGTTGCCCTTGAGAAGTTGTTGGTGAGCTGCCTTCTTGAACTGCTGCAGTCCTTGTGGTGTAGGTACATCCACAGTGCTGTTAGGGAGGGAGTTCCAGGATTTTGACCCAGTGACAGTGAAGGAATGGTGATACATTTGCTTTCAAATTCATCCTCAGAGACATGGCTAGAAAAGTCTGGATTGAACTTCATGTCTAATGTGACAATTATCAGCACTCATTGTTAAGGAAATGTCTCTAAACAACATTAAACCATAAAATGGTTACAGTAGAGAAGGAGGCCATTCAGCCCATTATGTCCATGCTGGCTGTCTGCAAGAGCAACTCACCTAATCTACACTGCACCTTTTCCCCATAGCCCTGCAAATCCTCTTAAGCTAATTATCTTAATTCTCTTCTGAAGGCCTTGATTGGATCTGTCTCCACCATACTCTTAGGCAGTGAATTCCAGATCCTAAGCACTCACTGCGTAAAAAAGATATTCCTCATGTCACTTTGGTCCTTTTGCCAATCACCTTAAACCACTACCGTCTGTTTCCTGATCTTTCTAGCAATGGGGCCAGTTTCTCCCTATCTACACTGTCCAGAACCCCCATGATTTTGAACACCCCCACCAAATTTCCTCTTAATCTTCTCTATGGAGAACAGCTCCAGCTTGTCCAATCTATCCACGTAATGGAAGTTTCTCATTCTTGGAACTAATTTGTGAATCTTTTCTGCAGTCTCTCTAATGCCTTCCCATTTTTCCATTGTTTTATATAGGTTTATCATAACTTCCTTGCTTTTGTACTCTATGCTCCACACAAGTGGCAGGCGATGATCACCTCCAACAAGGGAGAATCTAACCATCTCCCCTTGACACTATCATCGCTCAATCCCCCATTATTCACATCCTGGGGGTTGCCATTGACCATCAACTGAACTGGACCAGCCCTATAAATAATATGGCTACAAGGTCAGAGGCTGGGAATTTTGAGTCAAGTAATTCATTCCCTGACTCCCCAAAGCCTGTTCCACCATCTATAAAGCATAAATCAGGGGTGTGATGGAATATTCTCCACTTGCCTGGATGAGTGCAGCTCCAAAAGCACTCAAGAAGCTCAACACCATCCATGTCAAATTAGTCCGCTTGATTGGCACCCCCATCCATCAACTTAAACATTCACTCTCTTCACCACTGACACACAGTGGCAAGTGTGTACTATATACAAGATGCACTGCAGCAACTCACCAAGGCGCCTTTGACAGCACCTTACAAACCCTTGACCTGTACCGCCTAGAACAACAAAGGCAGCAGATGCATGGAAACGCCACCATCTGCAAATTCCTCTCCAAGCCACACGCCATCCTGACTTGGAACTATATCGCCGATCCTTCACTGTCGTGGGATCAAAACCCTCAAACTCCCTTCCTAACAGGACTGAAATTGTGCCCTGTACACCTAAGTCTAAGTCACTAATATACATCAAGAAAAGCAGATGTCCTAGCACCAATCCTTGGGGAACACCGCTACGTTACTTATTTCAGCCCATAAAACAACTGTGACCAACAACTCTCTCTTTTATGTCTCTTAACCAATTTTGCACACTGCTACAGTTCCTTTTATTCCTTTGGCTCTAAAGTTGGTAACAAACTTGTTACGTGGAATTTTATCAAATATCTTTTGAAAGTCCATGTACAGCACATCAATTACATTACCCTCATCACACCTCTCTCTTTCCCCATTAAAAAACTTAAACATGTTAGTTGAACACAATTTGCCTTTAACAAATCTGTGCTAGCATTCCTCGTTTAATCTACATTTGTCCAAGTGAGTGTGAATTTTGTCCTGTATTATCGTTTCAAAAATGCTTTTCTGCCACTGAGGTTAAACTAACTAGCCTGTATTTGCTGGGCTTATCCTTACACACTTTTTGACCAAGGGTGTAACATTTGCAATTCTCCAGTCCTCCAGCACCACCCTGGTGTCTAAAGAGGATTGGAAGTTTATGTCCAGTGTTTCAGCATCCTTGGATGCATCTCATCCAGTCCTGGTGACTTATCAACTTTAAGTATAACCAGCCTATCTAATATCTCCTCTTTTGTTATGGCTTGTGGGGAAGCAACTTCTTTCTTCGTAAAGACAGGTGTACTCATTTAGTATCTTAGCCATGTCCCCTGATTCTATGCTGGAGCCTGTCTACCTGGAAGCAGTAACAGTAAAATTTCTAATTAAAATGTTCAGTGAATCTGTAATTGTTTATTAAAAAAAATTTGAAAAGAACTTTTAAGAGTTTGTACTACAGGTAAAGGGACCAATTACATTTTTTGGATAATAAATACTGGTCCATGTGACCTGATTACCCTTGACCTGGAAGCAGCACAACAGAAAGGAAATTACAATATGGAGGCCGTATGGCTCATAGTTATAAAGAGGAAAAGGGTGAGCTGAAGAGAGGAGGCAGTTCTGGTAGTTAAGAGTTGAGAAGGTTCCATCAAGAACATGCTATATAGGGAAGATTGCACAGGCTGAACCCTGTTTTTGTGGAAGCTGCCGCCTGCAGAGAATCAGCTAAGTCCTTGAAGGAAAGAGACTGGAATTCTGCTTGGAAGAACTGTGTGGCTGAAATTGGGGCCATACAGGCAGAGTGCATTGCCTAGAAAATTAGTTGAGATAGTCTCTGTTGTATCTGCTTTTCCATGTGAAATTTATCGTTTGAACCCAATGTGATTTTAATTTATGCTGATTCTGTTAAAGTAAAAATTATAAAAAGTGAAATCTTTCCTGGAATTATTTTCATTTGGAGGATCATTTGGTAAATTTGGTTAGTTTGGTTTATGGATCCCCACATGGATCTTAATAAAATGTAAGCCCATTTTTAAGCCTCTATCCTGCCTTACTCCTTTTCTCTCTACCTAGTGTCCTTTATCTGTGGGTTGCTAATTATGGCTCAGACCATGATACCACAATGTAGCAGGCCGCAAGATTGAACCTATGCTGTTGGCATTTTTCTGCATCACACTCTAGCCAACTGAGCTAACCAACCCCTTCATTCCTCTTTTTACCACCCTTTTACTATTTATATGACTTTTGTCATAAAGATGTGCTTTATGCTAAATAATGATGTTTAATCCACCAGCTGGAAACACGAATTGAGCATTTAAAAAAAAGACTTTTTAAAACACAGACTAAAGTGACTTGAAGTCACAGCCAAGATAGATCATCTGCATTACTGCATATTCCACATCCCAACTTCACTGAGAGGGAGATGGCATGTCTGCAAACACACATCAAAGACAATGACCTCAGAGAAATGTGAATGAACCATATTTCCTATTCCATTATTAGCACAACATCCAGATACTCAACTGGGTGGAGTCAAACCACAAAACCTAATCACTTGAACAATGAGACACTGGCTAAGAGGGGAAGTCCCAGACCTGACCTAATCAAGTTACAAATACAATACATGATCATGCTTCAATTACTGGTCAATTGAAGGGGCCAGTCACATGACAAGCCAACTCTTTGTATGTTTTAAGCATGTGTTTTCTCAGCAGAAACAAGTACAAGCAGCTGGGAGAGATCCTTCCTCCCTCTCTCTCTCCACCCAACTTGCAAGTTTTTGGGCCCTCTCTGCTTATGTTCGACTCTCTCTCCATGTGGAACAGAAATTTTATAGAAAGAACTCAACTCCACAGCTGTGTCTCCAGAAGAACAGGTACCTCATCCATCTATTTTGTTTTAAACTGCCTTAATGCTAAAAGCAGAAGACCACTGAGTGAAAGCAGCAAGACCACCGGATTCAGCCTGAAGCCAGACTAATCACCAGACTGCAGATTAAATTCTAATTTGGCCAGCCTATCCTTCCCCACTCTGTAATCTGTATTTGTGTGTGAGAACTTTGAGTGTATGCATGGGCGGGAAAGTTGCTACTCATTTTATAATTTTACCTTAAGTATAATAAAGCAAACCTCTTTTTTTATTAGATTCAAGAAAACCTGTCCTAATGGCTCTTTTATGATCATGTGCATTAACAGTTAAGTACTAACTGAATTGGCAAGTATATCCTTTTCAAACAAAAAAACCTGTTGTGGTCAAATGAGGAGAGGGCAAAGGGAGGGAGCCATTTGACCCCTCCTCAACTGGTTGTGATGCTGTAGAAGACTTTTGGATTATGTTTTATGTTAGCTTTTTTGTTAGCTGTCGGTCTCTTTTTAAACTCTCTCTTTGCTTCTCTCATTTGTTTTTTCACTTCCTCTCTGAACCTTCTATATTCGACCTGGTTGTCAATTGTATTAGCCACTTGCCATCTGTCACATGCACCCTTTTTCTGCTTCATCTTACTTTCTTTCTTTCGTCATCTGGGGAACTCTGGATTTGTTTGCCCCATCTTTCCTCATCGTGGGATTGTGCCTTGACTGGAGCTGAACTATCTCCTCTTTAAAGGCTGCCCATTGTTCTGTTACAGTTTTGTCTACCAACCTTTGATTCCAACATACTCAAATTGATAGAAAACATTGACATTTGTTGAAATGAGGAACATCTATAAATGCTTATATATCATTACAGGTACCGTGTTCATTTCAGAGATATTGATTAAAATGTTAAGATAGTTGAAAATATTGAGATAGTTATGCTGCATAATCACAATGTCACAGCATTGAATGCAAACCTCCTCTACAAACCCTCTCACATAAAAGTTTGACTCTGTAACAAGTGCAATAGAGTTCCAATTAATCTGAAACTTCATTAAATGTCTTGGAATTTTACAAATGCATTTTAACCTGATCCTGCCCATGCTTTCTGAGCATATTAAAAAATATACACATGGAGCAGAGCATGGATACACAAACTTCCTTGCTGTCTAACCTTAGTGCTACACATGGTTAAATACTATCAACAATATAATTCCTGCCACACCACAATTCACACTATCCATCACAGACCAGTAACTACAGCCTTAAATTTTGTAGTATACAATTTATTCATTGGTGTCTACAGAAGTTATGTATTAATTGTTTATCTTTTTAACGTTTTGAATGCTTGCGGATTTCAAATTAATGTTAATTTAAATCCACGAATTATTTGTATTTAGAATAAATTATTCCCATATATAACCTTTAGGGGGCAGTGTATGATAGTACATATGTATATTTTTGACCTTATGCAGTGCTTAACCAGCTTTGGTAAGTAATGATGAGCAACGACCATGTTATGATTAATTCAGTTTTAAAAATTGTACCTTTTTTTGTCATTTTCAACTGCAGTCACAATTTATTATAACTTAAAAGAATTTGTAGAAAAATAACATAATCTTAACAAGTACTATAATAATGATCCTGCCTGCAGGTAGGTAATTCAGATGAATTACTAACAGTGCTGACATTTTCATTTTATTTTACTTATTCCCACCTTTGGAGTTGCTCAAGATTAGTTAGCCAGGAAATTGCTAATTTGTATCCTGAGTCTGCATCATCTCTAGCAGGAAGCAGAAGTTCACTCTCATTTTAAAAAATTATTTCATGGAATCTGGGCATCGCTGGAAATGCTAGCATTTGTTGTCCATCTCTAATTGACCCTGAGAAGGTGGTGATGAGTCTTCTCGAACTGCTCAAGTCCATCTGGTGCAAGTACACTCAGTGCTGTTAAGAAGGGAGTTCCAGGATTTTGACCCAGCAACTGTGAAAGAAAGGCAATATAGTTCCAAGTCATGTTGGTGTGTAGCTTGGAGGGGAACTAGTAGGTGGTGGTGTTCCCATCTTAGCTAGTCTTCCAGGAATTATAGAAGTATTTGTCAGTAAGTCTTCAAACCAGGATCTAGAAAATCATAAATTAAATCTGAATTTCTGTTACCTGCTTGCAATTCTGATAGTAACTAGGAACTATGCTAACATGTGAATGTGATTGCTCATTTATCACTAGAGGGCATCAGCTCATCAATTGTGTTGTATTTCTTGTCATTAAGACAGGAAACAGCTTTAAAATGTGTACAGGTATAAATTTTACGTGTTTTGTATTTATGTTCGTGGATTTTACTATATTACAAAAGAATACGGACATTCTCTGATGTGTTTATTTTGCAAGAAGAGTATAAAGGGGCTGGTTAGCTTAGTTAGAGCCTGATGCTTAATAATGCTGATGGTATGGGTTCATTGTACCAGCAGAGATAGTTCTCCAGGCCTGCCTCTTCCACTGCCCCATTGTGATGTAATGGTATTATTGAGCCATGATTAGCAACCCTCTCACAACAAGAATGGGACAGAGGGGGAGAAGAAAGAGTAAAAGGACAGCACTGCATTCAATAGATAATAACTGAAAAGTTACACACATAGGAATTTATTTCTGTTTGTGTCCAAATGGATAACTGGAATTTGAAATATTTTAAAGTAAATCCTTGGGCTGGATTTTATGGGGTTTTGGTGGGGGGGGGGGGGAGCTGCCTTGCTTGCCACCCCCAGATGAAAAGTCAGTTGTAGTCAACTGACTTTAAGCCGCCCCCAGTGTTAACATGGTCTGGGTGGCCTAAACAAGCCCTCTAGAAGTCCCAGAACTCAGTAGTGGGCGCTTCTGGGACTGCAAGCCGTTCCATGAAGATCGAGGAAGGAAACGGGATGCAGGTAAATGCCAGGCTTTTGAGCAGGGAGTAATTGGGCACCCTCGGGAGGGCAGTGAGGGTACAAGTTTTGGAGGCTAGGAGAGGAGACACAAAAAAAAGGTGGGGTGGGGGGGGTAACATCTTAGTGGGTGCTCCGAATGATGTACTCCTCATCCTTCCTATCTTTATAACAAATTTGTTAAAAAAAAGGCCTTTGCACTCTTACCCGCCTTGCGCCGCCCAGTGTATTACAGCAGTGGTGATGGATTTAGAGCCTTATGTGTGCAATAATTGTCCACTTAAGGGCCTCAATAGAGCAGGTGGGCTAGTGGACAACTTACCCATGCCCCATATTATGGGGACTGGGTTGGGGGTGGATTGCAGTGGTGGAGGGGGCGGGGGTGGAAATCATAAGATCCAGCCGCTTGGAAGGAGGCACGGGGGGCAATTTCAATCTAACTTGCACAGTAGGAAACACACCAGATCAGGCTGAATGCTCATTATAGACCCTGTCCAACGCTACTCATCAACTTTGACGGTGAGATCTAAAACCAAAACTGTACTCAATCTCATCAGTTTCCTGACCAGTGGGTTGGATTAGAATTGGCCCCAATAGGCAGAGTGTAAAATCAGCAATTAATCTGAAATGGTGGGTTTCCCACCTTGCGATTTGAGTTGAAATTTCCCCCATAATTTCAATTTGCACCACGCTAACATTTTCTAATTTATGTTGGTATACCAAATATTTGATTAGGTCTTTTTAAAACCCAAATTTTATGTCTTTTTAAATTTCTGTAAAATGGGGAGATGTATTTTTCCTTTCCTCTTCAGAACTATATATTCAAAATGTATTAATAACAATGACCTGCAGCTGGAAGAATGTAAAGCTTCAGCAATTTATTTTCATTAGAAAATCGTTTCCCAATCATGCATTTATCCAATCACACATGAAATATTTACTGACATTATGATACAAATATATATTAAAATTGAATTTAAGCAATTGTCAGTTGAAATGTTGCAAATTATTCTGAAATTATTTCATTTGTTACCTTATTACAGGGTCCAAACCCTAAGCAGGTTGTGATGAATACACTTGCTACTTGATATTAGATGTGGATATCAGGAACATCAAAGTGGAGGATGCTTTGCAAAATGTCCCATATTGATTTTTCCACCATGTTTAAGACAGTTGACTCTTATATAGTTACTGAGGCTTACAATAATCACTGGAAGATGTTTTTTGCAGGTTAGATATAAGAAAATGCACTCATATCCAGGGTTTGGGTATCTACCATGATTTTGTTACAGATAGGCAAACAATTGTTTGCAATTCCAACTGCTAGAATCATTGATTAGGGTATGTCTAAACTGTAGTCAGGAGAATGGTGACAATGCAGTCATATTTATAGTCAGTAGTAAGTTGAACGGTTGACCACATCAGTGGTGAGGAGATCCTAGTAGCTGTTGTCTACGCTTCATTTGTCTAATGACCAACAAATGACAACCCTCTTGGAGGGAGGTAACTTGGGTCTCTTTGAGGTTACGAAGACATTTAAATTATATACCTGCCAATGAAAATTCCAAACTAGATTACACGTCTAACCAGTGCTCTAAAATGTACAGTAACTCGGCAATGCTGTGTGCTGGCTGTTTGGTTTTATCTGATTAAACTGGAGCAGTACCCCTTTGCACACTAGGACTTTCCTAAGCCTTGACTCTGCCAACCTGCACCTTAGCTTTCTGAACTTAGATTTGAACACTGCGCATTCTGATCTATTCACTGCAAACTGAAACTCTGTCTATGTGGATTTCTCCATAACTTGAAGACTCAAACATGCTGATGTGTTTCTGCACATAAGCGTTGTCTGCAGAATCCTTCCTGGAAATCCATTCCACGTTTTAGAAAGTAGATGTGTCCAGAACCCAAAAAAAACCCATCAAAAGGATTAATTTTGGATTGCTCTCTAAACCCTGCCCAAACTATTGTGGCGAAACATTATGTCCAACAACACTCTGCACAAATAAATTTCTCCTACCCCTTTTTTCCCTCTCTTTGTAGCAATTTTAAATTACAAATTCTTTATCGTTGTCTCCAGGCTAAAGGAAAGTTTATCCTTATTTCCCTAATAAAACTTTGAAAATTTTGAAAACATGGAATGGATTTCCATGTAGGGCAGCATAGGCAATTCTGTCATTTCTTCACGCTGTCTTCAATTTAAAAAAAAACTATAGCATCCTATAGTTATGATCACTCTTCACAATGCTTGAACTTCTTCCTTAGATTTTGGTGGCTGGAACTTTCACATAGCTGAAGGTGTGGAGTAACAAGAGCACTACAATTTAAGCATGACTTCTTTAAACTTCTGCTGTGTTTTGGTTATATACCTTAGTATTGTTTTATGGATGGTTGTTCCATAATGATTAAACATCCCAACTATTGAGCCTACTAATACATGACTTCCCATACTCATTGTCCTTAGATGTTTGATTACCATCCATTGTGATGTACCTATTACGCATGTTGCCCATTTTTCTTCCTAATTATTTTCTTCCTATACAGCACTTTACATTTGTATTCATATTAAATCCATCTGTACTACCCACTTACATTTTTGTGTAACTTATCCATTGCTGCCTGCTCAGCTTCAACTGCCCCACTTCCCAAATTATCATCGTCTTTTGTAAGGGTACATACTTAGTTTGGATTCTGCGAAAATGACATTTGCGCTATTAAATCTGGTCCCATACCCTGGCTGCAAATCTGGATCTATAATTCTGCCTCTGGAACAGGGACACACAAGATCTAGTTACAGAAACATAAGGAACTGGATTAAGTATGTATCTTTTAAAATCCAAATTAAGGAAACATCAATATAAGAACAGTCCAAGTGGTTAATGGAAATTAGAAAGAAAAGCATTTGAATCAGTGATCTCTTGAGCATTCAGCATTCACCCCACCTCAACTTCACTCCACCAATAAAAGTGCCTGCTAGTCTTTACCTTTATCCAATTTCCTAACTAGACCCAGATTTTAGCTTAAATTCTAACTGTTTTAAGTAGCAGACTTCAAATCAGAACTTGAGGTTATTGGAAATTTAGCTATACCACATCATATCCTTCTGTACAATACACTAAATATTTGGTGGATGCAAGAACAGGCTGAAGTTCGGTCAACTAGTCAAAGAAGAGTGTTTCAAAGTGAGTCACCCTACAATTATATGACTGTGAAGCTTCCAAATTTTACTCATCACTGCTGGAATAGTGAACTCATGGGTAATTGTAAGTTCAAAGCTCACATTCAGCTACTTTGCAGCTCAGCATGTAAGAGCACTAACAATTTATGCAAACAGCTATCTCAAAAGGATATATCGTAATAAATATATATATAGGTAATATTAGAACCCAGAACACATGGCAAGATTAAAATAAGCTTTTTTTTTAGAAATCAGTCAATCGCATTTAATGTGATTTACATCCTTTCACTAAACACAAGTTTTTAAATTTGAGTGATAATCATAGATTGTGGTTCTGCAGCAATGTAATTTTTCACTATGAATTCCTATTGTAAATTGAATAACTGTCAACTATATATGTAATCCATATAATATCTGCAGAAAAATACCTCTATATGCATCAATTTAATCAGGTTCTAGAAATTTAATAGGGGACTATTAAGAATCCTCAGGTGAGGTTTATATGTAGCTAAGCTACTTAAAATGTACTGGGTAAAAATTGGTCTCAAACGGTTTCCCAAATCAGATGGTATTGATCAGTTGCCGATTTTATGCAGTGCCCACTATTCAGATTTATTTGGAACGGAATATCAGGCACTGTGTATAAGGGGCAGCTGAACTAATACAGCCTGATTTGGGCCACTGCCCAAGATGAAGTTCTACCCCTATTGTATGTACACAATAAAGTTAACCTCAGTGCAATAATAGCACTGCTTTATTTTGTTAACTTTGCTAAAATTGAATTAATTTTATTCATTTTTTTAAGGTTGCTTTTATTACAAATATTTTAGTGACATGTTCACTAACTTTAGAATGGAATTATTCTCTGCTGAGAGGCATGTATCACATATTACTGAAAGAAAGAACATATTGGTTTATTATACCTACAATTAAGGAAATGTCTACATTACAACAAATTTAAACTCTAGAAACAAATTGTCATTAGGAAACAAATTTGCAGCAGGAATACTAATATTGCACAACACACCTGATGAAATTGGTGCTGTATTGGGAGAAAAGCAATTGTCAAGCAGATGAAGACATGAAAATAGTTAAAGAATAACTTTACTGATACAATAGAACATAATGTAAACACTGCAACTACAATTAGAAACATTAATAAAGGAATAACTTAAAATTACAATGACCATTATCCATAATGAATGTAGCACAGGGATAGAAAGAAAACTACGCACATGCCATGCCTCCACTTAACTGTCATGCAATTAGTGTTTTGCAGTTCACACCTTAAAATTTATTGACCTCCTCCAAGGACTCCTGTATGAATAAAAGTCAGAGAAACTGACACTGGAGTGTCCTGGGGCAGCTTGTCTTTGCCATAATATTAGTGTCAGTGGAATTCAATTTACTTAAAATCAATTCAGACTTTTTTCCCTGAACCCCCACAAAATGTTTGTTATTTTTAGAAATATTTCATTTTTTTTTATAAACATACCAAATGACAACCATAAATATGACACATGATCTTATTACAAGTTCAACAAGCTCGCCACAGTTACTACCAGGGTTTCGTTTTAGCTCCAGCATAAAAATCCATCTGAATGCAGGAAAATGTTTATTATAAGAGATTTTTAACAGATGTTCTATTATCTACAAAACATGTAGACAAAAATTCAGCCCAACTTACATGCTCATTTAGCCATGTGAGGCATTTCTTCCTGTTTGCTATAAATTCCCTTTACCTGTGAGAAATTGTAACAGTGGCATTTGTGTATTACCAATTGTGCTATGGTAGTTGTAAGAAAACAATTTATTTTCATGAGATTTGACAATTCCTGGTTCAAAAGGACAGTTAACAGTACGACTTATTGGGAATCAGATCAATACCGCATCCAATTAACTATACTATTGAAAGATTACACTTTGTAATCAACACAAAGATATTTCTTTTGTATCCTTTTAGGATTTTTCCATCAATTTTACTTACAGATTGGATGAATTTTAAAGCTTCATTTAAAATTTTTAATGTTCAAATGATTGCTCTTCCTGTTCAGTCAGGAAGAAAAGTTTGCTAGATATTACATAAATGACAGCATTAAATTACCTTTAACTCTATCACAAGTGCTTAAATATATGTTGTAATATTATGTTTAAAATGTTTCATGTCATTTAACAAGGATACTTAATTGGCAGCTGCGAGACTGAAGTGGCATGAGTAAGGATGAAAAGCATTATCCATTGCTATGAACTACAACCTACAATGCACAGAAGTAAGACCTTGAGGGCAAGCTTTTTTTCTTACTTCCATTACCTTCCGGCTTATGTATTATAGAATGTGTATTATAGATTAGTTATATGCGAGAGCACAGGCATTGTGAAGATTTAGGAATGTTATCCCGGCAGTGCATCATAATCAAAACTACTTATGCAAATTAAAAGACCAGTAACTGCCAACTAAAGTTCAATTAGAGAAATAATTCCTGGCAAGAGAAATGTCAAATTTTGTTTGACTCTCAGTCGATCACTTGTTATTTTTCATCTTTACATCAACTGTATGAAACAGGCCGAGACTTTTAACCCCCAGGTCATGATCTAACTAAAATTCCTTTTTTAAAGAAATGGACTTGTGGTATTTTTCGCTAGCTTGCTATTTTTCACAAATCACTACCCCACACTCAAACTAGAGTTTTAAGTTGGATAAAATGATACACACAAGCCTATTTTCAAGTAACTTTTAAAAGTTAATGCATTTGTTTAAAAAAAAAAGTTTTCCAGTTCTCAAAAGATATTTCCTATCCATGCACCAGCATCAATGAAGCTCTAATACTGATATTTTTCAGTAATCTCCAGAAAACCAAAGGAAAAATAGACAAGTTTGAAATGCTACCCACTACTGCATTTCTTTATACATATTGAGCAGGTACAAGATTAGTGACAATCTACATATTTTACAGGGAGATTATGACTGACACTTTTATACATGATCTGCATAAATTAAACAATATTTACAGATAAGCTGTTAGTATGTTTGTCATCCAAAACTAAAGTTCTCTGTACATATATTTTCAAAAAGTATGAAATGCCATTCTTTTAGAACTCAGCATAGTAAGTTAAATTTTTACTTTGTAAGTAATATAACTTTTGATACATAGTTGCCATGCAACTGAAATACAGTGTCTTCACTGAGCAGATGTCATGTTTTCATTTCCAACTCTGAACGGTCAGCAATTTGGAAGATTTCATCCTCCAGAGGTAAATATTATGCCATGGCTTGCAAACAATGCAAGCTATTTGTAATTTTTAATTCTTTGTAAAATCCTAGAACAAACTTAAAGTACAGCAATTTTAGAGTATCATGCTATTGACCCCTATAAAAGTACAAAGTTTTCAAATGTTCGTTTTGGAATGTTAGTATTCTACTTTATACTGTTTAAACTCTTCCTGTTATAATGTTGTTACCATAAGATTTCATTTCACTATTATTCCTGTTCCTCTGAGTTTTCCTTGTTGCTCTTTTTATATTTGTTCAGGTCCTGATAACATTCTGTAGTTTGAGGAACCACCTAAATTATTTTTACAGTGGTTATAGTCTTTCTAAACAAAATGACCTTGTCTTTCTGGCCTTCAATATTTGCTTGGTTCAGTTCACTGATACAAGTCATAGTATATTGAACATATTTTCTTCTGAACTGAATATCCCATCCAAGCATATTTGGTTTTCTTCGCAACTATGCTTGCTCACTGTTGTAATGCATCAACTGCTCATTAAGGTTAATAAGATCACTTGACTCTAATAATATATTCCTTTAGCCGAAGGCTTCTTCGAGTTACCCTTGTTCTGTGTCTATTCAGCTTTGCACTCTTTATTGATGTCTTGGAGCTACTTGCAGGTGTGCACGTCAGTCATGGTCTCACATCTCCGACAGCGCACGTAACAGCACCACACAAACTTGCAGTCACACCGCTCCACATGCCGGACTACGTGTGTGTTATATCCCCGGCCACAGCACAGCAAATTGCAACCATCAGCGGCCGGTGAGGTGCGGTTGCATTGCCTCCCTCGGGTCCCGTGGATCCCCACCTTCTCATCCTCCACACAATAATTGGGTGACTTTTTAATATGCACCAGGTCCTCTCTGTTCACAGGCACTTTCCGCTGCACCTTGTCTTTGCGACGCACTTTTTTCTTTGATCTGTCAAGGATCTGGACGCTGTGCTCATACTTCTCTTTTAGATATTGGCCGATTTTGTCAAAGGAAGACATGGTCTTCCAACAAGTCTTCACAGCACATGAGCCGGACACACCATGACAACGGCAGTTCACAGACATCAATTTGGACACTGCCTGTCAGAGCCAACAAAAAGATACTTTAGCACTAGAATCTTTCAAAAATTGCTCAGGAACCAAGCTAATTAAAACAACCAGCAAAATTAAGCGGTCATTTTCAGTACTTTAAGTTTGTGGTTATATAGCAGTTAATGATCTCTAAACACAGGAGTCATTGGAATTATACTGTTAACTGTGCCTCACTGCCCTGTCACAAAATAACATTTCTTGTGTGTCCTTTGACATGTGCTCAGTCTCTGAATTATTACTTTTAAAACACGAGTAGGGGAGGGGAGCCTCTACTATCTAACATTAGAAAGTGATTGTATGAAATCGTAAAATGTAGCATTGCACTTAGCTGGGATTATACTGCAAACTCAAAAGTGTTGTGAAATTGTCTTCTAGATGTTCCCCTCAGTTTAGGTCCATTCACATTCAAATTTATTGCAATTGGAAGACCTTTAGCCTTACATCAACTCAAAATTTGTGGAGTGTAAATCATGTTTCAGGACAGGAAATTACTCCCAAACCAACAGGAAAATGTCACTCCTTTTGGCACCAATACCAAGGTGGGCCTTGAATAATGGATTACAGTTGAATTTACATTTTAACTGCAGAATTAATGCTAAGCAAAAGTACTTTGTACATTATAATTACAGAGTGAATATATACATAATGTGCTCTGGAGTCAGGGCAGGACCTGACACCCCAGTTAGACTGGCATTGGAGCCCTGGTTTTAGGTCAGTGCAAAAATGACACCAAGCACAGCCTAAACAGGGCACTCCAGGTTACATTAGTACAATTGTTGATTACATTGTTATAGCTATAACTATTACAATTGTTAAGGTATGAGCAATACAGATCATAGCTTTAAACTAAATTAATAAGCATGTAAAGTATTTCAAACTATCTACTAAACATTAATGACAGACTGAATGTCAAATAAAGTTGAAATATCTAGTAAAACTATTAACAGAGTAATATATTGTTGATATAATTAAGAAATAATTGTAAAATTCATCAATGTGCATATTCTCAATGTGCTGCTTAATAAGATACATTTCCCAGGAGCAGTTTGAATTCTTCTTTGCTTTTCATGATGAGAAGTAACAAATGCAAGTTATAATCTCAACACATTGAGTTCTACCAGTTTTGTGCTATATTTCTCCATTATTTACAATACAATATTTAGATACCTGTAGGGATTAAGTTTTCACATAATCCAAGTTGTTAATACTCTCTGAATGATGCCTGCAACATCCAGGCATTACAAATATAGCATCCAGATGGAACGGGAACCTGTTAAACCCATTCAAATTTGGACTCAGCCTTTGGTTTGGTGGTGAAGGGTTCCAGTCCCACTCAAGACGGCCCTGGTGAGTGAAGATTGGGTTAACAGCCATTGGCTACAAAAGTTTGGAAGGAGTAACCACAGGATCAGTGATAAAGTTCTGTCTGAGAGTCAGAAGAGTTGGGCTGGGCTCCTATTCCAGACTGCAAACTGGAGACAGGTGCACAGGTTAACTTGCACCTGGATGGGCGTGTGGGATCTTTCTTTCCTTACCCATCCCTAGTAAGTGACTCAAGAACCTCATGTGAGAATTAGAGTTGGGAGTCACCTGGGAGCGGGTCGCAACGGTGTGAATTCCTACGTTAGGTACCAACCAGTTAAAAGATGCACACTTTTGGGAAACATCATCCGATAACATTGTGTGTTCTTTTCCTGTCTACTTTTACTTATAGATGGGGAGTCTGCCACATAAGTTTCACTGGCGCCAATTTAATTTGGCGAACCTGACTTTCTCCTCCCTCCCTACCTGCCGGCCAGCCTCGTGGTTATGCAGAACCATGGTTTCCCGGGCTTCTTTCTCGCCCCCGATTTCTTCGGCTGAGGCTTTCTCGGTCGAGTGGATGAATTTCCTGCTGAACACCATGCCGTACTGGATGTCGTCCGAGCAGCCACCCCAGTGCCAGCCCTCGTCAGCGGACCCGCCGCTCTGCAGGCTCCTGTCGCAGGAGCACTCGGTCAAGTTTCCGGCGCTACAGGCGCGGGTCACCGAGTGCACGAGGCCGGCCGCCATCACCGCCTGAATGAAGGCGCTCTCCTTAGTACCTGAGAAAGACAAAGTCGTCGTTACTGGGAGGGAGCAGGCTTCCTCTCAGGCCTCCCCAATAACAAACATAATCACCAAAAACTATCAACCAGCCTGCAATGGTGCCGAATTTCGGGCGCTGCGCCTAACGGGCTCGTTTTGCGCCACCGCCTGCGCCGAATTTCGAGCGGCGGCGGGAGCCGGCCGTCCGTCCGTCCCTTCCCGCGCACCAACCAGGCGCCAGGGCGCGAAGCAGAGACTCTCGTTACAATACACGTGTTAGGTGAGTAAGGTTAGCGCGTTTTCCTGAATGAATATTTAACAAATGATAAATTATTATCGGCTTGTTTTATGGCTCTGGTTTACATTTTGAAAGGTTTACGAGAGCAAGGGGGCGGCAGCTACTAAAGAACCCTGACTAGCCTGCAGATCTTCATTTCCATTTTGCTGAAATGTGGTCGGGTGACTTCCTGTGCAAACTGCACACACAATGCTGGAGAATGATATGGATCAAACACTTCACGTGAATTCATTATTCCCTTTCCCCAGCTGCGGGCTGTGCACTCAACCGCGCACAGAAATGCAGCCTTTCGTGAGATTATGAATGATAGGAAAGGCAGCTTTTTCTTTGGGTGTAACCTAGCGAGTTTGAAACACAGTTCTAACAAACTTCACCTTTTGTTATCTATCCAAACAAGCCACGTTTCTCTGTATTAAAATCTCAATTCATTACACCATTTGTGGACATTATAATTAATAATTGGTCGTAATACTTTGATTTAAGACATTGGCAGAGGCGTGGTGATTGTGCTATTAAAATGAAGGAAATTTATATTTAGTACACTTTAGAAAGTAAAATTTAATTCAGCAACTGTATCCTACAGAAAAAAAAATTGTTTAAATAAAAGTATTTCATGATCGCTTTTAAAGTGTCAATGCCCTGTAGATTTTGGTTTAAAACTGTACACGCTGTTTTCCTCTATTGCGGGTCTGGCTGAAATACTGCTTATTTTCGTTAGAAATTCCCTTGAACTGTTCCCTTCAGCTTCCTTGCGATTTCTTTCTCCGTGTTCTGAAACGTTTAGCATCACAATACAGACACTTGATCAGGGTTAAAACGCTTGTTGAGAAAGTTAACAGAAACCACATGGGGACATTCTGATGAAGCTACATAATGACCTGCACAACAGCCTATTGCAGCTGTTGGCTAAGCAGAATGACTTATTTGATGTTTCACGAGGCAGTCAAGTTAATACACTACCTTAAGAGTACAGTAAAATACAATTACGACCAAGTTTTGATTGAAAACCAATGAAAGTACTTAGCAGCTGCTGTATTCTATATTACAAAGGCGGCATATGATATGTAATCGATCATGAGAAATATTACATTTTCGCTTTTGTACAGTTAATCATAATTACAGTTTGTTCCACGTGATTTATCTGTTTCCACTTAATTATTAAAACCAACGATTTCGTGCTCTCCCACTTAGAATCCTGAAACATTGAATAGTGAATTCTAATCCAGGTGTAAAGACAAAGTATAGATTTGTACATTTGACTTACCACTGGTTAGCTCGTAGCCAAACACAGAGTAGTCATTTGTAATAGAGCAGTTCCACCTCTCGTGTTTAAACTGATTCTGGCATTCGTAGATACCAATGCGTGCTCCTTCTTTAATGGTCGGCAAAAGATTGGGCTTTCTTTTACACAGATCTTTCTGTTTGTTTGAAAGTGGCAAACCTAGACAACCCATCTTCTCCGTAGCTCCACTGGCTGTGGTTCCCAGCCACCTGTCGCGAGTATATAGAAACGCACATCACTAACACACAAACAGTGCATCACAAATAAATACTGAATCCGACTCTTTCAATGATTAAGGTTTACTTACATCCAATTTCCTTGACAGTAGTAGGGAAAGAGTGTTAGAATTATTGCGAGTAACACGCAACACCGAAATAATCCAAAAAAAGCCCCTTTCTCCATGACAGAATCATTTATTATCTTGTGCCACGCGAAGGTGTCACGGCTGTTAATGTAATTGAAAATCGGCCCAGATTGTTGCAAATTTATGGGGATTATTCTTCAGAATGGCCACACTATCCATGCTGTAATCCTGTGAGGTTTAACAAAACAGGATTCTGAGACAGAGTGTGAAATAGATTCAGAATAACAAATTCGCACAGAGAGATAACATTTGGGGCAAATCCTTGAGAAAGCACGAATTCGATTCGGCGTTGTGTTGCCTCTGTCTGCCAATCCCCTAGTCCCCGCCCATCCACGCTTTTCATTGGGCAAACGCAAAGTTAAAATGCAATAGACCGATGTGGCGATTGGTCGATTGTCCTGTGACAACCACGGCTCTTAACAAGTGGTGTTTCATCCAGTTTACCCCTTTAATGTTAACCTCGACCACGAGGGACCTTCAGTTCTGGTGCGGGTGGGAGTAAACTGTTTGATATAAGTATCTCAAGTTCAATTACAGTTGAAATCATTGCTGATGTTCTTAAATTGTGAATTAGATCACAGACTTGTTATCTGCTCTCTTTCTGCGCCATTCATACCGCATTTTCCTCATTAGAACATTTTCACGGGAAGCCACCCCGTCTATCTCGACAATTCTTTCAGTGAATAAGAAGAATCTTCAGCCAATTCACTCTCCATAGTTCCAGCTTGAAAAGGTGGAATACAATACCGACTGCAACAAGTGCCATCCAAAAGCCTGTTGAAATGATATATTGTATAATAATATTTAATGTAAAGCAATTCCCCTGGCGCCTTGTGCGATTTCTATATGAAAACGACAATGATTATGCAGAAATGCTTTGGAAGATTGCTCCATTCGTTTCTAAGTTGTAGAGCTAGCGTAGAGTAGTCATGGATTTGGACAAGGTGACAAGGCGCAAGGAATGTTTTCTAAATGTTAAACCGACTGGGTTGATGGAAGCGTTCTTTTTAACCCCGCGAGCATAGAATGATATTTCAGCTGTTAGATATCTCACGTTCATTGCAGAGATATAATCTATCAATTTGCAGCTTTTTATTGGAAATATGTTTTGTAAATATTGAGATAATCTTCATCTCAACCGATATATAGAAAGTTTAGATTAATTAATGCATATGGTTAATTACATATGGTTTGTAAAATGTGGAATGTGGAACATTTCTACAAAACACCTGACTTCATTTTATCTAGGGGTTTGCCCGGAAAACCGACTTCTCTTCATATTCCTTCCTGCTTCTAGGACAGAATGGGATTGTATTTGACAATCAGTTTTACTAATTGTACCGGCGTAGTAGTTTGCTAATCATTAACATTGAAGCTGGTGTTTACTAAAGTAATCGCTATCTAAAATCTGAATTAACATTTGAATGTAAATTCTGAAACTGGTAAGAAAGTTCGATTGCCCTATGTTGGTAACTGTGAAATGTCTTCAGTGTTAGCTCAAGGTGTTGACGGTGCGGAGTGTTTTCAGCCACTTCAATTTGTAGAACGTTTGAAATAGTTGAGCATATCGAACATTTGCAAAGCCGATGGATTTGAAATTATATACGTTTCTGATCTTTTCACTCTTTCACTTCACAACTGGAATATTTATACTTCTACACAAATATTCTACACAATACTTAACCCTTCAATCCTCAATTTGCACCACTTTCTTATTCAAATTGATGGGCACATTGGACCACGCCGTCACCGCACATTTAAGCAATAAGTAGCTTGATATAAATCCATTTGCAGATATTAGGTAACCTGAGTTTTTTTAATTGAATATTCGTATAAACCATTTAAGATTTTTAATCCGAGCCTCCTTTTCGTAACGTTTGTCATTTATCTGTTTTCCGTGATGTGTCGGATCATTTCAGCGTGGTCCCGATTTCTTGACTAATCTCTCCACAGCTCAGCGCCTAATTAATCATTCACTAAAACAATACCTCAGTCAGCATGAACCATTCTGCCAAAGTGTTACTCGGTATGAGAGAGCTAATATTTCCACAAAGCGTGCATAGGCAATGCAGATTATTTGAGACTTTTTTTTTTGATTTTGAACATACTTGCCCATATCATTTTTTAATGTTCCTAATTTGGTAGAACTGATTGTTATTAATTTTCGCTGCTGCAATTTCGTAACCCGGAATTAACACCTTGGACACATGTTCATTTCCATTTATTTACGAAAGGAAAGCAGAAATATGGCTTGACGCAAGTGCAGTTGGTTGATTTTGTTTCATAGCACGTTAGCTATGGGTAAATGGTTGCTCAGGAACAAGCAGTCTTCCATATCTGACAGATTGACTCCAAGGAGCAGTAAATTTGCACCGAGGACACTCCCAATTTCTCGGCGAAATCTCTTAATCACAGAATCAATTTGTCTCAAACATACGATAGGAGTCAAAAGTGGAGTGAGACACTCGGTTATTTCACGTCAAAAAGACTTAAAACAAGTTTCATCTGAAATATACAATTAGGACGAATGACAGAATTGGGGGTGGGATCGGGGGACAGAGTATACAGTAGCATTTGAAAACGGTAGTAAAATCTGAATGTATTAGGTAACCACTTCTAACATATTTATATTATTTATTATATTGTATTAACATCATGGATCTCCCAGTTATATTTTAGTACAATATAGTTCAGGATTCCAACTGTGAACGTTGTTAGTGATGTAATTTAATCAGCCCCTTAAGAATACGTTACTAAACTAGCCGATTTTATGAGTTTTTTTAACAATAATCTTAAAAGAGAGTTTGTGTTCTCAAAAACGATACAATTTGTTTTTTTCTAGGCAAATGCTGCAATATAACAATTATACACGCAGCTAAAGTAGTAGTTTGACGTGAAAAGACTGCATGCATTTATCAGACGTCCATAATTAAGCTTTTCTGTTTTATTTTTACATGCATATATGTATATGTCTTATATTTCACACCATAGTTAAAACATACACATGAATCACTCAGGTGAATCATCAAACTTTCTTAGTCGTCAGTGAAATGTTATTGTTTTATTACATCTAAGGTTTAAATTATTTATGCAACGCAGATTTGATTTCCAGAAATTGTTCTTTGTAAACCTTTACCTTTTCGGATGAAATAATATACAAAGCTAGCGAAAGCTTTTGTACACCTTCCCCTAAATATTCCCTTAATAAATGTCTTTAATTAGCGAAAAATGTTATACTGCATATAAGCTGAGCCCAATTTATTGTTCTATTTTCTAATAAATTTGAATATTAGTGCTTAAGACTAGTGGAAAATGAGGCACTTAGGAGTGTCATTGTTAGGCCTGCAAATCTAAATGCCAAAGAACTGCAGTTCCATATCCATTGCATTTTAAACGCCTGTTGGGTAGCCTAAATACATTTTAAACTACATTTGCCAGAAGTTCTGGATAGTACTGTAGTCCTCCCTCATCATGGGGTATCTGCCATCACCTTCTCAAGGGCAATTAGGGATGGGCAATAAATGCTGGCCTAGTCAGCTTCGCCCACATCCCACGAATGAATAAAAATAAAATCCAAAGTTTAGGTTTATCATCCTATGCATTTAAGAAAGTATGAACCAGTTTAACTTTTTGCTGCCCAGATCAATATTAAGGACTAAGACTGAGAGACACATTTTATTGCAGAAGTATTGATTGCTGTTTTCATGGCACGGTGCCATCTGCTCTACGAATGAAATGAAATATATTTTACCCGCATTAAGAGGACTTCAAAGAATGGCATGTGGCGTATACCTGTAAATGAACACATTGCATTTGACATAAATGCTATTTTAAACGGTGGCGCGGTGGGCGTATTCTCTTTCGCCTCCTATTTAGGAATATTCCGCAGTAAAGATTAGCCTAGCTTTTCAAGCGTCTTGGGGACGATGAACATTAGCAGAATTGAGCCGCCTGGTATGGGTTACTTTGATTTAAGTTAGCTTAACGCTGCTAACCACTGCTTTGGAAAGGGTGATATAAACTGAAGAATTGATTTTAAAACAAGTGTCGACAATTGCCCGCGCCGTTCGGCTGAAACCACTGATTGTAATTGTTACCCATGCAATAATTACGAAAATAATGCTGTAACATGTACTTTTTAGAAAAGAAAGTTGCTAACGGGCTGCTGCCTGGACTACAGTATGCATTTCACTGTAAAGAGCTGAACGAATGTTCATTGGCGTCACTCCAATCCAGTCAAACATCAATCTGTTTAACGCTGCTTCCATATGAGGTGAATTGTTTTTAGTCACATTCGGGAAGTTTTGTTTCCATACGGTGTCATGCCTTATTCTATAACTTTCAACAAGGACTTGATCAAATGACTCGAAGAAACGGTTCGGACAACTTTTGCGGGATCGAATTTCTTTTTTGCAAACCAAGTTACTCAAATACAGCGGACACAAACCTTTGCTATATCTGCCAGGATTCAGTTCATTTGCCGTAATTCGGTTTATTTGCAAAACGCTATTTTATTACTATAAACTCAAAATTACAAGTTAAACCGTGTCTGAAGATTTAACACAACCAGAAAGTGTTTTCTATTTGCTGTAGCCTTTGCAAATAAATTATCTGACTGCTACATATTCTATGTACCAATAATGATATCTGTAAGCAGTGTGATAAGTGAAAACATAAAAATGGAATTTGTGCATTAAAAGTCTAAATTTAGTCTTCTCTATGGAAAGGATAGTACTAAACATGTAATATGACAATTTGCTTCAGAAAACACTGAAAAACAAATTCAATTACTCCATATGCTTATGTTTTATCTTAATGAGGCTCCAAAATTCTGCTTGACAATCTCCTGAGGCTCACCTTGCATGAAGTCCAGTATTAATCCTGTCTTTGCTATCCTGCACAGACTTCCTGCATTCCAATCGACTTCAAAACCCTTATCTTTATACAAATCCTGCCATGGCTCTCCTCTGCCTACCTCTGCAAATTCCTCTAGCAAATTTTATTCTTCCAGCCATGGCCTCCATTGACTAGACTCTAGAATTCTCTTTCCCAAGCCTTTTATCATTGAGTATATCTTCCCACCTGGAAAAGTCTTCGCAGAATGTATCTCTTCAAATAATTCTTTGTTTACCCCCCCCCTCCAATTCTTCTTTAATTCCTATTTGGAATCCATTCTTTACCCCTTTTCTGAACTACATTGGCATGTGTTACTATGTTCAAAAGCAAAAGTTCATCATGTTGCTACTGCTGGTGTTATAGTCTAACCTCACCAGAAGAGTTGAACAAAATTAGAAATATTTGAGAAAAGTCAGTATAATTTACTCCTCTCCCCTGTGTCCTTCACCCTCACCACCAACAATTGCAAGGAGTTCAAGGACTTCTTTGTTGCCTAGATTGAAGCCACCTGATCAGCTGCTTCTGTTGTTTCATTCCTTCCCTTAGCCCACTGGGACAAACTTTCTCCAAGGATCCCCCCTGAACTCACACATTTTCTCTCCTATCTCCCATCATTCCCTCTCCGAGCTCACCTTGTCCATGAGATATACCTCACTCAACCCTACTCCCATTAAACTACTGACCACCCAACTTTCCTTCGTGGTTCCCATCTTAGCTGATATTGCTAATGGCTCTTTCTGCTCATATGCTGTCCCCCTCTCCTTCAAATCTGCCTTCTCCTCATGAAACCAACCTTTAACTTCACTGTCCTCTGCCTAATTCCAACCTTTCTTTCCTCCCCTCAAACCCTTAGGATAACATTTACAACATGCCTATCTATCTGTGACAGAATTAAATGATTCCTCCTCAACCTGTCTGCAGCCTTTGACACAGCTGACTACACCATCCTCCTCCAAAACATCTCTACCATTGTCCAGTTGGGTGGGACTGTACTCACCTGGTTGTATTCTTATCTATCTAAATGTAGTCAGAGAATCACCTGCATTGGCTTCTCTTCTCATTCTCGTACCATTACCTCTGCTGTCCCCCAAGGACCTATCCTTGGCCCCCTCTAATTTCTCAACTACATGCTGTCCCCTGCTGACATCTTCTGAAAACAGTGTCGGTTTTCACATGCATGCTGACAACACCCAATTCTACCTAACCACTACCTCTCTTGACCTCTCCACTGTCTCTAAATTGTCAGATGCTTGGATGAGCATAAATTACCTCCAACTAAATATTGGAAATAATGAAGCCATTGTCTTTGGTCCCTGCCACAAGCTCCATTCCTTAGCTACTCATTTCTTTCTCTCCATGGCAACTCTGAGACTGAACGAGACTGTTCACAGCTTTGCTGTCATGTTTGACTCAGAGTTTAGCTTCTGACCACATATTCATCACCAAGACCACCTAATTCCAGCTCCGTAACTTTGCCTGACCCAGTCATTGCCTCTGCTCATCTGTTGCTGAAACCCTTATTCATGTCTTTATTACTTCCTGGACTTGATTATTCCAGCACACTACTGACCAGCCTCCCAAGTTCTATCCTCTAAATTTGAGATCATTCAAAAATTATCAATTAAAACTGTCCTAACTTAACCAAGTTGTGTTCACTCATCACAGCTGTGCTCACTGATCTACATTGGCTCCTGGTTAAGCAACACCTCCCTTTCAAAATTCTCATGCTTGTTTTCAAGTCCATCTGATTCTCATCGCTGCCTATCCCTGTAATCCCTTCCAGCTTTACAACCCTTTGGCCTCTTGAGCATTTCCGATTTTACTCACTTCATCATCCGTAGCCATTCATTCCTAAACCCCTCCACCTCTTTTCCTCTCTTTCCTCCTTGATGACACTCCTTAAAACCTATCTCTTTGACTAGGATTTTGGTCATCTGCCCTTACGTAGCTTGGTGTTAAATTTTGTTCCATAATGCTTCTGTGAAGAATCTTATACATTATCATAAACTGTGTACAACATTAAGATTATGTAGGCAATTCTTTGAGGGATAATCCATTTTGCATACGACAAAATCCTGCAAAGCAAGTGAATGCCCAAATAATCTATTTCTGGTGATGTCTGTTTGAGGGAGAAATATTGGCCTGAAGACCAGGAAAACTCCACTTGTTTGAGTGGTGCTATGAGATCATTTTTATCTTTCTGAGTAGCTAGTTGGGCCCTCACTTTAAAATTGCACCTGAAAGATAGCACTAGCAACAACAACATAGCATTTCTTCAGCACTGCACTAAAGTATTAATCCAAATTAGTTTTTCAAATCTGCAATGGACTTAAATACATCAGCTTCTGACTTGGAGGGCGAAGTGCAACTACTAAAATAGGTCTAGATAAAATATGTCGTAACTTTCCTCATAAGATTCTCTATTTTGTTTGTTTGCATGTCTTTTTAAACTTAATTTGTGAGGATAAAATGCAATACCAAATAAATATAATGTGTAAATTGTAATAACAACTTTCTAAAAGGGTACTGAAATAAAATGTATATAGTTGTACAATAAATTATTGCATTTTGTAGCTGTGCAGTTTTATTTTCCATAAGTGTGTTCGTGTATCTAAAGAAATATGTCTATCTATCTATTTATTTACTTACACACACACACACACACACAGGCACACACACATACACACAGGCACATACACACACACACACACAATAGGGCCGTAACTTCCAAGCCCCCCAGTGTTGGATTGGAGGTGGGTAGTACCCCAAAAGATGCACTGCAGAAGCCCTCTCGGACCTTCACAGGTAAGGTTTGCACTGCAATTGCCCAGAAGTGCAAACATCCCCTGGACAAATGGCCTGCGTTGGGAACCATCCGAAAATGTGATTTAAATCACAAACTTGGAATGGCTTTGACTAGGTTACTACAATAGTCACCTAGAAAAAGTTAGAAGAATCAAAACCTCTTCTAGCTTCTGGGTAATTACAGACTGAACCCCAATGGGACTCGCCCGAACCCCCAGGGGTCTCCCCCCACTCCGACAACCCTCCCCCACCCCACTGGTTCCCCCGCACCGGCACGGGATTCCTCCCCCCTCTCCAAGCCTGACCGGACTCAACCCGAGGTCCAATCCCCCTCCCCCCCCCACCCCCACCCTGACCGCCCAACCCAACCTGACCAGAGGCCAGACACATCCCCCCAACCAAGGCGACAGCCTCACCTCTCCGAGGCCTAAACTACTCCCCCCTCCCGTAAACTGTGACCCGACTTCCCCCAACCTGCGATCCCCCTCCTCAGACCTCTGACCCGACCTGCAATGCCCCGACTTCTAATTTTTCCTCCCTGACCTCCAATGCTCCGATCCCCCAACCTCCAATTTTCCCCTAACCTCCAATTTTTCCCTGACATCCAATTCTCCCCTGACCTCTGACGTCCTCTGCACTCTGACACCCCCCCCGACCTCTGATTCCCCCGGACCTCTGATTCCCCCTCACCTCTGATTCCCCCCGACCTCTGACACCCCGGACCTCTGATTCCCCCTGACCTCTGATTCCCCCCGAGCTCTGATTCTTCCGACCTCTGATATCCTCTGACCTCTGTTCCTCCGATCCCCCCGACCTCTGATCCCCCCCTCCGACTTCTGATCCGCGCCCCCCCCCCGACCTCCGATGTCCCCACCCTAGAAATCCTATCCACTTACCTTAGACACTTCTTCCTAGCCCATCAATTTCAATCGACTTTAAATCTTCGCTAGTTTACAGCAGCTAGTGCAGTAAAACAAAGGGATGTGGCCTCTTCACTTCAACTCTTCCGCACTTTGATGATGGGCCTCGAGGACAAGCTGCACTGCCTAGATTTCACCCGGCCTGAGCTGGAAGGTCGGGCGAGACAGGCTGGAAAGAAAAGACATAAGTAATTGGGCACGGAGTGGCAGTCGGACTCTGATAAGGGAGAACCAGTGGATGTGATGCATTTGGATTTTCGCAAAGCTTTTGATAAAGTCCCAGATAAGAGGTTAGTGTGCAAAATTAAAGCACATGGGATTGGGGGTAATATATTGGCATGGACTGAGAATTGGTTAGCTGACAGGAAACAGGGACTATGAATAAATAGGTCTTCTTTGGAATGTCAGGCAGTGGGGTACCGCAGGGATCAGTGCTTGGGCCCCAGCTATTCACAATATATATCAATGATTTGGATGAGGGAACCAAATTTAATATTTCCAAGTTTGCTGATGACACAAAGCTGACAAAACAGGTGGGAGCGTGAGTGGTGAGGAGGATGTTACAAGGCTTCAAGGTGATTTAGACAAGTTGAGTGAGTGGGCAAATACATGGCAGATGCAGTAAAATGTGGATAAGTGGGAAGTTATCCACTTTGGTAGGAAAAACAGAATGGCAGAGTATCATTTAAATGGTGATAGATTGGGAAATGTTGATGTACAAAGGGGCCTGGGTGTCCTTGTACACCAATCACTGAAAGCCATGATCTTATTGAATGGTGGAGCAAGCTCGAAGGGCTGAATGACCTACTCCTGATACCATTTTCTATGTTTCTATGATTGCCTCTACGAGGAACTTCAAGCCCATGATCTCTACAATTTTGCCTGCATAAAGGATAATAAGACTAACCAATTACATAGAAGGCTGGATGTTGCAATTGGTTATCACATTGTCCTCTGGAGCCTAAATTTGAAACTAATTCAGGTACAAGGGAAGAAAATCAGCAGAGGCATTAGTGGAGTACAGAAAGTGCAGGGTGGAGCTTAAGAAAGCAATTAGGAGAGCAAAGAGGGGATATGAGAAAGGTCTGGCTGGTAAAAGTGGGGAAAATCCCAAGATATTCTATAAGTATATCAATGGGAAGAGGATAACCAGGGAAAGAGTAGGGCCCATAAGGGACCAAGGGGGCAATCTATGGGCGGAGCCAGAGGACATCGCTAGAGTATTGAATGAATACTTCACATCCGTCTTCACCAATGAGGATGAAGGTATCAAACTCGGGGAGAGAGACTGCAAGGTTCTTAATCAAATTGATATAGGGAGTGACAAGGTATTGGAGGTGTTGGCAGGCTTAAAAGTGGACAAATCTCCAAGTCTGGATGATTTGTGTCCCAGACTGCTGAGGGAAGCAAGGGAGGAGATCACAGGGGCTCTGACACAAATTTTTAATTCCTCTCTGGCCACAGGGTAGGTGCCAGAAGACTGGAGAACAGCTAATGTGGTTCCGCTATTTAAGAAAGGTTGTAGAGATAAGTCAGGGAACTACAGGCCAGTGAGTCTCACGTCAGCGGTAGGGAAACTATTGGAGAAAGTTCTGAAGGAGAGTATCTATCTCCACTTGGAGAGGCAAGGTTTGATCAGGGATAGTCAGCAAGGCTTTGTCAGAGGGAGGTCATGCCTAAAAAATTTGATTGAATTTTTTGAGGAGGTGACCAGGTGTGTAGATGAGAGTAATGCAGTTGATGTAGTTTATATGGATTTCAACAAAGCCTTTGACAAGGTCCCACATGGGAGACTTATAAAGAAGGCAAATGCACATGGGATACAGGGTAATTTGATAAGGTGGATTCATAATTGGCTTAGTTGTAGGAGACAGAGGGTGATGACAGAAGGATGCTTTAGTGACTGGAAGCCAGTGTCCAGTGGCGTACCACAGGGATCTGTGCTGGGTCCCCTATTATTTGTCATTTATATAAACGACATAGATGACTATGTGGGGGGGTAGGATTAGTAAGTTTGCGGATGACGCAAAGATTGGCCGGGTGGTTAACAGTGAGGTTGAGTGTCTTGGGCTACAGGAAGATATAGACGGGATGGTCAAATGGGCAGATAAGTGGCAGATGGAATTTAACCCTGAAAAGTGTGAGGTGATACACTTTGGAAGGAGTAATTTGACAAGGAAGTATTCAATGAACGTCATGACACTAGGAAGTTCTGAGGAACAAAGGGACCTTGGTGTGTGTGTCCATAGATCTCTGAAGGCAGAGGGGCATGTTAGTGGGGTGGTGAAAAAGGCATATGGAACACTTGCCTTTATCAATCGAGGCATAGATTACAAAAGTAGGGAGGTCATGTTGGAGTTGTATAGAACCTTGGTGAGGCCATAGCTGGAGTACTGTGTGCAGTTCTGGTCACCACATTATAGGAAGGATGTGATTGCACTGGAGGGGGTGCAGAGGAGATTCACCGGGATGTTGCCTGGGATGAAACATTTAAGTTATGAAGAGTGGTTGGATAGACTTGGGTTGTTTTTGTTGGAGCAGAGAAGACTGAGGGGCGACCTGATTGAGGTGTACAAGATTGTGAGGGGCATGGACAGGGTTGATAGATAGCAGCTGTTTCCCTTAGTTGAAGGGTCAGTCACAAGGGGACATAAGTTCAAGGTGAGGGGCAGGAGGTTTAGGGGGGATGTGAGGAAAAACTTTTTTACCCAGAGGGTGGTGACGGTCTGGAATGCACTGCCTGGGAGGGTGGTGGAGGCGGGTTGCCTCACACCCTTTAAAAAGTACCTGGATGAGCACTTGGCATGTCATAACGTTCAAGGCTATGGGCCAAGTGCTGGTAAATGGGATTAGGCAGGTAGGCCAGGTGTTTCTCATGTGTCGGTGCGGACCTGAGAGGGCCCTTTCTGCACTGTGATTCTGTGAATTCAGATAAATAAGGTGAGAAGCTGAAAGAATCCTATGTTATGAGTTTGGATGGATCCAATTCACTTTCCAGTGGCTGTGAATTTACAGTGGAAGATCTTTCATAATTTTGAATAAATAACTGCTAAATTGGAAATTTACTCCAAGGCTCCATAATGATAGTTCACGTGGAGAGTGGAAAATGTTTGGTGTTGGATTCCGCACCCCATTTATAGTTCAAGTTTGCTGCTGATTACTTTGTGGTATTTGGAGCAAATTTTCAATTTAAACCTGAAGCATTAACTTTATTTCTTTCCTTGTTTCCTTCTTCACAGTTGCTGTTAGACTTGCTGAGTATTTCCAGTATTTTCTGTTTTTATTCCGATTTCCAGCATCCGCAGAATTTTGCTTTTGTTTCAATTTAAATCCCTGGCGAGTTGAAAGTTGGAGGTACCAAGTATCATTAAAGCTGTCAGTTTCCAGAAATAACTCCAACAACTGTGTTGCCTGTGGTGGTTGTGTGAAAAGTGGTACAGAGAGCATCATTGAGAACATATTAATGGACTCTTGATGTTTGCCAGCATTAATTATATTCAACTTAAGAAAATATTTATACCACAAATCAGGTAAAAACTAACACTATTTAGTTCAATGGAGAGATCCAAATTATGGCCTCCCATTTTTCACCCATAAAATGAATGTTCATTTCCGAATTTTGGGTTGCAACCTTTATAGATTTCCTAATTTTCCCTAGTAAATTGAAGTCATTCATAACAGATGCATCTTTTCCCATACACACTCATTATTTCTACACTATTTGAATGCAAAGTGCTTGGTCCACTTGCTCCTAGAATTTTACAGCATAACAGGAGGCCATTTGACATATTGAATCTGTGCTGGCTCTTTGAAGAGCCCCATTCTCTCGCTTATATGCTTTCTTTCATTCTTGTTTTCAAATATTTATCCACTTCACTTCTAAAAGTTGTTTTGAACACTGCATCAAATACTGTTTCCGCTGGGGGATTTCATGTACTCAAAATTTTCCATTAAAAAAATCTGCTATCTTCCCTTTGTTCTTTTCATAATGATCTTAAATTTGCCACCTTTTTACTGACTCACTGGTCTGCGGAAATATTTTCTTCTGATTAACCATTTCATAACCTCCTTTCACCTTCTGATCCATAGCAGATGCCCACAGTTAGTTTCCTTCCCCTCATGTCTCTCATTCTTATCAATAGGATTTCTACCTTGTCTGTACCTGGAACCAGTTACATCCATCTCCATAATAAGCAAGTTCTCCTGTAGAGACTGATAACTTTTAAAAGGAAATATGAATTTCTCAGCAACTGATGGAAAGAAGCACACAAGATTTCACATTGTAAGACCTTTACTGTAACAAACAAACAAAAATCAACACCAGCCAGACATTACTTAGTAGGCAACTAATGCACTAAATTACAGAAAAGGCACTTTCCCCATTAACTAATTAACACAACTGAAAACCCCACACCACGTTTATATGTTATTCCACACTCTCAGAATATATGAAGCCTTGTAGATGAAGTCCCAAACTCCTCCCAGCTATTTAACAGGTTGTCTGCTCCCTGCTACATCGGGGCAAGTCTTCTAGTATGCTTTGAAAGTCCCTTTACTCAATCTCCTTAGCATCATTGAACTGACCTCCAGCAGCAAGACACCATCTGGGGGTTCCTGGGTCTTTAAATCTCTACAAGCCTTGTCTCTTCAAATGGGGAATCCATTCTCACCATTCTGCTTGGTGGTTAGCCCCAAAACAGTCTTTTCTTCTGCTTGGCACCTTGGCAGCTATTTTTGATGTTTGTCTCCAGGTCTCTCTGTCTGCTTGAGTCTGAGAATCTGTGTCCAGCAAGACCAGCTGCTCTGTTTTGTGAAAAGGTGTGAAAACTGGCAGTTGAGTTTCTATGTGTCCCCATGGCAACTGAATCACATGGGCCTGTCTCCGGGCAGAGTTGAGCATGATTTCACCATCTGGTCATTAGTGGGCTGGCACAAACAGAATAAACACAAAGGCTACTTGATTGTTTTAAAAATCAACTGGTGCACAAACATCTTTCAAGGAAGGGAATTTGGCCAACTAGTCTCTCCAGTCCCACAGTGTATAACTGATTCTTAATACTCTCCGAATAACTAGGAATGGAAAAGAACTACTATCTGACCAATGTAGAAATGTTCCTACATTAAATTTTTTTCCACATTACAATAATGACTACACTTCGAAAGTACTTCATTGGCTATGAAGCACTTAGACATGTCCTGTGGTCATAAAAATTGCATTACTTTCTTTTCATGGTGTGTTACAGAGGAAGAGAGGAATAGGTTGATTGAAGGCTTGTTAAAGAAATGGGTTTTCATGAAGTTTTTAAAGATAGAAGAAAAAGTAGAACAGGGTTTAGAGAGTGAGTTCCATAGGGTAGGATTACAGTAGCTGAAGGCTCTAGCACTGATACTGGAGTAGAGGGAGGGGAAAATCCACAAAAGGCCAGTATCTGAGGACCAGAGGTCATAGAAAAACTGCTAAGGCCATAGAGGTAAAGTAGGACGAGGCACTGAGGGACTTAGAGCTGAGGACAGGATTTTAAATTTGATGTACCGTGGGAACAGAGAGTCATTGTAGATCAGTGAAGACAGATATGATGGCTGAATGGGACTTTGTGTGGCACAGGAGGTGGGAAACACAGCCATTGAGAGCAAATGTTAAAACTTTTCAAAAAGAAAAATCTGATTCTTCCATTCATAGACAAAATGATGGAAGGAGCCAACACTTATTGACGTTGATGCTCAGTTGTATTATTATGGAACCACTGAATTCCAGACCTCCTCATAACCATGTGAAGTACATTTAACTATAATGTTTATGAGACATTTTTACTAAAATGAATGCTTATGGCCAAACTGGTGTCAGTGTAGCTGCACCTGTGGCTAGTCGACAATTTTTATTGAACAACACCTTTGTCAAGCATGAGGAACCAACCACTTCTTGTGATACTGGCACTAGTGATGTACTTAGAAGGAGCCCAATAAAAAATTTCAAAACAACGAGAAATAGAAAGTCAGGAAGCACGGTGTTAAGAAAGAGAAGGTTGATTGTGTCCAGTTTAGAATTGGCTGTGATAAAGTAAAATGTGCACTACCAGGGTGCATAAACTTTGCTGTAGATCAGAGTCATTCTGGAAAGTGTGCACATATTTGGAGCTAAGTGTGCACATATTTGGAGCTAACACCATCATTCTGGCGATGATTATTAGCAGAATCGTGTAGGGGGAGAAAGAGTGCTGATGTGTTGTTGTGTTGTAAGGTGAGTAGTGGATTGAAGCAATGTCCCTTTATTTGAAAGTGGTCAGGAAGGAGGTATGGCTGTGGTGCCGTAGGTGGACTATGTTCCACAGAAGACCTCAGTGATGAGATGTGCTGTGATGCATCTTGCAGTAAAAGCAGCCTATCCTGTACTGCTCTTTTTTCTCCACAATAATGACACAAAACTGTATGCTCATAGGGAATGTCACACCTGCTCCTAAGAAGCTGTCAGCGCGGCAAGGGGATTGGGAGTATTAGGGGGCGGTTTGACTGTGGGAATTAGTAAGAAAGAAGTCTGGGTATATATTGGCAGCAAGATAAAAGAAAGATCATTGAAAAATGTTCCCAGCTGCAGAAGATGGTGAGGGAACCAAAAAGAGGGAAAAACATACTTGACCTCATCCTCACCAACCTACCTGCCGCAGATGCATCTGTCCATGACAGTATCAGTAGGAGTGACCACTGCACGGTCCTTGTGGACACAAAGCCCCGGCTTCACATTGAGGATACCCTCCATCGTGTTGTGTGGCACTACCACTGTGCTAAGTGGGATAGATTTCGAACAAATCTAGCAACTCAAGACTGGGCATCCATGAGGCGCTGTGGGCCATCAACAGCAGCAGAACTGTACTTGAACACAATCTGTAACCTCATGGCCCGGCATATCCTCCACTCTATCATTGCCATCAAGCCAGAGGATCAACCCTGGTTCAGTGAAGAGTGCAGGAGGACATGCCTGGAGCAGCACCAGGCATACCTAAAAATGAGGTGTCAACCTGGTGAAGCTATAACACAGGACTACTTGCGTGCCAAATAGCATAAGCAGCAAGTGATAGACAAGGCTAAGTGATCCCACAACTAACGGGTCAGATCTAAGCTCTGCAGTCCTGCCACATCCAGTCGTGAATGTTGGTGGACAATTAAACAACTCACCAGAGAAGGAGGCTCCACAAATATCCCCATCCTCAGTGATGGAGGAGCCCAGGACATTACTGCAGGAGTTCCTCAGGGCAGCGTCCTCGGTTCGACTATCTTCAGCTGCTTCATCAATGACCTTCCTTCCATCATAAAGTCAGAAATGGGGATGTTCGCTGATGATTGCACAATATTCAGCACCGTTCGTGACTCCTCAGATACTGAAGCAGTCTATGTCCAATTGCAGCAAGACCTGGACAATATCCAGGCTGGGCTGACAACTGGCAAGTAATATTTGTGCCACACAAGTGTCAGGCAATGACCATCTCCAACAAGAGAGGATCTAACCATCGCCCCTTGATGTTCAATGGCATTACCATCACTGAATCCCCCACTATCAACATCCTGGGAGTTACCATTGACCAGAAACTGAACTGGACTAGCCACATAAATACTGTGGCTACAAGAACAGGTCAGAGGCTAGGAATAGTGCGATGAGCAACTCATCTCCTGACTCCCGAAAGCCTGTCCACCATCTACAAGGCATAAGTCAGGAGTGTGATGGAATACCTAGCACTTGCCTGGATGAGTACAGATCCCACAGCACTCAAGAAGCTTGACACCATCTAGGACAAAGCAGCCCGCTTGATTGGCACCACATCCACAAACATTTACTCCCCCCACCACCACTGATGCACAGTAGCAGCAGTGTGTAGCATCTACAAGATGCACTGCAGGAATTCACCAAGGTTCCTTCGACAGCACCTTCAAAACCCACAACCAATACCATCTGGAATGACAAGGGCAGCAGACAGATGGGAAAACCGCCACCTAGAAGTTCCCCTCCAAGTCACTCACCATCCTGACTTGGAAATATATCGCCTGCTCCTTCACTGTCACTGGGTCAAAATCCTGGAACTCCCTTCCTAACAGCACTGTGGGTGTACTCACACCACATGGACTGCAGCGGTTCAAGAAGACAGCTCACCACCACCTTCTCAAGGGCAACTAGGGATGGGCAATAAAAGCTGGCACAGCCAGCGAAGCCCACATCCCATGACTGAATTAAAAAAAACCTTGAATCTTGTGTGTTAAAAGCTCTTCACTCTACCTGCATCAGCTAGTACATCTCATAAGTCTCAGTCTAACTACCCAATCCTATTAACACTGTAAAACCAGGGGCAGAACTACACACCACTGGCCCTCATTGGGCATATGAGAATTTTCCCTCCCATCTCAGCTGCCATCCCATGGGCAGAATTTAATGAGCTGGCCGGAGTAGGCATGATGGCAGGCTGAGTTAGAGGGGGGTGGAGGTCGCTGGGAGAATCAGGTATCTGCACCTGATTCCTGGTGTCAGGAAAACTGTTCCCCAATTAAGTTGGGGGCAGGAAGGGCTCGACACAGGAATCCCCCCTGCTGGTGGTGGCATGTCAATTAGGTTCATTAATGAGCCACTTGACACCAATTATCCCTGAGCCCGCTGGAATTTAGTTGTGGCTCAGGTATTAAATGGGTCTCACATGGATCTCCCTTGGCTCCTGAAGGCCACCCAGCAAACCCTGTTGGGTTTGCTGGTGGCCTCATTGACAGGGGTTCCTCGTTGACAAGGCGCTCAGTGCCTGATCGAGGGACCCGACATCGGGAGGGGAGGACTGGCACACCTTGCCCCATGCTCCAGCGACCCCCATCCTGTCCCACTAACTTGTTTTCAGGGATACAATCACGTCGGGTCTCCCCCATAGAAGTCACGCAGGGCTCCCACTTGTTCCCGAACCATTGGGGGGGTCCCCTGTTGTAGGAACTAAATCTCAGCCCATTATCTTATCATTTCAGGTAATCTTCTCATCTGTCATGCTTTTATTTTTGTCAAAACCATCTCTGATTATTTAATATTCTTATACACTAATGTTTGTCCAAACAAAGCTGTATAATGAACTCTCAGCATATTGTAATAAGTAAATACACTAGTAATTGTTGAAACTTCAGATCATTGTTTTTTCAAATATCAGAGTTCAAAATAAACAGATTAAACCAGTAATTAAATACAGGGATGAAATATAGAGATCAAACCCTCCTTCAATCTTATGTTGTGATTTTACTCAATTCTGAGAATCTGGGACTGGGTGTTCTGGGACAGTTGTGATTTTGTGGTAAATTGTGTAGGTCGTGCCAGTTTGAATAACTGAGTATAGGACTTTTATTCCCAATTGAAAATGTATCAAAATTAGTGGGTCATTATTTCAATACAATGACCTCGATTTCAAACCAGCAAAAGGGAACAGGCCAGTTGTTAAACTCACAGGAGCTTTGCTCAACTGGAAGGTCCATCATTTCATCAATGTCCAAATGGTGTGTGATCACCACTAAAACATTATGGAAGTCTCTGCCAGTTTCATTACAATAGACAAAATGTTTTAATCCTTTTATACTCATCTATTCTTCCACTATTCTATCCCTAATGAAATGTTGAAAGTTGGCTGCTAGGAGACAAGAAATACCCAGTCAATGTTGGGTTGATGACATCTCTCCATAACCTTACCACACCTTAGCAGCACCATACAATATGACAAGGGGATCACCAGGAACAAGTTTAAACACCACTGGCATCTTGAGGCTAAGTTTCCAATGATTAACACAACACATCCTTTAAACTGAATTTATACTTCCAAGTCATTTAAAAAAATTCTTTCATGGGATGTGGACATCGCTGACTAGGCCAGCATTTATTGCCCATCTCTAATTGCCCTTGAGAAGGTGGTGGTGAGCCACCCTCTTGAACTGCTGCAGCCCAAGTGGTGTTGGCCCACCCACATTTATTTCTTATGTTTCGTGCATCTGGGTACAAAACTCTTATTCGATAACAGTTCTCACCTTGCCCATATGTTGCACGGGTCTTTTTCTCATACATTTTGTCTTACAGGGGTAGCTTTTCCCTTAAGCAGACTTTGGCCCAGTTCAAGGTCTGAGCCTCATTAGCATCACAATGGTTGGCCAGAACTGGAGAATGAGCATCTTGGGGCCACCTCCCTTACTCCAAGTATGAGAAAGGTATGCCTGTATGTAAGGCCCCGATATTGGGAGAGATGGTGGGGAGATGTGGTGGGGGGAACTGCCAGAGGGATCGTGACCCAAACATTTTTTATGGATCTTGGAGGAGCAGACAAAAAAAATCTCAAAATGTGATAATCATATACTGAGGTGAGTGGAAAATATATATTGTCTCATACTGCACAAGAAAGATAAATTTATATTACAAGTCATGGTGAAGATTAAATATAAACCCAGCTGTAACAATTCCTTTAGATACCATTAGGTTGCACAGTATTACTATTCTCCACAAATTACTCAATGTTTTAAAGCATGAAGTTTGCATGCACAACATGTGGTTCAAAATAAAATTTTGAAAAGTGAAAATTTACACATCTCACATTGACATTACTTTTAACCATTGAATTGCCTTTTATGTTTTTCAACAGCTTTTTAAACGGTTTATTTGAATGTGTCACATGACTGTGTCACATGAGTGGGGACATGTTTTTATATTCATGAAAATTAATCAATTTATTTAATAAAAGCTTCAGGAAACCTCATCCCGCTTGTGGATGAGGTTTCCTGAAAAATGCGAAGGCCGCTTGGGCTTTCTGCCTGCCCGCCAACCTTAAGGTTGGACAGGCAGCTTTCACAAGTGGCTCAATTGATTATTTAATGGCCTTAACAGGCTGTTTACATTTCAGCCAGCACGCAGCCGACTCTAGCACGTGCCCGCCAAACGAAATATTGCAATGACGTGTGATGACGTCGGGACACACGCCTGATGCCATCGCGCGTCATTTTACATGTCGGCATGTCGGGCCCGCCCCTGCACGCCGACCGGAAGATTCTGCCCAATAACCTGAGACAAAATTAATTGGCATTTGGAAAGTATATGCAATTAATGGAAGTTAGCATGGATTTCTTGAAGGCCAATCATGTTTGACTAACTTGATCGAGTTCCTTGAAGTATTAAAGAGGGTTGATGAGGGTAGTGTAGTTGATGTTGTGTATGTGGAGTTTAAAATATGTTTGACAAAGCACCACCTGATAGGCTTAAGAAAAATTAAAGCGCATGGAATTAAAGGGACAACTGCAGCTTGGACATAAAATTTGTGAAAGAACAGAAAAGCAGAGAGTGCCAGTGAATGGTTGTTTTTCAGACAGGAGGAAAGTATACATTGGTGTTCTCACAGGATCAGTGTTTGCATCAGTTTATATTAATGACCTGGATTTGGGTAGAAGGACAGGGCAGCAGCTGCATGAAAACACCACCCCCTAAGTTCCTCTCCAAGTCACACACTATCCTGATTTGGAACTATATCTCTGTTCCTTCTTCACCGCTGGGCTAAAATACTGGAACTCCACTCCCTAACAACACTGTGGGAATACCTTCACCGCATGGACTGCAGCAGTATGAGAAGGTGTCTGACCAGCACCTTCTCAAGGGCAATTAGGGGTGGACAATAAATGCAGACTTTGCCAGCAATGCCCACATCCCATGAATGAATTAAAAACAGTTAAAAATTTGCAGAGGACACAACAACTTCGAAAAGCAATAGACAATGAGAAGAATCGCAACAGACTTCAGGAGGCCATAGACAGACTGATGGAATGGGCAGACACATGACAGATGAAATTTAATGCAGTGATGCGTGAAGAATGCAATACTCTGAGGAAAGATCAAAGAGTTGGCACAGGCAGAATGGGTCAAATGGCCTTCTGCTGTGCTGTAATATTTTTGATTCTAATAATATTATAAAGAATATTAATCACAGAAAGAGAGTGTATGTTCTCATCCTAATTTGCTTCCTTTTTTTCGACAAACTGCTGAATTTTAAGGCAAACAGAAAGCATTTAATTATCACCTATGTTTTGTTAATGGTTCTGAGCGTATTCAGAAACAGATACAAAAATTGGCAGATGGAGTGATTGAGCGCTAGCCTCAGTTGCTGCCTGGTATTGCATATATCTATGTTTGGGAGGTGGGTGGGACGAGGGGGGTGCCCAAAAATGGCACTGTAGCCTATCCTCAAACTTCTGCCAACCAAAGAATTTATCATGATCCTGAGGACAGGGCAGAAATTTGGACATCATGCCCCCTCCTGCCCCCTCTCGGAGCATCTCCAGCCGCCTTTCACACTGGACAGGGTTTAGTAGGCCCACCAGCATGAAATCGCGGTCTGTTCCCGATCGCGGGCAGCGGTTGGCTTCCTGACTGCCCCTGCCAAGCCCACCCGCCAAGGGCTGAAAGAGAGAGAGAGATACATCCAGCGAAAAATGTAAACTGTTTGTGAAGATCCTTTACAAAGCCACAAGTTGTGCTGCAGGATATTGGATTCCTCTCACCAAGTGCTGTCAAGACTCTGTCCTCAACCTCCCCTCACTGCTGATTGACACCAGGATTCCACCAGCCAAGCCAAACCTTGCTTCAATGATCTGCTGTGATCGGGAAGGTTGATTACCTTGTTGGCATGGGTCACTTTGCAGAACAGTTAAAGGCTGGCCATCCTCCTGTGGACCTGAGGGATGTTAGTGTGTGAGTGGCAGCTGCCAATGACGCCAGAGCTGGCCAAGGGGGTGAGCCCTGGCAACTTGGACTGAGTGCCTTGTGGCTCCAGGACCATGAATCAGCCAAGCCCTGCCAGGTGTTCCTCGGGTGGGTATGCACAGTCTGCAATGGCGCTGCAGGTAGAGAGTGGACTAATCAATGCTCCTATATCCTTTCAGGAGAAGACAGCCCATAACAATATTGAAAGGTCACGGACTGGCGGCCTCCTAACCCTCACATGCCATGAGCAGGAGGCCCTGGAGCTTGAGAGGCGGCATGCACCTTGGTCAACTGGCTGTGGTGAGGTTGGGGTGCCAGACGAAGGTAAGAGTGCAGTGCACTGAGGTGAGAACATCCCTTATTGCAATCACTCTAGTGTAATTTCTATATTGATGTGAACCTCGAAACTGGAGTCACCATTGATATTCAAAAGATGAGGGCACCATGATACAGATATCTGTTGTCTCACCAGCGTGCCTGGCATGCACAGTGACAGTGTAATGACTTAAACTAATGACATGTCCTTCTTGTCCATTTTAGGCTCACCAGCAGGCGGTCGCAGTGAGGACCCTGAAGGCCCACCCCTGACCCCAGAGGACCACCGTGCATAGCACACACCTGCATCATACCCTCTCTGTCAAGCAAGCACCAGTACAGATACCAGCACCTTGGTGGGCATAAGATCGCTGTCTAGTATCTAGGTGCACATTGGTGAGGGCACTTCACACTTGCTTGAGGTGCTGGCGGAGGCAGAAGATGTCCCGGGCGCTGGCAGTCGGAGGATTGGAGACCAGGACGATGCTCAGTCGATGGCTGATGATGTGCCTGTGGAGTCACCCATTAGGCAGCAGATGCTGGATGTCCAGCAGGGTGTGCGGGAGGATCTAGTAGAGATACATGAGGGAGTGCGTGCCATGGTGTCCGCTGTGGAGGAGACCCTGCGGAGCATGATCACTGCGTTGATCCTCATGGCCGAGCGCAATGCCTCCTCCATGGAGAGAGTGGCGACTCCCACCGAGAGGCTGCTCCAAGAAAACAATCAGGGGTCCCTGGGGATGCACTCGGACCTGCAAGCTCTCACACCGACAATGACCTCAGCTGGTCAGTGTCAATGTGGGAGATGGATTGAGAACCCAGTATCCCAGCTAGGTGCCCATCCATCACTGGTGAGCAGGGAGGTCCAATGCGACCACATGTTGGCGCACGAGCTGTTTGGTGTCTCTGCAGGCTCCTCTCAGGGTGCTCCAAATGACGCCAGCAGCTCCTCCACCCCTCTGCCAGTGACCTTGGCATCTGATGAGGCTGCGGCGACTCCCTCCCAGGCGGGGCCTTCACAGGCTCCACGGGCCAGAGGATGACTGCCAAGGTCATTGAGGCCAAAAGGACAGCAGAGTCAGCAGGCTGCCTCCAATGCCAGTGCCAGCGAGGGGAGAACACCTAGACGTAGCACCCACAAACGTAAATGTAAAGCACCTTAAGCATAAGATGGATTTATCACGGGTGATATTTTGTTCCCCATTTTGCTTTAACTTTTTTAATGGTGTGATAAGCCACACCGGTTAATATTCATTTCAGCTGTTTCACATACACAATTAAGTGAGATTTTATTTTTTGCTGTTGACCTCTGTAAGATTCATTTGTTCAGTAGGTGGGGAAGGCCGTTATGTAATGATGGACGTGTGCCTCTTGAAACTTTATTGCACAGGCACAGAGTGTATGTTGCTGGCCAGGGAAATGGTCCTCCCTGGGATTGAGTATGGAGCCTGCAGCCCTGGCATGTGGTGGTGGTTCTTATTTGGTAGTCTAGCTGAAGGAGTGTTGGATCAAAGCGTCCCGGGTGTCCCTGCCTCCCTGGAGGTTACCCAGGTCAGCGTCCAAGCCCTCAGTGTTCTTCTCAACGTGCTCGTCCTCGGACTCACTACTGGACTCATCACCTGTTGCCTGTTCAGCTGCATCAACATCCCCTTCCTCCTCTGGGTCCCCCCTTTCCAGTGCCAGATTGTGCAGAGCGTAGCGTGCAACCACTATCAGTGACACGCGCTCTGGGGGGTATTGCAGTGCGCCCCTTGAACGGTCCAGGCATCGGAAGCACACCTTGAGAAGACCTATGGTTCTGTCTACAATCGCCTTTGTGGAGGCATGGATCCTGTTGTAACGCTGCTCGGCCTCCGTTTTTGGGTGGCGGAGAGGCGTTATGAGCCACCTTTAGAGGGGATAACCCTTGTCACCCAGCAGCCATCCATCCAGTCAGGCTGGAACACTGAGGAGCCTCAGCACCTGGAGTGCCTCAGGATTTAAGTGTCATGGGAGCTTCCAGGGTACCTTGCACAGACTTGCAGGATCTGCATCCTGTGATCACACCCTATCTGGACGTTCATCAAGTGGAACCCCTTCCTGTTGACAAAGGCACCCGGCTCACCCGCTGGCGCCCTGATGCCCACATATGTGCAATCGATGGCACATTGGACACAGGGGAACCCAGCAATCTCTGCAAAGCCTCTGGCTCGCTCAGCCTGGTTGGCCTCATCCGTACAGAAATGAATGAAAGTCAATGCGCACCTGAACAGAGCTTCTGTCACCAGCTTGATGCAGATGTGGACAGCTGATTGGGAGACTCCACACAGATCTCCCACTGAACCCTGGAAAGAGCCGGTGGCATAGAAGTTGAGGGCCACTGTGACCTTCAGAGCCACTGGCACAGGGTGTCCACCCACACAGTCGGAGCTGATCTCAGGCCCAATCATCTGACAAGTGGAGGTGACTGTCTCCCTTGAGAGGCGGAGCCTCCTTTGGCATGGCACCACTGACATATTGAGGTAGCTGCATCGCCGCCTGTAAACCCTGGCAGCAGGATAGTGGCGTCTTCTGCGGCTCCTTCCCCCTTGAATTGCTGCTGGCCCTGCCCCATTGTGCCTGCGCCTCTCCTCTCACAGGTCACTCCCCCGGAAGCTGCACTGGGGCACCTGGACTCCTCTCCCTTCTGCCCCTCTCTTCCTCCTCAAAGGAAATGCCTCTAGCAGAGATCACAATCCCCATTACCAGGGTTATGGAAGGCTGTCTGATACCTGGAAGTGCCCACACAGTCTAAATCCTCCAGGGATCTGGAAGACAACAATGAGTCAAGAAATGAAGCCTAGAAATGCTCAGAATGCAGCTCTGAAATGAGATGAAGCTGTCCAGTTCACAAAAGCAACCAGCAGCACATGATCTCCAAAACTCCTCACTACTCACATTGACAATGCTGCTGACCCTTCTTATCCCAACCATGGATGAGCTTTCACAAATTGTGGCCTGCCATTTTGCCCGTGTGATGGCCAACAATTTGCATGGGCTAGGTAAACTTGGAGACAATTGGTTTGTCAAGGGCCTTAACTGACCTCTTAATTAATTGCAGGTTCCACCTGCATCTCCCTTGCGTGCCCACCTAGCGAAATATTGCTCGGCCGACATCAATGCATGTTATTTCACACTCGAGCAGTTCGGCCGCACGCCCACCCGCCAAGTGAAAAATTCTGCCTCAGGACTGCACCATTGCCAAGCACTGGGTTGATCCCACATGTAGTCAACCCACCCACTACTAATACTAATAAATACAGTATATACCACTTACTGGTCTATAATGTAGATTCAGAATTTAAAATGGTATGGAATAAAAAATAAATGCACAGATAAAGGAATAATCTGAGAATTTCATTTAATAGAGATAGAAGTTGAAGTCACTGTAACTTAGTGGCACTCACATTATACCCTGAATGGCATAAATACTCCAATTGTTATAAAACAACATGTCCTCTAATTCACCATTAGAATGTCAGGGAGATCTACTAGTTTATTGTAACATGTGCTTAGATATTTTTACATGTGCTTAGATATTATTAGTTATGTAAAAAGATTCAAGATAAAAAGAAAGACAACCCACAATGCGACTGAATGATGCTTTTTAAAAACAAATAATACTCTTTATTCCTATTTTCCAAATACAGTGATAATTAATGCATTCACATATGATAAAAAAAAATTGTCTCCTGTAGTGTCACATACTTAAACACTATCAACTTCCATAGAAAAAATAAAAATATATAGAAAAACAGTATTAAAAGTAGATGTACAAAAATATCAGAATTTTGTAAACATAAAACGTCTCTGTGTGTAAAAAGTTTTAAGACATTTGAGAATACAGTATTCTAAACTATTTTTTGCAGGCCAAAAATAAAGGCAATATAAATACAAACAATGTGAGGTATATATAATTCGATATCCCCAGCAATAGCTGGGGAATGTGATTTCTAGTGAACAATACATACAAAAATAAAAGCTATTCCGAAATACAGCATTATATTGATTTGGCAAAAATAGTGCAGAAAGTGAATGAATATTGCACAGAAAGGATTAAGTAGCTTCCTTAAGGACTTCAAGTCTCTTGTGTGCATAATCTTCTGCAAAAGACTTTGTTTCGGCTACAGCTGTTTATGCAATTCATCTGGCCAGACAGCGAGTCACATCAATTTTCTGGCTTTCCATCTGCCATTCTGAAGCCTCAAATTTGCAGGGGCACATATTGATTTCATAAAGGTTTAAAACGTGTCACATGTCTTTGATGGTAGCATTCGTAGCCAATCAGAGAGAAATGCAATACATGCCGTGTGGTATTTTGTGCTGATCTCCAGGGAAGCAGTAAATCTTAAAACTGTAAAAAAAAAAGTCCATTTTTTATAGCTGAGTGGTCATAATATTCAATCTGTTCACACAGACTCTGCTGAGGAAAATTTCTGAATAAGCCTGGTTTATTGGACCGTGGACATGATAGTGTGATTTGAAAACAGACAATAAGTCTTGTACCACTGACTGCTTGTTATGACTTGAGTTGTACTCTCCCGCAAAGGAATAGGTTGAGTGTCTTATTTTTCTACGTATTGTTGATTGGGAAAATTCAAATTTATCTACCTAAAAATAAAGAGTTAAAAGCACAGTTAATTTGTATATTTGCAAAAGAGCATTTATTCAAGATGAGATTCAAATTGTATCTGGTCAAGACTTTTTCAATTCTACAGTCAAAGTAATGCATTTTTTATTTGAACCAGTCAAATCTGGAATATATTATTCTGGCATCAATGACCCTTCTGCTTGGATTTAAAATATCTGATCAGATAGCTCTAGGTTTTTGGCTTTTAACTGTTGCAATGTCTCTCTGCTTCTAGTGCTGTCATTTCCTCCTTGTTAGCCTCTTCATTGAAACTGAAGCAGAATTATCTATTCCATATCCCAGCCGTTTCAGCAGTGTCTCCTTTGAGATTGTATTGCTCATCACTTTGTGGACCTATCTCTTAATTCTCCCTTTGTTACTTTACTGTTTCTTTTTATATTCTTTCTTATTTAAATTTCGTATTTCTTCTTTGCCATACTAATTATTTTTTGACCTCTTTCCTAAGCTTATCATATGCCCTTTTGATATCTCTTAATCCCCAGGGGCAAAAAACTGCAAATTTTCATAATTAAGTTGTCTACTGGCATCTGTGCAGAGACACAGTTGTCAAATGTACAGCTCTGCAGAAAAGTCCTGATAGGATCAGTGTGGTTTGTACACACATTGTTGGTTCGCTGGCCTCCGCTAAGCTGGTTGATTCTCTTGGCCTGGACATGCTGCTACTGCAACATTGCCTCTACTATGATGGTATAGAGTTGTTTGTCCAGGGAAAAGCCATCCCATGTCTGAAGTTGATTTGAGAGTGGGCTTGGAGATGGGAGAAGTCCCCCTGCAATCAATTTTTGGGAAGTGGAAAGCACTACCACAAACTGAAGTTCAGTTGTGAGTGGTTAAACAAATGTTGAAGCCTGTAATAAGTAAGAGAGGTTTGTGCACTAATCAGCCTACCAATTACTTTTGTTGAAGTGCTTGGGCGAGCCGATTGACCTTTTTTTGGGCATAAAAATTACACCAATATTAGGAGGAGCTTAAACCCAAGAAACTTTTGCAGACTTTAACAGTGCAGCAACACAGATGAACTCTGAAGTGGTGGTGGGTTTAAGATTTGCATGGTTATAAAGATTGAGGAAATTTGCATTTAGCACAATAAATGCATAAATGTAACCAAATGTGCGAAAATACAAATTTCCTTGACCTTTTCAGTAAAATAACAATGTAATAATGTTGTAAGCGCTTAAGACAATGAGGAAGTTCAGGGCCAATTTTTTAAAAACTTCACCCTGAGATGCAGCAATGCATTTTATCCAACAGCCTTTAAAAGCACTGACAAAACTCACCTCAACTGTAGGATAGATGGATTTGAATAGGCTCAGCACAGGACATTTATACTTGTTGAATAGCAGTATGTAAACACACATTTGCTAATTTTTACATATAACTGGAAAAATATATTGTTGGTGGTGCTACAATATTTGCAAACTTAAAAGCATCTAAATGAGATTTACTTAAACAAACTATGTTTTTTATCTTTGCTTAATAAATCAGTTAAAGCAAATACATAAACCTAGCTGTAAGTTAAAGCCCTGTAATTTAGCAAGATAAATGAACTTAAAATGTCAATGTAACATTTTAATTCCAAGAAAGCCTCAAGAGAAACACTTTTGAAAAAAGCAAGTTTAGTTACCTCATGAAAATGACATGCACACTTTCCCTGAAGAAATTCTTTATAGCGTCCCATAGTGATACTAAATGTATCAATAACATCATAACCATAGGCCTTTGCTTGAGAAAGTATTTCTGCATTTTCTTTCCACAAATTTTGTACTTCATTCTATAATAACAAAAATGTCAAGCATATGAAAATCATATTAGATGCTTCATGTCTCCAGCGTATTAGCTAAAATGCAGCCTGGTAACTGATATAGTAGTCCAGCCTGGGATTAGTTTAAAACTCTCTTTTAGTGACCTATATAGATGATATATCAGAATGTGGGCAACATTGACAAGACTAATTTTATTGCCCACCTCTGGATGCCCTAAGAAGTTGGTGGACCTTTTTGAAACGCTGGGGTCTCAGGATTGGCCCCCTCTGCACAACTCACTGACTCACAGAACGAAAGTGATTCCAGACTACTGCAATTTTAAACCAGTTGTATAAATACTTTATAGGTTGAGTAGTTTTGTAATTTGCTATCGTGTGGAGAAGTAAGTCAGTTCTGCTTGAAGATCAAATCCTGGCACCCAAAAGTAAATGCGTTCCTTAATTTGTAAGACATTGTCCCAGTGCCCTTTGGAAGGACAGCCTTAATTCTGAACTCGAGCTATGTTATGAAACTCTAGTGTATAGTAATCTTCACCACCTCTACTAACCATTGAGGGAGAGGAGGGTGGAATTGGCCCCATATGTCTGTTCTCAGATTAAGGTTTGGGGACAAATTTCCAGGTATGAGAGATCTCCCCCAGAAGTTCCCAGGCTGCCCTTCTAAAAGGGCACCCCTTGAATATGCTAATCAGTGACACAATGCTTGATTTAGTACCCTGCTACCAAATGTGCATTGAATGCTCCACAGAGTTTTCCTGGGTCTATAATGACTTGTGGCCATCAACAGAAAGAGATGTAAAACTAATTTTCATTTGTGTTAATGTGGAGCAGAGAAGCAAGAGTGTTCCTCCTGGCTCCAGGGCAGAGTAGTACTGTAGGCCACTAACAGCATGGTCTTGCTCTTTCACTTCCCATTCACCACCACCACCACCCCCGCACCCCCCCACGCCCCCATGCTCCACCCCAGGACTTAACTGCAGGTCAATTCCACATCATGACTGGTCTAATTTTCCAGGGCCACGACCGGTGAGCTGTGTCAAGATGCCTGATTCATGTCCACAGCACACTGGTTTTATGCAGATGAGGGCAAACCTAGAGTGAACCTTTGGCATATATCTTCAGATGCATGTTCTAAGTGCACCATCCACTTATTGCTGTTTTTTTGTGTTCGAATATTAATGGAGTATCCATGTACATATCAGATTATCAGGAAAAAATTATGTGCCTGAATGCTATTGGAAATGCTATTCCATCTGTACAAGGGTGGCATTGTAAGAAGAGCAGTAAGGCTGTTGAAAGTTCTGCTTGCCTCCATCATAACTGGCCACAGGGATATCCCTAGAGTACTGTATTTTCTTGCACTGAATTTCATAGAAATTACAACATGGAAACAGGCAGTTTGGCCCTGCCAGTTAATGTTGATGTTTATTCTCCATAAGAGGAAAAGCTTAGTTTGTGAAATCTCCTGAGATGTATGATGCCAAAAGCAGCAGTACTTCACATTTTGACTTGTCTTACAAAACAGGATACTTGCATGTCTTAATCATGTTAAAAGCCTTAAGGTAAACCAAGGGTTTTGCTATATGAAAAGGCAATGTAGTTAACTGGACTGTAAATGAAATCCATTAGTGTTTCCATTTATCACACCTGTAGCCATATCTCCAATGCAACCTTGAGACCATCAAAGGTTTGTATCACACAGCAGTTAAATATTTAATCTCCTGAAATTATACCCAAGGCCTAATTCCATTAGCTTTAAGCTTCATAGAAAGAGTATCCATTAACTTATAAAATTACCAAGTGTCTTATGCAAAGTATGTAGTACGTCAAAAGTGCTGAGACAGCACTTAAGGATTTCTTCATGGTTGTCTCCACTTTTTCTACAGTGTTGTAATATATCTGCTATCTTAGACTTAGGGAGTTTGTACATCCTCAGAAAAGCATGAGGAACTTCATTTTTGGTTCCATTGTTTCATATAAAGGATCATATTTTCTTCTATTTGACAGTTTTAGTGAAAATATAGACATAAAATGAAAATATAAACAAACAGCATGTGTTAATAAAACTATCCATCAATGTTTAGTGCTGCTATAAAAGTGAAAGAAAACTGATGCAGGAAGTCTCTGCTGCTGTCTGTGAGTCTATACTGATGAACTAATGGGTAGATAGTTGCTCAGTGGTAATGTCACTGGATGAGCGATCCAGAGACCCAGGCTAATGCCTTGGGGACAAGGGTTCAAATCTCATCCAATTGTATTTAAATCCAATTAATTAATAAATCTAGAATTGAAAGCTAGACTATCGTTACCTGGTCTGGCCTAGATGTGACTCCAGACTCTTAACTGCCCTTTGAAATGGTCTAGCAAGGCACACAGTTGTACCAAACAGAAAAGTCAAAAAGGAATAAAACCGGATGGATCACCTGATGGAAAACCAACTTAGGCACTGGAAATGACAACAACATACCCCACCCTATCCTGCAGTGTCCTTACTAACCTCGGGACACGTTAGCAGAGGTGGTGACACAGTGGCATACAATCGGGAGGGAGTTGCCCTGGAAGCTCTCAACATTGACACTGGATCCCATGAAGTCTGATGGCAGCAGATCAAACAAGGGCAAGGAAACCTCCTACCATTTTCTCTCAGCTGATGAATCAGTACTCCTCCATGTTGAACATCACTTGGAGGAAGCACTGAGGGTTTCAAGGGCACAGAATATGCTCTGGGTGGGGGACTTCAATGTCCACCGTTAAGAGTGTCTCGGTAGCACCACTACTGACTGAACTGGCTGAGTCCTGAAGACAATAACCTGCTCACTGACGCTCAGTTTGGGTTCTGCTAGGGCCACACAGCTCCTGACCTAATTACAGCCTTGGTTCAAATATGGACAAAAGACCTGAATGCAAGAGGTGAAGTGAGAGTGACTGCCCTTGACATCAATGCAGCATTTGACTGAATGTGGCATCAAGGAGCCCTGGTAAAATTGAAGTCAATGGGTATCAGGGGGAAAACTCTCCACTGGTTGGAATCATACCCAGCACAAAGGAAGATGGTTGTGGTTGTTGGAGACCAGTCATCTCAGTTCCAGGAAATTGCTACCTCAGGGTAGTGTCCAAGGCCCAGCCATCTTCAGCTGCTTCATCGATGACCTTCCCTCCATCATGATTACACAATGTTCATTCACAACTCCTTGAATGTTGAAGCAGTCCATGTCCAAATGCAAGTAACATTTGTGCCATACAAGTGCCAAGCAATGACCATTTCCAATGAGAAGAGAACCTAATCATCTCCTCTTGACATTCACTATCAACATTCTGGGGGTTACCACTGACCAGAAACTGAACTGGACCAGCCATATAAATACTGTGGCTACCATAGCAGAAATTCTGAGGCGAGTAACTCACCTCCTGACTCCCCAAATCGTGTCCACCATCTACAAGGCACAAGTCAGGGTTGTGATAGAATTCACTCCACTTGCCCGGATGAGGCTCAACACCATCCAAGACAAAGCAGTTTGCTTGATTGACACCCCTTCCACCAACTTAAACATGCACTCTCTCTACCACCGACACATGGTGTATACTATATACAAGATGAACTGCAGCAACTCACCAATGCTGCTTTGAAATCACCTTTCAAACCCGTAACCTCTACCACCTAGAAGGACAAGAGCAGTAGAACATGGGAACACCACCTCCTGCAATTTCCCCTTCATGCCACGCACCATCCTGACTGGGAACTAACTGCTGTTCCCTTACTGTCGCTAGATCAAAATCCTGGGACTCCCTTCCTAACAGCACTGTGGGTGTAACTACACTACATGGACCGTGGCAGTTGAAGAAAGTGGCTCACCACCTTCTCAAGAGCAATTAGGGTTGGGCAATAAATGTTGGCTTTGCCAGCAATGCTCACATCCCATGAAAGAAGTAAAAAAAAACTGTTGTTGCTATTTTAAAAATATTATACTTTAGGCCAGACTTGTTGGTTACCGACTTTAATGAAGATGAAGATTTCAAAGTATCATCACAGCAGTGGTAGAAATTAGTAATGCACTGGTGTTTGTGGTGAGAGTGCATGAATGTAGCAGCTATGGCTGGTTATACTGTAGTAGAACAGGGACAGAGGGTGGCCCATGAAAGCAGATGGCAGTGGAGGTGTACAATTCACAGTGGTCTGCGCCTTAGCCAAAATAGCACGTGGACACTGGAACCGGAAGCCCTGCTCCCACTTCCGACAGATCCCATTTTCACTGGGAGGAGGGAAGGGGGCAGGATGTTATTTCAAACTGGGGAAACCCGAACCCAGCCAGGCTATTTGAACTCAGTGCTGAGTTCAAACAGACTCCAGAGTACCTAACTCCTTTCATTACAACTGGGACAAAGTGGGCCTTTTAAACAGGCCGCCTCGGCACTCGACAGCCTCTGTGGAGCCTGCAAACTGTTTGCAGGGTGGGCAGGCCTGACTCCAGTACGCACCCAACCCCACCCCAGAACAAAAATCCAGATGTTCAGGGATGTTTCTCCTGAAACAGGGGCTGGGATTTTCCAGTCCTGCCTGCCACGGGACCGGAAATTCCTGCCTGAAGTCAACGGACCTTTGGCTAAGCGTCAGATTTTCCGTCCCACCTTTGACAATTCCCGCTGTTGGTGGGACTGGAAAATCCCACTAGGTATGTGTAGTAATTGTAGCTTTAAGGAATGTAGTGACTGTAGCTTTAAGACTTATTGAGTTGTATAGTATCACATGACAGTGAATGAATCAGCTCTAAGCGCCGGGAACCTTAGAGTGGGAGTTCCTCTTCTGGTTGTGGAGCTTGATGGAAGCATGTAACTGCTGCTGCAGTCAGTAAATAAAGTTCGATGTTTCTAATGAGAAACCGGTCTGGAAAAGCAAGTCCATAACAAACTGGCGGCGAGGATAAATCGGGTCTGACATTGTCCCTCGCTCAGCTACAGTGAGTCTCTTGTTTAAACAGAGGAAAAGGAAGATATACTCATCAGATATGCCACATTTTGGCAGGATTTACCCCTTCAAACCACCCACAGAGGATTGGTGTCAATATGTAGAATGCCTCGGGTTCTATTTCCAGGCAAACAAAATACCATGGGAGGAAAAGAGGAGAGCAATTCTCCTAAGTGTTTTCAGGAGTAAAACCTATAACTTAATCCAAATTTTGATGGCTCCAACTGCCCCCAATTCAAAGACCTTCAGTGGTAGACTTCATTAAGGGACCTAAACCCTCAGTCACCATGCAGAGGTTCAAGTTTAATTCAAGGGTTAGAGTCTCGGGGAGAACATTGCTACATACATGGCGAAATTGAAACAACTGACTGAACAGTGTGATTTCAGGGAGACCCTAAGCGATATGCTCAAGGATCATTTGGTCTGCAATGTGCAAGATGATGTCATTCAACGACGATTATTAGTAAAATAAACCTCGATTTTAAAAAATCATTGGAAATAGCACTCGTGATGAGAAGCACTGAATGGGACGCACAGCTATACAAGGTGCACAAAATGACGCCGTTTCCAGTTGGGGCGGGAACAAACATCCAGGTGTGGTGTGAGAAGCCAGGACTCTGCAGCGAAGCAGGAGACAGTCCCCGCTACCCGAAAATTTAAAATAAATACAGAAAACAGCTCAGCAGCAAATCTGAAAATGAATTGTTACTAATATGGGAGCAATCATACTCCTGAAACTTGCCATTTCTGCCATAAAAGAGGGCACATACTGAAGCATTGTAAAGCAAGATTGAGACAGACTCCTAGACAGCAAACTAAGTTAATCGAAGTACATAATGTGGAAGAACCTGAAATTACCAATTTTGATATTTACTACCTATTTAATGTAAAAGTAAGGAAGACAGAGCCAATCACTGTTACTCTGCAAGTAAATGGAAAACCTTTAATGATGGAAGTGGACACTGATGTTTCAACCATTGTAGTGGGAGAGCACACCTTCAAATACTGAAACAAAAGTACTCAACAACTGAATTTGGAGCAGATTTAAGCCAAATTGAAAATTGTACTGGCGAAGCTATCCAATGAAGGGTATTACCGCTGCACCTGTTTATTATAAGCATCAAACACCACAACTCCCAGTAATGGTAGTAGAAGGCAAAGGACTAAGCCTCTAGGTCGCAATTGGTTGAGGGAAATTAACCTTGATTGGCCAGCGAAATTCCGAAAGGAAGCAGGAAGAGTTCCTGAGTTGGGAAAGGAACAAGGCAAGGTACTTCAGAATGAGCCTGGAGAGTCAAAGGACCTTAACAGGATGTGAAAGGAGTGTGTAGCCGTTCAGAAATCTGAGGAAATGAAGACTGTCTTAAACAGCAGCGTAGAAGAACAACAAAAGAGACTAAAGGAGACTCTGCTGAATTACAGAATTCAAGATGAAGCAAGTGAGCTCCACAAAGAAAAGGAAAACTTGTTGAAGGACCTTCATACACTACAAGGATCCCTCAGGTCAAAGGTTGTACCTCTGGAAAATTACAGATAAAGCAGAAAGAATTTAATGCCACTCTGAACAGACTGAAGAACCAATTGGCAGAGAATGCGCAGCAATGTTCAAGGTTCCAGGAGGAAGCCAACAGATACAAGAAGGAGACAGAAGAGCTGAAGAATCAGCTGAGGAAACAAAAGAGGCATTAGAAGGATAAGTTGTGGAAGTTTCCAAATGCAAGTGGGTGATGAAGCCATGGGTAGCTCAACCCCTGAACGGAACCAAGTTGAGGTTTTGCCTGAGAGAAGTCTGGCCGAACTGTGAAGTAAAAATGAAGGACAAAACTAAACTCTGTGGTAGACAGAAGACAAGATGGAAGATGGTTAAGAGAAGACAATGATCAACCACCCACCCCCCACCCCCCAACCCCCACTACTACAGGTTCAACACTTTCAGAGTTATTTACAAAGCAACACCTTCAGACGAGATTAAGCCTGATACTTCCCAATTTTGAGGGGAAGGTGGGGAAAAATCAAGGGAATCAAAAAGCGACTCATGATTTGCATTGTCGTGTGTGAGAATTTACTGTAAGTGAAGCAGTATACATATGAAACTTCGGTGGTAGATCGAGTTGGTTATCTGGTGTAATAGTTCCTGTGACCGGATCCTTGTCATACCACATAGAAATGGAGGGCTGGATCACCCCCAAACATGGATCATTTGAGAAGAAGGGACATACCCCAACAAAATGATAGCCATTGAAGAACCTGTGGTCCCTGTTGAAGTTGTTCAACCAAGGATAAATATACCAGATGTTTCTGTTGGAGTAGATAACACTGAACTGCCTGTGCCTAAAAAGGTACGTGATGTTGCTGTGGTTCCAGGTAATGTGGATCCTGTAAGAGATTCGAAAGTAATGGAGCTACAACATTCCACCTGGATCAGGAAACCTAAGAGAATGAACTTATAATTCCATGACCCGTGTATATATTATATTTGTAATGTCATGAAGGTAGATGTCCTTGTAAATACAAACTGTACAAAAAAATTTAAAGGGGGAGGAATATAGTAATTGTAGCTTTAAAGAATGTCGTAACTGCAGCTTTAAGACTTATTGTGTTGTATGGTATCATATGACAATGTGAACGAATCAGCTCTAAGCATGGGGAACCTTAGAATGAGAGGTCTTCTTCTACCTGTGGAGCTTGATGGAAGCATGTAACTGCTGCTGCAACCTGTAAATAAAGTTCAATGTTTCTAATGAGAAACCTGTCTGGAAAGTCAAGCCCATAACACTGTGCCAAGCTGGGAATTTTCCCAACTCTGCACACCTGCCTTGGGAGTGAAAATCCGGGCCAGTGGAAACCACACCAGACAGCAGATCTCCAAAAGAGTGTCAGCTTCTCGGGTTTGACGGAGGATAAAGAGAAATCACAGAAATCTTTTCAGAGACTGATAGCATGCATATTTTAAAGTCTAGCGTAGAGGAAGGTTCTGCACATAGTGAGGCACTAGGGTCAAGTGTGCAGGAGCAAGGGCTGGGGGAAAGGATAGCTCAGGTACCAGCTTGCTGGAGAAAGCACACTAGCTCTGTTACAGAGGAGTCAGATGAGGACTTCAATGGGCCAGGCTACAGAAGCAGGCTGATGGATGTACACAATTAAATTCTTGCTGAATTGGAAAGCCTGTGCCCAATGTCAAGAATGGAATTCAGCTCCAACTTGGCACAGGGCTTTTCACAAAAAGAGCTAATTCTTTCCAACATGGAACATGTGGTCCTTCATCAGCACACTTGTGGAACTCACCATGATGTAGTGATGCACTGTCTGATGATTGATGTCACAATTTCCATTGCAACACAAACAACTTCCATCAAAGGTTTGAGTACTGCATTGAAAGCTCAAACTGCTGCCTTGCAAGCTCAGACATTTTTTTATTCATTCATGGGTTGTGGGCATCGCTGGCTAGGCCAGCATTTATTGCCCAACACTATTTCCCTTGAGAAGGTAGTGGTGAGCTGCCTTCTTGAACCTCTGCAGCCCACGTAGGTAACAGTGCTGTTAGGGAGGGAGTTCCAGGATTTTGACCCAGCGGCAGTGAAGGAATAGCGACATATTTCCAAGTCAGGCTGTTGGCACGGTGACTCTCGGCATCAAAGCAGTTCAATAATCTTTTATGCAACAGATCAGTTGGAGTACTGAGACAATCAAAAGGTGGCTTCAAATCAGCATTGCACACTCATTCACTTCATCATCTCATTGCTTTGCATGATGTTGGCATTTGTTCAGCACATGCACATGCAAAGCCCTTTAGCACAATGGCATCCTATGCCCTTCTTGGAAGTGCACCTGCAAACTGAGCCCCATTTTTGAGTCTTATGTGGTCATGTAACAGCTAAAAAATGGTGCTCCATAACCCAATTTATTGCCCATTCTCTCTACCGTTGTTTCACGTACAATATTTTTTATTTATTCTATTTTTTTATTTATTCTTTCATGAGATGTGGGCAGTAATGGCAAGGCCAGAATTTGTTGCCCATCCCTAATTACCTTTGATATGAGTGACTTGCTAGGCCATTTAGGCCAAATGTAATTTGCATAACATTGCAATTCTTTCTTCTAATAACTTTCTTCCAAACATATTTTTGTAATGGACCATTTTAGTTATATATTTATCAACACCATTGGTAAAATGGCTTATTCACTGCTTGGGAAATAGATACACTGTGATTGTTTAATGGTAGTTTGCTCCTGCTAATGAAATTAGGGTTTAAATTTAGGTTGTAAGTTATGAGAGATGGACACTTTTCCTATTTTTCTCAAAGGAAAACAAATAATGACGAAATATCTTCTTGCTCTACAAATAACAATCCAAGCTTTTCGTTTTGCACTCATCAGGACACTCAAGAATACCAATATAAGAGGGAAAACAACAATTTATACTATATGTGAAGAGAGTGCTGATTGGTTGGCAAGTGGCATTGCCATGAAGAATGCACCACTGGTGGTGACTGACAGTTAACTACCAAGCATTGTTTGAAATTTAAACCAAGCAATTTTACCCCGATTGGTCAAGGCATTGCCCTGAGGAATGAGTCAGCGAATGGCTGTCATTTATTTTATTCAGCTGAAACAGGTTCAATGTGTGTACATGTTCTTTCTGTCTGCAAAGAACAGGGCCATGTGTATTAATATATGTAGCTTCCAGTATATGCAAATGTGCCACATTGTGAGCCTGACTGAACATCTTAAATTGTTAGCATATTCTTGGCACATTGAGGATAAGTGACGGCTATTCGCTGACTCATTCCTCAGGGCAATGCCTTGACCAATCAGGGTCAAGCTGCCTGGTTTAAATTTCAAACAATGCTTGGCATTTAACTGTCAGTCACCATCAATGGTGCATACGCCATGGTAACACCACCTGCCAGCCGATCAGCACTCTCTTCACATACAGCATGAATTGTTGTTTTCCCCCTTATATTGGTATCCTTGTGACTGTCCTGATGAAAGACGAAAAGCTTAGACATGTCCCTTTTTTTCCAGCAGTACTCAAGCTCTGTACTACCAAATGACTATTAATAACAATCCAGTTTTTTAACGAGGAGATATTGGCCCATAACTTCCGTGGAGTTGCAATCAGAGTCGGATTGCCACCCCCGCCCTTATTTACTTACCTGGAAATGAAGCTGCTCCTTTTGCGTCCAACTTCCAACTCGGGCCGGGTGAGAACAGTGTAGTGCAGCAGGTTCCCAAGGCCTTGAGTCGAGGGCAGCTGAGTCGGAGGTAAGGAAGCCACAACCCATTTTTTTACAGTACTAGCTGCCGTAAAGCAGTTAATTTTAAAGATCCAGCCACTTTGAGAAGCTGGGGAGAGGTTGTAAGGCAAGTGGGTAGGATTCAGGGGTCAGGTGGTCGCTAGGGGGGTGTTCAGGTAGTCAGAGGTGGTCGGTGGGGGGGCGGTGTTCAGGTAGTCGGGGAGGGTCATGTGGTCAGTGAGGGGTGAGGATAGTCGGGGTGGGGGGGCAGTTGGGGAGTCCTGTGAGGGATCAGGGGGCAGTCAGCGGGTCGTGTGGGTGTCAGGGAAGTCCCGTGGGGATTGGGGGCAGGCAGGGGGGCGTCGGAAGTGTCGGGGGGAGCACATCTTTGGGGTACTCCGAAATTACCATGGCCCAGAGCTGCAAAATTATGCCCCAATATTCTCCCTTTCTTCTTTTCTTCTCTTTTAGCACTTTTCTCTAAGAGGGTGATCTGGAGACCAATATTCTCTGTAGCTGGCTGCTGGGAAATTATCATCCAGCTCCAATGGCAAATACTCCAGTGTCAAATTAATATAGAACTAACATGCAGAATTACATATACAATTAGGCTACTTGCAATGACACATTAAAAACAACGCACAATGACAAAAATTAAATGCTGAGGATTCAGCGACATTGCCTTAAGTCACAACACTATGATAAAGGATTGGCCAGAAGTGCCTTCAGCATTACAGGAGTTGGTATTATCTTTCATTGATAGAAAACATGTTGTAGACCTGCTTTTAGATGAAAGCAAAGAGTATAGGGGCAACATTTTCCCCCCATTGGGGGGAAGTGCGGGAGCGGGTGCGGACGGGCTGGCATCCGATTGGCGCCCCCCCTGTCAGGGGCGCGCTGCCATTTTACGTGGGCAGGCCAATTAAGGCCCGCCCAGCGTGACCGCTATGCGCTCCCTGTGTGGGTGGGGAGGGGGGGATTCCCTCAGTCGGGAGTGCGCTCTTTTGCGTGGAGCGCACAGATCTCCCTGAGGCAAAATGCTGCCTCAGGAAGATCGGCTCCAATTTAAAACTTTCAATAAAGGTCATTAAAAAATTTCCCTGTCATGTCCCCTCATATGACACTGTCACACGAGTTGGGACATGTCCATAACTTTTATTTAAACATTTAATAAAAATGTAAATACCCTCATGAAACCTCATCCCACCTGTGGATGAGGTTTCATGTTTTTTCCGAAGCCCGCCAGGGCTCCGGGCCTGCCCGCCAACCTTAAGGATGGATGGGCAGGTCCATCAATCATGTTAATTAGTTTTTTAATGGCCCTAGTAGGCCATTGACAGTTTGGTGGGCGCGCAACCAAGTCGGATGCATGCCCGACGTATCCCCGCGTCATTTTATGTGTCGGCGAGCGGGTCCTGCCCCCGCTCGCCAACCGGAAATCTGCCCCTGGTGCCTTATATTGAGAAATTAGTAGCTGTGACTGTAATTTTGAAGGAAGGCATAATAGTAAAGTGATTGGTTCTAAGCAAAGGTGGCTTATTGTGGAACATAAATATGCTTGCAGTAGTTATTGATTACTGCAAGCATATTTTATTTAATAAATTAAATTTTATAATTATTGAAAAGATATTTTAATGCTGATCTAGCGACATTAAGCTCCAGTAGATTCAACAAACATTTCAGTTTTTTTAAAAGTTAATTCATATTTTGTAAAGATGCAATGTCATTTTTTTTCTGTTCATATTTTGCTTCCTGTTTTCTCCTGGCCTTTTGGAATCTTCATTAGCTAAGCGAAAAGGGTAAGCAGCTAACCTGCTCCTTAAGCCTTTGGCAGCGCTGGTCTGAAGTGTCAGAGAAGCACAGAGAATAGTCTGGAAATAACTGGCCTCTTTTTGGCATTTTTCCACAGAGACACAGCTGAGATTGAGTACAATACAGTAATTTCATAGCACTGTTTGTCTTAGGAGTTTATTGGCCTGAGTCTTTCACAAATAATTGAATTTAGATCCTAGGTTGGCAATCCAGCGTGGCCTATTGAGGTGTGCATAAAAGCTAAAAACATGGGAAGGCAATATAGTTGGTTTTCTGGAAGGTTGAGATCAAATGGGCTGTAAGGCCATCTTCATTCAAATCTACAACACAAACTTAGAATGTGAGTGATTGAACGTACCATTCTTTGAAACACAGCCTAAATTATTACCCTGGTCTGTGTATTAATCCCGTATGGCAATTTTTAATTACATATAAATTTTCTAAAGACCTGCAGTAATTACTTATGAAAATAATTGTTATCATTGCTGTTGGATTTTTAAAATTTGTGCCGATAACTTCAAAGGCAGAAATCTCTAATACTTCATACCATGCTCTTTCTGCTCCAACACAGCTAGCCTATAAAGAAAACGAGGATTGGTTCTTGGACGCTGCTGGCACAAACAGCTGTTAAGTGTTTGCATGAATTGAAACAAAACACATTCAGTGTTACAAATATTTTTTATTAAACCTTTGGGACATTTGGTTCTGTTGTACATTTATGTACAAGGATATGTATATTTTCAATCAATCACTCAGGTTTGCTGGTATTTATTTATCTTTAGAATGAATTAGAATTTCAAATGTGAATTATGGTCAGAATTAGCTTCATTCAGGTGACCAACTTCCTAGCCACTTGATAAAATGTTCATCACTACCACTTTATAAGATTATTGAGCCGGTCTGCTTTGAACATCAATATTGTAAGAAACAGATATTTAATGAAGAAAATTAAATAACTGCTAATCTTTCTGGCTTTATGATATTGATTCTAAGTCAAACTTTCAGATCTTTACATAATTTACAGAGTTCTATTGCAATTAAAAAAGGTTTTGTAACTTAATGAATTGTATCAGCCTAGAAATTACAGCTGGCAATAATAGCAGATAAATTTTAAAATGTTCATATGACATTCTTTGGTTCACTTTAAGGAAAAATTTTAACTCAGTTAAAATAAACTGACTAATGCCTGCACCATAAATCTTAAGCTATATTCTATAGCTACAAATGTTATACTTTTTTGGATTTTGGTTTCATTGCTAATGAATACAATGTACGATCAGATGAATTGATTTGGCAAGGCTCCAGTGGTGGTGCGCAATATGGAGATCAAAGCTGCTTGGATGGGGGTTGCAAACAGAAAGAATGGAGCCTCCCAACTCCAAGGGAACAAAAAAAGGAAAAGTTTTGTGGTATTAAGAGTGTCAGTATAATCAAACCCACATTTGAATTTTACTTTTGGGACAGCCTTTTGAAGGGAGCAAAAGGCTTTCATGATATCTTTTGAGACTCTACTGAAAATCTTGCAAGGACTATAGGAGAATGTGTAATGGTGCACCTCTGACCTCATGGCCCAAACCAAAATTGTGAGCCACAGCATCCTCAAGGAGGTAACATGTAAAACATGGAAACAACATTTTTTCTTTTCTGCACACTCATTACAGAGAAGACATAGCACACACTTTTTGCAGGGCATACGAACAGCGCTTACTGAAATTAAAATTTTGAATGGTGTGCTGAGAACCAACATTGCTACCAGCAATGATATGCCTGACTTATTAGAATACACTCACAGGAAGGATGTGTACTGACCCTGGGGTTGGCTAACTGTGTGGCCTTCCAATATCTAACTTTTGGATGTCTTGTTTTCAAGATAATTTTACTCCTGGCCATGGTAAACAGGTATACTCAGTTGGAGGATTATCCATTACAAAACTATCCTGATTTGAAGAAATGACGCTAGGCATTTTTGATCTAGAGTTGTTCTGTTACCACCCAGCCAATATTCTTCTTTGGCGACTCACTTGATTTGCTTAGTAACACCGAGCTCTACATTAATAGTAGCATGCATCATCTTACCTCTCTTAGAATGTATACCATTATTTCTCTTTCTATAAAGCCTTTCTGAGATGAGACAGTGACAGTTGATGGCAACCACAATCTGAGAACTTCACAGCAGGTTGCATCACATACTCCACCTGGCATGAGAACCATCCCAATTTGAGGAGAGTATACTGAGGGGGAAGACACTGAATGGCGCACCCATCACAAATGAATAGGAATAAATGGAAGTGGTAGAGTATATATGAGACCCAAATAGTCCCTCTAATGAAGGCTTTGAATGGAGCAAGGAATGTCTGTCTGCCACCTTCAAGACAAATGATGGCCCAGATCTGGTGGTTCCAAGAGGCACATGGTCATGGTTGAGTGGGACCTGGCTGGATCCATCTCCAACACCTCCTCCTCTTCCACCCCAACTCCACCCCCCCCCCCCCCCCCCCCCAAACAATTGGGTTCCACTGAACATGGGCAAGCAAGAGCCACAGATGTGTCTAAAGTGGCATTTGTGCCTGCTTGTCCCATGTAATTAAAGAACCTTTGTTTTTTATTTTGCAACTCTGTTGACTTTTCTGTTTCTACTCACTGTCCTTCTATTGGAAGCAAAAGATTAGCCATAAGGAAACTTCACTTCCTTTCAGAGGCAAGCCAAGTTCTGCTGCCTTCTGGATTTCCTGCACCGCCCCACTCCCCCAATCATGGTGCTAGCCAGACACCCAGCTGACATTTCTCATGCACAAAGAAATCCATTAAAATTAGGAAGAAAGACTGGTCTTGCCAAATTGCCTTCCTCACTGTCAGTGCAGATTCACCCAAGCCATAGGTGACACAATCCCGATTTTGCTTCCTTCATAAAATATAGTCTACCTGCATTAAGCAGCCTATTTGATACATAATGCCTCCCTCTGTATTTACTTATTCAACCAAAAAGACCCTGTAAATATGAGTCTTCTAATGAGCCAGATGCATAATTGCAAGTAGCAGAACAATGCCATGGAAATGCCATTAACCTCTTTAAAACAAAGTAAAAGAATTTTTTAAGTCAAGCAATGTAATGCATCCTGTGTTAATGGGAAATCTTGCAGAGAGAACTTTTAGTTTACATCTATAATAGGCTGGGAAATATCATTTTCCTTGTGGCCTAAATTAAATTACCTAATGGCTAATACAAAGATGCCCTTTGTCATTGAAACACTTAAAGCTACACTTATGTATGAACTGTGTAACAATGAAGTGCAAATAGAGTGACAGGTAAACTTAATAATTTACTATTCCATTTGATCAGCTAGTGTATCATTTGTTATGTTATACCACTTATTGATCATTTAAGGGCTTTTGACAGACTGCAAACTTGAATTGAAAATGGTAGTTTAAGACTGTGAAGCATGGAGAGCAGGACACCACAAAGGTATCACTGAAGCGACCTGCCTGATATAGAGGCCTCTTTGATTTGTATGAACAAAACTCAGATAAGCTTCAACCAGACTCCGGCCTCCAAAAAATGTTAATGGATTTAGGCACCAGTAACTTCAAAAGTAAAATAAATGAACTAAAGATCCTGTAATGTTGAGATGAACTCTTCAGGAACAATTGCAGTAGCCATACTCACATAATGGCTTCCTTGTGGGGTGGGTCTATAGTATAATGCATAACATTAAGCACAAACACATTGGGAGGAATTTTCTCAGCACCTTGGAGGCAGGTTCGGAGGTGTGGGGACCAGGATAATGTTCCCATCTCCTCGCACTTTTCATTGGTGGCAGTTTCAGAGCAGTGACACCAATCCACCAGGCAGCAGCGGAAATTGAGGAGGTAATCAATATTGATTTTCATAGGACTTCCAATCCTCCCAGAGATGACTGGGACCACCGCAGTGTGAAGAACTGGGCAGCCCACAGAAGGCAAGTGAGTAGTGGGAGGTCCCAGCTGCTTGACAATTGCATGCAATCTGACCTTTACTTGCTGAAAACGCAAAGACTGCAATCATACCCAGGCACAGGCCTGCCTTTCTAACAGTCTCTCATGAAGGTTGCTGCAATTGATGGTGATAGGGTCGAAGAAAAGTCATCCAGTGCCTTTAACCTCCATCTCCCTTTCCTCTCACAGCATCCTGTTGTGTCTCGGTCACTGTAACTGCACTCCCACTGCAGCCACAGTGAAGGGGCTGCTGGCCTCCTTCGCATCTCGCAACTTGATTGGCCCTTCCACATCCTTAACCTGCCAGCCATCCCTAATTGGATGCCCATCCTGGAGGAGGGTTCTTAATTGGCCGCCTCCCATAAAATCCTCCTGAACTCACGCAGCTGTAGTGAACAGGCTCAGGACTTGAAAATGATCCTGACACCCAAAAAAATTGAAAGTCCAGAGGATTCAGCCCCTTGCATCCAACAATTGTATCATCTAACTATTAAGTGGGCTTAATGTTAGATCTGCTCATGTAACTAAGCAATGAATAGCTTTTAAGTGATATAAAGCAAGGAGCCAGATTATCTTCCATGATCCCACCTGAAATTGGGTAAACTCATAGTTGAGAATCCTTGAAAATATGAGCAGTAAGGCATACCCATTACCTCACCCAAACTATCTGTCTCTCCACTACTGCCAGGATTTCCACTAGCCACTCCTTCCCAGCCCAAAATATGGAAGTATCAGTGGTCCCAGGTTCCAGAAGTATTTGCCTTGATTTTCCCCACACACTGTTGCTTCCTGGTGCCACCATAGGGAAGCTGGTGTTAGGTGCTAGGAGCCAATGGTATTGGCCCTGAATTTTCCCAATGGAGGGAGAGAGCTTTGTAGCAGTCTCTGCTTCCTCCATTCTGGTCCCACTTGCTTTCTCTTGTAGACCTCAGTCAGAGCCAAATCCTATATGTATGCTTCTAAACCTTTAACTGCAGAACCATCAGGATTTCACAGCTAGGAGATGACTCGTAACCCTTTAGCAGCAGGAATGCCACAAAGAACATTTTGTGTATAGTGGATGATCTTCAACACAGGAAAGTAGGTTGGGATTCTGGAGTGGTGGACAGAAGTTTCTCAGCACCACCCGCCGCCACCACCACCACCAATTGCTGAGATAGTATACCTCATGATGGCAGCCAATCTTTTGAAGCATTGTGCCAGATATGTACTTACTCTCTACATGATACAATGATATTCTGGAAATCATGCCTCCACATATACATGCTTTGGTAAACACAAGTTTTGGTGAATAGACTATGCCCTACTCAACTTAATGTAACAATGAGTATGCAGCTTTTCCTTGATCTGTGAACATATTTTGGGATAAAAGCAAAATACTGCGGATGCTGGAAATCTGAAACAAAAACAAAAATAGCTGGAAAAACTCAGCAGGTCTGATAGCATCTGATAGCAACACAGTTAACGTTTCGAGTCCGTATGACTCTTCATCAGAACTGAGGGAATATAGAAATGAGGTGAAATATAAGCTGGTTGAGGGGGGTGGGACAGGTAGAGCTGGGTAGAGGGCCAGTGATAGGTGGAGGCAAAGGAGAGATTGCCAAAGGACAAAAGGGTGTTAACGGTGGTGATATTAGCTAAGAAATGTGCTAATGGTGACATTAAGGGTAGAAAGCAGGACGAGCAAGTAACAGATAGCCCTAGTGGGGGTGGGGTGGGGGGAAGGGATCGAAATAGGCAATGGATGGAAATACATTTTAAAATAATGGAAATAGGTGGGAAAAGAAAAATATATTTAAAAAATATAAATTACTGGAAAAAGGGGGATCGGAATGGGGGTGGGGATAGAGGGGAGTGTTCATGATCTGAAGTTGTTGAACTCAATGTTAAGTCTGGCAGGCTGTAAAGTGCCTAGGTGGAAGATGAGGTACTGTTCCTCCAGTTTGCGTTGAGCTTCACTGGAACACTGCAGCAGGCCAAGGACAAACATATTTTGGGAGTTGGTAATAATCATAAAAAATATATAACTGCTGCAAGAACAAGGGAAACATGAAGGTAGACTGATGTTACATGTCTTGCAGTAAGAGAGGCTCTAGGCAACAGAAGTTGCATTTGTAATGCTGTGCAACAGTTACTAGAAAGCATGACTACAATACATATGGTTTGACTCAGCTTAGCAGGTGTATACTCATGTTGCCAACTTACATTTCTAGATTTTAGGAGTTCTGGCAGCACTGATCTATAATATTAGATTAATTCACTTAAATTAAATGTCAACTGTGCAAGATGTATATTTTCTGGTCATGGAAAAGAATAAACTCAAAAATGTTATCTCCTGATGTCTATCTATTTTGTTCTGTCAGGCACTGTTAAGGGAGGCATTTTGTCTGCTGGTATGTTTATTTCTGTCAGGGGGAGCTGGCATCTATACAAAAGGATCAGAAGTGAGGTGAGTGACTCAGTAAACTTCACAAAGTGAATGTTTTAAAATTCTTCAGCTTTATTACATTTTCATGTATCTTTGGTACTTCCCTTTACATGTTATGCATAAAATCTTAATATTCCTTTTAAGGAACAACCTTAAAAAGTTATTCCTGGTCATGAATTTTAAGAAAATGAGCTTTAAAGGTTGATCTGAATTTCTGTTTCATTTTAGGAAACCATCAGAATTTCAATGTAATGCAAATGCCATAGATATAAATGATTCTAGAGACCTCTGAATGATTGATAATCAGTTTTCAACCAAGTGAACGAGTGAAAACTATGCAAGGTTAAAATGACCTTGTGAATGATTCTTACGATAAATTAATTCTGCTGAACAAGTGAACCTTTTGTTGACCCTATCTTAACTGTACATATTTCAAAATTTCTACGACACAATACATAAGCTTGCGAGGAGCAACTTTTCTCCTCAGAGCTGTGACTGCGACTGCATATGCTTGATTCCATATAACAAAATAGTTTACAGTGTTATTGGATAACAATTTCAATGTGTAGGAGCAGTTCCACTGGCATTCAATTTTGTAAAGCTATTTTGTCATGAACTGGTGACACAACAATGGAATCATTTAATAGTATAAAATTTGTGAAGTCTAAAGCCGGTGAGACCATTCTTATACTTTTTTAAAATCTAAAAACTCCAAGATATTGTGAGATCCTCGTTATACATACTTTAAATAAAGTTACTGATATGCAAACCTCTATTATTCAAGCTTTGGATAAAAATGTTAACTGCACCCAGTCAAAATTGGCATTAACTGGAATCAGTTTGAGACAGCTGTAAAATTCCCACATGCTCTGAACAAAACACACACTTTTTAATGAAATTAGGGGTTTTCCATTAACTGCCTTACAAAGCACAGAGTTTAATGCTGGAAGAGGATGGGATCAAAAAGATATGCCGGCGAGATTATCTTGCAACAGAAATAGACTGCCTGCATCCACTATTATTCTCCACTAAACCTACCAGACAATAATCAACCAAAAGTGCCTCCACAAGCTCTGGGTCAGCATGGAGTCAGTTACAAAGCTGAGTCATCTGCTTCAAGGCAACAGCCTCAAAATAAAAAGGGAATTACCAGTAAGGACTTTCCTGAAAGAAGCTATCCCTGGGTTTGGACCTCGATCAAAGGGTGCTTCACCACAGAGGGCTCAAGAGTGGCCACAGTCTCCATGGCATTTAACTCGGTCAGCTGGGCAGGAAGTGCTAGAGCTTCAATGGCTGCACCAAACTCTATAGGTGATCTGGAGTTCCTGAATTCTAATCTACACTAGACTGTGTCTTTGAATTAACCCAATTTAGGAATCAGGTTGAGATAGCTGTAATAAATATCCAGACTAGGATTGACTGGTAGAGTGTCCCTTTAAATTCTGTCACAATATGGAGGCTCACATTTTGCTCTCAGCAGCAAATGAACAGAGGCAGCTCTTCATTACACTTACACTTGCCCACAGTCTTTCTCTTCTGGCTCAGTTTTTAACGCTCTTGCCTCCTGAGTCAGAAGATCATCAGTTCAAGTCCCACTCCAGGAGTTGAGCAGAAAAATCAAGACTGACACTCTGGGAATGTTTAGAAATGCACTGGAGGACATTTCCATCTTTCTGATGAGATGTTTAGCTGAGGCCCCATCTGCCCTCTCAGGTGAATGTAAAAGATTCCATGACACTATTTTGAAGAGGAGCAGGGGCGTTATCTCCGGTGTTCCAGCAATTATTCATCCCTCGATCAACATAATAAAAATAAATTACATTGCTGTTTGCGGGAGCTTGCTGTACACTAATTATGTTTCCTACATTACAACAATGACTATGCTTCAAAAGTACTTCATTGACTGTAAAGCACTTTGAGACGTCTGGTGGTCGTGAAAGGTGCTATATGAATGCAAGTCTTTTTTAATGGGTATTTGCACTGGAATTCATTGGATTCAAAGGATATTTTGGTGCAGTGCCCTCTCTAAGTGATCTGGGTTCTGAGTGAACAGGACAAGCAATTATGTATAACCAATCAGATTGGAGAATCCTTATGTGTGTTGTTGTGTGGCTGTATGCTTGAGCAGGAGGCACAAAATTGTGAGAGACCATGATGGATTCAAGCTAGTTTGCAGTATTTAAAGCCTACCTGTACCTCCTGAAGGGGAGGTTTGCTTGTAGCAGGTGCTGTAAGTCGTTCTAAAAGTGAGTTTGACCCAGGAAAGACACGAGAATGACACAACATGGCGGACAGCAGGCTCCATGATTTTCTAATGGTGCACTGGGGCTTTGATCGAGGAGGTGCAAAGGAGAAAAGATATCAACTATTTGCAACTTTCTGTTTGAGTTGCCAGATGTATCAAATCTACTGAGAAAACTATTTGAAAAAGACCATTAAAAAGACCATTGAAAAAACCCATACCATTAGATTGTTGAAAATGATGGGATTTTGAATTGCATTGGCGTTTATTGGAATCCCACTGTTGAAAGACCGCAGTATGTCCTAAGCAGTGAGGATTTGTGTGAATGGACAGAGTAATACTAAAGGAGGCACTGCCTATAGTGTACGACTCATAAGCATTCACACTAGCTCAATTGAGCTTTTGCCTAAATAGAGAAAGAACTTGTAGTTACATACATATTTAGTTGCAAAATGTTCCAATATGCAGACAAGAAATTTTAGTATTGCTGAAAAAAGAAACATGCTATCAAAGTTTTTCGTCTTGCATTCATCAGGTTAGCTGGCCAAGAATTTTCCAACCGTAACAGGGGAACAACAATTTATACTGCATGAGAAGGGAGTGTTGCTTGGTTGGCAAATGGAAAGCTTTGATAGCATGTCACTTTTTTCAGCAATACTAAAATTCTGTGCTACCAAATCACTACAAGAAATTTTGTTGAGTGATCAGAGACCTCAACATAATTATAAAAAAAGCCATCAATATCCTACAAGACTGCAGAACATGACATTTAAAGTTACAAAAGTGAATTTTGATAGCAGAATAGAAAACAAGTTAATTGCATATACTGAATAAAATAATTTTTAAAAAACAGTAACTGTTCTTCACAAGAATGGTGAGGTGAGTTCATAAATTAACATTTGAAAAAACTTAGAAGAAACCATATTAATAGACTTGAAAGATAGGAGCCAGTTAAAAGTACTCAGTGAAGAATTGTAATACTGGAGGCATATCAAAGCCTAAGATGAGGAAGATTGAACTGGAATGGAGGTCCCCTCCCAGCCAGTATTCAAAAGACAGTTACTAGATTAAATTTATAGGCCCAGGCTTTTCAAATGTTCTCCACTTATTTTTCACTAACTCTGGGGGCAGCGAGGAACAGAAATTAACCTGTCAGAGCAAACTATGCCTGGTTTGCACACTGGTACCATTTACAATGGTAAATACGTGCACCTGAGGGAGACATGGTTCCAGTTGTGTTTCATACTATTTGCACACTGGGACCTACTGACAACTTCCCATGTCCAGCATTCAGAGACTGGCAAAGGGTACCTCAGGTATAAGGTAAAAATGGGTTTGCACTAGCACTTTGAAAGGATGGCCATGCACAGGCTCCATAAATAAAATTAGAAACGGAGGGAGGAATTTAATATAAGCGACAGAGAATTTAATGTTCCTGCCAGCTGGAGAACTGGCCTCACATCATCTCTTTCCAGGAAGGTCGTCGCACTAGATGTCAATCACTTAACTGAGCAGCAGCTGGCCTTTCCCAACATCATGGACTCCAGGGGTAGAAGTCCCACCCACCAAGAGCTGCCGGCCCTTCAGAAGCTGCAAGTTCTTCATTGCTCAGCAGCGCCATTGGGGAGGTGCTGGTTGCTGCCATTAGTGCACCCACCTGAAGCCCAGGATTGCCAAGGGATCCAGGCCACGGGTGAGTGATGGTGTGAGCGGGGGACTGCGGGATGGGGGTTTGCAGGGGAAGAGGGAAAGCGGGTTGGCAACAAGAGCAGGGGGTCCCTCGATGAGGCACTGAGCGTCTTTGCCCTGACAGGGTTTGCTTTTCGGGCTTTCTGCACGGCGAGTCCCCAACTGCCACTGGGTGAATATCATCAACGGCAGGATGAGGCCCTTAAGCGATCATTAGGGCCTCAATTGTTGACAGAGCAGGAAGACCCGACCACAAACATTTCTGCCATGGACCTAATCGGGGTGGAGGTGGGAAGGTGGCGGGGTCCCCAGTCACCACACTTTGGCCTGCCCCCTGCCACGAAACTCGCCATGGGGGGAGGGCAGTACATTCTGCCTGTAAAGTTTATTTTTAAACAGAATCATTGGTCATCACTTCTTTCTCTGCAGCAGCTGCTGCAGCCTACTGCAGTGTTCCAACCCATGCTGGTGATGTGCTCTAATCGAGGGGTAGGCATGGAAAGTCTAAGCCATGGTTTATCTGCAGCTCTTTAAACTTGCAGCAGCACAGGAAATGTCTGTGTGCATGTTCCCAAAAACACTCAACCACTGGGGCAGAGCTTGCTATGAAAAATTAATATGAGCAAAACCCAGAGGTTCAGATTAAAATTTCTGCACACACTATGTCATGTCACTTGGGCGCCAACTTCCCTCTCGGTGCATATCTAATTGAAATATATAACATTTTTTAAATGGTTTGACAGGGTAGATGTTGAGAAAATGTTTCCCCTGGCTGGAGAACGTACTCTCTCAGAATAAAGGCCAGCCATTTAGGATTTGGATGAGGAGAAATTTCTTCATTCAAAGGGTTGTGAACCTGGAATTCTCTATCCCAGAGAGCTGTGGATGCTCATCATAAAGTAAATTCGAGACATAGGTCGATACATTTTTGGGATATGGGGGGATAGTGCAGGAAGTTGGAGTTGAGGTAGATCAGCCATGACCTTGTTGAATGGCCTGCAAAATAAGTGGCTGCAGGCATAGTGGATGCATTGGTTGTAATCTTCCAAATTTCGCTAGATTCTGGATTGGAAAACTACAAATGTAATACCGCTGTTCAGAGGAAGGAGGCAGAAAGCAGGAAATTAGGAAATTACAGGCGTTCAGCCTAACATTTGTCCTTGGGAAAATGCTAAAATCCATTATTAAGGAAGTAGTAGCAAGTCATTTAAAAAAGTAATGGGCAGGATTTTTCAGTCGGCTTCCGGGGGCGGGCCTGACACGCCAATGCGTAAAATGACGCACAATATTTAGATCGGCGGGTGCGTGCTGATATGTAAACGGCCTATTAAAGCCATTAAGAAAGTAATTGTTAACGCTGCCCGTCCAACCTTACTGTTGGCGGGCAGGTGAAAAGGCCAAGTGGTCTTTGCGTTTTTTAGGAAACCTCATCCACGAGCGGGATGAGTTTCCTAAAGCTTTTATTAAATAAATACATTTTTTTTCCTAAATATAAAAGCATGTCCCATCTCATGCAACACAGTCACATGAGGGGACATGTTTAAATAAATTTTTGAACCATTTATTTAATTTTTTCGATATCGATTCAATCTCCCCGAGGCAGCTCCGTGCCTCAGGGAGCTCACGAAAGAGCGCAGGCCCCGACTCTCCCTCCTCCCCCCACCCGCACAGGTAGTGCTAAGCGCTACCGCTTGTGTATTACGCTGGACAGGCCTTAATTGGCCCACCCGCGTAAAATGGCGGTACAGAGCCGATCGTGGGCAGTGCCCGGCTCCATGACTTCCCCCGCCCACTCCCGCCAAGCCCACCCGCCATCTGAAAAATTCAGGCCAATAATACAAATCATACAGTCAAGATAGTTTTGTGAAGGGAAATCATTTTTGACAAATTTATTAGAGTTCTTTGAAGATGTAACAAACAGAGTGGATAAAGGGGAACCAGCAGATGTAGTGTATTTGGATTTTCAAAAGACATTTGACAAGATGCCACATAAAAGATTACTGCACAAGATAAGAGCTCATGGAGTCCGGGTGATGTATTAGCATGGCTAGAGGATTGGCTAACTAACAGGAAACAGAGGGTCAGGATAAATGGGTCATTTTCAGGTTGGCAAACTGTAACTAGTGGAGTGCTACAGAGATCAGTATTGGGGCCTCTATTTATGATCTACGTTAATGACTTGGATGAAGTGATCAACTACATTGTAGTCAAATTTGATGATACGAAGATAGGTAGGACAGCAAGTTGTGAGGAAGATACATAGAGGTTAAGTGAGTGGGGAAAAAACTGGCAGATGGAGTATAATGTGGAAAATGTGAGATTGTCCAATTTGGTAGGAAGAATAGAAAAGCAGAATACTATTTAAATGGAGAGAGTGAAGAATACTGCTGTACAAAGGAATCTGGGTGTCCTTTTACATGAATCATAAAAAGTTAGCATGCAGGTACAGCATGTATTTAAGAAGGTAAATGGAATGTTGGCCTTAATTGCAAAGGGGACAGAGTATACAAGTGGAGAAGTATTGCTACAACTGTACAGGGCATTGGTGATACTGCACCTGGAGTACTGTGTACAGTTTTGGTCTCTTTAAGGAGAGATATACTTGCATTGGGAGTAGTTCAGAGAAGGTTCACTAGGCTGATTCCTGGGATGAATGGGGTGTCATATAAGGAAAGGTTGATCAGGTTGGGCCTATTCTCCTTGCAGTTCAGAAGAATGATTGAAACAAGAAATATTCTGAAGGGGCTTGACAGGGTAGATACTGGGAGAATGTTTCCCCTTGGTGGTGGATGGGGTGAGAGGAGTGGTAGAATCTAGAATTAGGGGACATAGTTTAAAAATAAGGGGTCTCCCATTCAAGATGGAGATGCGGAGGAATTTCTTCTCTCAGAAGGTAGTTGGCTGTTGGAATTCTCAATCCCAGACAGCAGTGGAGACTGGGTCGTTGAATATATTCAAAGCTGAGTTAGACAGATTCATGATTGACAAGGGAGTCAAGGATTATGGGAATCAGGCAGATAAGTGAAGTTAAGGCCACAATTGGATCATCCATGATCTTATTGAATGGCAAAGCAAACTCAATGGGCTCAATGACCTACTTCAGCTCCTACTTCTTATTCAGAAATAAATCGGATTGAGGGACATTTTTGATCAGTTAATAATTTTCTCTTAAAACAAAAAAAGCATACCATATTATATAGGAGGACCACATATAATTTCAATATTTCTTAAGCATTTCACCACAAATGCATTCAACATAATTACTTATAAAGTTTATCTTGTTATTACATTATCACAAATTAATACAACACTGTCTAAATTGACCATTTTAGCTGTTAGTATGCAATAGTAAGTTCGGCAGCTGGTATTGGGATACCAAACACTAAAATATTCAGCACTACAGGTGGAGTTCATACCATACCCCTTCATAGAGGTCCCAATTTTCACCCATGTATTTCAGTTCACATCAATGCACACATTTTGGCTCAAAGAACCTTTAATTGTGGGCTCAGAATACACCTGAAGAAACCCAAAATAAAAAATCAAACTGACATGAAAATCCCGTCCCAAGCAACACATCCTCTAAATCTTTTTGGAGCGTGTAGGAAGTTTGTTAAAGTTTGCAGGCCCTTTAAATTTTATTGTGCAGTGGCACACACACTGTAACTTTAAGGGCCAACTTGTGTGTGGCCTGCACAACTTAGAGGGAACTTTTCACACAGTAAGTACTCCAAAAAGTAAGTGGTCATCAGGAGATTTAATACAATCATGCTCATTTTATACACTTCAAAGTGGAGGAAAGCAACTTCTTGCAATAAGCATTAAAAATTGTGTTTTACAATAGTCTTTATTCGCCAATATTGGGTGTAGCATGCAGAGGCCTTGATCTGCTAGCTTTAATGTTCGCAATTGTCTCTGAAACTATTGCCCAGAATGGTTGAATGCAGAGGCAAGACTGGAACATGTGTATTATGTAGTTCCTTCAATAACTAAACAATACAGGGTCACTTAGGATAAGATCAGTCAAAATAAACCAACTTTGAGGATCAAGCAAAAATAATGTTGAATCGAAAATGTTATTGTAAAAGAACATGTTGTGCTGAGGGACAGAACTATATAGTATAAGCTCAACTGCAAAAGTAATAGCTTGCTTACCAAAGACAAGGATCGGATTCCATCCACTGGCAGGTGAAATCCCATTCCTATAGATTTTATGATTACAAGAATATTCAACAGATTCTCTCTGCAAAATATAAATAACAACAACAAAGCTAAGATTTACAGTTAAATTAAACAATTTGTTATTGTGTACTTTAATAATTCAACAAGTTGTACAGTTCAGTTGACTTATTCTTCACTTAAAATACTTTGGGGCTGATTTTTTGTTATCCTTTTGGGGAGGAACAAGCTGGTATTGCTCTGATAGTTGTGATTCTGGACTTACCACTGCCAATCTCCTATCACCACTTTGATGGTGGTAGTGGGGGGTGTAGGGCGGCAGTGCTTGTGAAGGGCAGCCAAAGTAAAGTGCGCACCTTGTTATGGTATGTAAATAAGGCCGCAATGACCTTTTCAAATACCAATGGATGGAGTTTGCAAAGCACAAGGTGTGCCCGATCCACCACCTTAAACTTTCACAACTTCCACCAGCGACATACAACGGCAGCAGAGTGTACCGTATACAAGGTGCACCACATTAGAAGGACAAGGGCAGTAGATGCAAGCGACCACCATCACCTGCAAGTTCCCCTCCAAGCCACATACCATCCTGACTTGGAACTATATTGACGTTACTTCACTGTTGCTGGGTCAAAATCCTGGAACTCACTTCCTAACAGCACTGTGGGTGTACCTACACCACAGGGACTGCAGCGGTTCAAGAAGGCAGCTCACCACCACCTTCTTAAGGGCAATTAGGAATGGGCAATAAATGTTGGTCTAGCCAAGGATGCCCACATCCCGTGTACAAATTTAAAAACACAGGTTCCAACTAGTAAAAGGTAAATTAGGACATATAACAAAAGATTCTTTTTCATGCAGAGAGTGATGAATATTTGGATTGATAGAACAGTTAGGAAAACATTCCTGGAATCATTTATGAAACAATAGGGGCAGAAATGCCAGGGATTCTGGGGTCCTTCTGCCTTCCTCATTCATAAGCGGTCACATAAAATTATGCGGCCTAAGCAAAATGCAAAATAGTCAGGTTTGAATAGATGTCTTTGGTAACAACAACTTATATTTGTATAGCTCCTTTAACGTAATGAAATATTCCAAGGCACTTCACAGGAGCATTATGAAACAAAGTATGACACTGAACCACGTAAGGAGTCATTAGGTCAGATGACCCAAATCTTGTCCAAGGAGGTATGTATTAAAAAGTGCTATGGAGAAGAAAAGCAAGGTAGAGGTGGAGTGGATAGCTAGAGAACAGCAAATATCTATAAAGTTAAATACAACACAAAAGCTTAGGGTGGAATCATCCCAGATTTGCACTAAGCGTGGTAGCAGGCGAGAAAAAGAGCATTTTTCCCGCCGGCTGCAATGGTGGGTTTTCACACCGTATCGTCCCAATCCCGCCTCATTAATCATGCATTCCTGGGAAATACACTGATTCGATGGCGGCGGGCCTTCATTCGCCCGTCACGCCGTCACCTCACCGTTTCATCACGTCAAGCGCCATATTTAAAGTGCAGCTGCACGTACACCTCAAAGTGCTTCCATCCCAGGACTGCTGCACAGAAGACATAGACATGGCCTGAAAAGGCAAGATGACTGCAGCCCCCACCCCTACCCACCCCCCCCCCCCCTCAATCCCGGTTTCGTGACGCATCCCTCGAGTGCCTTTTGGATGCCGTGGAGGCCTGCTCTGATGTCTTCTACCCCCGCTCTGGCCACAGGATAGCCAGCAACATCACCAATCTGGCTTGTGAGGTGGTGGCAACGGTGGTCAGTACCAAAGCCCTGCAAAAGAGGACAGCCACCCAGTGTCACAAGAGGATGAACGATCTCCTGCGTTCTGCCAGGTAAGTCAGTCTTCTCATCACTTCCAACTCACACAATCACAAACCCATCACACATCCACAAGAATCTCACTTACTGTCAGTTCAAGGGACATCAGCATTCACTCTATCACACACATCTTCGTTGTCCTCATCCTGTCCATGGGACCACTCACCATCCACACATGCCAGGCATACCTATCATCACCTCGACTACAGCTCCTCACACCCAGCTTCCTGTAAGGACTCCATCCCAGTCTCTCAGTTCCTTCGCCTCCGTCGCATCTGTTCTGATGATGCTACCTTCAAAAACAGTTCCTCTGACATGTCCTCCTTCTTCCTTAACCGAGGTTTTCCACCCACGGTCGTTGACAGGGCCCTCAACCGTGTCCGGCCCATCTCCCGCACATCCGCCCTCATGCTTTCTCCTCCCTCCCAGAAACATGATAGGGTCTCCCTTGTCCTCACTTATCACCCCACCAGCCTCCGCATTCAAAGGATCATCCTCCGCCATTTCAGCCAACTCCAGCATGATGCCACCACCAAACACATCTTCCCTTCACCCCCCCGGCGGCATTCCGTAGGGATCGTTCCCTCCGGGACACCCTGGTCCACTCCTCCATCACCCCCTACTCCTCAACCCCCACCTATGGCACCTCCCCATGCCCACGCAGAAGATGCAACACCTGCCCCTTCACTTCCTCTCTCCTCACCGTCCAAGGGCCAAAACACTCCTTTCAAGTGAAGCAGCATTTCACGTGCATTTCCCCTAACTTAGTCTACTGCATTCGTTGCTCCCAATGCAGTCTCCTCTACCTAGGAGAGACCAAACGTAAACTGGGCGACCGCTTTGCAGAACACCTGCGGTCTGTCCGCAAGAAAGACCCAAACCTCCCTGTCGCTTGTCATTTTAACACTCCACCCTGCTCTCTTGCCCACATGTCTGTCCTTGGCTTGCTGCATTGTTCCAGTGAAGCCCAACGCAAACTGGAGGAACAGCACCTCATCTTCCGACTAGGCACTTTACAGCCTTCCGGACTGAATATTGAATTCAACAACTTTAGATCTTGAACTCCCTCTTCCATCCCCACCCCCTTTCCGGTTCTTCCCCCTCCCTTTTGTTTTTTCCAATAATTTATATAGATTTTTCTTTTCCCACCTATTTCCATTATTTTAAAATCTACAACTAATACCTTGTCAGTCTTTCCACCCCACCCCTACTAGAGCTGTACCTTGAGTGTCCTGCCATCCATTCTTAATTAGCACATTCTCTTAGATAATATCACCACCTTCAACACCTCTTTGTTCCTTTATCTGTGACATATTTTGATTATCTGCTCCTATCACTGCTTGCTTGTCCCTACAACCACCCCCTCCCCCAACTTTTCTCCCCCCACCTTAAACCAGCTTATAATTCACCCCTCTCCTAATATTACTCAGTTCTGTTGAAGGGTCGTGAGGACTCGAAATGTCAACTCTTTTCTTCTCCGCCGATGCTGCCAGACCTGCTGAGTTTTTCCAGGTAATTCTGTTTTTATTTTGGATTTCCAGCATTGTAGTAGTTTTTTGTTTTTATACTTATCATCTGGCCTGGCAGAGATCCCGCTTACACACTCCCCATCTATACTCATGCAGGACAAGCTGGCACACAAAAAGAGGGAAAGGTTGCAGATTGGTGGAGGAATGCCTGAAATCAAGACTTTGGAAATAGAGTCATCCAGCTGGCCGGCGAAGATCTGGACCATTCCTGTGCTGACGGTGAGGTTGGCGGTGCTCAACCAAGTGAGGATCCAGCAGTGCAACATCCATCAGACAACCATGCTGTGAGTTAGTTCCCTGTTCACAGTCCCCTGCCATGCACTAATTATCTCTCCTTGCTTTCACAGGCACATCTGGGAGACAGCTGACGGAGCCGATGACCCAGGGCCTCCAACCCCGAAGAAACCTCTGAAGAGGAATCTGAAGGCACCTTAATTTAAGTCCCATCAAAGCACTCACCCACACCCTCCACCAGCACAAAGACACACACCTCAGTGGGACCTAGCTTTAGAGTAGCCTCGGGATCACAAGCAGTTGAATACACCCACAGCAGGCGAAGGCAGGGGCGTCCCAGGTGTCTGGCACTCGGAGGACTGCTGGAGATCAGAAATCTGCTGAGCCCAAGTCAGATGACGACACTCTGGAATCAGTTATGTCTCAGTTGCTGGAGCTGCAAAGGCAAGCTCTGGAACATCAGGAAGGGATGTCCGCTGCACTACTTAGATTGCAAGGCACGATAAAGGAGGCTGTCCGCCTACAGTCTGAGGTGATAGCGCCAGCATGCTAAAGCACCAAGGTCAACACTGGTAGGATGGTGGTCTTCATGGAGACCTTGTTCCAGGACATAGGTCCTGCACTACTGCAAGGGCTGAACTCCATCGCTTATGCCATAGTTGGCCTCCAATAGAGTGTACGTGAGAGAAGTGTGGGGCAGCTCGGTCTCACTCCAGCTCCTCCTTCTCCTCAAGGAGTCAGCCAGGAGCCGTCGGGCACTCATAGGGAGTAGGACCAGCTCGACACCCCGGGCCCATCCACCCAGGTGACCCCGGGAGTGTCTGGCCCATCCAAATCCCCTCTTCCTGGGACTCCAGCAGTTCCAGCTCCACAGGCTAAGGAAGGTGCCACTGCCACACAGCAGGACCCCAAAAGCAGGCCGGGGCCCTCTAGGTCTCGGTCCTCCAGAGGATTCCCGCCAACGTCATCACAATAGGAGACAGGGTGTAGCAGTCAGTAGACTGCCTCCACCTCCACTGTGGATGTTGGGGGAGCACCAAGACGTAGTGACAGGGTTAGGAAGGTTAAGAAGATGTAGTTGCACAGCCTGAGCATGGGTGTTAATCACTTGTACATAATGTTCATTATTGCAAATAAACTGCCAAGAATGTCTCCTTGCCTATGGCTCCTTGTTATGATGAACAGTGTTCCTGTCTCTCAGATGTGAAACCTTGGTTCCTGCACAAGATAAAGGCAGGTATTTCAGTTCAGGGCCTCTTCCCTGTGCTTTGTTCAGCCTTCAGACCAAAGTGATAGTCCAGCCTCACACTCACTGGACACATGACTAATGCCTTGATGGTGCTTGTCATTGCTGCCAGAATGTCGTGGGCAGGTGTCACAGAGTTCTCTATTCTCTCTATGTGCTCTCAGGTGGGGCTGGCACCCATCTCATCAGTATCTGTGACCAGCGACACTGTGTTACTTAAGGGGTCAGGTGTTGAAGGCTGACAAAGGATTAGGTGCATTTAAAGTTTCACGGCTGCATCTCTATGATATGACTCTGATCACAAAGCACAAGTGATCTGCCCTCGGCCAGACAGGAGTCAAACGTTCACAGATGCAATGTGAGGATCTGTGGTGTCTCCTCACTGTATGTCATCATCATCCTCCACAAATCTAGCAGCTATGAGGGCCTCCTGAGTGCGCCTGCCTCATCTGGCCAATGCGATGGCCTCATCCCCGTCATTGTTGCCTTTGAGGACCTCCTCACCCTCATGCCTGGCAACATCCTCCAGCTCCTCCATCACCTCCTCAGCAATCTCCTCTCCCTGGTGCAGCACCAGGTTGTAAAGGGGGCAGCAGATGACGATGATGAGTGACACCTTCTGTGGACTATATTGCAGGGCTCCACCAGACCGGTCCAGCCAACGTAACCTCATTTTCTGCATCCCAATGGTTTGCTCCAACAAGTTGCGAGTTGCAGCATCAGCTTCATTATACCTTTGCTTGGCTGCAGCCTGAAGCCACCGCATGAGTGCCATAAGCCAAGTCCTCTGCAGGTAGCCCTTGTCCCCGAGGAGCCAACCTTACAGCCTCTCTGGACCCTGGAAGATTTCAGAGATCTGAGACTTGATAAGGATTTAGGAGTCATGGACACTCCCTGGGAACTGTGTGCAGACCTGCAGGATGTGTTTGTGGCGGTCCCACACCAGCTGAACATTCAGCGAATGGAAGCCCTTGCGGTTGATGTAGTTGACTGCTTGTTACCACGGAGATCTGAGCGCCACGTGAGTCAATGGCACCCTTCACCTGTGGGAAACCCGAGATCTGGGCAAATCCAATCGCTCTTGCATCCTGGCTTTCCTGGTCTCAGGCAAAATATACAAAGTTGTGTGCCCTCGTGAAGATAGCATCTGTGACCTCATGGATGCATTTGTGGGAGGAAGCTTGTGATTTCCGACATGGGTCACCTGTGGAGCCCTGAAAGGAGCCACTGGCATAAACATTGAGCACCACGGTCACTTTCACAGCCACGGGCAATGGATGCCCTCCATGTCCCCGTCGTGCCAAACCCTGCAGCAGCTGGCAGATGTGACCGACCAGTTCCCTAGACACGTGCAGTCTTCGGCGACACTGGTTCTCGGTCATATAGAGGAATGAAAGACACTGTGTAAAGAGACCCTGGGTCTAGCTATGTGCCAAACCAATTACAGCTCGCTGTGGCTCTTCAGTGGCGTGTGCAGGAGCCCCAGCTTCCCCTTCTTCCTGAGGGTGCTGCTCCTTCTTCTGCACAGCCAGGCAACTCAGTCGCTGTCAGCCTCTTCTCCTTCGTTTCCACTCTCTGTAAGCCGTGAGGCATACAGCGAGGTCACCAGGCTCCATGCTCCTGATGTACTCCTCCTAAAGGATGAAAGAGAGAGACACGTGGGTTAGCTTGGGTGCACTCAGAACCTCTCTTTGGTTAATTCTGAAGGCCACTTAATGCATCTTGGAGAGTGCTAGCCACCACTTGGATGACCAGAGTTTAGTGCGCTGCATGAGACACATGGGTTAGCTTGGGTGTACTCAGAACCTCTCTTGGTTAATTCTGAAGGCCACCACTTGGATGACCAGAGTTTAGTACGCTGCATGGCTGCCCGAAATCCCACCCACCTCCTCCCCACTCCACCTGACCGATTAGCGGCAGTCTTGCCCACTGGACTGCATGCTGTGCTCTCAGCTCAGGCGCAAGCATTCTCCTAACCCGCACTGCAAGCTGCACTGTTAGCTTGAACCATGGGGGAGACTGGTCCAAACCTGAATGATGACATTGCAAGGGGCTGTGAGTGCCTCCACCAGTGACTGCTCCATGGCCAACTTTAGCAAGGAGATTGTGACAACGTGCCCAGTCGTCCAACAGTTCTACAGTCCATAGAACGCCCATTAGTTTGCAGTCTGTGTCAGAGGGGTGAAAAGTTCAGGAGCATTTGGCGGTACTTTCATGCCTCTGCGTTGCTTGAGTGGGCAGACAAACTAGTGGCCCAACTCCAAGCATGTCAATGTGGCTGCGCCTGAACTGTCTCAGCTGCAGAGGAATGGTCACTTTATAATAGGCTTCCCTAATGCGTGACTACTTCCCTACCCCCACCCTGCACATGCTTGTGCTCTACCAGCAACTGCAGTGCAGCCCTTGCCCGCCCCCACACCCCCCAAGTTGCCTCGACCACAGTGCAGTCCTTGCCCCCCACCCCCAAGTCGCCTTGGAAAGACAAGTTTTTGCTTGTGAGCTGGAGACTGTTTAGTGTTCACAGTACTCAAAATACAGAACAATATATGTAGCTAAAAAACTGAATAATGAATTTCTAAAAATGAAGAAGTCTAACAAAATCCTGATTTATCTTAAATAAGAGGTACTCCTACTTGAACAGCTTTTGTCCTGGACTCCCACAAATGCACTGCTGCAGCCTGTTTCAAATGCCACGATGTTGGATGGGTTTTGCTATTATTATTTTGATTTATCTTTCCTCTGACAGAAAAAATAATGTTTTCTATTGGAGATGAAAGTGACCACGCAATCTACAGATAGGTGGAAAGAATAGCTCTACATCAGTTGGAATTAATATAAATTCTTCTGGAATTACAGTATTGAAGGTCATGAATGTCCATGGAGGCTGTTTCCACTCTGTGGCCACAACTTTACTGAATTTCTGATGCAACTCCAGCAAAGTCATAAGTGGCACAGGTCCTTTACTTAATTTAGCCTTTATACATGTAGCAATCCCACAGATTTTCTAACATTTTGCTTCACAATTATTTCTTGGACATTGCAAATAGCAATTTGTGACCTACATTGACCTGTGCCTTTCACAAAATCATGTTATCCATTGTTGTTATTATTACATGTAAGCCCTTGTTGGTGCACAAATCTACATGCTAGTCTGCAAACTTCAGAAAAACTGAAATAAAATTCAGTCCTCGGCTATATAAAGTGAGCATGTAAAAGAAAAACAAAGGACTAGAAATTGTTGGAAAATTAATGATGAGTGCATGGCACCCTCCATTGTTAGTGCTAAGAAAAAACAAGAAATTTGTGGCGAGGGAGAGATATGTCATGAGCTCCAGTTTGCCACAAATTGCTGGCCAATTGCCACCACTTTGCAATTTGCTCCACAAAAACCAATAAATATTAGCATCTCGCCATGAGCCTTCCCATTTGCCATTTCTGTTCGCCTGACCAGTCCATTGATAACTTCCTGCAGTGTGCGAAATAGGCAGTGGGTGCTAGTTAAGTTAGTTCTACCAGGATCTACACTTTAAATATTAGACTGACCTTTCTTTTGTCAGATGTTAATAAATTTGCCAAGGTCAGTCTAATATTTAAAGTGTAGATCCTTTTTATGGCCACCCTTCCTTATCTCTCCCTTGATTTAGTGTTTAATTTTGCTCTTGCCTCTGTTTAGGTTTCTGTACATTAAATCTGTTATATAAATGGAAGCTTCTATTACTGGTAGAACTAACTTGACTAGCACCCAGATGTTAACCTGTCTTTTCCTTAAGAAGCTTACACTGCCTATTTGTAGTGGGGGGCGGGGGCGGGGGTCCTCCATGCCCACTGATCTCCTGCTCAAGTTGTCCTTCCATCTTGTGGGTGAACAGCAACAAGGGCTGGGCAACAAGTGCTGGCCAGTGACACCCACATCCCATGAAAGAATGCATTTTAAAAAGCCTCAAAAATGGCTGCTGCTTGCCCTCTAAATTGGTCCTACCTCCTTTCCAATCCTAGTAGTTGGGTGGCAAATGTGACTCCTGGTCAATTAAGCACAACAAAGTTGAGGCAATTCTGCATTTCCAGGTTGGCATAAATCGGGACCAGGAAGTCCTCATGATATCAGGATTATGACCAGGAATTGAAATCCTGCCCACTGTGTGGATTTTCTCTTCCCATTCCCCTAACTAGTTTATGTTATACAAATCAAACAACTGTAAAGGATCAGTTTTTTTGCATGAAAAGAATAACAATATCTTAGTTTAACCACTAGTCATCATACTTTCCATGTTACTGTAAGGTTTCTGGTGCAGAATAAAGTCAAAGAGTCTGTATATGCAGTGAAAGCAGTAATTTGGAAATATTTTGGCACATAAACAGCTGCTTAACGCTTACAAAAAAATTATTTCAAGGGATGTGGGTGTCGTTGGCTTGGCCAGCATTTATTGATGGTCAGGATGGTGTGTGGCTTGGAGGGGAACTTGCAAATGATGGTGTTCCTGTGCATCTGCCGCCCTTGTCCTCCAAGGTGGTAGAGGTCGTGGTTTGGAAAGTGCTGTTGAAGGAGCCTTGGTGAGTTCCTGCAGTGCATCTTGTAGATGGCATACATTGCTGGCACTGTGCCTCAGTGGTGGAGGAAGTGAATGTTAAGGTGGTGGATGGGGTGCCAATCAAACGGGCTGCTTTGTCCTGGATGGTGTTGAGCTTATTGAGTGTTATTGAAGCTGCATTCATTCAGGCAAGTGAGAAGCAATTCATCACACTCCTTATTTGAGTCTTGTAGATGGTGAACAGGCTCTGAGGACTCAGAAGGTGAGTTACTCACTATAGAATTTGCAGCCTCTGACCTGCTCTTGTAGCCACAGTATTTACATAGCTAGTCCAGGTCAGTTTTTGGTCAATGGGTAACCCCCAGAATGTTGATAGTGGGGGTTTCGGCCATGGTAATGCCATTGAATGTCAAGTGAAGGTGGTTTGATTCTCTCTTTTTGGAGATGGTCATTGCCTGGCACTTGTGTAGTGCGAATGTTACTTGCCACTTGTCAGCCCAAGCTTGGATATTGTCCAGATCTTGTTGCATTTGGACATGGACTGCTTCGGTATGAGTCACGAGTGCTGTTGAACATTGTGCAATCTTCAGTGAACATCTCCACTTCTGACTTTATGATGAAGGGAAGGTCATTGATGAAGCAGCTGAAGATGGTTGGGCCATCTGGATACTAGTGATGTCCCGGGACTGAGATGATTGGCCTTCAACAACAGCAATCATCTTCCTTTGTGCTAGGTATGACTCCAGCCAGTGGAGAGTTTTCTCTCTGAGTCCCATTGGCTCCAGTTTTTCTAGGGCTCCTTGATGCCATACTTGGTCAAATGCTGTCTTGAAATCAAGGGCAGTCACTTTCACCTTACCTCTTGAGTTCAGCTCTTTTGTCCATGTTTGGATCAAGGCTGTAATGAGGTCAGGAGCTGAGTGGCCCTGGCAGAACCCAAACTGAGTGTCAGTGAGCAGGTTATTACTGAGTAAGAGCCATTTGATTGCATTGTCGACAACCCCTTCCATCACTTTGCTGATGATCGACAATGGTCTGATGGGGCAGTAATTGGCTGGATTGGATTTGTCCTGCTTTTTGTGGACAAAACATACCTGGGTAATTTTCCACAATGCCAGGTCGACACCAATGTTGTAGCTGTACTGGAACAGCTACTTCTGGAGCTCAAGTCTTCAGTACTATTGCCGGAATGTTGTCAGGGCCCAGTGCCTTCAGCTGTTTCTTGATATCATGTGGAGTGAATCGAGTTGGCTGATGACTGGCACCTGTGATGCCGGGGACCTCAGGAGGAGGCCAAGAAAGATCATTCATTCGGCACTTCTGCTTAACATTTTTGCTTAACACAAATGCATGCTAAATTGAAAAATAATAAGGCCTTGTGGATTGGTTTAAGCTGGTAATAGATTAATTGATCATGTAAATAGTGTTATTAGCTGTTCTCTAATTGGCATTTTTGGATCATTGTGTAAATTATTTTAGTGAGATATTAATCTTGCAGCAAGGGACCAGTGTAGTGTAGCCTCAGTAAGAGTTGAGCCTTAGGGAGAGTTTAGCCTTGGGTTGCAGTTAGACGAAAATTAAATTAAATTACTGCATTTGAATTTATCCTTTTTTTAAGAAAAGGGAAACAATTTTATTTAATATGTGGGATAGCTGAAGTTTTTGACATACAATACCCATATGATGTGGAAAGACCTGATTGTATTTTGTGTCCCAGGTGATCACATGCATGCAAATATCCCAACTATTTCTGCTCAAGCTCAAAGTTTCCCAGTTTGAGTAACATTCCATCACAGAGGAAGTTGAAAGTTTCTGGAATGCACATTCATGAGGAATGCAGTTGGATAACCATCCTTCAGATAAGGGAAAAAAGCCGAGATGCACTGCAGAAATCTTCTGAGAATGTTGAATTAACAACCAGGTAATACCTGTGACAGTAACAACAGAGTGGAGAAGGACAACCACAAGAAATATCATGTTATTGTGCAGCAAATTACTGTAAGAGGAATAGGTCTTAAGCACAGAAACATTGTAATAAAAAAAGCTTCTGTAGTTTGGAAGAAGATAGGCACTATAAGGATGAAGCTCTTGGGAAGAAACAATAAGATATTCAGCCACGTTCAGTAAGAAACAAAACTTCATGTGCTATTAAAACAATGGATCCATTATTATTATTATCTCTTCCTACTAGACTCTCTCTGCTGGTACATGTGTGTATGGTAGGCTTAAGTGGACAAAATGCACAATGCAATTCTCATACACTCTATATACCACAACCAAGAGTCCTGAATACTAAGTTGCCTCCTGGGTACCAGGGTAAGGGATTTAATGGAATGGTTAAAAAAGATTTTAGAGTGGGCAAGAGAATAGCCAGAAATTTTGGTTCATAGTGAACAAATGACATAAGAAGAAATACAACAGAATGAAATTGTGCAAATGCTGTTTCAATAATTAGGAGACAGATTAAAGAATTAGAGCTTAGTGGTTGTAATTTCAAGATAATTCTCAGTGTCACCTGCTAGTGAATATAGGAATAGCAAGGGAGTTAAAATCATGGTGGCTAGATGGTGTTCACTCCTGGGATGTTGGGATGATTTTTGGAGATGGATGGTTCTGATAGGATTGATTGGCTTTACCTTAACTAGACTTGGGTAGGATTTAAAGCACTATGGCTTGCAGAGGAAATAAGAACAAAATGAGGAAGCAGAATGGAACAAGGAGGATAAGGAAGGTAAAAAGGAACAGCAGGAAATTGTTAATAGATCAGGAGGAGGTTTAAAACAACTAAGATTGCCAAACTGACAGAGGCTGGTTTGAGTTGCTTTTCCATCAAAGAACAAAGTATTACAAATAAAATTGATGAGTAAGAGACACAAGCTGTACTGAGGGAATGTCAAAATATTCAAGGAGGGTAGAGTAGAAATAAAAGTAGGGATGCCTGTGTTAAACATAGATTTCACTACAGCTATAGAATCTTATCTTCTAATAGACATTGTGAAAAAAAGCTGTACGTGTTCTGCATTACCTTTGTAATACTTTTTGTATAATGTGCAAATGACGTGTATTTAACCATTGCACACCACCTACAACCAGAACTGTTTGATCGCTGTTTTCTAAAGGATGTGACCTGAAAGCAAAAACAGACAAGATTCTCAAATTACAGTAACTGCATTGTATTATGTATATTTGCTCACAATTGACTTTATAGTTATATGATGTACTGATAATTTAATAAAACCTTTAAAGGCAAGATATCAAAATGCTCCCAGTGTTCTATATATAATTACCTTTGGAATTGGATTCGTAATGGCTCAGTGCAAATTTACTGAATGATTTAATACAGCGCAGTATAGACTAGCAAGATCCCAGCTTTGATACTTGGTCTAGATGATCTCATCCAAAATAGTGGTATGGATTCTTCAATTGGCTATAATTGACATTCTGGGCCATGGTTCTCAAGTGTGACTAGCGGTGAGTATTTGGTTGTCAGATAAGGTAAGATCAGCTAGCCCTTGCTGCCCTTCATGGTAGAAATGGTTTGCCATTATTCTCTAGTTTCATCACAAATTGGGTGAGGTAACACATGCCTGTTGGAAACTGTGGAACTGTTTAATAGCATAGGTCACTCCCTCAAGAGTGAAAAAATAGAAAAAAAATGTAAATTTCTCCCAATAGTTGCTAGCCAACAACTTCAGAATTTCATTCTGTTTTTAAATAACAACCAAGCTGCATTACAATTAAGGAATGCCCTAAGTTCTGTTACAAGATATTAAAGTCAATTTTATTAATTGACAATTATGTGAGTAGTTTTATTTTGTATTGCAAAGTTACTGCCTAAATCAATAACTAGTTTCTCAGTTTTCACATATGTTAAACAAAGATCCAATCTGCTTACTTGGGGTGGAAGGGAAAGGTCTTTGAAAAAGAGTAGGGAAGTTATCCTTGGTGTCCTGGCCAATATTTATCCCTCAATCAACATCACCAAATAGGCATTTGGTCAATATTATATTGCTGTTTGCAGAAGTTTGCTGTGCGCAAATTGGCTGCCGCATTTCCATTACAATATTAGTTCAGAAATATTTCATCAGCTGTAAAGCACTTTGAGATGTCTGGCAGTCATGAAAAGTGCTACATAATTGCAAGCCTTTCTTTTATCTTCTGTGTGCTCTGTGCCACTGAAATAATCAAATTTGCAATCAGCACCTGAAATTAGGATATACTTTAAAATATACTTCACTGTTGTAGAAAAGGTATTACTGAAATGCTCTTATGTCCTCTTAGCACTTTTTAAATTTGTAATATTTTATTAAAATTGATTTTTTTTCCAACAGTATTGCTAGAGATTGAATTAAGACCTGAAATTGCTACTGGCGGTTCAGTAAGTTTAGTCAGTGAGTAGATAATTCACACTACAGGCAGTCCCAATGTAATTATTGAGCCAGATAGCCTGCCAATAGTCAGTGTCAAAGCTCAGATATGCATAATGGCTATTTAGGTAAGGTACTGGCGAGCGCCCATGAAACCAGGCCCTGGGCAAAGAGTCAATAGATTCATGAGGAGGGGAACAGAAAAACTGGTGTGAAAAAAAACTGAAATTAGGGAAGATTTGTAGTACCTTTGTACAAGTTGCTCCAAAGTCTTTTCAAATGTAGGCCTCTGATTTAAACTCAGCCAGAACTGGGGATAATAAGCATAGCTGGTGAATGTCTTTCCTCCATTTAAATTGGAATAGAATTTAGTGTCATGAGCTTTGTCCCATTCCTGAAGTGTTTCATTTACTTCCTCCATAAGGTAGTACATCATTCCCCTGTTGGTTGAATCTCCAATAAAAAGAACCTGATAGGTGAAAAAGAAAAATGCATCAAATATGACGTAGTCCAATAGTCCCATGCAAAAACTGGCAAGTAGAGTAACACCTGAGGACTCTAAAAAATGACACATTTTCACAAACACGATTAAAGAAGAGCAAATATCTGCAATCATACATCACAATTAAGTGGGAAACAGGTTTGTCGTATAAAATAAAAACAGAAAATGCTAGAAATACTCAGCATGTCTCAGCCTATTATCTGTTTTACTCTCTGCAGGTACTGCCTGACCCACTGAGTAACTCCAGCATTTTCTGTTTTGTTTCAGATTTCCAGCATCTATATTATTTTGTCTTTGAACAAAGATTTGTTTAACTGGCTTTAATCCTACTATTTGTCCCGTATCCTATCCCAGTTTTGTTTTAAATACAGCTTAATTTTGATTAAACGTCCTGTATAATTTTTGTTTAGTTACAAAATTCTGCTTTCCTTTCCTTTCACCTATAAAAGCTGACCACATGTAGTGCTTCAGTTTGGTTCATTCATTGTAAAAATGTCTTCATTGTTAGAAGATGGAGGACAATCTTTTGTTGTGAGGAGAGACTAGTGAACTTGGATTTGTTTCATTAAAACAAATGAGTACTAATAGAGAGGCTAAAAATTTAAAGACTTTGATAAAGTAAAGGGAGAAAATCATTTCCACTAGTCAGTAACTGGAGAGCATAAATTTAACAGTCAACAAAAGCACAAAAGGAGAGGTCAGGAGAATTTCTTTACACAGAAGCTTGTCAGGCTGTGGAATGGTCTCCAAAAGATTAAAGGTAGAAACAGTCCCCATAATGGTTTTAAAAAAGAAAGTGGATCAATACTTGAAGAAGAAAGATGTAGAAGGGAATGGGAAAAAAGCATGCAGGGACCAAACTTACAATTCTTTCAAAGAGCTAGTGTTGGCACAATTACTTCCTATGCTATAAAATTATGATTCTAACAACTTTTATCACACAGTAGTAGCATGTAATACTTGCGTGCTCTTAATATATTCAACCTGCACTAAATATTCAGTCAGTACATTGTAAAGATACAATTTTTATTCTACATTTGTGTTGTGTTATTTTTCTACAGGTCCAGATACAGTTATTTTACAGCAGTGAAAACAAAAGATGACAGAACTGTATGCAATTAGCACACAAATCTCTGGCACGTTAGCTCTGGTTAGGCCATAACTAGAGCATTGCATTCAGTTCTGGTCACCACACTTTAGGAAGGGTGCGAGTATTTTTGAGAGGGTGCAGAGAATATTCACCAGAATGGTTCCAGGGGTGAGGAATATTAGCTACAAGTTTAGGCTGGAGGAGCTGGGGTTGTTCTCAGAGCAAAGGAGATTGAGGGAAGATTTGACAGAGGTGTACAAGATTATGACAGGTTTAGATAAGATAGACAAAGAAAAGTTGTTCCCATTAGTTGATTGTATAAGGAGCAGGGGACACTGATTTAAGGCTTTGGGCAAGAGATTCAGGGGCTATGTGAGGGAGAACTTTTTTTTTTTACACAGTGAGTGGTACTAACCTGGAGCTCACTGCCTACGAAAGTGGTGGAAGTGGAGACGATGAATGATTTCAGAAGGAAACTAGATGGACACTTAAGGGTAATAAACTTGCAGGGCTACAGGGATAGAGCAGGTGAATGGGACTGATTGGATTGCTCTACAGAGAACTGGTATAGATTTGATGGGCTGAGAGGCCTCCATCTGTGCTATTACAACTCTGTGTTGTGTTGAGACAGTTATAACCACAGTACAATTATCAACACATTATAAATTTGCCCACAACTTCTGTTATGTCTTTCTGATCTCACAAATCAATTTGATATATTGTTACTAATCCACAGAACAATTCTTTGGGTATTTCCTCTCCATATGATTACCTGCAGTTACCTCTGCCTCACAAAGCTGAATGTTCCTCCACGCTCTGACAGTGTTGTAATGATGAAACTTTCTATCACAATATTGAATACTACAAAGTAGGATTCAACAAATTTAAAAATCTAAGTTCCGAGTTTTAATTCACAGCATTCATTGAGTGGATTAAAACAAATTCTAATTTGGATTTGAGTGTAAAAATGTTAGAACGGTCATTCAAGATGAAATCATTACATTCACTTGTTTTTTATTCAGCAGTATAGTTAAAGGTCCATTCAGAATATACTGTAGTAATGGAGTATGCTTAAGGATTCACCACATGGAACATGCAAAACAAACCTTCTTTCACAGAGGTTAGAATTAGGATGTATGGTTAAAACAATTTTATTAACAAAATATAGGTAGTGAAATAATCCCTGTGTTGTTAAGTTCTAACATAGTGAATATCCAGCCTATAAGCATTTAGTATTCGGAAACACATAGCTTAGAATGTTCTACTGCTTCAGCATGTCATGAAATGAAGATAACTTCACAAACTACAATATCAAATTCATTATGATATTTTTTGACATCATTGTATGTTTTATTTCTTCATGGGAGACAGTACTAAATGATAAAGACTTATTACATATTATTAGCATTTTACTGCATTACCAAAGTTCAGACACAAATTAAACACTGCCTATTTGGAACAATTTTTATTTGAAATTTTACCTTTATTTTCTTTGGCAAAGCCAGTTGGTTACTTTAAATTGCAGGTTAAAAAGATAAGTTAACTGACAGGTTTGTGCCAATATCTCATAATAATCCACTTTGTGGGAGTAAAAGTGCTTTGTGTGTAAGTATTACAGGGTGTCTAGGAGTGAATTTTGCTGTGATTTTTATGCTTGTATTAGCAAAGCAGCCACAATTTCTTTTGTCCATGCTCCTCAAATTTCTCACAAAATTAAAGCAAGTGTAAAGCACTTTAATTTACTGATCCAGTGTTAATCTTTTATGAACATAAGAACATGAGTAGCCCATTCAGCCCTTCAGGTGCCTGGAATGCCATTTAATTGAATTAATTTACAAAGACAGGTTTAATTAATAGTTTCAACCCAGTATTATCTTGGTAAATCTGCCCCCCCACTAAGACCAATATATCTTTTCTGAGTTGCTGTGCCCAGAAATACGCATAATATTCCAAATAGGATTTGGCTGTGACTTTGTTAAGCAGAATCCAATTGGGTCTTTGGAAAATGACTCAGAGTTCACTGTAAACGCATATTGTGAGTGGAATTTAATCTAGCCTCAATTAGTGCCTGTGCAGGAAAGCCGCCCACGAGCCTTCCTGCACCAAACCTAATTGGGTGGGTGAGAAGGAAGTGGGGCACCCTCCTGCCCGATTAAATGGCCCCCCCACTTCCAAATTTGCCACCAGGGGGCATTACTTTCTGCCCTATATTTCATAGCTCTGAGGAAAAGAATTAAAAGGAGCAGGATGGTGGCTGACTGTACTGGGAAAACTCTGTAAACTGAACTTTGAATGGCTACGTAAAATTTCACTGTATCCCATGCACTTGTTTTGCTCATCTTCTGTTGTGTGCAACAGCATAGCAGACAGGAATAAACAGTCGCCACCTGCCATCTATCTGAGGGCACGGGACAGAAATATCATTGGTGCTATGCCTCCTATGGAGGAATGTAAGCATGTACTTAAATGCCAGTACACTTACCTTGGCAATTTTCCTTACATTAACAAACCTATTCCTTATTTGGTCTGAGGTACAATGGACTTGGGTATCAAACTGAATCACTCTTTGGCCCCATCCAGGTAGCTGGAATATCTGCTTTAAGGGTTGGGTTGCTTTTAACTCTAAAGCCCTTTATGACTTGCTGAATTACCCAATTTTGTCTTCTGGTCAACCAGCAGCATTACTGCCTTCCCGCATGTCTTCCGTGCATAGATAATCTATCCAAATAAGCGGAGGGGCTTCCCAATGCAACTTTGACAGATTGGGTGCAACATTTCAGGATATACAAAATATAAGGACTTAAGGACCATTGGGATGTTGAGGCATCATGAAGGGCATTTTTGATACTGATTCACTTGTCAATTCCATATTTTGGACAGTTTTTACAGCACTGTAATATAAACAAGAGTTCAGTTCCAAATGCTGCACCCCCAACATTTGGAAATAGACCTTTGGAGAGTTTGATATGATTGGGTAATTCTTAGTTAGGTGGGCGGGGGTTGGTGTGGGGGTGGAGGGGGGGATAGTGTGGTGTGGTCATTTGGTAAATTTTGTTATTTTAGTTTACAGTTCCCCCAATGGGATCATAGCACCTCCTTTAAAATGTCCCAATTTTCAATGAAGTCGTGTTACTTCTTCTTTAACAATCAGAGAGACTTATGACAGATATTAAGAACAAGATTCAGTTACTAACTGCAAGATTATGGAGAGTACTGGAGAGAATTTAATAAAATAATGTGCAATTCAAAGAAAGGTTATGAAAAATGATTAGCAAGGAGCATTAAACTGAACTCTAAAACATTTTATAAACATACAGGGGTAAAGGTTGTTCCTGTAGTGCCATTTTAAGCACTACGCACACTACTTTGGTTCCTCAAAGGCATACAGCACCATGGGCTGCCACCTGCTCAGCCCATGTTCTTCAATGCTATCAGCTTGCTGTGCTTTCTGCCCATGGGAATCGACCTTGGCTTGCAATGGCGCTATGCAAACAAATTTCTCCCCCCATAATGTGTAAGTGGTTAGCTATCGAAAAATTTGGGTCCATTCGGGACCAAAAGGGAAATCTTCATATAGGGCTGAATTATCCCCCCGTCGGGTGGGTTGTGCGGGGGCGGGCGGGAGCAAGCGCGAACCCGATCGGTGCCCCCAATCGAATGCGCGCCGCTATTTTATGTGGGCGGGCCAGTTAAGGCCCACACAGCATGACGCACACCCGGAAGCGCTGAGCGCTCCCTGTGCGGGTGGGGGGGAGGAGATTCCCTGAATCGGGGCCTGCGCTCTTTCGTGCATGCACGCAAAAGAGCGCAGAAATCACCCTGAGGTACGGAGGTGCTTCAGGGAGATTAGTTTAAGTTCTGAAAAATTTAAGAAAGGGAAAAATAAAATTTTAAGGACATGTCCTCTCATGTGAAACTGTCACATGAGCTGGGACATGTCCATTGATTTTTTCAAAATTTTTTATTTGATTAATAAACCAAATATGAATGTGAAGGCCGCCTGGGCTCTTTGCCTGCCCGCCAACTTTAAGGTTGGACGGGCAGCATTATTAACAAATTTAGTTACTTTCTTAATGGCCTTAACAGACTCTTGACAGTTCAGCGGGCGCACAGCCGCAGCAGCTGCGCGCCCACTGAACTGATATCTAAATGACGCGCGGTGACGTCGGGACGCATGCCCGATGTCACCATGCATCATTTCACGCATCGGCAAGTGGGCCCCGCCCCCGCTCGCTGACCCGAAAATTCTGCCCATAGAGGCAAAAGGCAGATAAAGTATTAAATGAGTACTCTGCATTTATCTTCACAAAGGAAGAGGATGATTTGAAGGTTACGTGAAAAGAGGTGAGGAATGTTATGGACGGGATAGTAATAGATAGAAAAGACATACTAAAAAGCTTAGCATTACTGAAAGTTGAAAAGTCAGCTTGTCCAGATGAAATGCATCCTAGGTTCCTGAAAGAAGAAAAGGTAGAAATGGGAGAAACTTTGGTCACAATCTTCCAATTCTCATTATTTACAGGTGTAATGCTGGAGGACAAGAGGATTGCTAATGTTATACCAATATTCAAGAAAGGGGAGAGGGATAAACTAGAAAACCACAGGCCAGACAACCTAACATTGGTGGTGGAAATTATTGGAAACCATTATCAGAGGTAAAATAAAATTTCACTTGGAAAGGCATGGGTTATTCCAGGTGTGCCAACATGAACTTGTTAAAGGCAAATTATATCTGACTAAACTTGAATGAATTCTTCGACAAGGCATTGAATTATTTGAGAAGGTTGATCAAGGTAGTTTGGTAGATGAAACATATCTGGACTTTCAGGTGGCGTTTGACAAAGTGCTACCCAAGAGGCTTATTAAGAAGATGGAAGCCCATGGAATTATAGGGAAAGTCATGGTATGGATATAAAATATAAAAGTGACCGAGTTAACACTATCATCTTTTGACTTTTTAATGTGCTATGACTGCAAAGAAATTAATAAGTTAAATGAAGCTATTGCTCCTTACATTTAATTCACTTGCATCTAAATTTTAAGTAAATTGACAAAATAATATCCTTATTATGCACAAGTATTAATTGCGATCCAAGTCAATTGATTTAAAAGTATGACTGATTTATTTCCATTCTTATACAAGCTATTTTCTACTAGTAGATTCCTTCAGCTATGGGAGTACGACAGTCCACCATAGCAACACCACCTAAAATCACAATAACACTGCTCTATGATTAATGCAATAGGAGAATTTCTTTTGTTTCAGTTTTCTTCTTGAAGTAGTCTGTGAAGTAGTCCATCTCCATTCAGCACAATACCCATCACTGTGTTGTGCAGTTTTTCTATGCCAGTAGAATGCATCATTAGGTGGTTCAAATCTACAATGTTATTTCATTAGGGTATAGCTTTCTATTAAACTTCAATTCACTATGTGAAAAATTTTTTAGATATTTTTGTCATATTATTCTACTTTGCAGTACATTATTGAATAACGTTGCTAATGGCAGCGAAAAGACATATGGAACAAGCCCTTACCCTCCTTCCACTCATACACTGCTGAAGTTGACTTTTGGTCAGTGTAAAATGTTGACATTTGTCTGGCTGCCACCGTGCCTTCTGCCAATCACAAGTTTGGTTGTCAGAGCAGCTCAGACAAGGAACAACCCACTGCCCTGAAACAGTAACATAAAGAACCCAATTATTATCATGGAATTAATTTTTGATGTCTTGATAAGATCGGAATCATTTTTAATCTGTTGGCAAGATTGGAATCATTGGTGCACCATTATACTATACAGTTAAAAACACAAAGGAGGATGCCATTGTCTCCGGTTTTGGAGCACAAAACAACCACTTTCAGAGTGCCAAGACCCTCACCTGAATGATGCTACAATTACACCTAATGCCATATTGCTTTGGGTGATATTGAGGTGTTCTTGGCAACAGCCTAAAACAAATGGTAGGCCCCTTGAATGTGATACTGAAGGGCCTGAGGCCTATTTTACAAGCTTATTCTAGAATTTGGCAGAAGTGGTGGGCATACTCTATTCAGTTTTTCAGATCCTTAGCAGTCCTCAAAGCAGGCCACCATCGCATGCCATAATGTGGAGTCAGGTGGAACATACGTGTTCCTCCTGATTTTGTAAATATCCTGTGGACTGCTGGTCAGGCCATTTTACTCCACTCCTGCCCTCGTCTGGCTCCCTTGCCCCAGCCCAGCCCTGGAGACTGGAAGTGACCCTCAGATCAATGTCACAGCCCACTCAGTAAACGAGCCTTAGGACTCCCCCACCCCCCCACTTCAACGCACTTTTCTTTTGCAATTGTGAAATGACAGCACTTAAGGTTGTTAGAAGAGATTACAATAGAGTAATACAATCAACTGGTTCATTTCATTTAATAAGTCTTGAGCATGGTCATCTCGGTCTTGAGAGTTTGAAAATAGCAGAGTACATTTTGCAAATGGTGTTACATACAGGGCTTCGATTTTGACTAAGGGTGCTATTTTGGTGTATAAAAGGCAGGGCAATCAGGCTACCTGCCAGTGGAATGTATGAGAGGCCCAAACCATTTTGATGGTTAGTCCTCATTTGTCTATGATCGGCAAACTGCCCATGAGTTTTCAGGCACTAACTGGGACTTCACCAAGCAAGAGATTTCCCGTGGTCCTCTTATCAACAGGCCTATCAAGTGATGCTAACTCACCAATAATCTCCCTGATGCTCAGTTTTACTTACAGTGATGGTTAACAAAGTATTTATACTTTATTGAACAGAAATACATAAATGTTGTATCAGGATCTTTGCTAATATTTTCTACAGGTTATACCTATGCAAAGTTCTTCAATCAGGTAGAACTGATCAGAAAATTTACCCTAACATGCGAAGTATCCCGCTAGCCCAACTTGCATCTAAATCTGGACGGTAACTGAAATATAGCAGTATTGAAATCTCATGGAATGAGTGACCATAATGTGCTTAAATTTAAGGTTTTGTAGCGATCAGCTAGAACAAAAGTATTAGGAATGCAAGTGAACAGGGCACTAAGTGGAGCATACTGCACTACACTGCATTGACTCAACGTTATCACCATTATGCAGCTCTTCCTTGAGGCTCTGTAGCTACAAAGCCGAAAAAAGAAATACTTTTGTTAAGAGCTTCCATCTCACTAAGGAGGTTTCAAGTCAATCCACATTCAACAACCTCCTCTGAAAACTCTGCTCACATTTTGACAGCTGTGACAGTTCTACCACAGCAGCTGTGGCAATCCACAACATTCTAAAACATCAACACCATTCTAAAACAAACAACCCACAACATTCTAAAAAAGGAGTGCCTTTCAAAACTTCTCAAAAGTGCTGTTCAGCTACTGAAGTACTTTTATAGTCAATGTTGTTATGTAGAGAATTCTGACATCCAATTTTCACTTAGCAAGATTCACAAACAGAAAAGACCAGATGCTGGGGAATTGGATTTTTGGGCGTTATGAGGCCCCTTAAAGTTTCAAAATGGGGTCCATGGCACATGCGCACACTTGTGAGTCTGAGTATGCTGAATGCAACATGGGTAAATGGTTTAGTGACCTAATGATTCCTGGAAATATTCAGAGTAGGCAGATCATGACACCAATCAATGAGTAACATTGATCTAATGCCAACTCTGCCATTTGAGCAACAGGCTTTAACCTGCATCCTCACTTAATTTCGCACAGCTGAACATATATTCAACAGGCATAATTGAGGGGAGGGTTACAGGGGTTGGGGGGCATGGAAAAAGGAGAAGCACCAGGGCCCCTTGATTTGTCTCCCTGGCCCTGCCCCCTTCCCAACAACGATCACCTAGAGATCACCCTTAACCCTCGCATCACCACTTAAGTTATGCCAGCACCATTTGCAGGAGCACCTGTGAGCAGTCTCCTGCCGATCAATATCCCAATCCCACCTTCCAGCCAGTTAGGACTTCTATCTAATTTTGAATGGGAGACTCTGGACCAACATATAAATGCAGTCCGGGAGTTAAAATTACTCTGGGTCTCAGGAGGCGCTGTGATGTGAATTTCTGCTAGCCCTAGCCTGTGCATGCTGTATCATGCCCCAGTTAAAATGGAGTCTATAGTATGTACCTTGAAACACTCCTTCATACAAGCAAATCTGAAGGGTACATCTACAGTGGAAAACAGTAATAATTTGCAATAGTTCAAACATCAGGTTAAATAGAGTCCTGTCAGCAGAGAAGTCATGAAAGGTAAACTGCAAAGTCCTAGTCCTTAAAAGTTAATGATCTGAGTACAGGAGGCTGTTTGGGAAGATCAAACAACTCCTAACATCTCCCTAAAGGTGTTGCACTTGCAAGACAAGACAGTGCAAACTATCAAGCAATAATCAGAGCTGGCAGCGGCTCAGTCGTGTTCACACAGCTCACTGAGAATCAAGAGATCTCAATACTGACTCACTTTTTTAATGCCCATGGCAGTGGCTACACTTACAAAGAAGGTTCATGCTGCATAAAATAATGATTTTCCGTGCCCGCTGGCGTCGGCCGTGTTTGGCGGTGTGAACGGACAATATGGCAAAGAAGGCCAAAAATCGGTTTCATGATGTCATGAAACCAGTTTGCAATCATCCGCTCTACCCGTCAATGTTGGGCCACATTTCCCACCATCGGACGTCGGGAACCTCATTGTAATACATCTGCATATCATTAGCCCAGCCTGCCGGAATCATCCCCCCACTCTGGATTGCCCACCCATGTCGGCAGGAAAACACACTGACATGCTTCACAACAGCATAAATAAGGTGTGCACTTGGCGGGCTGCACTTTGAGGGGAACTCGGAGGGAGTGCACATTAACATTGTTCAGCGCTCGCGAGGATCGCCTGTTGGACTTCAAGGTTGAGGCACTGTACATTCAGGTGAGGGCACAGGCAAGTTGCTTTTTCCTGCTGGCTGACAGTGCGGTGCCAGGGCAAGGGCGGCGCTGCGGTTGAGGCAATTTTGGGGGAGGTGGGGGTGGGGGGGTTGGTGGGGGGTGGGGGGGGGGGAACCTTGCATAAAGTTACCATTCCTCCACAGCTGAGACAGTTCAGGCGCAGCCACATTGACATGCTTGGAGTCAGACCTCTAGCTTGCCTGTCCACTCAAGCAATGCAGAGGCATTAAGGTGCCACCAAGTGCTCCAGAACTTTTCATCCCTCAGGCACAGACTGCAAACTAATGAGCATTTTAGTGGACGGCAGAACAGTTGGACGACTGCGCACGTTATGCAATCTCCTTGCTAAAACTGGCCATGAAGCTGTCACTGCTGGAGGCGCTAACAGCCCCTTGCAATGTCATCATTTAGGTTTGGACCAGTCTCCCCCACGGTTCAAGCTAAAAGCACAGCCTTGTAGTGTGGATTAGGAGAATGCCTGCGCTTCAGCTGAGAGCACAGCATGAGTCCAGTGGGCGAAGCTACCACCAATCAGTCAGGTGGAGTTGGGCGAAGGTGGGTGGGGTCTCGAGCAGCCATGCAGCATATTAAACTCTGACCATCCAAGTGATAGCCAGCACCCTCCGAGGTGCATTAAGGGGCCTTCAGATTTAACCAAGAGAGGTTCTTAGAACACCCATGGTCACCCACACATCTCTCTCTTTCATCCTGCAGGAGGAGTACATCAGGAGCAAGGAGCCTGGTAACCTAGTTATATGCCTCGTGGCTTACAGAGAGTGGAAACAAAGGAGATGAGAGTGACGGAGGCACGTGCCTGGGCATGAGGGAGGAGCAGCACCCTCAGGAAGAAGGAGCGGCTGGGGCTCCCGCACACGTCATTGAAGAGCCACAGGGAGCTATCGTGGTGGGAACCTAGCTAGACCCAGGGTCTGTAGACACCACCTTTCATTCCTGCAGCTGACTGAGAACTAGTGTTGTTGAAGACTGCGCATATCTAGGGAACTGGTTAACCACATCTGCCAACTGCTGCAGGATTTGATGTCAAGGGGACATGGAGTGCATGCACTGCCCGTGGCCATGAAAGTGTCAATTTTTACACCCGTGGCACCTTTCAGGGCTCCACAGGTGACCTCTGTGGAATATTCCAAGCCTCCACCCACAAATGCATCCATGAGGTCACGGCCGCCATCTTTGCGAGGGCACACAACTTTGTGCATTTTGCCCGGGACCAGAAAAGCCAGGATGCAAGAACGATTGGATTCGCCCAGATCTCTGGTTTCCCACAGGTGCAGAGTGCCATTGAGTGCACTCATGTGGCGCTCAGATCTCCGTCGCAACAAGCAGTCAATTATGTCAACCACAAGGGCTTCCATTCACTGAATGGTCAGCTGATGTGCGACCACCACAAACACATCCTGCAGGTCTGCACATGTGAGAGTGTCCAGGACTCCTACATCCTCAGTCGGTCACAGATCCCTGATGTCTTCCAGGGTCCACAGAGGCTGCAGGGATGGCTCCTCGGGAACAAGGCCTACCCACAGAGGATGTAGCTGATGATGCCCCTGTGGTGGCCTCAGACTGCAGATGAGCGAAGGTATAACCAGAGTCATTTTGCAATTTGCGCCTTGGTGGAGCAAATTATCAGGCTGCTGAAAATGAGGTTCCAGTGCTTGGACCGGTCTGGTGGAGCCCTGCAATATAGTCCATAGGAGGGTGTCACGCATTGTTGTCGCCTGCTGCGTCCTTTACAACCTGGCGCTGCAACGGGGAAAGGAGCGGGCTGAGGTGGTGATGGAGGAGCTGTAGGTCTCCTCTGATGAGGAGGACACCGATGGGGATGAGGGTGAGGAGGTCCTCGAAGGCAACGACGACGGGGATGAGGCCCTCGCACTGGCTAGACGAGGCAGGCATGCTTGGGAGGCCCTCATAGCTACTAGATTTGTGGAAGATGATGATGATATGCAGTGAGGAGACACCATAGATCCTCACATTGCATCTGTGAACATTTGACTCCAGTCTGTCTTATGCCAGCTCCGGTCATGGAGATAAAGTGGAGGCCCTAATAGTCACTCAATTGCAGGAGGATGATAACGATGTGCAGTGAGGACACTCCAGATCTTCACATAGCCTCTGTGAACGTCTGACTCCTGTCTGGCGAGGGCAGATCGTTTGCACTCTGTGGTCAGGGTCATATCATAGAGATGCAGCTGTGAAACTTTAAATGCATCTGATCCTTTGTCAGCCTTCAGCACCTGACCCCTTCAGGAGCACAGCATCACTGGTCACAGATGCTGACGAGATGGGGACAAGCCTCACATTAAAGGTGCTGAGGGCATACAGAGAGAATGATGGAACTCTGTGACGCCTGCCCATGACATCATGGCAGCAATGACAAGCACTGTCGAGGTGCTGGCATCACTGATGTGTCCAGGTAGTGTGAGGCCAGTCCATTGCTTTGGTCTGAACGTTACACGCTACACAGGAAAGAGGCCCCAGACTGAGACACCTGACTTTATCTGGTGCAGGAACCAAGGTTTCACATCTGAGTGACACGAACACTGTTCATCAGAACAAGGAACCAAAGGCAGGGAGGCATTCTTAGGAGTTTATTTACAATAGTGAACATTATGTACAAGTGATTAACACCCATGCTCAGGCTGCGCAACAACATTTTCTTAACCTTCCTAACCCTGCTGCCAAGTCTTGGTGCTCCCCCAAAACCACAGTGGAGGTGCTTGCAGCCTGCTGAATGCTACACCCTGTTTGTGATGACTCTGATGGGCGTCCTCTGGAGGGCCGAGACCTGGAATGCCCAGGCCTGCTTTTGGGGTCCTGCTGTGTGGTAGTGGCACCTTCCTCGGCCTGTGGAGCTGGAGCTGCTGGGATCACGGGGAGAAGGGATTTGGATAGACCGGGGTGAATAGCTGTGGGGTGTGCACCTGCTAATCCTCCTCTCTATGGGTGCCTGAGAGCTTCTGGCTGACTCCTTGAGGATAAGGAGTAGCTGGAGTGAGATCGAGCTGCCCAGCAGCCCTCTTGCGTACATACTGTTGAGGTCAATTATGGTGATGGTGTTCAGCCCGCGCAGGTGCAGGTCTGATGTCCTGGACCAAGGTCTCCACAGCGGCCGCCATCCTACCAGTGTTGACCTCATTAATATGCTGGTGCTATCACCTCAAACTGAAGCGGACAGACTCCTCCATCGTGCCTTGCAATCTGAGGAGTGCAGTGGACATCCTTTCCTGATGTTCCCGAGCTTGCTCCAGCAACAGGTCAAGTCCAGTGGCTCATTATCTGACTCAGACTCAGCAGATTGATGGTCTCCAGCAGTCCTTTGAGCGCCAGACACCTGGGAAATCCCTGCCGTTGCCTGCTGTGGATCAGACAGTGTGATGTGCTCACCAGATTATGATACTGAAGCTACTCTAAAGATGGTTCCACTAAGGTGTGTTTCTCTGCGAAGGTGGAGGGTGTGGGTGAGCGCTGTGACAGGTCTTCAACGAAAGCTCCTTCAGATTCCTCTTCAGTGGTTTCTTTGTGGCTTGAATTGAGGCCTTGGGTCGTAGACTCTGTCAGCTGTTTCCCAGATGTGCCTCTGAAAGCAAGGAGAGGTAACTAGTGCATGGCACTGGACCGCAGAACAGGACATATCACTCACAGCATGGTTGTCTAATGGACGTTACACTGCTGGATCCTCACTTGGTGGAGCGTCGCCAACCTCACCGTCAGCACAGGAATGGTCCAGATCTTCGCTGGCCAGCTGGATGGTTCAATTTCCTTGAGGACCTTGATTTTAGGCATTCCTCCAACAGTTGGGACCTCTCCCTCTTGTTGTGTGCCAATTTGTCCTGCATCACAGAGAGGGAGAGAGTGTAAGCAGGACGCCTGCCAGGCCAGATCATAAGTATGCCTGGCATGTGTGGGTGATGAGTGGCCCAATGGATGGGATGAGGACAATGAAGGTGTGTATGAGAGAGTGAATGATGATGCCCCTCGAACCGGCAATGAGTGGGGGTCCTGTGGATGTGTGATGGGTTTGAGAGTGTGTGAGTTGAGAGTGATGAGAAGACTTACCCTGACAGAACAGAGGGGATCATTCATCCTTTTTCGGATCTGGGTGGCTGACTTCTTTTGCAGGATGTTGGTGCTGACCACTGCTGCCATCACCTCCCATGCAGGATTAGTGATGTTGCTGTCCCTCCCGCGGCCAGAGCGGGGGTAGAGGACATCACGGTGGGCCTCAAATGCATCCAAAAGGCGCTCGATGGACGCGTCATTAAACCGGGCCGGGTGGGGGGGAAGGCTGTAGTCTTCCTGCCATTTGGAGCCATGTCTTCTGTGCAGCAGTCCTGGGCTGGAAGCATTGAGAGGTGTGTGTGCGGCTGCACTTTAAATGTGGCACCTGGCATGATGAAGCGGCGAGGTGATAGTGTGGCGGGCAAATGAGAGTCCCGCCCACCATTGAAACGATGTGTTTCCCAGGAGTGTATAATTAACGTGGCGGGTTTGGGACAATACAACGTGAAAATCTGTCATTGCAGCCAATGGGTAAAACGTTCTTTTTCCCGTCTGCTACCACACCTAATGCAAATCTGGGGCGCTTCCACCCTTTGTCTCTTTTTAAAGGCATTTGCCTTGAAATCCTTTTCCTTTTTCATTTCCTGTAGAATTTTCTCCAAATCAGGATGCCAGAGCAAATGGCGCCATGTCTCCTGGCACAGCAGAACACATTGCATCATTCACATTTCCTGCCCCTAGTGCCAATACTAGTAACCCAGGGAGAGAGGGAAGTGTACCTTATGAGCGCAACTCATAAATTAAGAAGAGACAATGAAGGAGTTGGGGGGAAGAAGAGAAAAAAAATATGGCCACAATGTATGGTTGTTGCTTTGGCAAGGGACTGGCATTTGACTGGGCCTTCCTTTGGGCAGTAATTCTGGAGTAGAAGACATTTTCCATATCCTTTTGAGGCCAATATAAAAAGCAAACAGCAGCTGACAAAGAATTTGCAGCAGTGCCTCTCAGATATCATTGCAATTAGTTGGAAATAATTTATGGAACTTGTTTTTAGAAATTATGACTCAAGAGTCATATGGACTCAAAACGTTAACTCTGTCTTTCTTTCCACAGATGCTGTCAGACCTGCCGAGTTTTTCCAGCATTTTTTGTTTTTGTTTCAGATTTCCAGCATCCGCAGTATTTTGCCTTTCCCTCAGTACAAAGTCCTGGATCTTGGAATGTGCTGGAAGACCAGCAAATTTCAAGCAGACCAAAGAGCGTCCTTCAGCAAGATGCCCGCCATCACTAAATTCACCACCTTATTTGTCACAATGTTATTGTGCTGGAGATGTTCTGAGGAAATTCCCACCTCCTTTAAGAAAGATGGCCATGAAAATCCATATTGCCCTTAGCACTCTGATTATATCAACGAGTCAGCAATTTCATTCTCAGCTGTTTAGAAATTTCAGGATCTTCCAATCTGCATTAGCAGGCCAGGGGCACTATTCATATGTATCATGGGAGTAATTCATTTGGACAACAGCCTAAGTGTGAAGCAGGTACTGAGGGGGATTATGACCATTTTTTTGTAAAAGCCAACATTTGAAGAAGACTGAATAGTAAAATATTAAAAGAATACAACTTTCATCTTTTTATCTACTAATTGAAACTTGATGATCTGAGTGATACCAGGTCAACTTTACCAATCACTGCTCCACCTTTCTTATGCTACTGAGCATGTAAAATCTTATATTCTTCAGCTAAGTTAGATGAATCTAGCCAGCAAAGAGGCGCCTGGAATTTCCACTGAGGTTTTCCAGCAAATACCTTTCTCACCAAAGTGTTTTGAAGGTTCAAATATGAATTGCATTCTGAAAGTTCAAATCCAATGATTAGTATTGTCAAGATGTCTTATTCGTTTTCATGTATTTCAGCTTGGCCCTGTTAATACTTAATTCAACCACACCTTCCTTTAATAAGATATGAAGGCAGAAACTACTGTCAACTTATTTGTCTATGACACACATACTCCTGCAGAGAAGAAAGGCATTGAGGGCACGATTTAAATGATATATAATCAGAAATTTTATCTGTGCTTTACAACACACTACAGGGATTTCCTGCCGACTACAATTTTTATGAAAAACGTCTCGACCACATAGTGATGAATACCAACCTTTGGCATCGCCTGTCTTGCAGTTTAGAAGCTGCTTCTGAGCAACTGCTGAGGAGGAACCGCTTGACACTGGCTGCAGGCCACAAGGTTCGCCAGGCTGAATTATCAATCCACAGTCCTGCATGAAAATAAAGAACAAGATGCAAGATGATTGACTTTCTAGTTCATGCAGCATGTATTTTTAAAATAATAATAATGTCAGGTAGCCCAATAGTTTTAAGAGTATTATTAGATGAGAAGAAGCCACTGGCAGGGATTGTGTACAGCAGGCCAATTCATGGATTCCACCTCCATACTGAGTCCCTTAATGGAAAAATCTTACATAAATACTTTCTAGTTTGTCAAAGGTAATGAAATGAAACTCCAGAATATTTATCCATGCACACCTTACCACTTTTTAACCTTAACTGGTTTTCTTTACAGAAGATACCCTCCCTCCCCCTCCAGCTCTAACAGTACAGGAACCATCATGTCCTGCTGATAGAGTCAATCATCCCTTCAATCACTTATTCAGTATTTACTTAAATCACTTAAACCCATAACTTTCAAATCCATTCCTCTTCCCAGTATATTTATCCAACGCTTTGGTTCCTATCCACCTGCTCCTAAGGATGATGGGTCATTGAAAATTATACAAGTACATTTGATACCCTGATCAACAACAGGAACCCTAGAAATGTTCAGTTATTTTACAAAATAATTTGCCGAACATGAGTTCAAAACATGAATATAGTGGTGGATTTTTGACCATTAACAGATGGAAAATTATGAAGAATTCCTGGTGTGACTCATAGCATGCAATGCTCCATTGTAGAAGCACATTTTCATAAAATTATCTCTCTATTATCTCCTTGTGGTCGGAATGGCTTAGTTACTATGGCTAGACGGGAGAGATTATTTCACACCCTAATATCTCCTTATATGGCTCTGGGTCAAATTCTGTTTGGTAATACCCCTGTGAAGTGTCTTGGAATGGTTTACTATGTTAAATATGCTCTATAAATGCAAGTTGTTAAATGTGCTCTATAAATGCAAGTTGTTAAATGTGCTCTATAAATGCAAGTTGTTAAATGTGCTCTATAAATGCTAGTTGTTATTGCAGTTGTGAAATCAGATACCAGAGGAACTTTCAAAAGGCAAATGAACATATGTTCCAAAAGATCTAATTTGCAGGGTTATGGGGAAAAAGCTGGGGTGTGAGATTGAATTGGGCAGCTCTTTCAAAGAGCCAGCAACAGCTCAATGGGCCAAATGACTTCCTTCTGTGCTATGTGATATTGTGATTCTACTTACTAGGTAAGTTCATTCAGCCATATAGTGGCATTGATAAGCTACCAAACAGAAATTTTATTACATTCTTATAGCATTTTCTTTGTTATGTGAAGTCACACAATTGAACAAAGAAACGGAATACGACATGTGTATTTCTAAAGTATTTTTCATGTAAAGATAGACATCCGAGAGAGCTCCACAGGATAATGAACAGTGTGCCCGCTAATATGTAAAGTATATCCATTTAAATAGGTGATTATGTAAATAGTTATATCATCACAGGAGGTGATATAATGTCACATGATGCAGCACTATCTTAGTTTGTGCAGTTAGCAGCACATGTAGCAGCAGTAAGAAGAAACCTCCATTAAAGATCTATGTTCAACCTCCATGTCTGCCTTCAGCTTCGTTTGCATTAGTCTAGAAAGATAATTTCTACCACAGGTATCATGCCCCCTCTTTGGACACTTAAATACGTAGGAAAATGAGATGTGATCAGAAGTATATATTTAATAAATTGTGCAAGTGTGTTTTTACATGGAATGTACAGTACAGAATCAGGCCATTCGGCCCAATTGATCCATGCCAGTTTTTATGTTCCACACTAGCTGAAGCAATGTTTGAAGTACTGGTGTATTGGACATCCTCCATCTCTTTAATTTTAAATGTTAAATGGCAAAATGACCAGTCTTTGCTTTTGAACTAAACAGGATGTTTGCCAGTATAAATATTGATAGAAATGTAGCACTTTTTTTGACTTTTAACTGCTATAGCTCGAAATATGATGTGGCCCATGTAGCTGGACAGACTTCAGTAGCAGTTGAATTTGTTCTTGGCACAAGGCCTCTTCTGTTTAGCGATATGTGGATAGGTCAGACAAGATGAATCATACTGTGATCAATTGTGTCAGACAGCAATGTTCATTTAGTGTCTAGAGGACTGAGCTTTATTATATTTATTTGGAGGAATTACTCAAACTAACACGGACATCAGAAAGTTCCTACCTTGCAGCCTAACAATTTGCACAGGGCTTCGCAGGGCAGCATGAAATTTCTGAACATTCTGTGATTGCTGTCAACAAAGTGCAACAAGATAACTTAACAGGGATTTGCTTGTTCATACTTGTGCACTGAATGGTTTATGTGTCAAACACAAAATCACCTTCGATTGTATATAAGACTATTCAAGAAATAAAAACATAAGCTGAGGTACATCAGTCGTGATCTTATTGAAAGGCGAAGCAGGTTTGAGGGACCGAATAGCCTATTCCTGCTCCTATTTCTTACATTCCTATAAACAAAACTTAATTGAAAGACAGTTTCTCCCTCATTCTCTTCAAATTCGCCTTCTAAAATAAATCACATTTTGATCATGGGTCGGGGGACTGAAATTTTCAATTTCACTAATTTTAGATTAAAAAATAGCAGGTGGCTGCATTGCTTTATCTTTCTTCAGTGAAATTGGCCAACACTGGAAATTTGTTATTGTGGTGATAAAATGCAACCTGGTTTGTACCTTCATTAGAAGCAAATAATTATAATAATACTTTCTGAACAAAAAAAATGTAAAAGTTGTATTGCTAGTCTTTTCCTTTTGGTTTAATACATTCTGTTTGCACAGCATGCTAATCTCTTCTGATCAAAGAGGTTTCTAATACAGAACGATAAGAGTAGAAGAGGTACAGCTATTGCTGGAGGTCAGGATATACACATTAACTATCCCACTAAGACATACATTATGGGTTTTGTTAACAGCTTGTGGATTTGTCATATCATCAACAGGTACTGAGGTGCCATGATATCCCTGCTGCCTTGCATAGAGATGAAACAACTCACTATCTTAGGTATGTTTGCAAACTATCATTCATACTAAAGATGAGATGTGAGCAAGCAAGCTAATGCAACCCTCTTTACAGTGACTATTTCTATTAACTCATTTCTGGAAGTCAGATAAAAATAGGCGTCTGGGTTGGGATCAAAAGGGATGAAAATAATGCAGAATAAGCATTTATAAATGTAGATAGATGCTGCTGAATTTATTTTAAGCTCATCCACCGCAATTAATTACGTACTGAGTTTCTGCTAGTGTTCCCTAAGATATCACAACACAGTAGGTGATTATTACAACAGTTCTTTCTAATCAAATGCTTATCATAGTTTTCACGTGCAGATGCAAGAGCTAAAATACTAATCCAAATGTTGTAATTTAAAACACTATTCTGATTTCACAAAATCAGCTTTAAAATGGTACCATATGAAGAAGTTCCAAAACTGGCACAGTAAATTCTAACTCATAAACGAAATTGCAGACCATATAAAACTTCCCTATGTCTAAATAAAAAAGCAAAAATGAAATGAAAGATCAAAATATAAGCTTGCACCAGAAGAGAGTTCAAATCTAAATTATATTTTAAAATAGAATAAAAGAGTCATTATTTGAGGACAAAATTTCCCTTCTGATTATACTCCAGTTTTATTAAAATTATCTTTGTGAATATTCAACCACATATAAGGCAAAGCAGCTCTGGGGTTTCCTGAGGCTTAAAGATGTATTGTATATTGTAAATACATTTGCACTTACATATCATGAATGTTTTATGTGGGAAAATAGATAATTAAAATAAAATTACATCAATATTTTCAATTTTTATCAAGAATATTTCTCTACAAAGAATGGAATCTAGATTAAATCTATTCCATAATTGGTGAACCAATGAACTCAGTTATGTTTTATTAAATGGCAAGGATTAGGTTGACAAAACATGAATATATTTGTAGCACACAACTGCAACTTCTCAACATACCAGCCCAACCTAATCAAGGCACTCCCTCCATTTCCAGGTGAAACATTTTTTCTTTAAGCCAGCTGAACATTAAAAGATATACATTTCTCCCCTCAGAACTATAAAAATTATAGATACATTTGATGACATAAAGAAAGTGAACCAACTACCTTAGATATATTGTTAATTTATTGTTAATGCATTCATTATGAATTTTCCAAAGTTACATCTTAGTTAAGGTAAACAAAAGCACATACCAAATTAAATGGAAATGACAAAAAAACTACCAATAATAAAAGTGTAAAGAATAACACAGCAGAAAGAAAAACTCACTATAGCAAGTAGATTGGTAAATTCTGTGTGCCTCAGAATTCTTTATCAACCTGTGACATCATAACAAAATATGCAAGAGCTTCATTGAAGTCTAACATCCATGCAAATTTGTGTAAATAGCTGTTGTGCTTTCCCAAGCTTTTTTCAAGGAATACATTGACACTGCATGAGCACTGGTGAGAAGTGGAATTATTTCCTTTTAAAGTTGATCTTAAAGGTGTGTGCTTCCTTGCTAGACTTGAAGATTAGGGGCTAGACATTTGTGTGCCTCATTTTTTTTGCTCTGGGGCGTCATGCTTCACCATCTTGTCTGTTCAGACAGAGGATTGAGGTGGGTAACACACCAAGTTAGTGCACCAACCTCATCTGCATGATAGTAGCGTCTGGCTGAGTGATGCCTGCAATGCTACCTCCTTGGATTATCCCCCACCAGCGGTGCCTTCACAAGATCCTCCAAATCTGGTGGCAAGAGAGGCAGTCCAACAACACTGTCCTCTCCCAAGCCAATATGCCCAACATCGAGGCACTAGTCACTCATAACCAGCTTCACTGAACGGAACATGCCTGACACCAGATTCCCGAAGCTACTGCTCTACTTGGAACTCGGTTATGGTAGGGGACTCCCAGGAGGGCAGTGGAAATGCTTTAGGGATACCCTTAAAGCATTCCTGAAGAGGTCAAGCATTCCTGCCGACTGATGGGAGTCCCTGGCTTGTAACCAACCAAACAAGAGAAGGCTCATCCAGGAAGGCACCGAGCACATTGAGAGACTTTGTCAGGAATGGGCAGAGGTGAAGGGAAAGCACAAACCTCCAAACAACCCATCCACCTGACCCTTCAAGCACCGCATGTTACGCATGCGGCAGATTATCAGCCACTTCAGAATCCATCGAACTGGAGTGGAAGTAAGTCATTCTCAATCCTGAGACTACTTTCTTAATGCTGCTGGCTACCTCTACACTCAATAGGGGGGCAATTAGCATTTTTCAAAAACGATGTGGTGTAGCCAGTATGCTCTTCTTAAAGGCAAGATGTCCTGCGTAAAGGGAAGCTGCACTGAAGAATATCATTGCAATTTAAAAGATGGAAAAGTGAACACCAAGGCAGACAGTGGGTCCCTGGGCAGCAGAAGTGGTGCTGGAAGCATTAGTAGTGGAGGTGGACAAAAGGAGAAATGTTATGGTTCTGCAGGGCACTATGAGAAGGCCTCCAATTTCTACCTCCTCCAGGATCAGCAACCCATGCAATCGATCTGCATCCCCCACCTCTGTCCCTATCGACCCTCTCTCCCCCAACTCTGTGATTGCCCCACCTCCTGATGGGGACACACCTGGGGTGGAATCGTCCCAAATTTGTGTGAAGTGCGGTAGCGGCCAGGGGAAAGGACGTTTTACCTGCTGGCCGTAATGGCAGCTTTTCACACTGTATCGTCCCAATCATGCCTCATTAATCAAGCATTCCAGGGAAACACGCCGGGTCACTGGCAGGCCGTCCTCTCATTCGCCCGCCCCGCGTCACATCAGGCCTTCAATAAACCAGGCACCATATGTAAAGGCTGCCCCTGCAAAGAGCTAGCACTCTTCAAGGGATAGGAAGCTTCTGCGAACTGATGGCAGCCAAAGGAGGAAATGTGCTGAACGCCCTAGATTTAGCGATGCCTCCCTTGAGCACCTATTGGACGCAGTGGAGGCCCGCTGCGATGTCCCCTACCCCTGCTTTGGGCGAAGGCCAACAAGCAATGTCACCAAACCTGCATAGGTGGCAGAGGTGGTCAGCACCAATGCCCTGCAAAACAGGACAGACACCCAGTGCCACTACAGAATGAATGGTCTCATACGTTCCGCCAGGGTAAGTCACTTTTCTCATCACTTTCAACACTCATACTCTTAAACCCATCACACATCCACATGGACCTCACACCTCAAGGGACACCACCACTAACTCTCTTACACACCCTCACATCTCCATCAGGCTCATATCCTCTGGAGCTTGTGTACTCATCCAGTCCATGGCTCCACTCACCACACAAACATTCCATGCAGTCCTATTTGTCCTGCTCACACTTTCTCCATCTGTTTTCATTCAGCAGAAACTAGCTGACAACAGCTGGGAGAGGTCCCAGACCAGGTGGAGTGGCCCAATTAGGCCCCTCGCTCACTTTGGGGAGTGTGCCATCACGCTGACTGGTGAGGGCGTGGACTGTGCCTGCGGTGACGGTGAGGTCAGCAGAAAACACCCACAAGAGGATCCTGCACCACATCATTCCTCTCTCAATGCAACTGAGTGCTCTCTCTCCTGCTTTTGACTCTGCTGTTATGCACTAATCATCTCTACTTTGGTTCACAGGCTCCTCTGCTCAGTGACCGACACCCTCAGTCAGCCAGTCCCTCACCTCCAACCAAGAAGACACCTCCTCCATTGAAGAGCTGGAAATAAGCAGCCTGGAAGACCTATCACAGCGCTTACCCACACCCTGCGCCAGCACAGAGACCCACACCTCGGTGGGACCTAGAGCAGGTTCGGGTTCACAATCTGGTGGTCACCACACAGACATGTGTCCGCAGCAGAAGGAGGCAGATTCAGCCAAGTTCCCCGGCACTCGGAGAACTGCTGGGAAAGAAGCATCTGCGAGGTCCGAGTCAGATGACCAGCCTCTGGATTCGGCCTTCCAACTCATTCTGGAGAGTCAGCAGAAGGTGGGGCAATATCACGCAGAGCTGTTGGAAGCCCTCAACAGAATGGCACGCGAGTCGGAGGAGTGCGTCCACCTGCTCTCTGATGAACTGGTGCCCACGTCTCCATTGGAAGGATGGTGGACGCCATGGAGACCCTGGTCCAGCAGAACGTGAGGATGTGTGTAGACCTGCACTTCATCGCAGTAGCCATGGGTGAGTTCCTGCAGTGGCAACACAAAGGAGAAACTGGGCACATTGACATCCCTCCAGTGCTCCTTCCTCTCAAGGAGTCAGGCCGGGGTCTTCGGGCACCTGAAGGGAGGAGGAGTGACAGCTGGACACCCCTGGGTCATCTACTCAGGAACCTCAGAGGCTGCCCTCTCCTTCAGAGTCCCCTTTGCCTGTGACCCCCGGCCCACCACTGCCACCTACCAGCCAGAACCCTTTTCTTTCAGGATGTCCATGTAAATGTGCACGTTCCCTACCTTCCTGAGAATCCCGCCCCCATCCACATTGACCTCCCCGACCTTCTCCTTCCCCAGGGTCCACGTCTGCCTCCGAGTCCCCACCAACCGCCCTCGCTGTCCCTTCTACCGCCCCATCGCATCCTCACCCTCCCAACCCTACCAGCTCACTCTGCCTCTCTCACTCTCATCACTCCCCCCTACCATGCCTACCCTCATTAAGCTCCCCAGGATGCAGTCATCAACTCCAGAGACCCCTCCCTTGCACATTTACCTGGACATCCCCCCACTTACTCCTTCCTCCACCCTTACTCTTTCCTCCACTGGACTCCTTCCTTCCCTTAGACATCTTTCCCCTTGCAAACTCCTTCCTACCCTCGACTCCTTCCTCTCCCTGGACTCCTGCGCTAACCCCCTCCAAACTCCTTTCTCCACATGAAGCCCTTCCACTTCCGAACTCCTTCCCCCCACTTACTCCTTCCTCCACATCTTCCTTGCCGACCCCCCTTACACCTTTCTCCCCAGTTTCCACATTCTGCCCCATTACATCCTCCTCCCCCCATCACACCACCCCCCCACCCAACAACCTCACCGCCCCCCCCCAAGTACTCCTTCCTCTCCCAGTCAAACCTAGACCTTCCTCTCCCATCCCCCCCCAGTACACCACCTTCTCCCACTCACAGCTGGACCTTCCTCTCCACCCCCTCTACAATCATCTGCAGCAGACCACGGCTGACGTCCTGAAGCAGACCCTCAAAGGTGACCTTCCACCTTCCGTGAGCTGCTTCATGGCAGAGCCATGTCCACGAGAATCCACCCAGCATGTGATGCATGTGTTCCTCCAGGCCCCGGTAGCTGTAGGGCTCCAGCATTTTCTGCTTCTCGGGTGTCCGTGACCTGAGCAAGGCCCTGACGGTAAGTCCAACTTCTGAACATCACACTTGTCAAGATGTGTTCTGCGCTGGCGTGTTTTCCCACCGACATGGGCGGTAAATTTGACGTCGGGGGATGATTCCGGCAAGCAGGGCTTATAATGATATGCAGATGTATGAAAATGAAGTTCCCGACATCCGGTGGCGGGAAAGGTAGCCCACCATTGACAGGCGGAGTGGGTGATCGCAAGTGTGAAACTGATTTTTGGCCTTCCTGGCACATTGTCCGCTCACTCATGCCCGCCATGACGCCCAACAGGTCTTTGAAATGTGTGTGTGTGTGTGTGTGTGTGTGTGTGTGTCTCCCTCTCTCTGCAGCATAGGGGAGAATTCTGTCCAACAAACATGTATCTTCACAATACAAATGGCAACGCTTATGTGAGGAAAGCAATTCACATCAAAATTCAGTTCTTCATAGTGCATTATAGTTACTAAACAAGTTTGCTGAAGAAGATTATTTAAAGAATAATTGTGTCAAAAGCTTGTGGTGGAGTTCAACTGCACCTATTACAATTTAAATAATAAGTTATATATACTGAAGTTGAATGCGTTAAAAGATACATAATATGCATCTTAATATTTATTATAAGAAAATATTGGTGTTTCTCAGTTTTCATATCACAACAATATTATTCCAGAAAAGTTAGGGAAAGAGGCAATTAAGCCTCTAATAAAAGTTGTGACATTTACACAATTTCTGATGTGGGGCAAAACCAATAAGACTTTGCTGATGTTTCCATTAGGTACATTTATTGTAATGTGGGACTAGGTTGAACTTATTTTAACCTCTGAGCCTTGGTCACATTGTTGTAATGTCATGAAATGGTGTGAACGTTGTGACTAATGAGAGGGAGCTGGAGTTAGCCAGACATACGACCATTTGCTGCTGAAGGAGGAAAAGTAAAGAGAGGAAAAAGTAAGTGCAGGAGGGAAAGAAAAACAATTCACTGACTCAACACATAGTAAAAGTTGAATCAGAGACACTCCCTAGCTTGTACAGCTCAGCTATTGAATGGAATGCCTCATTGGGCTACCAGGGGAACCTAAGCGAGGGAGGAGCTGAAGGAAACAATCATACCATGGTTTTAGGGCTTTAAATTATTCAAGCCATCTCCTGATCACTAATTGTATTTTGCTATTACTTCCCTCCCTTCACCACTGCTTTAAACTTCTTCCCTTGAAGAGCTTTAGTCATCACACATTTTCAAATTGAAGTCTTAACAGAGTCAATTTGAGTGAAACATGGGATTGCACAGTTAGGTACGGGTTGTGATCACAGCCAATTGATCAGGAAACCTGATGGGATGCTAATACTGTGGCTGAGTGAAAGGGCCAAGCGACGGCCTGCCGGCGGAGTTGTATTCGGCTCTGTGGGACTTGATCGGCCCAGACCTGCTAGAAGTGTACGAGAGTATGCTCCTGGCCGGTAGTATGTCAGAATCCATGAGGAAAGGCATCATCACCCTCATCTACAAGCACAAGGGGGAAAGGGAGGAAATTAGAAATTGGCGACCCATTTCACTGTTGAATATGGACTATAAGATTCTGTCCAAGGTCATCGCCAATCGGGTCAAATCCGCTCTGGAATTGGTGATTCACCCTGACCAGACCTGCTCTGTGCCGGGCAGGAAGATCTCTGACAGCCTGGCGCTGCTCAGGGATACGATTGCCTATGTACAGGACAGGGGTGTGGATACCTGCCTCATCAGCTTGGATCAGGAGAAGGCCTTTGACAGAATATCGCACACCTACATGGGGGATGTGCTCTCCAAAATGGGGTTTGGGGAGGGAATTCGAAATTGGATCCAACTGCTCTACACTAACATCAGTAGCGCAGTCTCAATCAATGGGTGGGAAACAGATAGCTTTCCGATTAAATCTGGAGTCAGGCAGGGCTGCCCTCTCTCGCCTGTCCTTTTCGTGTGCTGCATAGAACCCTTTGCCGAGTCCATCAGGAAGGATCCGGGCATAAGAGGAGTGACGATCCCAGGCAGTGGAGGCACTCAGGTAAAAGCCTCCCTGTACATGGACGACGTCGCCGTCTTCTGCTCGGATCCGCTGTCGGTGCGCAGACTGATGCACATCTGCGACCAGTTCGAACTGGCCTCGGGAGCCAAGGTAAATCGTGGGAAGAGCGAGGCCATGTTCTTTGGGAACTGGGCTGACCGATCCTTTGTCCCCTTCACTGTCAGGGCTGACGGCCTGAAGGTGCTGGGGATATGGTTCGGAGGGACCGGGGCATGCGTTAGAAACTGGAAGGAGCGAGTGGCTATGGTGAAAAGGAAACTGGGCATGTGGGAGCGACGCTCCCTCTCCATTGCGGGTAAGAACCTGGTCATCAGGTGTGAGGTACTCTCGCTGTTGCTGTACGTGGCGCAGGTCTGGCCCATTCCAGACTCCTGCGCGACGGCGATCACTCGAGCCATCTTCCGCTTTATCTGGAGGTCGAAAATGGATCGTGTCCGCAGGGACGCGATGTACAAGCCTCTAGATAAAGGGGGAAAAAACGTGCCCAACATCGCCCTCATACTGATGGCCACCTTTGTGTGTGGCTGCATCAAGCGGTGCGTAGACCCTCAGTACGCAAACACCAAGTGTCACTACGTGCTGAGGTTCTACCTGTCCCCGGTGTTGCGAAGGATGGGTCTGGCCACGCTGCCGCGGAACGCTCCAAGTAGTTGGACCGTGCCGTACCACCTGTCCCTGGTGGAAAAATTTATGCAGAAAAACACCTTTGACCACAAGTCCATCAGGCAGTGGTCAGCACGTAACGTCCTAGAGGCCCTGAGGGATAAGGAGAGGGTGGACCCTGTGGGATGGTTCCCCGAGCAGACTGTCAAAGTCATTTGGCAGAATGCCTCATCGCCAGAACTTTCCAACAAGCACCAAGACGTAGCTTGGCTGGTGGTGAGAAAGGCCCTCCCCGTCAGATCCTTCCTACACGCCAGGAAGCTCACCCCCTCTGCACGTTGCCCTCGAGGTGGCTGTGGTGGGGAAGAGACCGTTGTCCACCTCCTTGTGGATTGTGCCTTTGCAAAGAAAGTCTGGAGAGAGATGCAGTGGTTGCTGTCGAGGTTCATCCCGAGCAGTTCTGTGACACAGGACTCTGTGCTCTACGGGCTGTTCCCAGGGACACACACCGAGACAAACATCAACTGCAGCTGGAGGATCATCAACTCGGTGAAAGAGGCGCTTTGGTCTGCCCGAAACTTGTTGGTCTTCCAGCACAAAGAGTTGTCCCCGACCGATTGTTGCGGACTGGCACAATCCAAAGTCCAGGACTACGTGCTGAGGGACGCACTAAAGCTTGGGGCAGCAGCCGCAAAGGCGCAATGGGGAAGGGTCGCTGTCTAAGACCTTTCTACCACAGCGCACCGAGAGACTGGGAACTGTTTAGAGCCCCTCGGGCTGTACAGATCAAAATGAAAGGCTGTAAATGATTGTAATATTGTTTGTACTGATGCACCTGGTGATACATTTTGTAAAAGTTTAACCTGGATTGTACCCTTGTAATGTTGTTTTTGAAATGGTTTGGAATGTGATTGAAGATATTTTATGAATAAAGTATATTTTTACAAAAAAAAAGAAAGGGCCAAGACAAAACTTGCTTCACAGATATTCAGATTCCTGACCAGCTGTCATTCTCCCCTCTGTGAGGGCATCAAAAAGTTAAAGTTCTGCCCATCGGGTTAGAATTTGCTAGCGCAGGAAATCTTGCGATGTGTCCGGTTAGTTAAACTTTATCCTGCGCCTTTTAGCTCAAAAATATTTTGTCCTGTAAATTACTGGAAGCACAAACTGATAATGATGTAGCAAGGGCAACGAGCATCGAGGGTCTTGGTGAACAATGAGATTTAAGGTTTGAGAAATAGATTGAGGATTGACTGAGAAGGATTGCAATTAAAGTAAAATCAGGTGCAGCAAAATAAATAAAGGGAGAGAAAGAAAGATTGGAGAGAGAAAAAAAGCAACAGACTTTGTAAAAAAAAATGTGAAGTTTTACATTTTTAAAATCTCCAACTACAATTCATTCCCTGGAAAAATAAGACTCTACATTTTAAATTTTCATTTCTGGGCCAGAGAGGTGGTTTTTGTAATCATTAACAATTATCACATTGTTAAAAGGGTACTTACAACAACAGGTTGTTATAAAAAGGTACTTAAACTATTAATTACTTAACTTTTTATGACAAGTTTAATGGGCACTTAATGTGAAGATGCAGCAACTTCATGACACTCACAGGCAGTTCAGGGTGAGATGTCATTTTTGCAAAGAAAAAGTAGTGCAAATCACCCAGCAGCCTGTGGCGATTTATAATTCACGGGGCATCTCTTCCTCATCATGAGTTACTGGCCAATTTGCACATTAATAATAGCGTGCAGCATTCACACACCATTATTTTTTCAGCAAATTCTGGCCCAGTTTAAAAATTTTACAGGGCTATGGGGAAAAAGAAAGGGGCTGGGATTAACTGGATAGCTCCACCAAAGAGCAGGCACAAGCATGATAGGCTGAATGGTCTCCTCCTTGCTGTATGATTTTATGATTCTGATATCAATGCACAATGGGTAGGTATGTGGCAAAAGCGACGACTGCTGGATTTTCCAGCTCTCATTCACTTGCTCCATTGAAGTGCTACTACCTGTATAGAATAGAGAATCTACCCTAAGGCGAATGAGGGAATCTTCTTCCGGGGGAGTGGTATCTTATCCTGCTCTACATGGTGAACGCTATGGCAGGACACCAAAATAGCTTGTACAAGTACAAAAGAACAACTAGTTCAACTGTGCATGTATACCTGACATTTTTTAAGTAATCACAGAATCACAGAAGTGGTAGAGTGCAGAAGGAGGCCATTCGGCCCATCATGTCTGCACTGGCTCTCTAAATGAGCATTATGACTTAGTGCCATTCTCCTGCCTTTTCCCCGCACCCTTGCACATTGTTTCTATTCAAATAATCATCTAAGGCCCTCTTGAATGCCTCGATTAAACCTGCCTCCAACACACTTCCAGGCAGTGCATTCCAGACCCGTATCACTCGCTGTGTGAAAAAGTTTTTTCTCATATCACATTTGCTTCTTCTGCAAATCACTTTAAATCTGTCCCCTCTCATTCTCGATCTTTTTATGAGTGGGCACAGTTTCTTGCTATGTACTCTATCCAGCCCCCTCATGATTTTGAACATCTCTATAAAATCTCCGCTTAGCCTTTTCCTCTCCAAGGAGAACAGTCCCAACCTCCCCAATCTATCTTCATAACTGAAGTTTCTCATCCCTGGAAACATCCCTGGTGAGTCCTAAGTCCAGTATGAGACCAATTTGGGTCATATTTGGTTATTAATGAACAGTTCCAAAATATCTCAATTTGATTCATGTTCTCAATATGGCTTGGTACTCAACAAGGACCCTCATCTGTAATAGTTACATGTCTACCTAACTAAGCTACATTACTCTTGCTTTTCTTTTATCACCATGTGATAGATAATAAGTGTGAAGTCCTTCCTAAACCCAGCACAAAGATCTGAAAAAAATAAACTATTGCTTTACCACCTCAGCATTTCCACAGTGAAAGGTATTTTAAAAGCACATTTTCCCACAGTTTGTAATTGCCATGCTCGGGTTAATAAGGCAGGCCTGCGCCCGGATTTTCATCCCAGGGTCAGGTGTTCAGAGTCGAAAGATTACCCAGCTCGGTGAACCCGGCCTTCAAAAATAGCCACCTGCAGGTTGGATTTTCGGTCGGGGATGCAGAATGAAATAAAAGTCAGGATGGACAACTCTGGAATAAACATGGAGGCTGCCAGGTCTGGGTGCAAAGTCTGCCTCTGTGCTTCAGCACTGTGTTTAAATAAGGAAAAAATAATAAAACAAAAGACATCCCTCCAGCCCTCACCCCTCATCTCATTCCTCCACACATTTCCTATGCCCTATCCATGCTAACCTATGCCAACCCATTCCCCCACCTGCCATGGCCCCATACCACCTACCCATCCCCATACGTCCATGCCAACTTTGTGCCAACCCATGACCCTCACCCCACCAGACTTTGCCCTTACCCCCTCCATGCCAATTCATCTAGTATCCTTAGGCAGTTCTTTAAGCTTTGGCACTTCCTGGACAGCTTTGACAGCCTTGATAGCTGGACAATTCTTTGACAGACAGACAGCTCTTTAACAGTTCCTTGACAGCTGGGCAGGTCTTTGACAGCTTGCAGTTCCAATGAGTTTGTGCATAAAAAGTGCATAATTCATTTTTAACAATCCCAAAGGGTGCCTTACCTCTTGCAAAGGGATACCCAGGCTATCCAAACAAATCCACCAAGTTCAGACCTCCTCCTACCAGTTCTAATCTGCATACTCCAGGTTTCACACTCCTGGTCTTCCAAAGTCCCACTTCAGGAGAGGCAGCTGGTGATTTAAATGGCCAGCTGCCTATGTGAGTCACGTATGTGTGAACCTCGGCCGGACTCCAGTCTCACGCCCGTGAAAATGGGAAATACCAGGTTCACGGGCGGGACTTAGAAATTTCGGCCACTTCTGGGATTTGCGCCACGACGGAGAGCCTCTCTGTCGTGGGGAAAATCTGGGCACTAGGGAATTAAGCAATATTTTAAACTAATGCATTTTTTTCTCTGATGTGATAACCCAAATTGAGTCTTTAAAGAGCAATATGAAGGAAAAATAGGTAATAATTGTATCTATAACAGAATAGGCAATGCATATAAACAAGTAATGCAAATTGCCATTTGATTCTTCTCATATGAAAGCTACGTCAAGATGATCTAAGAAAGGTTACCTATACGTTCCTTGCTGTGTTGCTATAAATATATCCATATAGCTTTAAAAGTATTTTATTTTCAGTTGATAATTTTTTTCATCAGTGAAAACCTTATTGAACATCTGATTCTACTTTGCAAAATTATATATATGATGGTATTTATTGCTCACCCAAAAACCAGACCATCACATAATTTGAGGTAAACAATGATAGCCTACCCAGATAGCAATAAAATGTAAAACCATGAGGAATGAATAGCATAATAACAGTTTATGATCATTACTCAGCTGAACCTTATTGAACTGCCTTGTTTCTCAGAAGTCAACAATATGCATTTGGTTCTCTTTCTATCTGCAAAAGGGGAAAAGAAATATATTATTTTCCCTTTATTAAACATCTCTGAGACACACACACTCCACTCATAAACTGCTCATAAATTTCCTTTGTAAAATATCTCTTATAAGGTTCTTCAGAAATATTCTTATAGAAGTCTTCTATTGGGTACTATAATACTTTTATATTTTGTTAAATTGATTTTTTTGTTTTATAAAATCATAAACCAATCAAACACTGTCAAAGAGCAGAAGTCAAAAGTAAATGGAAACATTAGCTTAAGGAAGCTGTCACGCTATCAAGATATCTGACAGATCTTATCCAGAGGATGACTTAAGAATTGTTAACATACTTCTATCGCATTAACTATCACAGTGAGAAAAGAAAAGCAACAGTAATGTAGCTTAGTTGGGTAGGCACGTAATTATTACAGATGAGGGTCCTCATTAAGCTACACATATATTACAGATACTGCTCTCAGAGAGATATTTGTATAATCTTATCAAGAGCTAACAGATCCAAGTTCTCCTATGATCTGTTGCTCACATATCAAGCCATTTAATTGGAGCTCCGTTCTTGCGCCCAAGGTAGACATTTTTTTTCACTTTATACAAGAGCAAATGGGACATTTGTTCTCTTGTACCAATAGAAAGATTTTAGACTAAGTTTAAAAAATCTGCTGTAGGTAACTGGATTGCCTATATATTGTTAAAATCTGTTTTTATACTGGACAGGAGATATATGGCATCTGGTGTGAAGCCCAAATGATGTGAGATTATTTCGCAGAGGTGGTCTGCTTCCTGGCTCAGGAATCAATGCAGGATCTGACTGCCAAGTTATAGAGCTACTCTTACATAATGCACACCCAAAGCCACTTCACTTTGATATAAAAACTAAAGTATAATGTCATTGTAAATTATAACAGAAGTCTATTTTCCAAGGAAAACAGAGAAAGGAATTAATTTCAATATTTTTAAGCAATTATGGTGTACATTCCTGTTTAACAAAGATGAGGACAATGTTGCTGAATATTCCAAAATGTTACCGCTTCTGGTACTCATTGTTAGGATCAATCAGTACTGGATCACAAATTGATTATTTATAAGGACAAGCCCACCTCCAACCTCCCTTTCCTCTCCAAAGTCCTTGAATGTGTTGAAGCCTCCCAAACCCATGTCCATCTTTCCCAGAACTCCATGTTTGAATCCCTCCAATCAGGTTTCTGCCCTGCCCCGCCCCAGTACCAAAATGACTCCTATCAAAGTCACAAATAACATCTGTTGCGATTGTGATGAAGTAAACAATTCCTCCTTGTCTTTCTTGACCTGTTTGCAGTCTTTGACACAGTTGACCACACCATTGTCCTTCAATGCTTCTGTGCGGTCATCTAGCTGATTGGAACTGCTCTCACTTGGTCCTGTTCTTATCTATCTAATCATAGGCAAGGTATCACTTGTTACGGATTCTCTTCCTGTTCCTGCACTGTTTCCTCTGGTGTCCCCCAAGGATCTATCCTTAGCCCCTCGCCCCTCCTATTTCTCATCTACATGCTGCCCCTCAGAAACATCATCCGTAAGCAGTGTTAGTTTTCACATGTATGTCAATGACACCCAGCTCTACCTCATGACCACCTCTCAACTTCTCCACTGTTGCTAAATTATCAGACTGCTTATCCGACATCCAGTACTGGATGAGCAGAAATTTCCTCCAATTAAATATTGGGAAAACTGAAGCCATTGTCTTTGGTGCCCGCTCCAAACTCTGTTCCCTAGCTTATCCATTCCATTCCTCTCCCTGACAACTGTCTGAGACTAAATCAGACTGTTCATAATATTGGCGTCATATTTGACCTCGAGATGAACTTCTGACCACATATCTGCACCTTCACTGAGATTGTCTAGTTTCCCCCTCCCTGACCTCACCCAAGTTCACTCCTTCTCAGCTCATCTGCTGCTGAAACCCTCAATCATACCATTGTTACCTCTAGACTTGGTTATTCCAACATAGTCCTGACTGATCTCCCACAATGTATGCTCCGAAACTCTGCAGCCGATGTCCTTATGCACACCAAATTCCATTCTCCTATCACCCCTGTGCTCGATGACCTACATTGACTCCCAGTGAAGCAATGCTTTGATCTTAAAATTGTCATCCTAGTTTTCAAGTTCCTCCATGACTTCACCCCTCCCTATCTCTGTGATCTTCTTCAGCCCCAGAACCCTTCAAGGTATCTGTGTTCATCTAATTCTGGTCTCTTGAGCGTCCCCATTTCTAATGCTAATATGGTTAAGTTAATTATTGAAATGATTTTTGAATCCATAGGGTGCTTCTTTAAATGCTTCTGGCTCAGAGCTCCATTTTTGGGGCACATATTTGGAATTTGGTTGTGGGTCCCCATGACCATGTAGTTCAGTGCCAGAAATACTAAAAATAAAAAAATTGACCACTATATCTTTTATAGTGGCTCCTAGTTATGTGTAGAAGAGTAAAAAAGATATAATGGCCTAAGCAGAATGCAAATTCAGCCATGTCCCTCGTGCTCCGTTGCAATGTAAATATTTGCCTTACTAGAACCATCATTGTTTTCTCTAGTCTTTCCATGAAACCTTTCGAACAATAATTCTTCCAACATAAGTCACTGCATTGCACAATTCTACTTTATGTGCTGGAACTAAAATGCAACAAAACATTTTAAACCATGATAAGAAAACTTGCATGGAGCAGAAAGAAATGAGCTCAATTAGCAGCTGGACTACTTTTATCAAAACAAAAAAGGTAGAGCAAAAGCAAATAACACTGAATATAAGATTAAATCAACTGCAATTTGTCAATATTGTTGACTAATGAAATTCCCTTTGATTGTAAAATATGCATCAAAGTTATTTCTTTCCACAAAATTACTGCAAGCATTGAGAAGGCCAGAAAGAAAACTTTGAGTCAGGTGCTCTATACTATCATTCATGTTGGACATGCTCTTAGCAAAAAATTAAGTGGTTGTGTTAAGTATCATTAAGATTACAAGTTAAGACTGCACTTGAGTTATATATGGGCAAAAGGTTTTCCATCAGCTGAATCTCCCCTTACGTAGCCTTGAAAGTAATCTTACGGTGAACAAATTACAGATCTAACCCTAATCTGCCTGAAGTTGTGCCACTTGCTATCAGTCAGCAAAGCTCACAAATGTAGCTCAAAAGGATCCTATTCCTTCTTTTGTGGGCTTAAGCTATGAGGTCGGCTGGCATTTTAATGCAGTGGTTCTTTGAGAAATTGGGCGTAATAATATTTCAGATAAAAACTAGGAAAACCAATTGAAGATGTAAATTGACCCTGTAGCGCAATCAACATTAAAAAAAAGCCTCAGCTCAATCTCCTATTTTAAACAGCTTGGTCTGTAATATGCTAAAATGCTTTTTTACACATATTGCCAAAACTTACTGTTTACAGTCCTGTTTGTGGACTGTCCTGGTAGACTCATCGTTTCAGCCTGGTTCACCCCCACTGAACTCATTTCTTCCTATCTTGACTATTATCTCTCCTCTTGTCCAATCCCTTCCTACCTATGCCATTTTAACAAATTCCAGTTTCCTAGTTCTAACTACCTCCTCTTAACAATGGACGTCCAATCCCTCTACACGTCCATCCCTGACCAGGACGGTCTGAGGGTTCTTCCTTGAACAGAGGCCCAAACAACCCTCATCCACCACCACCTTTCTCCCCATGGCTGAACTTGTTCTCTCACTGAACAATTTTTCCTTGAACTTGTCTCACTTCCTCCAAATAAAAGGTATGGCTATCGATACCCACATGGGCTCCAGTTATGCCTGTCTTTTTGTGGGGTATGTGGAACATTCCTTGTCCCAGTCCTACTCAGGCCCCCTCCCACAACTGGTACATCAATGACTGTACCAGTGCTGCTTCCTGCTCACGTCTGGACCTGGAAAAATTTATCAATTTTGCTTCCAATTTCCATCCGTCTCTCACCTTCACTTGGTCCATCTCTAACACCTCCCTTTCCTTCCTTGACTCCTCTGTCACCATTTCTGGTGACAGATCATCTACCAATATTCACCACAAGCCCACCAAGTCCCACACTACCTCTATTTCACCTCCTCATGTCCTGCTTTCTGTAAGGACTCCATCACATTCTCCCAGTTTCTCTGCCTGTCACATCTTGCGTTGGGATGATGCTACCTTCCAAAACAGCGCTCCTGAGATGCCTTCCTTTTTCCTGAGCCGAGAGATCCCTCTGACTGTGGTTTAACAGGGCCCTCAACCATGTCTGACCCATCTCCCATACCTCAGCCCTCACCCTTCCCCGCCCTCCCAGATACATGATAGGGTGCCCCGTGTCCTCACTTTTCACCCCACCAGCCTTCACATTCAAAGGATCACCCTCCTCTATTTCTGCCAATTCCAGCATTTTGCCACCACCAAACACACCTTCCCCTCACCTTCACTGTCAGCATTCCATAGGGACTGTTCCCTCCATGACACCCTGGTCCGCTCCTCTATCACCCCAACACTTCATCCCCTTCCCGCGGCACCTTCTCATGCAATCGCAGGAGGTGTAACATGTAGACTGGGTGACCGCTTTGCGGAACACCTTCACTCAGTCTGCAAGTATGACCCTGACCTTCCTGTCGCTTTCCATTTCAATTCACCATCTTGCTCTCGTGCCCACATTTCTGTGCTTGGCCTGCTACAATGTTCCAGTGAAGCCGAACGCAAACTGGAGGAACAGCACCTCATCTTCCGATTTGGCACTTTTCAGCCTTTGGACCAAACATTGAGTTCAACAACTTCAGACCATGAACTCTGTCCTCCATTTTGATATATACATATATATTTTCTCAGCCCCTCTGTCTACAGGGCCAGTTTGTAACTTGTTCTTATATTTTGCTTTCAGCAAGTGTTAACCCTTGTTCTGCTATTAACACATTCTGCTATCTGTTCTTTATGCCACTATTAGCACCTGCCTTAGTCTTTAACGCTTTCATTATCACTCTCTGTCGTGTCCATGACATCTTTGTCAAATCTCTCTTTGACCTTCTCCTTTGATCCACCTGCTCCATCCCCCTTTCTTCAATACTATAAAACCCATCACATTTCTACCTCTCTTCAGCTCTGAAGAGTCATATGGACTCGAAACGTTAACTCTGTTTCTCTCTTCACAGATGCTGCCAGTTTTTCTGTTTTTATTGCCAAAACATATTGTGCTTTCATAATACATTAAATTGAATAGATAATATTTAATTGCTTTTGTAATCAAGAGTCACGTCAAAGGTTATACTTAAATGTTCACTTCACAGTCTATAAAAACTAAAAGTGGACCTTTTATAGCCTAAAAGTAGGCGGTATTGTGAACCACAGCAGACTTGGATCAGTCTGAACAAATGGACAGAAACAGATTGCACAAAGACTGTGCCAGTAAGCCAATTTAAGCTGGCAAACAGCAAGCTATACATAGCATACAATAACAGTTGCCATTTCATTAAGCTCAAATGCTCAAACAGCATTTGAGTTTTATATATAAGACACACATTTATTTATATATATTGTTTGGTCTGATCAGTTTGCAGCCATTAACTTACTAACGGCTGTGGCTTGAAAGAAATGGATGTGCAACTGGTGTGCTGGGGTGTCCGCTGTGTACTGAGCAACACTCAGAGAGGAGTTGGGATCCCTCACCCCAGACTATCCGGCCCTGTATTAGGGTGAAACCTGATTATGATCTGTCAAAATCCCGATGAGTCGAATCCCAGGGGATTTGCCCACAAATTAGTGTTAAGCGGAAAGATCAGGGCCTGAATTTCACACTTGGCCTACGTGCCAAGTCAACATGCCCTGAAGCGGTCACAAAATACGCTTCCCCCCACAATTGGCCCTGAATGCAATTTCACGCTGGCTTACCAATTAACGGCCAGCCAGCGCGAAATGCTCACTGGGAAAGCCTCGGTGCTGCCGAGGGCGGCAGGAAGAGGGTGGATGCCGACAAAAGTGAGGGTGCAGGTGGGCTCTTCTAGTGAGCTCCCAGAAGGCAGACAGATGCTGCAGAGCTGCCTCAAGGAGCTGCAGACCTGTACAGATTAAATGAGAAAAAAAACACAGCAAGCTGCACCTAACAGCAGAACTCAATAAACATCAGTCCCCAGATATCATTTTTTTGTCATATTTCACCCGGACATTTCATCCCGCCCTTAGGATGAGATATCGTTAAAAATGGGCTGTCCGCCTGCCCGTGCGCTGAGCATAAAATGGCATGGGCAACGTAAAACCATGGACAATAGGATTTTTAATGGCCTTAATTGGCCCTTTAATTGTCGGTGGGCACAGCTCCGACTCCCACGTGTGCCCCCCGATCTCAATATTGCTCGTGTGCGCGATGACATCAGGAAGCATGCCCGATGTCATTTTGCACAATTTTGCGTGCGTTTGGGTCGGGTGCACACCCACCCGATCAACATAAGTTTCTGGCCCAGGAATTTAAAATGCAATAATATTTTTAAAGCAACTTGAATCTATTAAAGGTAGGTTTTTATCTTGTTTCAACATAACACTGCCCATTTCAATGCTTAAAAAACATATCACTATGGGTGTTAAAAACTATAAATGGCTAAACGCTTTTCCCTGCAGACATTAGTACTTAAAAAAAAAAGTTTTCTGGGGTGAGGGCACCATAAGTGAGGCTGCATTTATTGGCCGGATTTTAATGCAGGAGGGCTTGTCCGCTGGCAAGAGAGCCGGTGACAACCTTACTGCAGCCATTCCACACCAGCCCCTCCCCTCCCAACCCAATTTACTGCCAATTAGGCTCTTACCTGGTCAGAGTCGGAGTCCTTGTCATCCTCGGCGAATTTCCACCTCTGAGAGCTGCTGGCCAATCAGACGCCAGCAGCTCTCCGGTACCAGCAGCGCAACCAGGAGCGGTGGCCACTGCCGGTACTGCGGGAGATTCATGATGCAGGATCATTGCTGGAGACTGGAGTGAAGGTAGGTAAATTGGGCTCACTGGGGCTAGTCAGAGAGGCCCTGGCGAGGGGGATTATCATTTAGGGCAGGCATGAGGTCTTCACCCATGGGTGGCCCCTGCCTCTGATGGGTCTCCATTGAGCACAGGCTGTTCAAGTGGGAGGACACTCCCACCAAGCTGCAGGCATACCTGCCAACAGGTTGCCACATGGCGTAGCCCCCACTCTGTGCTGGTTGAATACCAGTGGTGGCTAGATGAGACCCTTAAGTAGCCATTTAAGGGCCTCAATTGGCTTGGATGAGAAGGCTATCCTTGCGCCTTCCTCCCCCAGATTAAATCAGGGGGATTCGGGAAGGCCATAGGGTCTCCACCCTGCGCCTTCCCACCTGATTAAATGGGCTGCCCTACCTTCCAGCTCACCTCCAGGGGGAAATTTTAATTCCACTCATTGTCTATCCCTAGTTGCCCTGTGAAGATAATGGCGTGCCTTCCCCTTGAACAAAACTTCAGTGCTTGTGGTGATGGGATTCCCACAGTGTGTTTAGGGAATTCTAGGATACTGACTCAGTGACAATGAAGGAATGATATATGTCATGGTCAGGATGGGATGCGACTTGGAGGTGAGGTATTTCTACAACTTTCCAGCTCTTTTTCTTTTCAGTGGCAGGGGAACGAGCTACTGCCAAAGTAACCTTGATCAGTTGCTACAGCGCATCCTTTAGATTGTACATACTGCAGCCATGGTGCACCTTTGTTGGAAAGGGCAACAATAAAGTAAGCTGTTCTGTCTTGGATGGTATCAAGTTACTTGGAATTGATTTTGTCTGCATTATAGAGTGAAAGCAGCCTCAAAGTGGAGTCAGTAGCCCCCACCCTGTTAACACTGGCGCCAATTTAAATGGGGCCTATCGCCAGATGTCGCCTAATTCAGGAAATCGGACCTTTTAATGTGGCAAACCTTTTATTTATCACCATGTTAGGAACTGGCCAGAGTCCTGGGAACCCCATTGTTGCGACCCCTCTCTTTCACTTTAAACAGCAGCTCCAGCCTGTTTCTCTTTGTCAAATATAGTGAGCTGTACATCGCCCCGCCGAACAAAGTATCAAAATGACACATGACGACGTCAGGACGCATGCCCGGCGTCATTTTACATGTCGGCGTGTCGAGCCCGCCCCTGCATGCCGATGGCAAAATTCTTTACCCAGAACATTTTGCAGTATTAATTGGTAATAAAAACTATACAATTTAAAATTACAAAGAATATTATGAATTTATAGTTGTTTCATCTCAAGTTTAGAAAATTGAAGGATTTTGGATTTTCAATATGCACTTTTAATCCAAATTTCAAGGAATAGTAGAAAGATTGGATAAGAAACCCTGGATTAGTTGCAAAAAGCAGAATTTAGTTAGCAGTATTAACAAAGGACAGAGCACAGAACTGTTAAATTTGACTGCTCAAGACGGCATGTTAGGAAGCTTGACCAAGATTGAAATTATTAGTTATTGAAATAGTTGTTACTATTTATTATTTTGCTTCAGACAATGGGGAAGCTAACCGAGACATGGACTTCCATGGAGATAACAATGAGGTTAAAGATAAGATATAGCTTGGCTAGGCCTTGAAATACTGTGAGAAACTGTCATAGACATGAGCAAACTGCTTTTGCATGAGCTAGAGAAGACAATTACTGGCAGCCTGCTTTTCCAGCAAGTACAATATAAAACCAACTAAGATCGAAGAGGAAGACCTGGAGGAGAGACCAGAAAGGATGTCAATAAAGAAGTAATCCCTAAATTCCCTAAAGCAGAAGAATTTGACTGATTTGAGTTTTAAGTTGCATTACTAATTAAATTTGTAAGCACCTCTATCTGTAAAACTGTTGTGTTTTAACATTAATAAAATCAATTGTAAGAAACATTAAGCCTATGTTGATCTTTGACTGTGGGGACAGTTGTAGAAATTGCATTAGCTCTTTGGCGAGATCCTGAGACTCATGGGCAGCCATTTCTGAAATGTCTCTTTATTTTAAAAAAAGGTCTTCTGTCCCAACAAGTGCCGCTCTTCCCCCTCAGGTGCAGCAGTGTGACTAAAGTTTGCTCCCAGACAGCGATAGGTTCTCTCTTGCTGACCTGGATCACACCAGGAGCCCACCCTGCATAAATAATCAGTTACAAACCAGTAGAAAGAATTGGGATTGAGGGAAGTTGGGGCGGGGGGCGCGGTGGGGGGGGGGGGAGGGGGATGACGCAGAGAGGAGGGAAGGGCACACAGGGGTTGACATAGTGGGCAGAAGTGCTATCTCCTGAATGCCCTGCCTGATGGAGACCTCTGCATTCTAATGAGCCAGAAATAGATATCTGACATCTCGATCATAATCCACAAGGCTGATTTTGTGCCATTAATGCAAATCAAGTGGAAATGGCCAAAATCCAAGCACAAAGCTGGCAGCAGGCGTCCTTAGTGTGTGTCCATGTGCTATCATTCAGATTAAACCAATGAAACGAGTTGTTGGAGCTTAGAAATGATTGTTTATAATACTAGCACATAAACACCCATCCTATATTTACCCAAAATTTTAACAGAGACATTAACTAATCTTGCCTGCATTAAAATAAGTCTGGGGAATGTCATGTGAAGACCTTAATGTCAGGGATGGCTAAACTGCGCCTTGTGAAAAGGGTTACAAACAAGATCAAGAAGTTTGTTTCAGCTCATCTTGAATTTGCTCTGCTGCTCATTGAGGCCATGGTTGATTCAGTCTCCACCCCAGCCCTGGTGAGATTCCTATCGTAGTTTCCTGCTGATCTGACAAAGGGCCACTTGACCCGATCAGTGCCATTATGGAGCAGCCTATCCAGCTCCCTAACCCATCCCCTCACTGCTCTTCCTCCAACCTGCGGCCTCTTTCCAGGAAAGGAGATTTCTAAGCAAAGTTTAATACAGAACACAGGAATGTAAGCAGTGATTAGCCCTGATAACTGAGAGTGTCATCTCACTGAAGGAATGCCACTATTCTGACAGTTTTATAAGATAGAATTTAATTTAAGCAAACATATTAATTGAATGTAGGTAAAATATAACAACTAATTCAGATTTAGAAACTGTGGTATATGTACTTTATGGTTATTGAAGTTATGAGAACACTTATGCATGAAGGGATTGATTTCTGATTGATACATACAGATACATACAGGGATTGATACATACAGTAGTAAACATTCTTGCATACATATACTTTTAATACTATTTGCACTGACATTTTTGTTAAATATATTTCCTCACAAAAGTGTGTGCAATAGTAATAAAAATGTGTCTGTAAAGGTTGTCCCTGTCTTGTGGCTCTCAAATGTCTAAAGATTATCGTATACGGCTCTAAGGTTCTGAAAGTTTGGCCACCTCTGCCTTATGTGTTCATCCGCTGATGATGTAAATAGCAATTTTGAGCCTAATAATTCTTCAAGATACCTTAATTTTATTCATTTTAAAATAATGAATTTCATCTGGTTCTTTATAAAAGGTCCCTTCAGAAATCAATCCCTTCATGCATTACAACAGCATGTCAACTTGCCCATTTCATTAGTGTCTTTAAATATAGAGTAAAGTAGTCCTGGTTTACATTGACCCTGATGACTAAATGTTCATTCATCATTTCTCATTTATCATACATCTCGGTCCACAAGCCACTTAGAAATCGGTTAACTTTCTTACATTAAAGTTTTGTCAGTTCACTTAATGTAATAAGTCTGTGTGCTATCAGTAAACAGCAGTCTTGGACCTGAAAAAAGAGATGACTGGACAGAGGAATGTAGCTTATGCAGATTGTGTAAGGAGTAGAAAAGAATACTGCTCTCCACCTCCTTAAAGAGGAGTTAAGCTTAAAAATACCAGCAGGCTATGCTAACGGCCTCTTTCCAATAAACCATAATTAGGGGATTTCATGGACTGACAAAGTGTATACCACTTCTGAAGGTTTGTCGTTGCAAGGCAATCCTTGGAGATTGAACCTTGTTGCTAAGAAAATTAGGCATTTCTTCACACCCTTGAATGTAGGGTGAAAAATAAAATTCAAAGGAAGAGTGGTTTAATCAAAGCTTCGCTAATGTAAAATGCAAAGTGTCATCACGGTACTTCGTTAGAAGGAACAATATTATTATGATAGCTTGCATTTTAAGATCACCCTTTTAACCTTTGAATCTCCTTTTCATCTTTGAACATATATTCTAACATATGATATTTTGTGAGAATGTGGTCTGTAGAGTCTATCGGTGAATATTAAATATACACAAAAAATACAAATCTTATTAACTCACCATGACTCTGGCTGCAATACCAGATTCAATGAGCACAGTTAGTAAATTCTATTTGCTGCAGATAACTTGCAAAGTGTACTGCAGAAATATTGAATGTAAATGGACAATATGCTAATTATTTAGTAAATTCAAGTTTGAATGCTGATGGCATGTCTTGTAAAAATTCCTTTGAAACATTAGTGAAGTAATAGATAGTATTTTACTCTTTGTTAATATACTATCTCAAGTTTTGAGAGTGTTTCACTCTGAAGTTTTATATATATTTACCATATTTCTCACTTCAGTAAAGGGGAAACCACTCGTATACAGATATTAATTGTCTGTCTACATTTTGGCCATGTTAAAAAAAATATGTTTTTAAGTTGAACCAATGAAAAGATTAGTAATGGCAGCAATGGCAATGGCAATGTCCAATGGCATTACCATCACTGTATCCCCCACTGTCAACATCCTGGGGGTTACCATTGACAAGAAACTGAACTGGACTAGCTATATAAATACTGTGGCTACAAGAGCAGGTCAGAGGCTAAGAATAGTGTGCCGAGTAACCCACTTCTCGACTCCCCAGAGCCTGTCCACCATCTATAAGGCACAAGTCAGGAATTTGATGGAATACTTCACAGTTGCCTGGATGAGTGCAGCTCCCACAACAATGAAGAAGCTTGACACCATTCAGGGCAAAGCAGCTCACTTGATTGGCACAACATCCACAAACATTCACTCCCTCCACCACCAATGCACAGTAGCAGCAGTATGTAGCATCTATAATATATACTGCGGGAATTCACCAAAGGTCCTTCAACAGCACCTTCCAAACCCACGACCGTTACCATCTAGAAGGACAAGGGCAGCAGATAGATGGTAACCACCTCCTAGAAGTTCCCCTTCAAGCCAGTCACCATTCTGACTTGGAAATATATCACCATTCCTTCAATGTTGTTGGGTCAAAATCCTGGAACGCCCTTCCTAACGGCACTGTGAGTGTACCTACACCACATGGACTGCAGTGGTTCAAGAAGGCAGCTCACCTCCACCTTCTCAAGGGCAACTAGGGATGGGCAATAAATGCTGGCCCAGCCAGCGAAGCCTACATCCCATGAATGAATTTTTTAAAAATGCAGCAGATTAATTTATGAGAACTAACTCTGGTCTTTCTAGTAGTAGATTATACATTTACTGATCCACTGATATTAGGCAAGTATTCAAATAAAAAATAGGTGATTACTTACCTTTAAAGCATGCTTATAATCATGACATTATTGCTAAGAGAGTCAAAGAGAGGAAACAGAAATGGCTACAACTTTATGTTTTTCTCCCTTGCAAGTGGAATGCATGGTGGGTGATCTCTTAATGATAAAATATTTTCTGTAAATGTTCAATATTTTTTAAAGAGAAAATAAATTTGTAATATTCTGAGCTGTTTTTATGTGGAATGACTCTCATTGGCTATCAGAGGAAAAAATGAACTAAAAGAAGGTAGCTAGTATTCCTTAAGTTTAACATTTATTGCTCCTCTGTATTACTGATCAAAATACAAACAAGATGAATGTTAGTTTTTTGGCCTTTTTTGTGTGTGTACTGCTGAATTTAAGGGCAGAATTTTGCCCTTGGCGGGGATGGTCAGGAAGCTGACTGCCGCCTGCGATTAGCACCGCACTGCGGTTTCACGCTGGGTGGACCAATTAAGGCCTACCCAGCATGAAACGCGAGCGGCAGCGCTCAGTCCTGCCTGTGCGGGGTGGGGGGGGAAGAGGGCAAGCGAGGTGAGCGCTTCCGTGTGAATGAGCGCTTCATAATCTCCCTGAGGCACAGAGCTGCCTCAGGGAGATGAAGAGGTATTAAAAAAAAAGAAAATAAAAATGTAATAAAACATGTTCCCTTATGTGACTCTCACATGAGCAGGGACATGTTATTAATTTAATTGTAAAACTTTTATTTTATTTTTATTTGCTTTTGGAAACCTCATCCTGCCCGTGGATGAGCTTGGTTGAAAAAAAATGCAAAGACTGCTTGGCCTTTTTGCTTGCCCGCCAACAGACAGGTTGGACGGGCAGTGAAAAATTGAGCTTAATTGATTATTTAATGGCCTTAACAGGCCTTTTAATTGTCGACGGGCACACTGCCGACTCTGGCGCGTACCCGCTGACCGAACTATCGTGCGACTGTGTGTTGATGTCAGTACGCTAGGCCGACGTCAGTGCGCGTCATTTCATGCTCGAGCGAGTCGGGCGTGCGCCTGCCCACCGAGTGAAAATTTCTGCCCTAAGTGATAAAGGAATTGAATGATTCTCTCTGGTTTTAATTTTAATTATTTTATAACAATAATAAAATTTAAACATTTAAGACTAAAAATTGATCTGTTATTTGCGTATGGAGGTCACGATTGGTGATCTTGTCTGTGTCGGTTCCAGTGGAGGTAAGCTGCACGCAAACAAACTGGCAGTTCGCATCCATGATTGTAGCATAGGGCTGGTCAAGTGTCAGCCGTGCTTCTGGCTGCCTCTGTGTTGAGTGGGGAGCTGATCAGCATTCACTGATAGACTGTGGTGCAGCCAGCCTCCTGTTCTTAAAGACAGTATTTCCTAAAAGGAAGCTGTACGGAATTACAGAATGCTGCTGCTAAGAGTCATGGATATGGTGCTGGAGACCTTAGTCTCCAGACAGGAGGAAAGACCCCATGGTTCCAAGGTGGGTGTGGGGGTGGGGGGGGGGTGGTGTTGTATAGGGGGCAGGAGGCTCTAAGGCCCACCCTCAGAAGAAATTGGAAGCAGGTAGTTAGGGAGGTCAATTCCTGGCATTTGGACCCAGGACCTGGCAACAGTGCCACAAGAAATCTAATGACTTCATGCAGGTGGTCAAGCTTAGTGAATTAATCTTTACATGATGTCTCTGATGCATCGCCCCACCACCCTCTCATGCTGTTCACAGCACACTCCCATCACTCACCCAGCACTGGTCCCTAGCACTCAGGACTCATGCTGAACATCCAAATACTCCACCTCACCCTTACACACCTTCCAATGATACAAGCCTCACACCCACATCTCACTGCCTCCACAGATTTCCAGTTATTCAGTTGTGACAGGGATATCACACAAACACAGTGCAATACAATAACTGACATTCATCCCACTCTCTTGCAGGTCAAGGTAGCACAGGACAGAAGGGTGCTGAGCAGAGGTGGCAGGGGGAAAAGATACCTACATCTTCTAACCCCTACAGAGGTAATGGTCCTCTCCACATCATGGCGTTGGCTGCAACAGAACTGGTGGCATCCACCATCATTGAGAACATTGAGGATTATGGTACGTTCCTACCATTGGGCATGATGTTCAAGCTGCAGATGGTGTAACCATGGATCTCTGGCTTTCCATCCCAATCACTTCTGTCACCCAACCTTCCTTTCTGATTTTCTGTTTTCAGACACCCAAGAACTGCTGTCTGCTCAGTCACAGCAGCCCCAGGCATAGGGAGAAAGCGACAGCTTAGCACTGACGAAGAGGCTCCATCACATGATCTGGCACTCACAACCACGAGCTCAGATGCTGGCACTGCACACACCTTAGAGGGTGGTATAGGGTTGGAATCCACATGTGGCCAGTCAGTCAGGCATGTACGTTGCAGTCCCACAAGAGGGAAAGAATGGTTCATATGCTAGTTCCCTGGAAAGTGAGGTGACAGATCAGTTCGGCGACAGAAGATTCAGATGAGGACCTCAATGGGGCAGCATCCAGGACAGCAATGATGGGCATGCACATCTAGATGCTGGGTGCTTTGGCTGGCCTGCCAGACAGCCTCCTGTCAAGGAGCAAGTAGGAGATTGGCTCCAAGTTGGCATTGGTCATCATGCAAAGCTTATCCTTTCCGCAGCCTCTACTTCATCCCCCTGTTGCATAGCAGACCCAGAGGCACTGAAACTGCAGCCCACATACCTGTTGCAGCCTTTATATGGACAGGTGACCTACTCCTCTGCCATCCCTGTGAGGATGCAACTCCTGCTAAATCCAGCAACTCACCAAAATGCTTCCAAAAACACTCTTCAGTACTTAACAGACATTTTGAAATAGCAGAAACCTTGCCAGCAAGTTAAATGTCTAGCCCTTTAAATAATGTTAGTGTTAGACCCCTCTTGCAGCTGAATGCTGGATCTTTGCTCAATGATGTCTGAATTCTTTGAATGACCTGCCTGAACCAAATTTGGAAAATGGGTATCTCATCAGCCAGTAAGGCTGTGACCAGTTCATTTTCATCCACTGCTCGCAGGGGGCACCCACATAAGTACCCTCCTCAAGATGGTGTTCCTCACAAGTGCTTAGCAGTGCAGGCTGCCTCAGTATTTGGCTTAAATAGGACTACCTCCAGCGGCACTACCGATCCAAATTTCACACCTTTGACATCTAATTTGTCCAGACATTCAACAAGTTATAATACTAAGGGCTGAATTTTCCATTCGTTGGGTGGGCGGGCCTGACCCAATCGCAGGCGGGTGTGGAGCTGCACTGCCATTTTACGTGGGCGGGCCAATTAAGGCCCGCCCAGCGTGATTTCCGCCGGGAAGCACTATGCGCTCCTTGTGTGGGTGGAGGGGAATCCCTAAAATCGAAAGAGCGCATTCATCTCCCTGAAGCTAAGTGCAGCCTCAGGGAGATTGCCTTGACTTTTAAAAATATTAAAAATAGAGAAAATAAAAATCCCTTACATGTCCCCTCATGTGGCAATGTCACATGAGTTGGGACATGTTTATAATTTCCAGAACAACTTTATTACAATTTTTAAAACCCTACATGAAACCACATCCCGCTGCTGAATGAGGATTCATGTTTTTTCTAGTTGTTGCCGGGGCTCCTGGCCGTCCCGCCAACCTTAAGGTTGGACGGGCAGATCCTTTAGTTGCTTAATTGATCCTGCCAAAGGCCTCAAGTGGCCATTGGCAGGTCAGTGGACCCGCAGCTGATTTTGCTGCGCTCCTGCCTTCCTGAAAATTTAAATGGGGTGGGGTGACGTCGGGGGTTCCGCCCGATGTCATCCCACATCATTTTACGCGTTGGCGAGCGGGTCCCGCCCCCACTCGCCGACAGTAAAATCCTGCACTAAGTGTACTTAACTTCAATTATACACTGTATCTTGACCAGCTTCTCCTCCCTTGCCAATGGGCACTGGTTCCCATACCCCAATGCTTCAAAATCCAAATCCTTGTCTGCATCCATTAACTTCAATGAAAGTAAAAATTGGGAGAGATGTGAAGTGAGCTGTTGGTTCACTATCATCCATTTTACACTATCACACAAACTCAACAGCTATAGCTGCTTCTCTGCCTTCTAAAAACCTTCATATTTTCAGCAAGCCATTTTGGATATGCCAAAATTTGAAGTTTGAGCTAACGTTAATTCTGAAATCTTGATACTACATTATTTTTATATAAATGCAATTTGGGCCGAATGCCTTTTCCCTTGCCAATCAACTACATAAAGTGCACGTTATATATTTATTGAACCTTTCTTGGAAATTAATTCAGAATTGCTGGAGCTCTTCACCAAATTTTAACATTTGTGTTTTGTTCTGGCCGCTAAGAGGCCAATTTTGGGAGCTTTAAGCAATCAACTTGGATAATCTTTGATACTATCTTCATAAAAGATAATAACTTCTGAAAGAATTTTTTAACATGCATTAATGAATTAAAATATCTGATAAGCTATCAAGATTTATTTAACCACATAAATATATTTTTAAGTGATATGTATGTGAATTTGTTTTCACCTCATTAATTTCATGTGTTAAGAGCTCAGATGATAATTAACTGATAGATTTATTTGATAATTTACATCCTTCAGGTGAGGATCTTTGTTAATAATGACTCTCCAACATCAGTTTATCATTTTTTTAGTCAAATATTTATTGACACAAGATTCAACTATTTTAATAATTTACGTATGTATGAAACATGGGATTTTCTGAAGTAACTTTCTAGTTACCTAGCCCAAGAGGAGAGGCTTGGGTGGACATTGACTTAACACAATACTTACAAGAAGAATCAACTTTCTAAAGTCATGAATTCCCAGCATTTATAGCTTCCTCCCTTCCTCATTTGCAGTGAATTTATAAAAGGACTTGGGGAAGAATTCATACTTTGAGATGGTTTCACCAGATTATTTCACAGAGAATTATTTAGTGGTGAACTTGCCTCAGTACTGTGCTCCTGAATGGAACACAATCTATTTTTCAAGAAAAAAGTAGAATGTTCTCACAGGAAATAAGAGAAAGCTATACATTGACTTTAAAGTTGCTTGGAGTAAGTGATCTTAGAATAGCTATATATCTACTCTAAGCTGGCAGCTTTGCATTTAGTATAGCTATGATGTAAAAAAAAAGTTAGACGTTTTATAAGAAAAGAGCTTTAAATTAAAATGTCTTGGTGAATTCTGGCTCTCCAAGGGTCAATCCTCTGAATGGGACCCAAAATAATCAATGTTTCCAGCTGCACCTGCCCTTGTAGCATGGCAGCCGGGCCCTGCTGGATTCCATGAAGTTGGATAATTTATACAATCTGAATAAGCCCTCTGCACATTTTTCCCATTCACAGGGAGTGTTCAGTCACCTTCAGAGGAGGGGAAACTGTACTCCTATAATGCTTAATAAGCTGTTGCACTTGTAATGATAGCAGCCATTTTTGTTTGGAGGTTGATTTACTGTTCATGGCTGGATGATCTGCCACAGTTACTCCTTTTAAAGAGAAGAGTTTGGAGGTTTTAGCAAAGGGATTTCCTACAAATAGAGCTGGTGGACAGCTGCATGAAGCACTGAGCACTGTGTTCTCAGGGAGCACCTAGTGGCAGCAAAACTGACATTAGAGATTTGCACCAAAAGAGTGCTGATTTGCAGAAAAACTGTGGTAAGTAGCAGAAAAACAAACCAGATGCAAAAAGCATAATGCGCAAAGTTCACTTTGGCAAGTCAAAAATAGGAAAAAATCCAAGTATCAAAAATCAGTCAAGATAGCTTTAAATAATGAACTCCTGAACTGAACAGTGTGGAGGCCTCTCAGCATCCGTTTCAGTGAATGCAGTCAGTGAATCAGGAGCTGCACTGCAGAAGACCATAAAAAAATGTCATGAGACTAATTATAATTAATTAACATTATTCTGTAGATTCCATGGAATTCAAGAGCGTTAGGCTACCATTGAAGCAAGCCCACCTCAAGAACTGTCAAAACTTCTCCAGCTGAGTGGGGAGTGAAGCACTAAATATGCTGAGGACTACCTGCCCAATTCCATGGATCTTTGAGGGCCCAATTCCATGGATCTTTGAGGGACCACTTCCTGAAAATGTCATAGGAGAAACGACCCTTACTCATTTTGTCATTCTTCTTTGCACTTCTTCTGATTTGCTTTGATTACACAATCTGAAAATGTTTCATATTTATTATTGCTATACTATTTCCATTATGTTGAAATATTCAAAAGCTGATTGATTGAAAGGTTCAAGTTCAATTTTTTTGTTCCATTAATGTGCTCATACTTTTATCGTTACATTATTTACAGTTCTTGCAGCCTGTGTAATTTAGTCCCATCCTGTCTGATGCAATACTATACATTGTAAACAGATTGTGGTTTTACTATTCAAAGAACACAGAAAACGTTCACTCCTTATTTCAGTACTAATGATCACCTGGAGCCATCTAAATAATAAACCAATTCATTCACAATTATGGAGGGATACTTATATAACTGCTTAGTGAATAATTAATAAGTGGAGTCAGTGGTTCTGGCTGTAATTTAGATAATTGAGTTAAAGAATTGCAGTGCTTGGGGATGAAAAAAAAAGCAGAATTTTACCAATCCATCAGATGGCCAGAAATCAGGTGGTGTGTTGCCGGCACATATGGGCAAGCGGCAGGGCTTGCCCCTGAATGCCCATGCAGCAGCCAATCATGTGGCGGCTGCCAAGGTCACTGTCCTCTTCAGGATGACAGCCCATCCCCAAGAGCTACCGGTTCAATTAGAAAGATCAGCAGTGGCACCAGGAGCGGTGGCCACTGCAGGTGAGGCAGGCTGGAGACCTAGGACTGGATTTTCCCCTCCCATGACCAGAATTGTTGGGAATGGGTAAAATCAGCCAAATTTCAAACTTACCCCACCATTCCCGATCCCCTAGTTGGGAAATGTGTCGGGTTGCAATGAAACGTTCCTTTATAAAGACTTAGGGGAAATTTGAATTCCACCCCCACACTATTTTTGTTGTGATGATAGGGATTTGGAAGCTTGTGGGAACCACATCAGATCAGTCGTATCATGAACCTTGGCGGCTGGGAGGAGCTGGCTTTGACAGGTAAGTTTGCCATAAAAAGGTGTCTTTTGGTGCAGCTTGGAGATGTCTGACAGCACTAGGGTCTAACTGACCCTCTATTTTCTCCTCCTACCCTCCTGTTTTTCACTCATCCATGGCCCTGTGGCTCAGCTTGGGAACATGCAAGATAATTACAGATAAGGCAGGCATTTGCCCCATCTTAATTTGTCCATCAAAACAATCCTACTTCTTCCATTGCTGCATCTAATTGTTTTGAATGAACCAAAATGTTTTAATTTCACCACACTTCCCAGAAACCCACTCCAAATGTAGTTTCCTATCTGCATGTAAACGTGTTACTGGTTCTAAAATAATCTTTCATTAATTTTAACCTGAGTCCCCTTGTCATGAACATTCACAGCTTAATTTAAAGTCATTTTCTGGATGAACATTCTTCATACCAATTACTACTTTTGCATAGTTATAAGATCACCTATCAGAGGGTCAAATTTTATTATGCCAAGGCACAATACCCTTATGAAAATGCAATACCATCAGTCCACTATGGCCATTTTATACATATACAATATAAAAATTCCTTTTTATGTAACATGATCAGCATTGTAGATTTGCCTAAAATTCTGAGGCCATTGAATTTAATCCTGTAAAAATACTTTTACACATTTACAGTTTATTTAATTGGCTAGACACAGTGTTCGAATGAGTTTATCATGCAGTAGTAAATAGATTGATTTCTTTTCCATTACTACATCAACAATATTGCAACAAGACTGGGGGCTAAGCTCGGGAATTAATGTTTCTAAGTGCTAAATGCCAATGAAGGGAAATCCCTGTGTACATTAATAAGGAGAAATTAAATAAAAAGTTAGTGATGTGAGATAGATAAAATTAGAGCAACCAAATCCAGGAAAAGAAAACTACATTTTGTATTGAATATTTTTACAAATGCTTTCCCTTTTTCAGTCACTATCACCCCTTAATCTTTCTCTGCTGAAAATAGTGACTCATGACAGGATATTGTTGGCAGAAGCAACACTTGACTGCCTTGTCCAAACAGCCATTACTCATAAGACCATGCAGTGAGTGTTTGTAGGCTATTCAACCATACAGGTTATGACAGCCAAATCAAATTGAATGTTCACCTATTATCCACACATGTTCAGTTGCAGCATTAATCACTAGACAATTTACCTACAGAATGGTTAAAATGTGGAACTAGCTACCACAGGATTAGTTGAGGAGAATAGCATAGATGCATTTAAGAGGAAGTTAGATAAACACATCAAGGTGAAAGGAATAGGTTAGTCTGAGAGGGCTGGATGAAGAGGGGTGGGAGGAGGCTCTTGAAGCATAAACACTGGCATAGACCAGCTGGGCTGATTAGCCTGTTTCTGTGTTGTACATTCTATTCAACATAGATAATGGTGGTGAGTGGGAATCATGGCCAATTCTCCTGTCTAATCCTAGGACTCTGAAGCCAGGTGCATCAATCCTTAATTATACCAACTGAGATCAGCTAACTCAGCACAGATGAAGGATTGAATAACAAGGGTATTTCTAGACTCAGTATCCATTTGGAGTGGCACCATCATGAGACCAAAACCTCAATGGGAAAATTATGGTTTGAAATAGTTGCCCACATGGGAGCCTCATTATTATATAGAAATTGGGGCTCGATGATCTACATAGAACTCTAATGCTGGGTAAACATCCACAGTGTGCAAGCCCTCTGCGCCGTCTCACCACCCCACACCCCCACCATAGCAGAACCTATCCAAACCAGAGGTCACTGAAAAAGTTCTTTCCACAACATCAACACCATTCTCCCACCCGCTTATTTACCTTCAGCCACATTCCCACTCTTCGGATTGGCCTAATCCTGTTTTGCTTTGGAACTTTCAGATCAGCCTCACAGATGGGCTACTGGATTTCTCCCTCCCTCTGATTGGTAAAGTGACCAATGTGCCGGAAAAGCAGCATGTCTATCATAATGGCTCAGCCCTCCCTTTGGTAATACCAGGTATTCCAATTGCTTTGCCCACCACCTGCCCAATGCACACTGTGCAGAAATCATCTATTGTGGGTATATATCACTTAACATAGCACCCACGGATCAACCAGGAGAATTTCCAGCTTTTTCTACCTCATTAGTAATTATGTAAGAGCCAAAACTTGCACCTTCTCAGCTTCACAGCAGAGCAGGGAATACAAATAAAGCTCACTGTTTGAACTGTGGTGGAAATGAAGTAATGATGTATTCCTTGTAATAATGCAATACTGGTGACTTGATAAATTGCCTCATACTATCACAAGTGAACTGTTTTGACATTTGAACAGTCACTGTGACATAATAAAGAACGTGAAATATTGGTAAAAATGATCCTTCGGAAATTACATCATTATGCATCTGGTATAATCAGAATTCAGCATTAAAATAAATTGTGTAGTCATGTTCAGGAATTATCATCCTTATTGGCCTTAAGAGCAAAGAGAATCTGTTTCCAATAAAATTTTGGCCACCCGAGCATTATTTCAGATGTTCTTGATTTCATTTCCACCAAAGTTGACAAATGTCTGTTTCACACAGCAGGAAGTACCTCAATAAACTCTAAAGGTTTCAGGGCTTTTTGAGCGCTGGTTAGCTTTTAACTTTACTTGGATTTGCTGCTGTATAGCCAGTTTAAGTACAGAAGAAATGCTTTCTGGTTCTTCCTATGATCTTTCAACTTCAAAGTTCTCAACATTTTATCTTATGGGATGATTTATTGTCATATTATATCTTGATTAACATACCACAGGATAAACATATGCTACACAGCTGATAGAAACACAGAAATTGTTGAAATGTACTTTCCCATACATGTTTTCAAACAGATGTGGCACACTGTATCTGGCTGACAGCCATTTCGATAAGAATAAATTCTGAAAACTATGAACTGTACAGTTTTCAGACAGGAAAGCACTTGAGCACTGATTTGCTTAACATATTCAGCATATGTCCCCATTATTTAAACAGAAATGTTGAACTTTAGAGCAATAATATTGCTCCAGGTTATTTTGAGGTTTCTGAAATATGGGGCTGCGGTTTTGATGTGTAACATACATCAGGTGGGCAATGAGCTAATCGTTTGGCGCACCTTACTCTATGTTGACCAGCAGGAGGCCCGATCCACTTTGCTTAACCTGGCCTGAGTCAAACAATCCAAAAAACCAACAACACCTCGGGCAGGATTTTTCACTGAGCGGACGGGCATGCGCCCAACCTGCTTGAGCATAAAATGACGCGCGATGACATTGGGCAAGTGTCCCGATGTCATCATGCACTTGCGTGATATTTCGGTTGGCAGGTGTGCGCGGGAGTTGGCAGCGCGCCCGCCGACAATTAACAGGCCTATTAAGGCCATTAAAGTCATAATTAAATACAATTTTTTGCAAATCGGGCAGACGGCCTTTGGAATTTTTATGAAACCTCATCCACGGGCGGGATGAGCTTTCCAACAGGAATTAAAAATACAATAAAAATGTTCAAATCTCATTTATAACATACCCTTGCTCATGTGATGGAGTCACATGAAGGGACATGTTTTTAAACAATTTTCAAATCTTTATTTATGTTTGTAAAAATCTTCAGCTCCCTGAGGCAGCTCTGTGCCTCAGGGAGCTTTCAGCGCGCACACTCACGCATGCGCAAACCTCCGCGCTCGCCTTCCTCCCACCACCACCCCAGCTGTGCTCAGCGTTGCAGCAATGGGATTCACACTGGCTGGCCGTTAATTGGCCAGGCAGCGTGAAATCGAGGTCGGGGCCCGAGGTTGGCTTCACGGCTGCTCCCGGACCCGCCTGACGAGGTAAAAATCCTGCCCCTCATTTCTTTCGGTGGCCTCCATCTCCTCAAAGGGATGATGGTTTTGCTGCGTCTCACTATGTCTGTTCAGCACCTGTACCGCATTTACCCATCAGAATTTGCATTAGGTCCACTCTGTATCCACCAGGACCCATGCTAACCCAGTTCAAAGATAATAGCTACAAAGTGCCTGTCAGTTTTTATGGTCAGAAGTCAGATGGCAGGTGGGCCCTACCGGCTCGGCGGCGGGCGGACAGCCGACCCCCGCCACCGAAACAGAGCCCACCGCCATTTTGAGTCGGCGGACCAATTAAGGCCCGCCCAGCGGCCTGCCTGACAGGAAGTGCTTCCTGTGTGGCGGGGGGAGGGATTCCCCAACTGTCAAAGTGCGCTCTTTCACGCGCATCTCCCTGAGGCAAAGTGCTGTCTCAGGGAGAGCACTGACAGGTAAGAAAAGTCAAAAAATAGAAAAATTAAAAAATAATTAACATGTCCCCCTCATGTGACAATGTCACACGAGACGGGATATGTTAATAAAAAGGACATAAACTTTATTAAACTTTTTAAAAACGGACATGAAACCTCATCCCGCCAGTGGATGAAGTTTCATGTATTATCAGAAGCCCGCTGGGGCTCCTGGCCTGCCCGCCAGCCTTAAGAGATGACGTCAGGGGTTCCTCCCGATGTCATCATGCGTCATTTTCCCGTCGGCGAGCGGGCCCCGCCCCTAAATGGCCGACAGGAAAATTCAGGCCTATGAGTTTTAGCAGTAGAGTAGGCAATAAGTTTCACTTTTAACTTCCACTATCAGAATCGAGGGTAGAATTTTCCCCCCGTCAGGGGAGTTGTGCGGGGGCTGGCGTGGACTCGATTGGCGCCCCCGATCAGGTCTGCGCCGCCAGATTAATTGGCCCGCCCAGCGTGATGCGCGCCTAGAAACGCTGTGCAATCCCTGTGCGGGCGTGGGGGGTTCCCTGAGTCGGGAGTTCGCTCTTTCGCGCATGTGTGCGAGGGAGCGCAGAAATCTACAAGGCACAGAGGTGCTTTAGGGAGATTAGTTTTAAGTTTAACAGTTCAATAAAGTGTTGAAAAATTTTTTATGACATGTCCCCTCATGAGAAACTGTCATATGAGCTGGGACATGTGCATTAATTTCAATAAAAATTTGAGAAGATTTAAAATCATTCATGAAACCTCATCCCGCCCGTGGATGAGGTTCCATGAAAAATGTAAAGGTCGCCTGGGCTCTTTGCCTGCCCGCCAACCTTAAGGTTGGATGGGCAGCTCTGTAAATTATTTTAATTGGTACTTAAATAGCCAGCTTGGCTGCGCGCCCGCCGAACTGAAAATCTAAATGACGCGCGGTGACGTTGGGACGCACACCCGATGTCACCCCACGTCATTTTACGCCTCAGCAAACGGGAGCGGGGGCGGGGCCCGCTCGCCGAGCCGAAGATTCTCCCCCATGTATTCCTAGGTAGATTAATATGGAAGTTCAATGTAGCACCAGGATCTTACTATGTTTCCCCACAGAGTTATTTAGATAGATCCTCAAAAGAGTATCCCATTCCCACCATATCAATGATATTTCTATTTTTACACTGTAAATAAAAATGACAATTATGGTCAAATTATGTTAACTTTTATACTATGATTTTAGATCCTCCATAACTAATCAAACTTTTTTCATTTGAGAAAGAGAGAGAGAGAGAGAATTACAGAGATATTTAATTGCACGATCATCTGGATAAATTCCAAGGCAGAAAGTGAAAGGGCAATGCTGGAAGTCATCGTGTTGTCACCATGTATTAAATTTTGGTATATCCACACAGAACTTGATACTAGAAACTTAAATTTTGTATTTAAGTAATAAATATGTTTACTACAAAGAGCAGGCAATCTAATTAATCGATAGGACCCACTGCCCACCCAGTCATAATGGTGGGGAGAAGACTGCATTTCTAATGCATTCCAGTCTGCAACTTAACACATCTCAGAATAGGCCCAGAACAGCCTCTTGCCCAAGCAGGTGGGTTGTTTTTACAGTCAAATGTCACTGCCGGACATTGCAACACCATTTTAATAAAAACATTCGGGAAGTCCTTATGGGACCAAACCTACCAATTTCATTTAAATATTGCAGCATTGTCATACCCTAGCTGGCAGAAGTGATATCAAGATTGAAGGCCAGAAACAGAAATAGGAAAAGGAGTCCAAGGTTGCCAGGTTCCCAAGAGCATGAAGTTAGCGGTAATGGTTTGCAAGTCTGAGGATGGGGTAGCCCAAAGACTCCTTTTAGGGCCAAGGGGAGCACTCTGCTCCTCCAGGTTCACAAGGATTCCACAGAAGATCTAAATTTGCAGAACCAAACCAACTGTGCCACCAAGCCCTTTGAAAACTTCAATTTAATCATAACCATAAGAAAGACTTTCTGTCCACTGTAAAAGATATATAGTGCTAAGGTAGATAGACTTTAAAGTTTTTGTTGGCCTTAATCTTACACAATTGCCTGCAGATGTTTCACATGGACTACCTTGGACTTCAGTAGCTGTTTTGCAATTCATAATGCTAGATTGGGAGAGAAGATTTTGTTTACCATTGTGTGACATTTTTTGGTGCAAGGCATGAACTAATCCCATTACTGATAGCTGGAGGTGTTCACATGCCTACTGGTGGTTTGTCTTTGTCAACATGATATTTCATTTCACTTTGCACTTGGATATAATATTTTCCTTGTCACAGTGATGTTCAGGGGAATACTTTAATCATGTCTCTTCTTATAAGTTTTGTTTTATTTCAATTTTTTGATATCTTTGATTATAATGTTTTTCTGTTGTTGTGGCTGTGATCTCAATGTCTTTCTCCAGATTTGCAACTTTATTTTCAGCTCATCTCAAGTATTTCACTATATTTTATGTCATCTGTTATTTATATAACACTGCAGGAACCTCAAATCATCAAGGGCAGAATCTACTGTTTGGCCCCGACATCACCGTGCGTCATTCTGATCTACCATTCGGCGGGCGCGCACTGGAGTTGGTTGCGTGCCCGCCGAACTGTCAAAGGCATGTTAAGGCCGTTAATGAATTAATTAAAGTAATTGCCAGGGCTGCCCGTCCAACCTTAAGGTGGCGGGCAGGCAAAGAGCCCAGGCAGCCTTCGCATTTTTCATGGAACTTCATCCACAGGCGGGATGAGGTTTCATGAAGGGTTTATTAATTAAATAAAAATTTTTACGGAAATTGATAAACATGTCCCAGCTCATGTGACACTGTCACATGAGGGGACATGTCTGAATAATTTTTTTTTTCCATCTTTATGACTGAACTTAATCTCCCTGAGGCCCCGACTCTCCCTCCTCCCTCTGCCCGCACAGGTAGTGCTGAGCGCTTCCAGGTGCACGTCACATTGGGTGGGCCTCAATTGGCCCCTCCCATGTAAAATGGCAGCATGCAGCCGATCACGGGCGGCGATCAGCTCTGCGTCCGCTCCCGACTGGCCCGCCCAACGGGGAGAAAATTCTCCCCCAAGTGTAGTTTGTTCTGTTGAACAGGCTCTGAGAGGCAGGATACAAATACTTCTATCGTCATTCTTTTCCATCTCTTAATTTCTTAGAATATTGATTCAGTTTTCTCAAAGTGTTTTATATATTTATAGGATTGATAATATGCATGCTACGTTAGCTGATGTTTCATGTGACTCTTAATTTCTCCAATGTATTTCCATCTATATTTTGATGCTACCGTGAATCAATTTCTTGAGAATATTTTACAGATTAAGGCATTAGATGGCATTTTTCCTTAAATTCACTTACTAATGGAATGAGATACACAATGGCAAGGATATTGTTAAGGTATCTATTTAATCCACGTTATTTGAAAATCCTGGCTTTATTACAACTGGTTAATTTTTCCAACCAGCACCACCTTAAAATGCCAAACTCTTACAATGCATTATGGACATACTCAGATAACTGCCAACCCAGCTAAACCTTTCAAATTCTCTTTCCACCTAGTGTAAACAACAAGCTGCAGCACTCGATGTTCAGTTTAACCTTATACCATTAGTGGTGTAAACAACAGACTCCTGGAAAGCAAACTACCCTAAAGTCTACCTTTAAATCAATGAATTAAAAATGAAGTAAACTAATTAAACTATACCAAACTTATAGGGCAGAATTTTCTGCCTGTCGGGCGGGTTAGCTGGGAGCGGGCGCCAGCCGATCGCCGCACACGATTGACTGCGTGCCGCCATTTTACGTGGGCGGGCCAATTATAAGGCCCGCCCAGCGTGACGCACGACCGGTGCCGCTGAGCGCTACCTGTGTTTGGCGGGGGGGGGGGGGAGGAGGAGGCAGAGTCGGGGCCTGCGCTCTTTCGCGCGCAAGCGTGCAGTAGCGCAGAAATCTCCCTGAGGCATGGAGCTGCCTCGGGGAGATTAGGTTTATAGGGAATGTTTTAAATAAAGAAAGATAAAAATTATTTAGACATGTCCCCTCATGTGACAGTGTCACATGAGCTGGGGCATGTTTATGAAATGTGACAAATTTATTTACTTATTTCATAAAACCTTCAGGAAACCTCATCCCGCCGGTGGATGAGGTTTCCTGAAAAACGTGAAGGTCGCTTGGGCTCTTTGCCTGCCCGCCAACCTTAAGGTTGACCGGGCAGCGTTCTTAATTACCTTAATTGTTTTTTTATTGGCCTTAACAGGCCTTCGACAGTTTGGTGGGCACGCAGCTGCCTCCGGCGCATGCCCACCGAACAAAAGATCTGAATGACACATGGTAGCATCGGGACACGCCCAACACCACGGTGCATCAATTTAGGCGTCGGCGTGCCGAGCCCGCCCCCGCGAAAATTCTGGCCATTGAATAGACACGCTATTTTGTGGAATAATGGTGGTTGAACCCAGAAAGTAATGTACCACTAATGCTTTGGGTTTTAAGTAAGGAATGGAAATCGATTCTAAATTTATATGGATTTTCAATATTGCTTCTTGGATTGCAATATTAAAATTGTCTGACAGTTTGACCTATTTACTATAAATGTTTGGTCCATCTAGTCCAATATGTTTAGAGAAAGTAACCTCCCATTATACTCATTCTCAAACTTATATTCACCAATTCTATGTTCCCAGCAGGGAGCTACATTTACAAGGAGCACAGATTGAAGAATTGGCACTGATTGTATTGTGGGCCTATCTCAAGACTTACATTCATCTTGAGAGTGGAATTGATAAATGTATTCAGTGAGTCATACCTTAGTTGCATTCTATTCATTTTGATGACTACATTCAAAGAGGAAAGGGTTGATTTTCAGATTGGAATATTGGGCGTGGTGCCCAATGCTGTTGGCAGGAGACCCAATCGATTTTTGAGGATGGGCTTCATTAGCATTATATAGGCAGCTCACTGTTTCAGAGGGCAAAAAAACCTGTAGGACAAAGGCAAAGCTACCCTTAAAGGGGACAGCTATAAAGTTGGGGAAGGGTCAATAAAGTAAGAGGTTGAAATTAAAATAGAAAATGCTGAAATTACTAGACAGGATCTGTGGAGAGCGAAGCAGAGTTAATGGTTGGCAACTCCACTGCAGCCATTCTGGGCCCCCCAACCTGATTTAATGCTAATTAGGCACTTACCTCATAGGTGACAGAGTCCTCGTTGTTTTCAGGGGGAAATTCTTGCTTCCGAGAGCTGCAGACCAATCAAAGGCCAGCACTCTCCAGTACCGACAGTGCCAACAAGAGTGGTGGGAGTTGAACTTCAGGAAATATTCAATATGGCTTAAAAGTTCTGAAAATATGAATAAGCCATTACCAGACCTTCAAGCTTTGACCTATGATCGATTGCAGCTTAATATTCCTTTAAGTGATGTTGTAAAATGTCTGTCTTCTGCCATATGACAGTGGATGTTTGGCATTGCTTTGAATATGTAAGGACATGCATCCACAGGAAATAATGACAGAAGCTTGTTGGCTGATACAGGCGATAGTATGGATTGAATTCAATATTGGGAAAAAAAGCACAACTATGAGATATTGTTAAACACAAACTTATTCTTCTCCCTGACTCACAACTATATATCCTCTGCCAGGCCAATGAGCAAGAAGGATATTCTTGTCTTCAAATTTTTTCTGCTGCTCTATAGCCAAGAGTTAGATCATCTGCAGTTTTAATTTGCATAATCCTTATTTATGCAAAATTCCCCACCTCGCAACCTTAATGATAATTACAAAATCTACTTCTCTAAGATAGGCAGATATGACGGACAAGAAATACTGGGACCTGACCTGTGATCTTATCTGTTGTGAAGAGTTTTTAAATGCAGAATACCTTTACAGGATTTTAAATTTTTTTTTAAATGCTGGCTAGGCCAGCATTTATTGCCCATTCCTAGTTGCCTTTGAGAAGGTGGTGATGAGCTGCCTTCTTGAACCACTGCAGTCCACGCGGTGTAGATACACCTGAGTGCAATTAGGGAGTGAGTTCCAGGATTTTGACCCAGCAACATGAAGGAACGGTGATATATTTTCAACTCAGGATGGTGAGTGACTTGGAGGGGAACTTCCAGGTGGTAGTGTTCCTATCTATCTGCTGCCCTTGTCCTTCTAGATGGTAGTGGTCATGGGTTTGGAAGGGGCTGTTGAAGGAGCCTTGATGAATTCCTGCAGTGCATCTTGTAGATGGTGCAGGTTGCTGCTACTGTGCATCGGTGGTGGAGGGAGTGAATGTTTATGGATGTGGTGCCAATCAAGTGGGCTGCTTTGTCCTGAACAGTGTCAAGCTTCTTGAGTGTTGTTGGAGCTGCACTCATCCAGGCAAGTGGAGAGTATTCCATCACGTTCCTGACTTGTGCCTTGTAAATGGTGGATGGACTTTGGGGAGTCAGGAGGTGAGTTACCCGTCACAGGATTCCTAGCCTCTGACCTGCTTTTGTAGCCACAGTATTTATATGGCTAGTCCAGTTCAGTTTCTGGTCAATGGTAACCCACAGGATGTTGTTAGAGGGGGATTCAATGATGGTAGTGCCATTGAACATCAAGAGACGATGGTTGGATTCTCTCTTATTAAGATGGTAATTGCCTGGCACTTGTGTGGTGCAAAAGTTACTTGCCACTTGTCGCCCAAGGCTGGATATTGTCCACGTCTTGCTGCATTTGGGCATGGACTGCTTCAGTATCTGAAGAGTCGCGAATGGTGCTGAACATTGTGCAATCATCAGCAAACAGCAGAGGATAATCTCTTCCTGAGATATGCTGAGTACCAAACTAATACCTGATCCTTTTGCATTGCAGATTTTTTTTTCAAAAACACAACAAACTCTTTCATAGTAGAATTCAAGTAGATCTTCATAAGAAAACATTCAAAATACTATATCAAGGATGGGATCATGGTATTTTTCACAGAGTCTGACGCAAGTTGAAACTATTTTGCCCCTTTCATGCCATATTGCATGAGTAGAAGTAAATGACAGCCTGATGCAGTTTACATTGAAAACTATAAAATATTACATGTGGAAACTGAAGATGTTACTGTGGTGACTTGATTGAGGGAATTTGGGAAATGAATAAGGACAGAACTTATGTCATCTCTCAGATTTATAAAGTAATTTGAGATGTGAGAAGGTTTTGCATAACTTTAATACACGTGATTGTAAAAAAGTGATAAACAATTTTTTGCTAGGTTAGATTAGGAATTAAGAAGGTGAACACCCTGCATCATCTCATAAGATGCAGATGACAAGGAGATTTCTTGGTTTCTTGTTGGGGTTTTTCAAAGTACTATCATACTGAACTGGGACAGGGATGTTTAATCTTTTGGAGACATGGCCAGTTACTTATCATCAAAACCAATGACTGGGCTTCAACTCTCCCTATCCCTGTAACCTCCTCCAGGATCTAGAACTTTGTCCCTGCAAACTCTTAATTTTTCTGACACTAGATTCTTGTACATTCCCCTTCCCTTTGCTTGTTTATTGGCAGCTATGCCGTTAGTTGCTTTAGTCACTCTAAAATTCTCTACCTGAACCTCTGAGTCTCTCTTTTCCTTAAAGACCTTCCTTCTCTCTGAATAAGACCCATCTCTTTGACTATGTTTCTGATCAGCTGTCCTAATCTCCTCTTCTTTGGCTCAGCATTTATGTTTTCCTTACACCACTTTGAAGCATCTTGGGGCATTTTTACATATTAAAGTCATGATTTAAGTGCAAACTGTTATTTGGAAATGGAATGGCAAGTCCTATTATTGGTAGTATAATTAGAATAATTTATGAATATGCAGGAGTTATGTTGAGGTTTCTGACTTTTTTTACTTCACTATTAGATATGTTTTAATTTACTCTAACCATTAATATTTTGCCACCACATTCTTGTTCCCTGAAGTGGAAAACAGAGGTTGAAATTCATCATCTGCGTCTTCCAACCTAACTTACTCAGTTAACAGTCATACATGCTGCACCAAGTCTTTTTTTTACATTTCCTTCAAAACTTTTTCAGTAATGTTTTTCAAACGCCATTTTCTTCAACAGCTGAAATTTCCAAAGCCCAAAACAAGAGTTTGGACAAAATTAAAAATTAAAAACTAAAAAAAAAACATATTTCACATTAACATGTTTAGATTTATCCATTTGTCTAACCATTTGCCAAAAGCCTGAGCTTAGACTAGATACCTACGCCCAAAGCTACCGCTCCAAAATGCAGATGAGGATGTACAATGTAACTAAATTTCCTAGGATGCATCAGCACCAGCCAGGCAGCTCTACTGACAGAATATTTTTCTACAACTTCTAACAGTTGCTGCTCCGTAACTGATTTTGCATCGAGCCGAATTTTGCTCTCAGCAGTGACTGGATGGCACCAGCCACTCATTGCACTTGCCCACAGACTTTGTATGGGACTTTGCATTGGAATTTACTGTTATTTAGCAGCCAAAAATTGCACAGCACCCTCTACTGGAGATCTGGGACCTGTGTGAACAGGGCAAGCACCTGCGTGTCTCCTTACCTTAATCAGATTGAAGATTTGCTGATGACCAGCAGAAGTTTGAACAAGGAACTGTAAGTTAGAATACTGAATTCAATGTCATATCAGGTACAGAAAGTGAAATAATAAGAATGAAAGAAAGATGGAATTAAGAGATAGATGAGAAGGAAAGAAAAAGAAAAATCATGCTATTTACATTTTCTTTATTTTCAAAATACCCCACAATAAAATCTGAAGAAAGTGACTCCACACTTGCGAGAGTTAATTGTCAGTGCCAGGGAATTTGGCAGTAATTAAAACTTAACATCCTGTTTAAAAATTTACTTTCACTGGAATGGACAAGCCTTTCAGTCTTTGTATTTCACGTGGGATCTCTCAGTAAGATATTAATATTGTGCAGCTTCTAGAGAAGCAAGGTAACTTGGACAGCAACTTCCTGATTTCCACATTTAACTGCACAGATGCAGTCGCCAGAAGTTGCTAACCGATTTACACTTTAATAACGGTGAATGCTATCAGTCTCACCGTTGTCTCTACAACAAAATCCAGCCCATTAATTTGGACAAATTTCACAAGTTTTAGGTAAAATTTATAATTTTTTTTAAACAAAGAGTGTATGTGTGAGTGAGAAAAAAAATGATCAGTTCTCTTCTTACACATGTTGTAGCTTTTCCCTTGTGTTCTATAAATTTCTGAAAGAATAGTAAGCTGCGTGAGTGGGACATGCGCACACATACATTGGGGTGTGTGTGTCAGAGAGAGAAGGAGAAAAAAGGCAGGGTCAGAGAGAGGGAGATAAAGGAGAAGAGGGAGTTTTCATCATTTAATGTTAATCTTGTTATTTAAAAAAGCAGTTGAATTACATATATGTGCCTAATTCAATGTCGCCGCCGGCTAACCCAACTTCTAACTGAAAACTACACCTGGGGAGGAGATAAAATTCATCAAATACAATTTTGAGCTCAAGGTGTCATGATATGTGATCACCCTGTGCCTGGTCCCAATGACAGACACTTCATGTTGCCTCATCTTAATGATTTTAGCCTGCAGCCCAGCTTGAACGTGCCGCTGACTGGCTGCACACTCAACAGGGGGCCCAGAGCATTCATTGCTTGCCTACACCTCCTAAACGGGAGCTGCACTCATTTACAGACATTGCAGCAGACTGTCTGTGGAAGGAAGCAAAAGCACAGTAAGTGGAGTAACAGCGAGAGCGAGGGCTCCCAGGTTTTCTGATGCAGCACTGAAGGCTTTATTCCAGGAGGAAGAAAGGAGGAACGATGCAATGTTTCCACATGACAGTACTTGGGGTTTTTCAGCTTCCATTGCAGCATAGGCAGAAGCCACCAAACATTTCAGTGCTGCAGTGGAAGCTCAGACTGAACGGCATGGCACTAGGAAGTTCTGAGGAACAAAGGGACCTTGGCATGTGTGTCCTAGATCTCTGAAGGCGGAGGGGCATGTTAGTGGGGTGGTGAAAAAGGCACATGGGACACTTGCCTTTATTAATCGAGGCACAGATTATAAAAGTAGGGAGGTCATGTTGGAGTTGTACAGAGCCTTGGTGAGGCCACAGCTGGAGTACTGTATACAGTTCTGGTCACCACACCATAGGAAGGATGTGATTGCACTGGAGGGGGCGCAGAGGAGATTCACCAGAATGTTGCCTGGGATGAAACATTTAAGTTATGAAGAGAGGTTGGATAGACTTGGGTTGTTTTCATTGGAGCAGAGAAGACTGAGGGGCGACCTGATTGAGGTGTACAAGATTATGAGGGGCATGGACAGGGTGGATAGGGAGCAGCTGTTCCCTTTAGTTGAAGGGTCAGTCACAAAGGGGCATAAGTTCAAGGTGAGGGGCAGGAGGTTTAGGGGGGGATGTGAGGAAAAATCTTTTTTACCCAGAGGGTGGTGACAGTCTGGAATGCACTGCCTGGGAGGGTGGTGGAGGTAGGTTGCCTCACATCCTTTAAAAAGTACCTGGATGAGCATTTGGCACGTCATAACATTCAAGGCTATGGGCCAAGTGCTGGTAAATGGGATTGGGTAGGTAGGTCAGGTGTTTCTCACGTGTCGGTGTAGACTCGATGGGCCAAAGGGCCTCTTCTGCACTGTGTGATTCTGTGATTCTGTGATTCTGATTTCTGATTCATGAGATCTTTGCTTGGTGCCATGCTGGTTCTGACAGCTGGCATCATGGCTACGGATTTCAGAGCTCAAAGGGGCAAGCAGGCTGTCACAGCACTCCAGCGATATATCCTCCTACAGGTAACTGGGCGCCACCCCGGAGGAGTGCCATTGGCTCCAAGTTCACAAACTTGATGTCCTCTCTCAGAATGACAGCATTTGTTCCCTCACCACTGACACTCCGCCCTTGCTGTTTCCCCACAGTAGGGGGGAGGGGTGGGGAGGAGTGATCAGGTTGTGGAATCTGGTGTCTCCTGCATGGAACTGGGCTGGATGTGCAGCATTAAAGAGGGCAGGTAAGTGAGTTGCAGTCCCAGAGGGGGTCCACGAGAAGGACTGGAAGCAGGCAAGCAGATTTTTTTTTTCAGGGCCAAAAGCATTCATGATCCTCCTGACCGCAGATGAATCATTGCCAGTTTTCTTTCTGTTTCTGAGCAGCCTTCTTAAAGACCATTGGTTTAAGTCACTACATAGCAAGGGACATGAATTGGCATGAAAAATAAAATTCAACTTAATTTGTAATTTGAGAGTATTATCGAAAATAATTTTTGAAGCGACTGGTGTCATTTTTAAATATTAAGTGCAGTTTATGCATTGTCAATGTAAATTAACTGTTTCTCCAGAACCTCAACTACTGACTCAGTGGGAAGAATTTTTACTGACCTGATTCACACGCTGTGGGGCTTTAACTCCTGGGCCCTAACAACTCGGACATCAGTCAGGTGGGGAACCAGACAGTGATGGCCACAGCAGCAGGTAAGTCTGCACTGAGAATGGGGGCTGCAGAGGTGGAGGGGGGGGTTCCAATCCTGGGTTGGGGCAGGGGTGGAGGTCAGGTCTTGAGGGGAGAAAGAATCAGAAGCCTCAAGAGGTGGGGAGGGTTGGGGAAAGAGAAATTGGAAGACTGCTGGGATTGCAGAGAGATCAGCGGTGTTGGGGCGGAGGGAGATGGGAATCGGGGCTTAGTGCATTGGTGGTAGTTGTTTGGGAGGGGTCGGGGTGGGGGGGATGCGGTGGGGAATGTCAGTGGCCTCAGGGAGAAGGCTGCTCCAGGGGCCCAACCATGGAGAGTCCTCAGGCAGGGACCCGGAGCCAGGGCACAAGTGCTTAACTCCTAAATCCACCAAGTTCTTGCCAGCTTACCCAGCACTCAGAAAACTCAACTTACAGAAGTTAAAGTTGAAAACCAGAATAACAATATGGTCCGCAGCCTTATTATCATACTTAAAGTTGCAACCCACCTCCTTGAATGGTCGCCCATCCATGCTCTGGTCTCAGTTTAAGCTGGAAATGGGTGGGCTGGAGTTGGATTTGGGTTGGGAAACAGAATTCTGTCATTTTAACCCCCACAACCTGTTTTTTCTGGTAAAAACTCAGCCCAATATGTGTAATTACACAAATTAATGTAAATGGTGCTCAAAGAGTCATTACTATATCAAAGCAGCTTCCTGCAGGCATAGAGATTAGCACTACATGTTGTTCAATCCTCTCTCCATAACAAATCCCATCCTTCTACGCTCATACATTAGACTCCAAATCAAACCACTAATTTTGTACTGAGTCATGTCAATGCATTGTCATAGTCCTGCAGAATTAAGTGTATTAAATAACATTGAACGAAAAAGAAATTTTTTCAGTTCATTATTTGGTTTGTTTTCCTGAAAAATATTTTCTAACACTGGCAATATTTTAAAACCTGGACAGCATTTTAACAATGAGTTACTAGGCATAAATAAAATGGCAATGATTAATGAAAGTGTGCAACTCGATATTCCGCAGATTTCCATCAGCAAGTTGTACAACGCTCTAACATGTAATACTGACTGACTGTTGTTTCCTATCTGTGTAATCTGACAGCAGGAACCCTTGCTCCACTTAATTATCGTTTATAGTACTTACTCATTGCTTTGACTACCCGGCAACATTGCAATTCAAGAAAAGGCTACAGTTGGGTCATGGTAGGGTTTTCATACTAACTCTGACATCTTGAATAGTTAGTAAGAAAACTTATGGGATGTGCTTGGCTGATCTGGCTTGCAATGTTGAAGTTACAGGTTCTTAAATGATCTTGGTTACACTGACACATTAAAAGAACTTGAAAGGTACCGCATATCTCCATAGCCAATCCGACAGAAATTTCAACCTAACTGGGGTGAATTTCAAATAAGGAAAACACACTTCAAAATCTCAAATAGCTGGCTTTCACTCTTTGGAAATTATATGTTCTGTGCTTGTAGGATTAAGGTTGTTTCCCAGCCTTCCAATGGGGCATTCTAAACAAATTATGGATTGTTCTCTAACTTGACAATCAAAGATTAATCTACAGTCTTCAGACATGGTTCAAGATAATATGTTGAAAATCTAATGTCAAAACAATGCACACTTCTGTCACACTGATTTTCTTAAAGAATGAAGAAATTCTACAATACTGAATTTCTAGTCATCTGATTCTTTTTTTACAGTTTCTAACCACTGATGACATAGTTACCATTGTATTACCATTTTGATCCTAGTCTGTTCCCTACTGCTTTCAGACTTGGAGGAAAAGTTTCCCAACTTTTTTTTTTTTGGCAACTTTTGTGCTGCTCTCTGATTTCATGACCTCTGAGTTAATCCTTCTATTCTTCCTATTAGCAAGTCTAAGCAGGCAAACTTCAAACAGCTTCTGATGGGTCACAAGGTTTAATGGGAAGATAGATAATCATCTAAATTACATTTTTGGGGCTGATGAGCTAGACAGGACTACAGAGTAATTTTGCCAGCTTTCACTCCCAATCAGCAGGGTTTGTGCGACCCGGTATCTGCTGTTGCCTACCTCCCCAAGGGGCTGGGACGTACTGACTGATCAGCAATGGCAGCTGCAGAAGCTTTCTGCTCTCACAATATGCACCGCAGAGGCCTGACAGACATGAAAGGCAACTGCTGACATGTCTCAAAGACCAAAAGTTTCCTTCCCATCAATGTGACATAATGTGTCCATTGGCTGTTGATGATGATGATATTCAACTGAGCAGTTGCTGCCAATTTTGGAATCTGTTAATAGTTAGGGGCTACTAGAAAGGGAGGATCTGCTTACACAACTATAGTGTATTCTCTTGGGAAAGTGTCACAGAATACTGTTCTTCCTCTGAAGGCATTATTGTTTTTCCTATGTTGTATGTGTTTAGGATTTAAGCATCAGGACTTTCATATTTATATTTAAAATAGGAAAAGTAACAAGACTGGTGCTAGATAAAGAACTAATCCTATCCTTATGATAAAAAGGATGGATAGCATAGAACTTATAAATTAATAAGAAAAATAAATATGCATTATCAGCAACTTTAATTGCTTCTGTTAGTTTATTTTCATCATTGCAATATCCGTCTACAATAAAAACTGAACAATGCTTGTGGGGAGGGGGGAATAAAATACACTGAAAATAAAATAAACTAATATTCTGTGCCTCCATACCAAAGTTTAAGACACTCAAAATAAGTGAGCAAAAACAATAAAGCTCTTTAAGCATGGTTTACTTTATATTATTGAAAGTTTTGAAATTTAATGTGCAGAACACTGAATTAATTCAGCAAAGTTTAGCACCTAATATTCACCTTCACATGTGTGACTGCAAAACTGTTTAACACCAACTGAACCGAGCTACACTATTTACTATGCTATGGTAATTTCTATCTTTCTGGATCAGGATGATTCCATTATGTATCAAACACAGAACAAAATTAAAATGAAATGGGTAGCCACACTTGCAACACCATGCACTCATTAATTAAAACCAGCATGTGCAGCAAGATGGCAGTCAGTGGACATTGGCCAGGATTTTCTGGCTCCGTGGGCGTCCAGCCTCATGGCGGACAGGGGAGTGGGGACAATGTGACAAAAAGGCCAAAAATTGGTTTCATGCCAGCGTGGAAGCACAGCGGGATCATCTGATGGTGTCTGCCAAGGCAGGATGCCAATCCCACTGGAGGTAGGCGTGAACCCAATTTGCATCCCAGTAATGGGATGCAAAGTAAGGCCCGACTGGAATCGTTCCCCCCACCATGCCAGATTTACCAGATGCCAGATTTGGGAAAACACGCCAGCCCAGAACACATCTGGACAAGTGTGAAGTGCAGAAGTTGGGACATGCTGTTAGGGCCTTGCTCAGATCGCAGACATCCGAGGAGCAGAAGATGCTAGAGCCCTACAGCTACTGGACCCTTGAGGAACACATGCGTCACATGCTGGATGAAGTCTCATGTTCATGGCTCAGTCACGAAGCAGCTGATGGCAGAGGTGATCTCCGTTGATGTCTCGAGTTTGCTTCAGAACATCACGGTCCTGGCCATGGGCTGTTATGAATGATCAGCGAGGGGTGGGAAGAGAGGAAGGTGTGCCTGAGGGGGTGGGAGAGGAAGGTCTAGGTGTGACTGGGAGAGGAAGGTGTGCTGGGGAGCGTGAGTTTGGGAGGGGGTGAAACGAAGGTGTCAGGGGATGATGAGGTTGGGAGGTGGGAGGACGGTGTAATGGGACAATGTGGCAAGTGGGGAGGTAGGTATAAGGGAAGGGGCTCAGAAGGCACAAGGTGTCCAGGGGAAGGAGGGAGTTTGCAGGGAGAAGAGATTCCGGGGGTAGGAGGGAGTTCAGCGGGGGAAAGGCGTCGGGGGGGAGGAGGGAGTTCGGAGGGGGAAAGGAGTCTGGGGAGGGGAGAGGAAGGAGTTCGGAGGGGGAAAAGAGTCCAGGGGGGAAGAGGGAGTTCGGAAAGGGAAAGGAGTCTGGGAGGAGGAGGGAATTCAAAGGGGGGGGGTTCCCGGGGACTGGAGGGAAGTCAGGGTGGGGGGAGGGAAAGGTGCCTGGGGGGGGGGTGGGGGGGGGGGGCGGGGGGGCGCAAGAGTAAGGTGGAGGAGGGAGTAAGGGGTGGGGAATGTCCACGTGAACTTGCAAGTGGGGGTCTGTGGAGTCAATGACTGCCTCCTGGGGAACGCACTGAGGGTGGGTATGGTAGGAGGGAATGGTGAGTGTGAGAGGGGGCAGAGGGAGCCGAAGGGTGGGAGGGTGAGGGTGCATCGGTAGCAATAGAAGGGACTGGTGGTTGGTGGGGACTCAGAGGCAGACATGGACCCTAGGGGCGGGAATGAGGAGGCCGATGTGAATGGGAGGTGGGATTTTCAGGAAGGTAGGGAATGTGCACGTTCACCTGGATGTCCTGGAAAGACAAGGATTTGAGTTGGTAGGTGATGGTGGGGAGATGGAAGGTGATGCCGGGGGGGGTCGACAATGATGGGGGAAAGGACATGGGTGACTGGGGGAGGGGAAGGTACGGGGGACCTGGTCAAAAACCTGACCACGACCATTGTTGTCGAAATCAAAAGTGAGCGGGGCCTCATGTTGGACGGGCATAGGTGCTGAATGGGAGTGGGTGAGCGGAGATGCAGGTCAGCTCAGATAGACAACTGAAAGCAAACCCCAGCAAGCAGCATTGAAAATGCCCAGGACAGTAAGATGAGAGTGATGAATGAAGGCTTCACGTACATGGGAGAGTGCTTGCATGAGGCTCCAAAAGGCCCTGCCACACACACACCTCTCCCTCCAGAGTCACTCATGGTCCAGCCGCATGCAGCTGAACTGCTAGTGGGGAGGACTGCATGGAGCAGATATGAAATAGGTGTGCGCTCTGGTATGAGCAAGGAAGCGCTGAGGTCATGGTGTGGCAGGCAAATCTGAGCCTGCCCGCCAGAGATCCGGAGTGTTTCCCGTGAATGCATTATTAATGAGGTGGGACGTGCCAGGAATGGGCGATGTGGTGCAAAAACCCACCGGAAAACAGCTTTCTTCCCGCCCGCCACTGCACTCTGTACATATTCTGCCCGTTGGGTCAGAGAAAAGGTACCATTAGGTGAGAAGAGCGTGTTACGAAGCTGCTCTTATACACATGGATGAAACTGAAATAGACACAAGAGGCTCAGGTTAGGAAGTCGTCTGCAATCAGTGAGAAACACAATTGTTACACGGTTAGAATGAAATGGGTGAACTGGGATTGTGGCCTGGGTTTATGTTGGGCTGCTATACCCCGACAGCATTTGGGAAGAAGGAGATCAAGGGGCACTGGGATTACTTTGGGGATGCTTTACTTTGGTAACCATGTTTGAAATATTTCCAAACGCAAAAACATTCCAGCCTGCATATTCTGCTCAATTGTCATGTCAAAGGAACTGCAGTGAGAAGGGGTAGTGAGTAGTTGCCACAAAGATGTGCTCCTGCTACCTGCCAAATTTTCAGGATCAAAGTAACTTTAATAATCTCATGGGGCATCCCAGCCTTTTTTGGGGACCTGCCTAGTGGCAAGCTAAAGAGTGGCAAGAATGGAAATTAGGTGTGCCAAGCTAGAGAGTCATGCCACAGTGTGCTTTTATTCATTTAGACTTTAAGTTTTCCCTCTATGGTGCACAGTGGATTTTCAGAATTGTTTTATTTGACCCCCAACTGAGCCTCCGCAAAGACCATATACTTCCATCTCTGTAACATTGGCTGCCTCTTGTCCTATCTGGGCCCATCTGATTCAGCTATTCCAATACTCTCCTGGCCTGTCTCCATACTACAACCTCTGTAAACCTCACATCCTTCTGTTCAAATCATTTTATGGGCTCACCTTTTCCTATCACTATAAACCCCTCTAGTACAATCTCCCTTTTCCTCTGACTCTTGCCTCCTGTGCATCATCCCCTCCTTTTAGCCCATCATTGGCAGATTTAGCTACAGCTGCTTAGGCCCCACGATCTGGAATTTTCTCCCTATATCTCATCCTTCAAGATGCTTCTTAAAATAAACCTTTTTGACCACAGTTTTAGCCACACGTCCCAAACAGAGAGCGCAATGGAATAATTCAAATATAAACATTTTTCTTTTATTTAAAACTTGCCCCACTGAAACACTAGCCGGGGCCCGGGTGGGAATGGAAAACATGGAGAGCCAGCTGTAAACCCATTGACTTTTGGCAGCACCAGAAAATCCCAGTCACTGGCAGGGCTGGAAAATTCCGGCCATTGTTTCCATAACTTTACCACTCAGAAAGGCATGCCAATATTTCCTTGGAATTCTGTAACTCTTTGACTAACCCATCCTTGGCATTTATTAAGGTACACCCGTCCTAATATGAATTATAGATCAAGCTCCCACTACCGTAAATACCCTCACCCATTCAACAGTTTCCAAAGTTTTGACCAACAATGGTTGATTTTAACTCACACACCCACCCCCCTCCCTGAGCTCTCAATCACTCTCTTTCCTTCCTCCGATTCAGGACAGACAGCTGTCTATTTAGACCAGACGTCTAAATAAAGGTTAGCAAATGATCTAAGGTTTGACTTACTTAAGAATCCAATATGCTCAGGACTAAGGTCTGATTGGATGTATTCTATTTAAATGCCCAGTTAACGTTATGTGTAGCTCTAAAAAATACCCACTATTTTCAAATATGCTTGTGCATGCCCATGCACCTAGCATATATATAAAAGTTTAAAATTTTTAAAAAAGCTAATGGGGAGGCTATTGGTGTGGAGGGGTAGAGGAAGAGGAAGCAAGTCATGATGAAATTGAGAGTGGCAAACAGGAGTATCAGGGACTGTGCCCATTGGCATTTTTTATTTGCAAACACACCTACCCTTGACATGTACCTCATTCACCCTGGTACCGAAAGCGGAGTGGAGAGTTCAAGTAATTTGTATTGGTAAATGAAAGCTAAATTCCAGAATTAATCTGATCTGCTTTTGTCAATACGTCTGAGATTTGGGGAGGGAGCCCATATTAAACAAAAGCATTGTATATTACTGTGTAATTTGTGTTCCATCCATTCTCCATTGGTGATATTCAGCTGCACCTTAAATTATTCAAAGTAGTAGGCCTGGATTTTCACAACGACGGAGAGCCTCTCCGTCGTTGGAGAGGAAGTCCAACAAAGTCCCACCCCCAAACACAGCACCTCCCGTTTTCGCGGGGACGGGAATGGGCCCAGTTTGAAAAGATGCGCAAGCAAGTTTCGTGGAGCAGCTGCCCATATAGATCAGCAGCTGCCTCTACTTATGTCCAATCTTGGTAACCGAGGTGTGTGAAACATTACGTGCACAGGTTAGACCTGGTAGGAACAGGTCTGAACTTTGTGTAGTCCTTTGGAGAGGTGGGGTACCACTTTGTGTATGGTCCTGGGATACTTTTGGGGGAGATCAGGTGCCCTTGGGGGAGGTCAGGTGCCTTTGAGTTTGTTAAATTTAGGCATGAATGTGTGTAAAAAGTGCATAAACTCATTAACTGTCAAGCTCATTGGAACTGTCAAAAGGGTTAAAATGTCAAAGGCAACTGTCAAAAATATCAAAATGAACTGTCAGAAGCAACAGTCAAACTGTTAAGGCATTTAAAACTTCTGCCCTTTAAACCTTGAAAAAAACATGTCCGGAGTGTAAAAAAATCATTGCTTGCTATTTCACTCTGTCTGTTGACATAACCCTGAGGTTACCTTTACTGGATTTGTGCTGCATGACTGATTGCATAACCTTCCCTCATCACAATAGGGTGCCTTCCATTTCACAGTTTGACTGACAGCTCTAAGTATTTATAGACTTTTTGAAGTGGAACTATAGATTTCAATGTTTGTTTTTTTCATCGGAGATTAAGCATTTGAATGAAATGTTTGTTTTTAATAAGGGGACAAGCACTTGAATGAAAGTTTGTTTTGTAAGGATGTAGTTGAAGGAATGTAAATGTAGTGAATGGGTTTTTATGCATGAGTCTTTTAAAAAAATAAAGTCTGCAATAGAAGCTTAAAACTTTATTTTATTTAATCTCAGCATTGATTCGGAGGTCTGCCCGTGGTGAATACTAGGTGAGTTGATATGGTAGGTGTAAGGGCAAAGGCTGGTAGGTAATGGAACAGAGATTGGTATGGAGGGTATGAGGGGCCATGGGGGCGGATAGAGAGCATGAGGTGGCATGGAGGGTATGAGGGGCCATGGTGGGGTGAGTAGAGGGGCAAAGGTTGGCATAGAGGGTATGAGAGGCCATTGGGGTGATAAGAGGGCATGAAGTGGCATGGATGGTGCATGGGAACTGGTGTGTGGGGATGAGAGGGTGTGAGGGCTAGAGGGGCATTATTTTGTTTTATTGCCTTTTAAAAAAAATCTTGGACACAGTGCTGGAGTACAGAGGTATGCTACCACCCAGACTGCCTCCGCACCCGGCAGCCTCCACACTTGCTGTGAAGGCAGTGGGCCGACTCCCAGAAAAATCTCTGCCACTATCGCACCCCCCCGCCACCCCAACCCTAGAATGAAAATCCCAACTTCCAGAGCCACTTTTTCCTGGATTAGGTTTGTGGAGCCAGGAAATGTCCTGACTTTGCGCTCCTGACTCAGGAGCAAAAATCCAGGCTGTAGTTTGACCGGGTGATTTTTAATTCAGTGGTGTTTTGTAATGCATTTTGATTGCAGCACTGAGGCTAACTTTAGCTGACCTCCACTGAAGTATACAACTCAAAAGGTGATTACTTTCAGTAAATAAGGTACATGGCTCCTTCAGAACTGTGAAGAGTTCACAGAGAATTCCATCTCAGACTGAGGACACTCCCAAAACAAATGTAGCAGAGTGTATCTACCCTCTGGCATTTCCATAATTTATCAAGGCAAATTCATAGTCCAATTTATAATTTGAATAATGCATAGCAGAAAGCAGCTTGGCTGCAATGTATGTATTCTTCTGCAAAGCTAGAAAAACAAAAACAATATGATGTAAAAGATCAGTGAGGAGAGTGTATAGATGACATAAGGAATGGTAGGTTCGATAGACAGCCATCTAGACTGTCAAGGAAATGAAGACCTCAGGTGTACATCGATACAGCAAAGCACCATGAAAATCAGACTGATAATTCTCCCCTTCAAGAATTCCATGAGGACAGATGACTTCTGGTGCAGGTGCATCTACTCACCACAATAAAAATTGGTATTTTGGACACAAAGGGCTGAAATTCTCTCTGATTAGTGGAGGGTGGGACTTCCACCTGCCCGCATGATAGTGCAGGGAACCTGCAGTATTTTCTTGGAGTGGTCAGAATTCATATGCAGGGTAATTTTATAGTGATACCCTTGCTTCGGATTGGTTTAACTGCCTCTGGAATGAAGGCAAAGATTGTTCAGTGGCAGCATTTAAAAGATTGCAACTGATTATTGGGCTAGAAGCCCGTGAATTTGGGGAAGAGAGACAGAGGGAGGGATTTTCCGCACCCTCCCACCGCCAGGATCTTCCAGTCTCGCCACTAGACTTCTGGCTGGGGCGCCACCTCGCCAGCGGTGGGTCCCACCCGTGATGGGGCCAGAAAATCACGGCCAGAGAGTAGAAACAGGCTTGCAATTGTATTAGGGTGGGCAGCATTGGGGCTGTCTGCAGTCGTAGGAGTCCCAGAGTTTCAGATGAACCTATGGAAGTGATACTAGCTGAGATAAGGGCAAGGAGGAACTGGCTCATTGGCACCTTTGTATGAAAGGTTCAGAGACAGGTAGTATAGGCAGTATGGAGGGAGGTGTCACAGGTAGTCAGTGATAACATGACAATCCCACAGATGGCAACGCCGTGTCAGAAATGGTTCAATGGCCCCGCCAAGTTATCTAATGTAAATCAAGCCATGAGTACTCATGCACAGCTTAAGAGACTGCATGATGCACTGCATCTCCACCATGCCCCCACAGTGTAATCTAACTGATGGATGATTACTCACAAAGGACTTCACATCCCACACACGCACTCCCCTATCCCACCATTCACGGCCTCTTATTGCATACACTGAAAAAGAAAATGCAGTTATGTTAAGAGTGAAAAATTGAGATTGATAGCGTGCACTTGAAAGCATTCTCTTTGTGGAATGTCTCCAGATACCTGAGCAAAATTAGTCAATCAATTCTCTTACTCAAACTATATTCTCCACACAAAGGAAAAGATCACCGACATTCAACTTGGAAGAAGTGCCATGAGGGGAGGAATGGCATCCATCAGGCCCTTAAGTATCCACAAAGAGGAAGCTCCTGAACTCCATAGCACACATGCTGAGAGTGCAGTAGGAGATCAAAAATTGAAGGGCAGTAACCTGAAACAGGATGGTAATGGTGTGGATCATTTACAGTGCAGTGAGTTGTTAACTTCTTCAATCTAAAGCCTTCTATTATTGTTTGGCCAATTTATCTAAGTTAATGAAAGAATTCCACCTCCTTAAAGCATTCCCTTGTAAGTGGAGCATTGCTAAAGCTGACCAGTTGATAGAGTAGCCTGACAGCTTCATAGCAACCACTTATATAGTATCCTCACCTACTCTACCCCAGCATTCCAACACTAGTTTCAATACAGCTACTCAGGTAAAGGTAGACTGAGAAGAGACATATATTACAAGGTGATATCCATAGCATAGGCAAGAAGAAGTTGGAAGAAGAGCCCTCTTGAAGGAAGTAAAAATTACTGCCCTTGACTGAGCTGCCTAGAGGCCTAGATCCCAATATGACAACTATTAAAGACAAAGGGTCAGATTATCAAGTCAGAGGGAGAGGGGACTAAACCTGCCATCGTGATCCTGCCTCTGTCTGTAGTCTGCCAGCAGTTGGAAGTTTCCAAAGGTCTAGGCACTAAATGGCCTGGAGACAGGTCTGCAAAAGGTCTGCCTCTGTTCCCAAAAAATCTCAGCCCAGTGCTCCTGATGCAATCAGCAGCTCATCTATATGCAGTTGAATGTTCTGATCACTTTAAACCCTCCTGCACCCTACTTCTTACTGCTTCACCCCATCGCCTCTCAACCTCCTCACCCCTTACCCATTATCCATTTAATGTACAGAACACACAAGTCCTATTATAGTAGTTGGAATCCATTGAATGGCCCATAAAACTCTCCAAGTAAATATCAGACTCTTTAAACCAACAAAGTCAAGCATTTATAAAATGATTAGACAGCTGGATTGCAGCCAAGAGCCCATAAAACTCACCAAGTAATCAAACAGACTTCAGAACTGCTATCTCAATAGATATCTAGACTTAAAATATAAAAGCAATGGGAAAATACTAAACATTTACACATTGTAAGGCTACCCTTTCAAAAGTGTGAAATGTACTCTACATCCATTACATGAACTTTCTTAGATGCAGTTAAGGCTTTTCCATATTTACAATGTTGATCGTTTACTTGACTGCTTGCTGGTTGGCAGATGTAACTAACAATCTGACAAACACATTGTTTAAGGAGTAGTTACATCTCCTAATCACAATACTGTCATAACTCACCTTAATGAACACAGTCACAACACATGCTACAGCATTTCATGATGAACTGTAAAGGCAGAAAAACCATTTTATTTACCTTCCAAACATTCCCCCCTCAAATCCATGGTACACATCTCCATGCTGATAATGTAAAACCCGACAGCTACTAAAATCTGGCTGCCTCTTAAAAAAAAACCTATCTAAGGCAGACTCTCAGTAAGCCCACAATGGTGCCACTTGCCTCCTCAATGGGAGCAAGCAGGTTCCAGGACCTGCTTCCTCCTACATCATCGTGAAAATAACAAGGGCAGAAGTGCTGGTGGGAATTCTGACCACCCTGCTCAGTGGCCATCTTATTCCGGTCCCGATCAAAACCATGAAAATCTAAATGGTCAAAATACATCGGGGAGGACTTTTGGGTCATCAGGCGGACGTGGTGGGTGGGCCCGGGAATGGCCGGGAAATAGCTCGCCGCTTGCGATCGGCGCCAGACCATGATTTCAAACAGCTCTCATTAATTGACCAGCCAGTGTGAAAGGCGCGCTGAAAAGCTCAGCACTGCTGGGGTGGGAGCGGCGGGGGAGGGCAAGCGCTGACATCAGAGCGGGCGTGGGGGAGCGCGCAATGAAAGGTCCTTGAAGGCAGAGAGCTGCTTCAGGGAGCTGAAGAATTTAAAACCAAGAAATAAGGATGTAAAAATGTTCACATATTGTACTCACTCACCTAAACATATGGGTAATAAAAATTATGTCCAAACATTTTTATTTTTAAAAGAATTGTTATTGAAAACCTCATCCCGCCCTTGGATGAGATTTCCTCAAAAATCTGAAGGCCGCCTGGCCGATTCGCCTGCCCGCCAACCATAACGTTGGACGGGCAGTGGAAAATCACCGCTAATTGAAACTTTAATGGCCTTATTAGGCCCCTTAATTTTCGCGGGCACGCTGCCAAATCTCGTGCGGGCCCACTGACCGAAATATCGTGCAAGTGTCACCTGATGTCATTGTGTGCTATTTTATGCCTTACTGGATCGGGCATGGGATGTAAAATCCTGCCCATTATCTCATACTTCAACATGGATATGATTTCCTTGTATGTGGTGGATTAACTGGATAAGTTGGAGAAATCCACTACCTGCATCTGTAATATACACAGAAAGTTTGTCTGGTCCAAGAGAATGGGGCAGCCCAGGACATGTTTGCTGTGATGAGGCATCAAAATGAGGTATTGTGGCTTCCAAAGTGGCAAATATGACTACTTCCATAGATTCCTCACAGGGCAGACTTTATATAGCATAGGCTTTCGATACTTAATTGGGACCACCAAGTCTATTCATCAACCATTCGTCCAAATGAACAGTTGAACTACCAATGGGTTAAACATGTTGTCACTGATTTTTTTTAATCCAATGATGTATAGACAAGAAAGACTTGTATTTAATATAGTACTTTTACAACCTCAGGACGTCCCAAAGCGCTTTACAGCCAACAAAGTGCTTTTGAAGGGTAGTCACTGTTGTAATGTGGAGAACAGCTAATTTGCGCAAAGCAAACTCCCAAAAATAGCAATGTGATAATGACGAGATAATCTGTTTTAGTGATTTTGGTTGTGGGATAAATGTTAGCACAAACACCAAGGGGATCTCTCCTGTTCTTTAAAATAGTGCCATGGGGCAGAATTTTCTGCCTGTCGGGTCAGACCCAATCTCCGGCTGGCGTGGAGCAGATCCCCACACTGCCATTTTACGTGGGTGGGCCAATTAAGGCCCGCCCAGCGTGACGTCCGGCTAAGTGAAGCCTCAGGGAGCTTGCCTGGACTTTGAAAAATATTAATAATAGAAAAAAAAAAATTCCCGTGCATGTCCCCCTCATGTGACAATGTCACATGAGTTGGGATATGTTCATAATTTACAGAATAACTTTATTAAAGTTTTTAAAACTCTGCATGAAACCTCATCCTGTTGCTGGATGAGGTTTCATGTTTTCTCTATTTGCTGCCGGGGCAGGTCCTTTAATTGGTTAAATGATCCTGTCAATGGCCTCAATTGGCCATTGACAGGTCGGCGGGTCCGTAGCTGATTTTGCTGCTACCTTCCTGAAAATTTAAATGGGGCGGGATGACCGCCCAACGTCATCCCGCGTCATTTTATGCGTCGGCGAGCGGGTCCTGCCCCCTGCTTGCTGTCGGCAAAATTCTGCCCATGGAATCTTTTACATCCACTTGAGCTGGGGCCTTGGGTTGACATATTCAAAGTGCAGCACTTCCTTAGTATTACACAGAGGTGCCAGCCTAGGTTTTGTGTTCTGGAGTGGGATTGTGAAACTTCTGCGCCTTCCCATTTGCCTTCTGATGCTAACATATGGAAGAGATTTATACCAGAGCCCAGCAAAAATAAAAATGGTTCACAGAAGGTGGTCCTTCAGAGACTAGAGCTTCACTGAAATGACTCAGCTCATTTTTGAGAGGCTGCAGCTGCAGAATCTCAGCTACTCCTCTCTCAACATTCTGTCACTGAGGGTGGGCCACATATTGAGGTAAGAGATTAGGAGAATGTATTTGTAGCAAAGAAGGCACCAGGGATAGTCAAACCGATATGAAGCAGAAATAGTCACGCGTGACTTACCGAATTGAGAATTGTCAGCTGATATGTATGATTGTGCTATTCAATTTCAATTCATGGATTTTTGTTTATGTATGTTCATTGACAGCTCTTTAGTGTAGAAAGTGGAATGAGTTGCATACATTTTTTTTTAGGTATTAGACGCCACTCCCAATCTGCAGCTGCCGCTATAATTGGTCCTTGCTGATTTTATGTTATCCTGGCACCACCTGAAAGCAGTGTTGTACCAACTTAAAATTGAAATGAATGGTTCTGCACCTGTTTCAGAACACTTCTGCAAAAAAAACTAGTGAAAAGCTAGCTGGGTATGGGCTATGCATACTTGGACTAGTTTTCCAGGTTCATATCAATCTTAAAGGGACTGCTGGAGACCACTTAAAAAAAAAGGAAAGGTTTTTTTTTTACATCCCCATTATGGAGCCAAAAAGCGAAGATGTGCTCCCTCCTGTTCCACCACACTGTTGTGGGTTGCAGCTGGCCCACTCTTAGGCTTCCTGGGTTTTCCTCCTACACCAACACTTACCTGGGAACTGCTGCCTGTGAAGTAGCAGCAGGCCTAAATTCAATCCTCGATGTCTGCTGAGTTGCCTCCACAGGCATGGTGGACAGTGGCCTCTATTAGTGAAATAAGGCCAATGGCCCAATTTTGGGTGAGCATCAGTCCTCCGGTTTCACTGGCAGTGAATCACCAGAAAACCGGGCCAAATTTCCACTCCATTCTGCTTAAGGTACATGTATTTTAAGACGATTTCTCATATCATATATTGCTCATCTTATCAGAGAGATAGACAGGCCAGAGAGAGCCTCTGTAGTTGATCAGCAATAACCCATCAATGAAGGTTAATAATCAGAGACCTTGGCCCACAAATTAATTTTATTTATTCTTTCATGGGATGTGGGCATCGCTGGCAAGGCCAGCATTCATCGCCCATCCCTAATCACCCTTGAACCAAGTGGCTTGCCACACCATTTCAGGGAGCCGTTAAGGGTCAACCACATTTCTGTGGATCTGGAGTCAATGTAGGCCAGAACAGCTAAGGATGGCAGATTTCCCTCCCTAAGGGATATTAGTGAATCATCATTACTGAGACTAGCTTTCAATTCCAAATTTATTAATTGAATTTAAATTCTATCAGCTGCTGTGGTGGAATTTGAACCCCAGAGCATTAGCCTGGCTTCTGGATTACTAGTCCAGTGACATTGCCACCATGCCATCGTCACCCTGTCATGAATTGAACATTTGAAAAGGTCCTGGAACTTATAAAAATGTAAACACATCACCCCCCCATTCCTAGCTAGTCGCTTTTCCACTCGATATTTCTAATTTCCTCAGCAGGTGGCCATCTTTGATTTACTCCTAGTGCACTCACACCTGCCTTTGCCATCTAACAGAATGGAGTCCTCACTTAACCCACAAATAAAGGCAGTGTCAATGGCAGAGCTCCCGGCAGATTGAGGGCCAAACTTATTTCCTACAAGCCATTGTATTTTTTGGTGCTGCGTGAAATACTCTGTTCTTTTTTTGAGATATAAACAGGTGTAAGAATTCCTCTCAATGCAATACATATGTAGCAACATTGTAAATGTCTTTGTGAAGATTTCCACTGTTCATCATTCTTATGTTTAAAGATACTGTTACGATCCCCAAAGGGATGATAACATTGAAAAGGAGTTTTGAATTCCCAGTGATCGACTCAAAGGATCACACAACAAAATTTCACATTTTAAGACTTTTACTGAAACGACCACACTAAAAGCAACATTGACCAAACATTACACAGTAGGCAACTACAGCAAAGATAAGCCCTCGCTCCACCCCATAACTGCCTAACAGGGCCAAAAAACCCATGCCACCTTTATACTTTACATCACACTCTTCCCAGAATTGTAGTCTTTACAGGAACCAATCGGAAGTTACTCCCAGCTTCCTATGGGGTCACTTCTCGCCATTTCGCTGGGTCTTAATGTCCAGTGCCCATTGAAAGTCGTTTCACTCAGGTTTTCTGAGAATCTCTGAACCAACTTCCTGCAGTAAGGCCAATTCAGCGACTTCTTCACTTGTCCACACCAAGGCAAATCTTCCAGTGTCCTTAAATCTCTACTGGTTCCGACCAGAGAATGTGCTCCCACCTGCATTCTGCCTGGTGGCTATCAGAGAATATTGTTTTCTTATGCAGCTGCTGTTCCCATCTCTCTCTCTCTCTCCATCCCTCTTTCTGTCTCTCTCTCTCTCTCTCTCCCCCTCTGTCCTGGGTCTCTGTGTCAATAAATTTGAGAGTCTAAAAGTCTATACAAAGCAAGGCCAGCTGCTTCTGCCTTTGTGTTCATGTGTGAATTGTGGCATACTTGTTTCAATAGGAGTTGAGCTAGGTCCCCCGGGTCCCCATGGCAAACAGGTCACATCGGCTTATCGCCAAGTACAACTGGGGGTGGGGGGGGTCACTTTTTAAAAATTCATTTATGGGCTGTGGGTGTTGCTGGCTAGGCCAGCATTTATTGCCCTCAAGAGGGTGGTGATCAGCTGTTTTCTTGAACTGCTGCAGTCCATGTGGTGTAGGTACACCCACAGTGCTGTTAGGAAGGGAGTTCCAGGATTTTGACCCAGCGACAGTGAAGGAACGGCGATATATTTCCAAGTCAGGATGGTGAATGGCCTGGAGGGGAACATCCATGTTGTGGTGTTCCCATCTACCTGCTGCCCTTGACCTTCTAGATGGTAGTGGTCGTGGGTTTGGAAGGTGTTGCCTAAGGAGCCTTGGTGAGTTTCAGCAGTGCATCTTTTAGATGGTACATACTGCTGCCACTGTTCGTCGGTGGTGGAGGGAGTGAATGTTTGTGGAAGGGGTGCCATCAAGTGGGCTGCTTTGTCCTGGACAGTGTCAAGCTTCTTGAGTGTTGTCAGAGCTGCACTCATCCAGGCAAGTGGGGAGTATTCCATTACACTCCTGACTTGTGCCTTGTAGATGGTGGACAGGCTTTGAGAAGCCAGGATGTGAGTTACTCACCGCAGGATTCCTAGCCTCTGACCTGCTCTTGTAGTCACACTATTTATATGGGTAGTCCAGTTCAGTTTCTGGTAACCCTCAGGATGTTGATAGTGGGGGATTCAGCAATGGTAATGCTTTTGAATTTCAAGGGCAATGGTTAGATTCTCTCTTGCTGAAGATGGTCATTGCCTGGCACTTGGATATTGTTCAGGTCTTGCTGTATTTGGACAGAGACTGCTTCAGTATCTGAGGAGTCACGAATGGTGCTGAACATTGTGTAATCATCAGCGAACATCCCCACTTCTGACCTTATGATGGAAGGAAGTTCATTGATGAAGCAGCTGAAGATGGTTGGGCCTAGAACACCATCCTGAGGAAATCCTGCAGTGACATCCTGGAACTGAGATGATTGACCTCAAATAACCACAACCATCTTCCTTTGTGCTAGCTATGACTCCGCCCAGTGGAGAGTTTCCCCCTGATTCCCATTGACTCCAGTTTTGCTAGGGCTCCTTGATGCCACACTCTGTCAAATGCTGACTTCATGTCAAAGGCAGTCACTCTCACCTCACCTCTGGAGTTCAGCTCTTTTGTCCATGTTTGAACCAAGGCTGTAATGAGGTCAGGAGCTGAGTGCTAAAGGAGACGATTTAAAACATAACCATCTTATAAAACCTCACACTTGTAACAAAATTATAAAAGAAGTGTTTATAACTACCAAACAGAAGTAATCTTCACAAATAATTTAAGATGTTGCTGTTCAAAGCAACAGCAAATCATTTTTTACTGCAATGTAACAAGCATGTTTCCGAACTGTTTTTCACTTTTGTTGTTAATAATCATAAAACATTTCTGTCCACTGTGAATAGCAACACCAAAAGTGCGGATATTAACTTCAAGCAAAATAAATGGCATTTCAACAAGTGACTTAACTCACTGTCTATCCCACTAAATTGCACATATGGGAATTAAATTATCTGGAGGTTTTTCGTACATTCTGTTGGCAACAGAAGTACTGATTCATAACGCACATTCTTTGTGTGACCAAAAGCTGAAACCTAAATGCAAAAGAATGTCACTAAGTTTATTACTTTCTGAAGTAGATCAGACTCTTCAATCAATGTCTAATGAGATGCAGACATTAATGTCTGGCAAGAATTTCTATACAATATTAACTCTTCCCTAACTGAATTAGGTCTCCCTGTATAGCTGTTCTCAGTTCATCAAACTGAATCCATGTTAGATAAAATGGAGGTTGGCTTGACTTAACTTTGGAAAGATGGGAAGAAAAAATTCAAAATATTTTCTTGGAAGATAGGGAACCATCCACAGGGATAATCATGGTCTGTGGATGGAACAGGCTTATGTTCCAAGCGGCTTGTGTTCCAATCTTTGTATTGTTTCATTGAGATCACAAGCAAAGCTTTACCTTTCTACCTGATCAGTAACAAAGGCCCAATCTTCTGGTCTCCAGATAGTCGGAGATTGGTCAAAGCCCCCGAGGTGCGCTACGCGACGCCTCGGACGTCCTAATGCAATGACTTGATGGGAATTGCCTGGGAAATTTGAGCTTCTGGTGGGTAATTCCCATGTTCCCGGGACCCTCCGAAAAGGTCTCCAACTCTGAGTTAGAGTAAGAGACTTGGGACACTTTTGACTTACTTACCTGGACAGTAAACCCAAGCTGACTCCCCCCTGACCCCATGACACAAGCCAACCCAACCACCCGACCACTCCCTCTGACCCCCCACAACTTGACATGACCTGACCTAATCTTACCCCCAACCTGACCTCAACCCCCCGACCTCCTCTCCTGACCCCCTCACTCCCTCTGATCCGACCTCATCCTCTGACTAGCCCCCCATTCCCAATTAGCCCCCTGACCATCCGACACCTCCTTGATCCTCAACCTGACCTCAGCCCGACTACCCCCCCACCGACTCCTGATTACCCCACTAACCCCACTATGGTCCCGACCTGACCCCTCACCACTCTACCCAGTTGCCACCCTACCCCCTCACCCACCCTACCACCTCACCGACCCTACTGCCCATCTACCCCTTTACCTCACCCACCCTACCCCCTTACCTTACCTAACCTACCTCCTTACCCCACCCCCTACCCCCTTATCCCACTCACCCTACCCCCTTATCCCACTTACCTTCTCTCTGTAGCTTTTCAAAGAAACTTTGGGACATTTTAAACTCTTTACTTACCAGAATACGGCAGCTAGTGCCATACAAAGAGGGCATGACTTCTGCGCCAATTCCCTTTGCTGATGTCTCCGAGATTTCCTGTGCTCATTCAGTTTGGAAGGATCCTCCATCGATTGATTGCCCAGAAAAATCGGAGGAAGAAAAGCAGGTTTTTTTTTGTCTGATCAGGGCCATATTTGGATCATTCAAAAACAGAAGACAGCTGACCTGCTGTTTATGGGACAGAGACTGGTGTATTTCAGTAGCACAGGGTTCACTATTTTTTAAAAATGTAGAGATGGAAAACATTTATTAGCAAGAATGGCACTCTTTCCATTGTTCTTACAAAACTCCTGTGATTGCGCATGTCAACAATTGCCAGATTGGTTGCCAGGTGGGGCAACAACCTCTTGCTTGTATTATTTTTTAGTTGAAGTATATCATGTCAGCAGAACCATATATTAGCAGGAAGATCTAACGTCAAGGAGCACTCTGCAGTCTGTTGATTGCTCTAGCAAATGAAGGAAGGTGAAAGGAGATGGATGATTAATCAAAAGGGAGGAAGACCAAGAAATAAATAAATCACAGCAGCAACAGTACTTCAACTTTAGAAAAAGATTCCTAATAACAAAAATATTACTGTACATAATAAAATAATAGAATAAACCACTAAGCTTTTGCTACATTTAGAAGGGATTATAATTGTGTTGCAGTGCGCCCTCTTCTGCAAAAAAGCAGTACACTAAATTAACTCTTACAGTGGAGTGGATTGAGGAAATTATGTACTCGCCCCACCCCTGCTACCTTTAAAAAATATTTCAGTTCACACAATTTGGTACTGATACTTAGTGTATTATTGCAATAACTCTGCAGATATGTAATCACACCAGTCTATCCATGATACATTGAAAGTCTTCTGTTTACTAATGCACATTAATCTTACTTTCTATATCACAGCAGAATTTTAACTGCTGGGCAGGGAGGCTCGAAAACAAGTCCGGAGTGGGGGTTAAAGGCCCAGAAAGTAGCATTGGATCGGAAACTCGGCACGATCCCGCTCACTTCCTGATTTAATTTCACAGGAGTGTTATCGAACAAAAGCTTTACACCAAAGAAATATTAGAGAACCGAAAGCTTGGTCAAAAGAGGTAGGCGTTAAGGACTGGAGAGAGCTACTGGGGTAGAAAAGTTTAGGGACTGAATTCCAGGGCTTAGGGCCTAAGCAGCTAAAGGCACAGCCGCAACTGGCGGGCGATGGAAATCAGAGGATGTTCAAAATGCCAGAATTGAAGTACACAGAGATTGGAAAGTTGTCGCTTTGGTGGAGGGCACAGAGACAGGGAGAGGTGAGGCCATGGAGGGATTGAACATGAGGATGAGAATGTTAAATTCGAGATATTGCCAGGCCAGAAGCCAATGTAAGTCAGCGAGCATAGGGATGATGGGTGAAAAGACTTGGTGCAAGTTGGGATATGCGCAGCAGAGTTTTGAATGAGTTTAGGTTTACAGACGGAAGAAGGCAGGAGGCTGGCCAGGACAGCACTGGATTAGTCGAATTTAGAGTAATAGTTAGTAAGTTCATTTAAGCAAACAAACTAAAAATGTCACCAAAAATTGACCATACCATTTTAAAGTTATTAAACTTAAGACTAGAAATAATGTCAGAACTAGGGCAAATTCAATAACAGCACGCTTATTGATGAATGCATGAACAACTGCTAGCTAATACCAACAATCTCTCTTATAGTCCATCCTAAACATCAAACAAAATTTAGATCAAAAAAACTAATTCCACCTTAATGGCACTTGATCCATGGGCAACTATAAATACCATAGTAAAAGCTTTTGTTGGACTCCAGTTAAAAGGCATTACTGGAATGATTTAGACTAGCTCACTCAAGCACAATATATCCTCAAATATCTCCTTCAGGGTTATCATTTAAGTACAACCTTGAATTAAAAAATTGAAAGCTTTTTCTGTAGTCATGTTGTAAAATGTGAGAAAGCTTGGAAGAAGAAACACAATTGTTGAATTGGAGAAACACATTGGCTGATGTAAACTGACCACTTGTTTAATCTTCCATGTTATTTATTCATCATAGTTTGGCTTCTAAACTCAAAGATTAACGGTGCATGAAATAAACTCTTGCAGAATATTTTACTTTCTTTTAATTCTCTTGAATTTGAAATATTGATGCAAGAAATAACTCCAAATGACATACGGGAATGAGAAAATGACCCACCCACCTGAAGCACACAGACTAAAATTTAAGTTGTAGAAATCTCCAAACAGTATTTGCAAAGAAAAAAATGACATAGAGATTGAAGAGGTTAGGAAGCTGAGGCTAGAAGAAGATACTGGGCCTGAATTTGCTGATAATTGCTATGATAAATGTGTAAATTGGCCAGCAACAGGTGGTGAGGAAGAGCTATTCAGTGACATGCAAATCGCCACAAGTTTCTGGATGATTTGCACTGTAACACCTTGCAAAAACGATATCTCATCTTTAACCTCCCCATGAGGTTCATGAAGTTGCTGCATTTGAACATTCATTTCCCATTAAATGCACCACAGAAGGTTAAATCTAGTAATTAACAATGTAAGTATCCTTTTAACAATGTGGTGATTGTTAATAACAGCCAATCAACCTTGCTGGTCGAGAAAGTGACATGTAGACTGATTCCCTCAGGTAGTGAATTCTTATTGGAGATTTTTTTTTAAATGCCAAATTTTAATTTTTAACATTTTAAAATTTACTTTTTTTTTTCACACTCTCTTAACCCAATCTTTCTTTACTTCTCTTCCCTCTTAGTACTTGACTTGATATCTGGGCACTGCAGAAGTTTCTAAAATGCTTATATGTCTCCATGATATCATTGGAGAATGCAACATAGGCCATGTAGGTAGCAGCCTGCAGCACCACCTGCCCTTGGGAGAATCATCATAAGTTTGCATAGTGCTGCTAGAAGTGGTGCTACACAAACACATTTCTCCCCCTTAATTTGAGGCAATTCTGGGCAAATAGTCATTGTACTCAGCCAAGTGTCCAAGGGAGGAGCACATCATGTAAACAAACACCTTTTGGGATTTGTTCAAAGATAAGTTTGATTGGCAAGCGTTTAAAAAACTTACTAAATTCACTTGAGCTAGGAAACAAAGGTATTCATTAATCTACCTTTTTCAAATCAGAGAGCTGCCTGCAGCCTTCAGAGAGAGACGTTTAAGCCAAATAGCTTCTGAAAATGGTGAGAACAAGGACTAGATCAACTATGTAAGAATGTTACTTATTTTGTAGATTAATACAGTAATTTCAAACTATTTATTATTTTTTACTACACAAAAAGCTAACCACACTCAATAACTAAAGAAAAGTATATGTGATGCTATGACTATTATTCACTCATACATTTACTGTTTAATATTTGTTTGGGAGTTAAACCTGACACAAAATGTTGCACTATTCTGCCACATTTTGAAGACAAGGAGAATCACATGAAGCAAAACCTAAAACCAGTAGCTGAAATAAATTGAAGAGGGTTCTCTGCTTGCTCCCTGGGCATGCTACAGACTTATTTAGATATATAGGGAAGAAAACACATTCTCCTAGATACAAGGATCTAAGGGATCACCTATAAAAAGTCTGAATTACAGAAATCAAAAGTCTAGAATAAAATTTCAAAACATTTTGATTAGACAACTGCTGTGTATAGAATGAATTGGCACTCGGCAAATGTTCTCTCTGACCTAACATTTTATTAATGAGATGCTTGGTAACAAGCTTCTACAGTGTTCATTACTAATTTGGTTTACAAAAGGTTTCAGGACTTAAAAAACACCATACATGGGAAAAGCACAGGCAGCATCTTAGAAGCTGTGTTGCTATGAACTGCACACTTTTTAAACTGAGTGGCCTTGAACTTAATCCAGGATTACTCAAATGTACCAGTAGAGGGGAAACAATATCCTTTGCTTCTGTCTTTGTAACCTTCAGCATGGTATCAGTTTGCACTGAAACTTGAATATCCAAATGGGATTAAACATAAAAGAAAACTAGAAAGAAAGGCCCTGGATTAGAATTTGAACTGCTCCTTACTGTGAGAAAAGGCCACATTGCTGTCATTGACCTTTTACTCCTGTGCATGATGCCAGTTGTGCTTAGTCAAGTGTCTAAGGAAGCCTTTATCAATTCACACTGTATTTACCCTTTTGCTGCTGGAACAGGTGTTTGGTTACTGAAGGGACAAGCGTGAAACTTGTTGCTCATTGGCTGAGCAATCCTGCCAGACTGAGTTACTTCCTCTGTGGGAGAAGAAAATGAACCCAGTGCTGCGATTCAACACAAGCAAAATGATACAGCAACTACTGAGACTCTGCTGTCAGTGGGAGCTTTCATCACTGCTTACAAATTGCACTCATAAAAAATGTAGCATTTGTTTTCAGTCTCAAGAAACAAAGCTTTACACACATATACATGCAACACTTGATGCAAACGTGAGTTACAAAAATTAAATATAAAAAAAAGCCTTAAAAGTCTAACTGTCACCATTTCTGTACAAGGTCCAAAATTTAATTTTGAATACGCATTCATTAACCTTTTGCATAGAAGGGTTGCTCTAGTTTAAAGAGCTAGAGTACTTACAGTAATCATCTATTAGAAAATTTGTATTACCTTAGGGCAAAATCTTAACTTTTCAATAAGGGCACAGGAAATACCAAGTGGTTTCTTTGCTAATGTACAAATTTATAGGACAACTATCACTTGAAAGGATAATTACAACCAACAATAATCTAGAACTTTTTTCAAAAGTGTAGTATGATAGGTACACCATAAAAATTGCACTGCAGACATACATAGTCTTAATTAAGTTATGACTAGACATTTGCAAAAGTTACTCATTCATACATGCATCCAGCGTTTGGGTTTCCTTAAACAAATCCTGAAGACATGCAAACAGTCAAAAACAGAGGAAGCAATAGTGCTGTTTGATACACTTACAATACCTACTAAATAAACACATATCTAGTTCAAGATAATCTAGATAATTTAGAAAACCTTTTCTAAAATTCATTTTTCTCCATTTTGTTTTGATTGACTTCTTTCTGAGACCTTGCACCATACATTTTTCTCTTGCACAAGGGATAGACGGAAAGGTAATGAATGCTGCTTTATAATCAGACTCTAGGGAAGGATGATTCTGGATGACTTGTCATTTGATTTTCCTTCCACTTACCCTTCAAAGCTGTTTGCCCCTGCCTAGCATTAGCTCCTGGCAAAAAAAAAAAGGTCAAGAATACACCACACAAAAATTTCAAGCTTAAGCCTACCCATACAACACAGTGCTGCCAGATTCACTTCTCTAATGAACAACTAAAGAGCTTTGATCACTATTTTTCTATAATTCTCAAGCACTTTGTGCATTCATTTCAAGTTCTAAATACTAATTCATTATTCACTCCATCTAAACCATGTTTGGTGATAAGAATTGGTCAAAAATACATCAAAATGGTTACCTGCACAAAACTGCACGTTACACTCCCATCAAACACAGGCAGGCTGGGCTGACTGTGCCGGTAAACATTGACAGTGTAAGTTGCTATAACAGTAGGTTGGGCGCGAGACTCATCCGATACCAGAATGTGGATTCTGTTATTTCCGAGGCCAAGAGGATAATTGGCAATGCTGAGGTTAACAAAGAAGAAAAAAATGAAGCTGTGCAATATGCTGGAACCTGCAACTTCATCTCACAGTAGAAACATTATAAATCATAGAACGATAAATGCAATACATTATAAGTTCAGAATGAAACTGAGATTTAAAACTTGCAGTTGTTCATTGTAAAGTTTAGTTGTATAAAACAATCATGCAATATTATCACAATTTTAAGACGTGATTTTCATAAAACATGTAAAATGGTTTAAAATAAAAAATGGATTAAATTTTGCACTTGTTCTTGCCAAAGAAGTGGACGCTTTGTTGCTTTGCTTCATGATCCATTCTGCATATGGCATTACCTTCTGCAAGTATCATCAACCTTACTAACAGGCAAAGTTATTCTTTAGTACGAAATGTGTACAAATTGCAATTTTTCCAACATATTTAATGCGAGATGAGATAAATATATTTTCTAATTGTAGACTAAATGGGCTGGATTTTCTAGCAGCCAAGAGGGCAAAGGAAAACAGAATGCAATTAGGCAGTGAAGCCTAGCTCCATTTTCCAGTCCAGATCTCAGTTTCCCTCGGATTGACGGGCAGGCTGCAAGATGCCCCCTCCCTGCTTGTTCCGGTCAAATACTGACAAGGCATCAGGGCCTGGAGAGCCACCCCTTCTTTGTCTTGGGCTCCTTTCAAGCTGTTATAGGGGCTATCACCCAAAACAGCAGTATTCAGTGTACAGCTGCATCAAATAGGTCACCAATGTCTTATCTGGGACGACAAACCAATCTATCAGCTCTCCCATGTATGCCAGTGCTCAGAATGAGAGATCTCTGAAATTTGCAGCAGTGGTCAACTTCTCTCATGTCTATGGTGTTATATGTTACACTCATGTAGCCATCAAAACACCAGAAGGTGAGCTGGTAGCTGGTAGCTGGTAACCAGGAAGGGTTATCACTCAACTAATGTCCAGCAGCACTGTGATTGCTGCAGAAGGATCATGGAGGTTTGTACAAGTTTTGCAGGTAGCTGCGATCTTGTGGCACATTCATCCCCCTACTAGCAAATTAATAGTATGGCTGCATGGGGACAAGGGCTACACTCTTGACACAAGGCTGAAAGCACTTTTCCACAACCCTATGGCCCCTGACTTGCTCAGGTACAATCACAGTCATGGCATCACCAGGAGCATCATTAAGCACATTATAGGGTTACAGTTGCAAAGGTTCAGGTGCTTGGATAGTTCTGGTGGTTCACTGCAATACATTCCACATATAATCTATCACATGCATCATTGTAGGGTGCCATGCACATGGTAATGCAGAAAGGTTTTCAGCTGAAGGAGGCAGAGCAACAGGAAGGGCATCACCCGATGAGGAAGAACTGAATGAAGGTGAAGGTGAAGAAATACAGAAGAAGGAGGACGAGCAAACAAATTCTAGCCAGAGAGGCCAGTGACTAACTAATAGAACAGCACTTCTGTGACAATGTTAGAAATGCAGGTCACTTTAAGAGTAAACCAGGACAAGCTTCAGAGTGAATTGAGAGCAGGTGATTCTCATTGAAGCCTGTACTTAAGAGCTGGGTTTTTCCCCAGTAGTTAGCTAGCTTCTGGACAGGGAGAGAATCCAGAAGGGAAGAGTGGAAATTGGTATTTATCCTGAACTATAGTTTAACAATAAAATAGTGGTGATTCACAGAATGTCTTCTGTTGCCTGATTTGAGAAATGGATATCCACTTATTAAACATTCCCTGAAAAGTGACAAAAAGCCCTTCTGTTTACAACCTTAAAGTGAAAGCTCAATTGCTATTTTTGTGTATCTATTTCAGATGTATATTTGCATATTGTTAGCTGAATAAAATTACTCAAACTTATTATTTAATGTAAGAAATGTTTTGAAAGATCAGACGATTCTATGCTTGAACATTTCCTCACTATAATCAGTGGTTTACCTGGGTCCTTTTTTCTCATCCAGGTGTATCTGGCAGTGGCAGTTGGCAGCTTCGGCTCTGATCTTCACCATCACCACATCAAAAGGCACTTCAGAATAGTACACTTTGATCTTCGGTGTAAAGACCGGGTTCAAGTTTAACTGTGGACTAGTAAGGATGTGAGCAATGTATGCCAGAGTATGCTTAGCTGTTTAAAACAAAACAAGGAAGTAAAGCAATTAAACACAATTAAACTCTCTCAAATAAACAAAAGATATGTGATTGTTTAGATTGTTAATGGCAATTAGGTCTGGGTAAATTCCATTAAGACAGGTAAAAAAAATAGTTTGCCGTAGAGTCACATTATTAGTTGATGTACTTTGGCAACTATTTAGGTCATAACTCAACAATGTTCACCTGTTATCATTAAGCTTCTATTTTAAAATGTGAACTGACTTGTGCGATTAAGATCAGTTGTTTTTTTTTTAAAAAGCACAGCCTAAAAAAAGAGAGGCCCTGACAATTCTCAACATTCCAGTCCGTGTCCCACTGGAGTCTGGTGGAAGCCCCTCCAAAACAGCGGAGACCTTTGTGGGAATTTTGCTTGCCACTTAAGAGAAGGAACCTCCATCGATCCCTTATGAGGCAAATGATGGCAAAAGGTATAACCAGGGTCAGGTACTCTATACCAGAAGTTCTTGCTCCTCAGTTGAGATGTGACATATCAATGGAAGACAATACATCAAGTATTTATCAACTGGTAATGAAATGCCACAGCCTCCACTTACCCCACAAACTCTGTCTGGTCAGTGAAAAGTTCAACAGCAGGGTTGGGGCCTGTGGATTGTTGGCCTAGTTATTTTGAATGTAAAAATTAAATATTCTTGCTCGTTCAATCCACAACTTATTGTTACCCTTTACATCAGTAAATTAAATACTGCATTTTCAGCTCAAGGGGCCTAATACAATTTGAGTAGATAACAGTCAGTGATTTCATTAACATAATTACATGTATGGGTTTAGTAACATTGTCGCTCAGCAAAGCATTGCTATCATGACCTTTTATGACTCAATAGGATTTTAAATTTGTACTGCTATCCAAGTGAAAGGGACTTGATATTATCACAGTTGCATATGTTTTTTAAAAAATTCAGAACATTGGGAAAGGCCACAAGAATAGGATGACAACATGAATAGAGATGACATAGGGGCAGGGGAAGTGGGGCGAAAATATGAGTGAGAACCAGTACCCAGTAATACACCACTTCTGTCCTGTGATTCACCCGGCGCTCCTTCTGTAAACTCATTGACCTGGAAATTGAATAAAGCTAGCCTGTTGGCATGAACTGGGTCCAGGGAATGAGCCTTGTGCAGATAGTTGTAAAGCACACCTGATCTTGGACCTCTGGCCTCATTCAAGTGAAGCAAGCTGCAGACACATGCTTTAGTGTCCTGGATGATGCTTTTTCTGCCTTTAATAAGAAGGCTGGCAGCGTACTTCCAGCATGGAATGTGCATGTATACAGAAGAGAGACATTTCCATTGAGGTCACATCATCAATGAATGAAGAACCAGCAGATATGCAAAAGTTGGCACACCCAACTTGGCACTTCTCCCGATACCAGAAAATCTTTTTCCCATCTTCCCCAAGATACAATAGCTAATGGAGACTCCATTTGATCTCTGTCATCTCTTTCTTTGCAACTTGTAATTTCAAGAATAGTCACCTGTTCCAAAAAGATCCATATTCCTTTGCTACGTTTCCAGTAGCAGGACTTTCGAGGCATCACCAGCAAAGGGGGGTTCTTTTGCCCAGACTGCTGCATGTAGCAATACCACCAGAGAGAAAATAGGTTGTTTGCAGAGCTAAAATTTGTCTCATTTTTAAGGGCCAGTGCAGTTTTTTGAGAGCTATTGCATTTTTCCACTGGCATCCAATAGGACTGCTGACCATGTATTTAGTGCATGGGAAGTCGCTTCTAATAAAGAAAAGGGCTCTCCTTTGCAAGATAAGGGCGGCATTCTCTGCTATCAGAGTAGGTGTGTTCACTCTATAAACAATCCTTGGGAAATTTAGGTTACAATGTGTTGAAATACTCTTTCTTTTGTGTACGTTATTAGTGCTGCAGTCAGTATTGAAATACGTGTGGGAATTGCATTACATGTAAGGTCCACATTAGGCATGTGCACTTAAAAGGGCAAAAAGAAATACATCCTGTTCATTTAGAAAATAAATTACTAATGTTCATGTATAATTTCTTAATTTTACTTCACATTGTTTCTAAGACAGGGCAACTATCTTATCACAGAAACTACTGGAAAGTCAGTAAAAAAAATTAATATATCTATGTTGGCATAGATCTACCTGAAAATCTCAGTGAAAATGTTCCTGCCATCATGTACTGTTGTTAGGGATTATCACTGACCTGATCGACACAGATTCTATTGCTGTATGAAAGGGGTCATTGTAAAGAAAAGACTGTAAATGTGAGTTGTGTAACAGAGTCACCTCTCAGCGTGACTATTCGTTGATTTATTAGCCTCCTGATCAACCAGCTTTCAAGAAGCCAGAAATGCTGCTTTTACATTAGAAATACTAGGCAATAACTTTTTAAATTGTTTTAGGTAGTGAATAAGAGATAAGAAAGAGTGATTATAGGGAACTAATCTCATTGAGAGTTCAGATCAGGTCATAACCGTGACAGCTAAGCTTGAATGGTTTGTACCTATCAACTGATCACTGAGAGGAGTTTATGGTTTTGTAACCCATCTAATATATTATATATACTGTGCAAAATCCAATTTATCTGTTTTGTTTCTTTGTTTTGGACGGTTGGATGATCATATAAGACTGATAGTTAAGATGTGCCAGATGGTGGCTGCATTACTCCACAGCATTGTCACCACCAGCAACCATGACTTTGGTAGAAGTCCAAAATGTAAATAAGGCGGCAGTGCTGATAACTCGGGAGGATTTCCTAAAAAGACGCGGTTCATTAATGCCAACGCTCCTGTCGGCAAATCAAAGTGGCTATCATTTTTTCCAGCCACGATGAGATGGGGAGGACCTGGCAACCAGAAATAAAGTAGTAGCCCACAATTTTTGAAAGAGCTGCATATTTAGTTGCTTGTCAGTTATTCCAATGTTAAAGAGTTCATCACACAATATAATACGGGTGTATTCTGCATCGTGGGAGCTTGGGCCATTATGGTATCACAAACTGGTGCTGTGGTGCCTAAGCTCTCAATACTATGGAATGCAAAGAATGCATTGTCAGAGAGGCAATGGAAGCATAAAGCATGAAAATATTTATGAGAGCATTAAGCAGATATTTGAGGGAGTGAGTGATTGAGAAGTATTGGTTTTTGAGATCAGTTAGAAGGCTGACAGAGTCTTTTTGGGCCTTAACTTTCTATGTTCTTCTTGATATGGTTCTGTATTACAAGACTAGAAATTGCTGTCAGCAATAAGCAATTTACTTCCTGGCTCTCTCAGATGTCCATTATTTTTCCCCATTCCCACCTGTTCTATGCCTCTCAGGAATTTAGTGTAGTACCTTTGAGCTGGTGGAGTGCTATTGCAATCATACAGTACATTATTTTGTAATGCCATTTCAGCAAAACCGCTTGTTAAGAGGACTGTGTATTTTTGATTCCAATCTTCCCAGTAAATGTGCTAAATCTATTCATATAAACTGAGAATTACATTAGAGGCATATTCTTGCATGTTGAGAATCAGAAGGGAAATGCTGCAGTTTCATATTGTTTGTGCAGACAGAAAGCTCATTATAATGGTCATCCTTTCAGAGTTGCTGTCAGTTGATTGATCAAGGACGATAAGCAGGAGCAAAGAAGTGCATCCTGAGGTATCAAATGCCACCAATGCGCAATATCCTCACCTGCTAATATGCTTTTCATTATACTTACAGTCCCACACATGATTGCTTGTAACAAATGAAGAGTATTGCCTCCACAGACTCAAGGCGGAATTTTCCTTGCACACTGGCATTGGGCATGTTTGGCGGCGTGAGTGGAAAATATGGCGAGAAGGCCAAAAATCAGTTTCATGATGTTGTGAAACCAATTTGCAATCGTCCGCTCCACCCGTCAATGGCGGGAAGCGTTTCCCACTGTCAGATGTCAGGAACCTCATTGTAATACATCTGCATATCATTATAAGCCCAGCTCTACCGGAATCATCCCCACCATGCTGGATCATCTGAGCACATCGTCGTGATTGTACATAAGTGACGTGCACCTTGCGAGCTGCACTTCGCTCGGGACTTCGAGGTTTGTTCGCTTGGACTGCTTCGGTCAGCACTCGCAGTCATCAGCGCCAGGCTTCACAGACAGCACCACATCACTTATAGGGTGCCTCTGGGGCCAGTCCCTACCTACCAGACCAACCATAAGGCAGGGGTGGCTTCTCAATGGCATTGACATCCATTGGACAGATCTAGGAGTGTCTACAGCATAGCACCCCATAGGTCTCCAGCAGCTTTGCTGTGTGCTACATACTCTATAACTTTACAATATAAACATGTTGAAGGTTGTAGTTCTTAATACAACATTGTAACCTGAAAAGCTAGTTCACCAGACGCTCATCCAAGATAAATTTAGCTCAGCTGTCCCTTTAATGAACTCTCCTGTTCACATAACTGCAAGAGACACCTAAACCAGAGGAAATAGTCAATGACCAAGCTTTCCTGGACTGCTACCTTATCCCACACAATCAGAAAAAAGTTAAATACTGTGCAGCTATTTTTTTTACTCTGCTTAATGTGATATGTGAGTGATTTCGATGAGCTTTACTATGGTACTTATCTTTAGCACAGGTGTATCTTGTGTGCTAACTAACCCCTAACCATTAACCTCTTTTAAGTGAATACCCTGTGAAAAAATGTGCATCAGTTGGCTCTGGATTTTCAGTGGGGGCTAGTTGGGATTCAGGTGATCCTGTATCGCCAACAACTGATTCAGCCATATCCATTGTGTTTTTAAAAAATTTATTCACAGGATGTGGCCATCACTAGCACATTTATTGCCAACCCTTAATAAGCCATCTTCTTGAATACAACTAAGTGGCTAGCAAGACCATATCAGAGTCAACCAACTTGTGGGTTTTTAGTCACATATTGACCAGACCAAATAAAAACAGCTGTTTCCTTCTGCAAAAAGACATTAGTAAACAAGATGGGGTTTTATGACAATCATGGCATGATTACTGATACCAATGATCCCTCTGTGTTTGCTGCACATAGTTAGCTTGCCCTGTATGGTCCTTTTAAGATTGACGTGTAGCTGTGCCTGCGTGCACCTTAAAGGGAACTTTTGCTTATGAGCAGCCTGTTTGTCCCCTGCATGGCACGTTCCCAATTGTTGCTTGACTGCAGACCTGTGCAGCTTAAAGTGAGCACTGACTGATACCTTTTAGTCCAGATATATCTAATTAATTGAATATAAATTCCTCAGCTTCCGTGCAGGATTGAACTCATTTCTCCAGGCCTTGGGATCACTAGTCCAGTAATATAGCCACTATGCTATAGTACCCTGTTGACTGGCCCTTCCTTTTTTAGTGCTTTGTTTACTGTCACCTGAACAGGGATGCTGTTCAGTCAAATGCGAGATCGCCCCAAGAGATAGCAAACTCATGAGTGCTTCCTCCAGCCACATCACAGCTGCTGGGCACTTCCTCCGTATGTTTACTGATCTGTGTGGGAGCAGACCAGTGGGTAGCAATGAGATCAATCTGATCATACAAAATGTTTAACGTAATCAAGAGGCTCTTGTTGCTTTGGATCATGCAGGGTCCTAACACGCATCATGAGAAAAAGCCATCATTCCATCAGCCTGAGTACATTTGAACCCAAATCCCACAACTGAAAAGACAACAATGTATATTTTCTGACCATCAGATTTCACATATAAATGCTTAATATCAAAGTATATTCCACTGCATGTTATTTTTTAGATAGTTCTTCACTTGCTAAAAACAATAAATGATTAAAACCTGTCTAAATGTAGTGTACAAGGCAATGTAGTACAGACATATTAAATGCTCATTGATTAACTTTGCCAATCAATTATTTTTGCTATCTTACAACAGCCAGCTTCCCTAATATTAAATTAATATAAGATTATATAAACTGGATAATGATTACAAATTCTGGAATTAATTGATTAATTTAACAATACATGAGCAGCACATTTACCTGTACTGCAGTTTTTTTGTCTGTGTTGACCTGCATAAAAGAAACATTATTAGTAAGAAGCAAAAAATTATTCACAAAATGCAATATTCAAACAAGCTTCTTTGGTTTCTGTAAAATGTTTATGGGATTAATAGAATCAAATTTTAAGTGAGCATTGAAAAGAAATCCGAAACACGGTAGTCAAATAATTGCAAATGTATTTCTAATCATTACTACCTGAGGCGTGATTACATTTTATTAGTATGTATGTTCTTGTAACCCTGCTTTGCAATATTCTGCTCTACAGAAAAAGATGTTTGAAGACACTGTTTGAAAGAAATCTCATCATTTGAAAGCTGCAAAAGATGTTCAGTACTGAAAGGCTGATATTCTCTTACTCAAATATGTATGACACACAGAATTAGTTAAATAATTTGAAAGCCAAATTTATGCCAACAGTAAATTATATTGTGATGCCCTTTGACCAAAAAACAGTAACATTAAAACATGGTTGAAAAGGACTTTGAAGAGTTTGCATCAATTTTAAAGGAATCAAATGTAATTTTCTTGGATAATATGGAATATAGGTCTATGTGACCTGGTGACCCCTGACCTGGAAGCAATACCAACAGGAAGGAAGATAAAATACAGAGGTTGTGTGGCACACAGATGCAGACAGAAAGAGAAGCAGAAGTAGAAGTGCTGGGGAGCAGTTGAGAAAGTTATGGAAGGAAGTATGCCATTGCAGGGGCGGAACCCTGTTTACACAAAAACTATTGCCTCTGGAGAATTGGCTATGTCCTTGAAGGAAAGGGGCTAAAATTCTGCTTGGAAGAACTATGTAGCTGAAAAGGGGACCTACAAGTGGACTGGTTTGCCAACTATGTCTGTAAGATAGTTTGTGTTGTATCTTTTATTCCATGTGTAATTTATAGTCTGTACCAACTATCATTTGCCTGTTAATTTACATTGATTTTGACTCATGTTGAAGTAAAAGTTACAAAAAGTGAAATCTTGTTGGTAATTTCTTAATTTGGGGGAGCATTTGGTAAATTTCGTTATTTTGGTTTACTGATCCCCACTGGGATCATAACAAAATCTATTGAAAAATGAATGAATTCCTTACCCATCTTGCTGCTGTTGTCAAACTTTTCAATTACATGAGAAGGTATTGCATGTGACTGCTCCCTATTAAGAAAATGAACATAATGTAAGAAGACCTGATGATCAGTTTCATGGCTAACAATATGGTAACTGTGTTACTCAACCCTTATATTCTCATTGTTACACATCTCTCCCGTAAATATGATAAAGGTACTTGGGGCAACAATTGAACCAAGATATTTGAAGACCACTACTGATTTGATGCAACTTGTCATCGTGCTATTTTCCCACCGGAGTGCAATCAGGCTGGTGTCTAAGATCAAGCTCAGCTGTACATAAACTTTTATTTGTAAATAAACCAGAAATTGAAAACCTGCACACCTTTAGCATTGCAATCCCTCAGAGATGTTCTCTTGCCAGTACAACAGCAAACACTAAAATCCTATTAATATTGATGTTATTCCTGTACTTGCACCTGAGTGGTGCATGAACATCTATCTACCATGCAATCAGTTCTAGCATCACCCAAGAAGAAACAAAAGCCAATATCATTAATTGAAAAAAATCACAACTACAGAACACACTAACTTATAAAATAATCAGAATATAAGAAAACACCTTACTTTGCAGTGAAAAACATGTGATATCATAAACTGAAGCAAGAAGGTAGCAGGGCTATAGTAGAATAGGAGACCAGCACTGGATAAAGTGGAACAGGTAGCCAGACAGTGAAGGTTGAATATCGTACTAGGTTACTGTACATAGAATACAATAGTCTGGCTACAAGCAAGGGGGTGAAATGTTATCAGGGGGTGGGCGGGAATGTGGAGTTGAGGTTACAATCAGATCAGCCATGATCTTATTCAATGGCAAAGCAGGCTCAAGGGGGCCAAGTAGCCTACTCCAGCTCTTAATTCGTAAGTGCATATGTTTGTACGTACAAAATCACAAATACAGTCAGCAAAAGCAGCACCAAATCTTTAATTTCTGGGACATTCCCATTCCTCTTTATTTAATGAGGTTCTCCTATGCCATGCTTATAATATGACCCGCTCACACACAAGTTACCCTAACACTGGTAGAAGTTATTCAAATTATGCACAAATATATGAACTCTAATTATATACAAATGTATGATGATCTTCTCAATATTACATTTAAAATATTAAAATAAATAATTCCAAAATCTAATCTATTTACCATGTGAAATGACTCAAGCCCTGCTGCAAATTCGATGCTCGGAACTGATCAAGTAGCTCTGAAAATAGCAGATGTTGGGCAAGAACAGGTTTTGATTTGGATGAATGATCAAAATTGTGGTAAAGTGCATATAATATCCTTTGGTAATCTGGGTTAATTGATGGATAAAGCTGTAGAAAAAGAACAAGTTACAATCAAAATAAAAAAATGAAAGAACAACAATTTTTGACTTTTTTTACTGTCATTTTCAAATATGACTTCTGTGCACATTAATTGTGAAAATATACTCTCTACAGATGAATAAAAACAAAGTAAAATATCTGATCAAATAACTGATTTTTTGATTATGACAATATGAAAGGATCATATAAAATTATGAGATTTTCACAAATGTCTAAGTAGATTAAATTGCAATGCAGTATCAGATATATTTAAAGAAAATTTTGCAGTGTAATTCTCTAATTTTTATTAAACCCAGTAAGTTTGATCCAAGATACCAACTTGACCTTAGTTATATTTCCTATCTATTTACATACCAATTCAAATCTTCCTTGGCTTTTGAACTCCTTTTGAAAATTAATAATGGCAGTTAGATCTCTTGAAGTCAGACAAAGCTCATGTTTCTGGAAGTGGGTGTGATTCTGCAATTAAAATAAACTGATGAAGAGAATTCAGCTACAACTAAGCTAACCTGATATAATTGAATGTAGCCACAACTGTATATGCATACACAGCTGTGGTCAGTACTAATTATTTCTGTCATTTCAAATATGAAAAGTATAAGAGTTGAGGTTTCTGAAAATTGACTTTCATGCATCAAATTCCAGAAACTTCTTGAAATATTTGCCTCTAAGGTCGATGTATGTGCTCTGTACTCAAAGAAGGCTAACATCTTCTAGATAAGCTCTTCAAAGGCTCTGAAAGATTCAGCTTATGGTAAATAAATGTGGGGTAATGGACAGTTTCGCATTATATCATCCCAGTGTGCACTTGCAGAGTTGAAGTGAAACATTTTCCTTTATGCACCCAGTTAAGCACCAAGCAGTATAATAATGGACACCCTTTTAACAGTGATACAAGGGAACACCCATGTTGGCTGCTTATGCTGTTGGCCGATGGAGCAAAGCAGAGCTCTATGCATGCCTTTCTACTGATAGAAAACAGCTAGTGGAACAAGCTGTTCTTTTGCTAGAGGTTGAAGGGCAAGTGCAGGGCATTGCTTGCGTGTTTAGAACCTTAAATATAGGCCAGAGAAACCACTGGAGGGTTTTCGGGGAAAGATTTGAGGTGGACTATGCTTGCTGCATAGATGCACCCCTGACCCCAGCTCACTTTCATGCATTTATATATTTTGGGTAGGTGCTCACATCATTAACAGTGCAACTGTGGTGCCCGACTCTGTTGGGTGGGTGGAAAATTACTGCAGTGCCTTGCCACAGAGGAATTGGCCCAGCACAGATATTTAAAAGATTAAGAAGATTCCCAATGATTCAAAAGACCAGTTTCTCTAATGTCTCTCCCTTACAGCATTGCGGGTGTAGCTACAGCACAAGGACTGTAGTGTTTCAAGATGGGAGCTCACCACCACCTTCCCAAAGGCAATTTGGGATGTGCAATAAATACTGACCTTGCCAGCGATGCCCACATCTCTTGAATAAATAATAAAAACAAAGCTTGTCCTCTAATTGATCGTAATAGTGAAACTGACCTCTTACATTTGATGACCCTTAACAACACTATTCAAGGAATGCACAAGTGTCCAATATTGCTAAGAAAAAAGGCCGTATGAAATAGTTTCCTCATTACCTGGTGCCATGAAATATGTTTCCACTTGTGGGTGTGCCCAGAAAAAGAGGCATAAGTACAAGATAGCCACTAACAGATCAAATAAAGATTTTAGAAGGAATTTCTTTACACAGAGAGTGTTGATACAGTGGGATTTGCTGGCATGTGGAACATTGAAACAAATAGCACTGATATATTTAAGGGGAGGCTTGGTGCATACATGAGATGGAAGAGAACACAGGGATACAGAAGTGTGGGATTCACAAGGCATTCAAACACCAGCACAGATCGGCTGTCCTGAATGGCCTGGTTCTGTGCTGTAGATATGTAACAGAATAATATGGTCTTAACACAGCTCTAAGATCTCACCTTCAAACTTACAGATCGATGTATGTTTTCTAAAGCATCATATATTTCACCCACTACAGAAGTGCCAGATAACAGTAACTTGAAAGTATCTTCCAGTATGAAGTCTTTAGTGATGCGATCTGCAAAAGCTATGCTGTCATCTGCTTCAAAGACAGGCTGTTGGTGCACCTAAGCAAAAGAATGTTAATTAGTGATCTTATTTTATCCATCTCTTTAAAGTCCTTCACAGTATAAATATGTTGTCAAAGTAATTGAATATGTTTAGATTGCTGACCCATGCACTGACATCAAGGCTAAACTATCATAAAATACAGGCACCTGATGTACTGTGTGCCAGGTCATTGACTGATCTGAATTAACTATTTACATAAACTGCTACCAAATTGATCCAAATGTAAAATTCTCAAATTCTCTCAGAAAGCAAAATTAAAACATTTGGTAGTAGTAATGCAGCAGAATTTCTCAATTATTTTGTCAATTCAATTCATAGGGCTGAATTTTTCGTTCGTTGGGTGGGCGGGGCAGACCCAATCGCGGGTGGGCGCGGACCCAATCGCCACCTGCGATCGGGGCTGCGGGACCATTTTGCGTGGGTGGGCCAATTAAGGCCCGCCCAGCGTGACATCCGCTAGGAAGCGCTATGCGCTCCCTGTGCAGGCTGGGGGAGAATCACTAAAATCGAGAGTGCGCTCTTTCGTGCATGCGCACGAAAAAGCGCACTCATCTCCCTGAGGCTAAGTGCAGCCTCGGGGAGATTGCCTCTACTTTTCAAAATTTTAAAAATAAAGAAAATAAAATTCCCTTACGTGTCCCCTCATGTGACAATGTCACATGAGTTGGGACATGTTCATAATTTCCATAACAACTTTATTAAAATTTTTCAAACCCTACATGAAACCTCATCCCACCGACTTTTAACAAATTCCCAAACTAATCTCCACTAAGGCAACAACCATAGGCCTGAATTTTTCAGTTGGCGGGCAGGCTCGGTTGGAGCGGGCGGGAGTGGTCGGGAATCCCAAAGGCCACCCACAATTGGGTGTGCACCGCTATTTTACACCGGGCGGGCCAATTAAAGCCCGCCCAGCGTAATGCACGTCTCCCGAGATCAGCGGGAAGGGGCGGGTTGGAGCAGGAGGCCAATGTCAGCTGGGTGCAATGGCGACCTGGCGGCCTATTCAAAAATGGCGCAGGCAGCCGTCCTAAGGATGCCATTGACTTTGCAGATCAGCAAAGCATAACGTCATCGGCGAATAGGGCAGGTGGGAGGGCAGGTCGGCGGGGCAGTTGGCCCCAAGGTTTTCCGACAAGTGCCTCGCTGCCCTCCTGGAGGAGGTGGCAGCACAATGGGATACCCTTGTCCCAAGGGATGGCCCAGATGGATGAGGTGCACATGGGTGCAGTGCCATAAGCAGTTTAATAACCTCCTGCAATCGGGAAGGGTGAGTACCGTGTTGGCATGGGTCACTTAGCACAGCAGTTAGTTGGGCCCCCCCATCCTCCCCGACCTCAGAGTTTTTACAGTGTATGTGGCAAAGTCACGGAGGCAGCATCTGGGCAAGGGGGTCAGCCCTGGCTGCTTGGAGTGCGTGTTTTGAGGCTCCAGGGTCATGAATCGGACGAGCCCTGCAAGGTTTTCCTCAGGTGGGGTTGGCCAGGCTGCAATGGCAATGCAGGTACAGGGCGGACTAATCAGTGCTCCTCTCTCCTTTCAGGAGAAGACAGCCCACAATAATGCTGAGTGGTTGCAGACTGGCAGAGGGCTGGCCTACCTTCTAAGCCTTACCAGACACGAGCAGGAGGCACTGGAACATGAGCCTAGGTCAACCGACCGCAATGAGGTTGGGGTGCCACAGGAAGGTAAGAGTGCCATGCACCAGGCCAGAATGTCTGTCATTGCAACCATTCCACTGTTGACTGTATATTGATTTAAGCCTCCAACATGGAATCCACATTGATAATGGAAAGGCAAGGGCACCCTGATCCAGGTGCCAGATACGCACATTAACAGTGTAACTACTTCAACTAACCACATGTCCTTGTTATTCCTTTCAGGCTCACCAGAACACCCTCAGTCTCAGGAGCTTGAAGGACCACCGCTCACTCCTGAGGACATGGAGGATCTGAACGCACCAGTGTCACATCCTCTCAGCCAGGCAGGGACCAGCGCAGATACCAGCACCTCGGTGGGAATAAGATCGTCAGTGAATATTTTGGTGCACAGCGGTGAGGGCACCTCACACTCGCTTGAGGTGCAGGCGGAGACAGAGAGTGCCCTGGGCGCCGGCAGTCGGAGGACTGCAGGGGACCAGGAACATGCTCAGTCGGTGGCTGATGATGGGCCTCTGGAGTCGTCCCTGAGGCAGCAGATGCTGGAAGTCCAGCAGGGTGTGCGGGAGGATCTGGCGGAGATACATGAGGGAATGCATGTCATGGTCTCTGTGATGGAGGAGTCCATGTGGAACATGAGCAATGCAATGACCCTCATGGCCGAGCACATTGCCTCCTCCATGGAGGGAATGGTGACTCTCATGGAGAGGCTCCTCCAGGAGCTCAATCAGGGCTTCCTGGGGATGCACTCGGACCTGCAAGCCCTCACAGCGGTAATGACCTCAGGTGGTCACTGTCAGTGTGGGTGATGGATTGGGCATCCAGTATCCCAGCTAGGTGACCATCAATCAATGGTGAGCAGGGAGGTCCAAAGCTGCTTGTCGTCTCTACTGGCTCCTCTCAGGGCGCTCCGGATGATGGCAGCAGCTCCTCCGCCCCTTTGCCAGTGACCGTGGCATCCAACGAGGCTGCGGAGACTGGGGAGATGCCAGTCGTGTCACTGGCCGCTCCCTCCCAGAAAGGGCCAGCACAGGCTCTAGGGGCCAGAGGACACCCGCCAAGGTCATTAAGGCCAACAGGACAGCAGAGTGAGCAGGCTGTCTCCAATGCCGGTGCCAGCGAGGGGTGGAGCACCTAGACGTAGCACCCGCAAACGAAAACTTAAAGCCCCTTAGGCACATCACGGACTTATCACTTTTCTTTTGCCCCATTTTTAAATTGTTTTTAAGTTGCTGTGGTGTTGAATACCTTTTCATTTACTTTGATTTATGTATGCCAGGTTGCAAGGCAGTAAATGTGTTTGTTCTCAACAAGCCTCTGGGTGCTTCATTAGTTCTGCAGGTGCAGGGCAGCCCCATGATGTTATGAGTGACTTGTTTGTCATTGAGCTTTATTGAAATGGCACATAGTTCATGTTCCTGACCAGGCAAATGTTGCTCTCAGGTATCGTGTATGGAGCCTGCAGCCCTGGCATGTGGTGGTGGTTCATATTTGGTAGGCCAGCTGAAGGAACATTGGATCAAAGTCTCCCGGGTGTCCCTGCCACCTTGGAGGTTGCCCGCGTCAGCATCTATCCCCTTAGCGTTCTCCTGTGTGTGCTCGTACTCGAACTCACTACTGGACTCATTGCCTGCTGCCAGAGCAGCTGCATCAACATCTTCTTCCTCCGTTGGGCCACCCCCTTTCCAGTGCCAGATTGTGGAGAGCGCAGTATGCGACTACTGTTAGTGACACACAATCTGGAGGGTACTGGGGTGCGCCCCCTGAACTGTCCAGGCATCCAAAGCGCATCTTGAGAAGACTGATGGTTCTTTCTACCACATCCCTTGTGGAGGCGTGGCTCCTATTGTACCGCTGCTCAGCTTCAGTTCTTGGATGGCAGAGAGGTGTCATGAGCCACCTTTTAAGGGTATAGCCCTTGTTGCCCAACAGCCATCCATCCGGCTGGGCTGGAGCACTGAAGAGCCTCGGCACCAGGGAGTGTCTCAAGATGTAAGTGTCATGGGGGCTGCCAGGGTACCTTGCACAGGCTTGTAGAATCTGCATCCTACACACTATCTGCACGTTCAAGGAGTGGAAGCCCTTCCTGCTGGCGAAGGCACCGAGCTCACCCGCTGGCGCCTTGATGGCCACATGTGTGCAGTCGATTGCACCCTGGACACGGGGGAAGCCAGCAATCACGGCAAAGTCTCTGGCTCGCTCAGCCTGGCTGGCCTCGTCTGTGCGGTAATGAATGAAAGTCAATGCACGCCTGAACAGAGCGTCTGTCACCAGCTTGACACAACTGTGGACAGCTGACTGGGACACTCCACACAGATCCCCCACCAACCCCTGGAAAGAGCTGGAGGCGTAGAAGTTGAGGGCTACCGTGACCTTCAATGCCACTGGCATGTGGTGTCCACCCACACAGTTGAAGCTTATCTCAGGGCCAATCATCTGACAAATGGAGGTCGCTGTTTCCCTTGAGAGGCGGAGTCTCCTTCGGCATTGCACCTCAGACATATTGAGGTAGCTGCATTGCCACCTGTAAACCCTGGCAGCAGGATAGTGGCGTCTTCTGAGGCTCCTTCCGCCTTGGACTACCTGTTGGCCCTCCGTGCTCTGTGCCTGTGCCTGCCCTCCCACAGGTGGCTCCTCTGGAGGCTGAATAGGGACACCTGGCCTCCTTTTCTTTCTGGCCCTCTCTTCCCCCTCAGAGGGAAGCTTTAATCCAATTAAGACAAACCCACAGACTAAACCTCTAGTTTAAAAAAATAATTTCCAATAACATTATATAACAATAACATTAATAGCTTCATGACACACCCATTATCAAGGGGTGGATGAGGGGAGTGTGAGCGCTGAAATCGGCAACCTGTCCACCATATTTGAATAGATTATCAAGGGTCAGTTGAGCTTGTTATCAAGCCAATTGACCCCAATAATATACTGACCACACCATAAAATTTTTGGCCTGGACAGTTGGGCAGGAATGGGCAGCCCAATGTTTTTTTAAAAATGACTAAGAGTGGGAAGGAAGTTTGGGGGGGCACTATCTTTGGGGGCTGCCCTTTGTGGATTGGGGGTTGCCCCCACCTTAGATAGAGCCCTCCACTTTGTTCCTACCCGCCTGCTGCATTAAACGCACCACCCCCACCCCTCTGCCCTCCTGCCTAACATGCCCAAACCCTCCCTGCCCAAGACCCCACATGTTCCTATCTCTGGGATCCATCGAGCCCTATCCTTGTTCCTTGTTGCAGTTCTGGCAGTGCCCACGAATGTGCTCTTAGCGCTGTCAGGACTGATGGAGCTGCTGGGCAATTGGGGGTGGGAAAGTTCCACACTGCCCCTATTTAGCCCACCCACAGCGCATTATGGTTGCGGGTCTGCCCCACGCTGACTTTGCTTCCGGGCAAGCAAGCCGTCTGAGCACCCCCCCCGCCACCATCCCCCCCCCCCCCCCCCCCCACCACCCCCCCCCCCCTCCCACCCCCACCGCCTGCCTCCTCCCCCCCCTCCCCATCCCCCTCCCGTCATATTCTGCTCAACATCTTTGTGCTGCTTTTTGAGTCCGGGCACTAAAATACATCTCAGCTCTCAGATCACTTATGTTCTGCTGACCTCTAGTGGATATAGTTATTTTCTGCATCTTCCTCATTGTGTAATTAAAGCCAGAATCTTCATCACATAGAAAATAATCAAGGGTCAGTGGTATTTCTGGATCTCGATCCTGATGGTGTCTGATGTCCGCACAGCATCACAATCTTAAAGGAGGCAGCCAATTATGTGCGTTGTCTGCCTAATTAAGGATGGTGGGAGGAACAATGACACTGGAGGCCCAGTGAGACCGTCCACAGCACTGCACGGCCGGCAGCCCCACGGGAGAAATGGTGCTGGTCAGGGAGATGGGTTAGCATGAGGGCTCCTTAACATAGAAGTGCTTTTGCATTGCTGTGAAATATCTTAGAAATAAGAAAACCCATAGCTGTTCGGGACATCAGTGTGGATCATAAGACCATAAGACGTATGAGCAGAAGTAGGCCATTCAGCCCATTGTGTCTGCTCTGCCAGTCAATGAGATTATGGCTGATCTGATAACCTTCAACTCCACTTTCCAGTCTTTTCCCTGATTCCCTCACTGATAAAAAATCTGTCTATCTCAGCTTTGCATATACTTAACAACCCAGCCTCTACAGCCCTCTGCAGTAAAGAATTCCAGAGATTCACTACCCTCTGAGAAAAGAAATTCCTTCTCATCTCTCTCTTGAAGTGGGTGACCCCTTACTCTGAGATTATGCCCCTTTGTCCTAGGCGCTCCCACAAGGGGAAACAACCTCTCAGCATCTACTCTGTCAAGCCCCCTAAGAACCTTATATGTTTCAATAAGGCTGCCTCTCATTCTTCTAAACTCCAATGAGTACAGGCCCAGCCTATTCAACCTCTCCTCATAAGAAAATCCCCCCACACCCGGGGTCAATCTAGTGAACCTTCTCTGGACTGCCTCCAATGCCAGTATATCTTTCCTTAGATAAGGGGACCAAAACTGTTCACAGTATTCTAGGTGTGGTCTAACTAGTGCCTTGTACAGTTTTAGTAAGACTTCCCTATTTTTATACTGCCAATTTCCATGGCAGCTCAATTCCGGGAAACTCGCCCGAGGTGTGACAGCACAGGGAGCCATCCTGACTGGCTTTTTCAATACTTTCCCAGCCCTCCAAAGCCGCCTCCAAGGGATGGCAAGATTACACACCTCAGGCTCAGGCCTGAGTTATACTGGTGATTGCACCTCACAGAAGGAGCTGTATTTTCATCTGGGTGTGGAGGCAAGTTTCACTTGGGATTTTTTTTGGAGGAAATCTGATTTTCCTCCGCATTCCTGACCGCTCGTTATTTTCCTCAGGAATGACTGGTATGTAAAATGTACACCCACTCTGCTGAGGTTGTGTTCCCCATTTTAAATGGAGGATGAAAATCAGATTTCCTCCTGCACACCATTTTTATCTGTTCATGCAGGTTTTTGGAAGCCCATTAAAACAGCGTCAGGTTTCAGAGTTTGTGAAGAAACTGGAAAGCCTGCTGAGGAATCTGGAATACTCATAAAGGGAAGTGTAAAATGTTTAAACACTATTATGAGATCCAGACTTACCTCATCATCAGGAGGCGGGGAACTATATCTCCCAGCATTCCTCAGGGGTTTCTGCACATGTGCGGACCGGGAGCGGGCTCTGCATGCGCAGCACAGCATTTTGGAGTTCTCAGAGCGCCGCCGTGTGGAGAAAAAAAAAGAAACTGCGCAAAAACCCCAATCATGTGACCGGGAGCTGAGCGCCATAATCAAAAGAGGAGTCCCAGACATGGGATAGGGAGACGGGACAGGGAGAGGTCCCTGTTAAGAAAAAAGAAGAGCAGAGAAAGAGGTTCCAAGCAGAAAAAGGGCTGCTGTTGTCAGTCCTTAAGTGGAGAGGGCTCAGGAGAAGCCCTGGTGATTGAAGTTCTTTGAGGATGTAGCAAGCAGGGTGGATAAAGGAGAACCAGTAGATGTAATGTATTTGGAGCTCCAAAAGGCATTCAATAAGGTGCCACATAAAAGGTTACTGCACAACATAAGAGTTCATGGTGTTGGGGGGTGATAATATTAACATGGATAGAGGATTGGCTAATAAGAAGAAACAAAGAGTCGGGAAAAATGGGTGATTTTCAGGTTGGCAAACTGTAACTAGTGGAGTGCCGCAGGGATCAGTGCTGGGGCCTCAGCTATTTATGATCTATATTATTTACTTTGATGAAGGACTAAATTTGGTGATGATACAAAGATAGGTAAGAAAGCAAGTTGTGAGGAGGATACAAAGGGATATAGATAGGGTAAGTGAATGGGCAAAAATCTGGCCAATGGAGTGTGAAGACTGCAGAATGCTGAAATACAGAGGGGTCTGGGTGTCCTTGTACATGAATCATAAAAAGTTAGCATGCCAGTACAGCAAGTAATTAGGAAGGCAATTGGAATGTTGGTCTTTAATTCAAGGAGGGGGAGAATATAAGTAGAGAAGTCTTGCAACAACTTTATAGGGCGTTGGTGAGGCCACACCTAGCACTTAAGGAGGGATTGAGTTGGAAACAGTTCAGAGAAGGTTTAATGGGCTGATTCCTGGGATAGAAAGGTTGAACAGGTTGGGCCTATACTCATTTTAGGTGATCTTATTGAAACATATAAGATTCAGGGGAGGCTGAACAGAGTAGATGCTGGGAGGATGTTTCCTCTCATGGGGAATCTGGAACTAGGGGGTATGGTTTAAGATAAGGTGGTCTCCCATTTGAAATGGAGATGAGGACAAATTTCTTCTCTCAGAGGATTGTTAGTCTTTGGAATTCTCTTCCACAGAAAGCAGTGGATGCTGGGTTATTAAGCATATTCAAGCCTGATTTAGACAGATTTTTCATCAAAAAGGGAGCTAAAGGTTATGGGAGACAGGCAGGAAAGTGGAGTTACGGCCACAATCAGATCAGCCATGACCTTATCGTATGGCAGACTAGGCTTCATGGGCTGAATGGTCTACACCTGCTCCTATTTCTTATGATATTATAAAAAGAATCTCACTGTACAACTTAATTAGGTTGTGACATACATACACTCTCTAAATACTGGGCTGAATTTTACATTCGTCGGGTGGGCAGAGCTGACCCAATTGCGGGCCGCGCTGCCATTTTGCGCGGGCGGGCCAATTAAGGCCCACCCAGCATGATGTTCACAGAGAAGAGCTATGCGCTCCCTGTGCGGGTGGGGGGGAATCCCTAAAATCGAGAGTGCGCTCTTTCGCGCATGCACACGAAAGAGCGCATTCATCTCCCTGACGCTAAGTCAGGGAGATCGCCTCTACTGTCAACAATATTAAAAGTAGAGAAAAAAAAATTCCCTTACATGTCCCCTCATGTGACAATGTCATATGAGTTGGGACATGTTCGTAATTTCCATAACAACTTTATTAAAATTTTTAAAACCCTACATGAAGCCTCATCCTGCCGGTGGATGAGGTTTCATGTTTTTTCTAGTTGCCGCCGGGGCTCCTGGCCTGCCCGCCAACCTTAAGGTTGGACGGGCAGGTCCACTAAGTACTTTAATTGATCTGTCAATGGCCTCAATTGGCCATTGACAGGTCGGCGGGCCCGCAGCTGATTTTGCTGCGCCCCCGCCTACCTGAAAATTTAAATGGGGCGGGATGACATTGGGGGTTCCGCCCACGTCATCCCACGTCATTTTACATGTCGGCGAGCGAGCCCCGCCCCCTGCTCACCAACGGTAAAATCCTGCCCACTGAGTTCTAACAACAATGAAATACAATAGAATCCCATTTCATGGAATACCTTTTAGTGTGGGACACTTTCATGCACAGGAATACTTAATTCTATTTAACATTAACAAAAAAAATGTAGCAAGACTAACAATTTGCTATAATGCTGATATATTCTTACCTCAAAAATCACAGGATAGGCAGATGCACCAAAGCTAAGGTCAAAGGCCAGCAGCTGAAAACATGAACAACATCTGAAAAAGTTAAATTAACATCAGTACATTTAAGCAGCACTGCATAAAATACACAAAACGTGACTTTGCCAGAGTTCAAACAATATAGAAAAGTCATAATTTTATGTTTTAAACCATCTTTGGACAATCAAAACATGAGTATATATTTTCTTACACAGAGATTGTTTTTATTTTAGTAATAAAACACTATTACATCTTTATGTAAAATATGTTCCTTTTTAATTTACAAACTAGTTATTGACACTGGTGAGGGGGGTGCAGGGGGAACGCAATTTTCAGAATGGGCACAGATGGAAAACTAACCTTTGTGGATCATTCGCTTGTTATACATCCACTGAGGGAACATTAGAGAGGGTAAACAATGAACATCCAACTTAAAACTCTCAGTTCCCTGCCTGTGCCCAAACTGAAAAAGTCCTCACTATATGTCACCACACTAGTGTTTTATAGATTTACACTAGTCAATTTCCTGTCGCATTGCTCATTAGAAGTCACACAATCTCTTACCTGATAAGGATGGGATTATATAGTATATTAAGGATTGTCTAGTTTCAAGGCAAACTCGGAAAAGCAATAAATTGTAATGGGATAAAATTGTATGTTTTTTTATATATTGCTAAAGGCATTGTAAAACAATAAATGACATTCAAGATGAATAAAGGTGGAATATACAGACCGTGGAGTAAAATATATTCACTTCTGTAATGCAATTATCTCTGTGGCACCATAAATCCTGATTCAAGCAACTATTGCAAGTGTCAAAAGTGTTGCAAGCGGTAAAAAGCAGGCAGGACTAGCGAGCTACAACAGCAATAGACAGGGTGAATTAATTCCAAGAGTGAGTACAAGAAAGTGCAGAACCACTTGAGTTCCAAATGTATTCCGATGAATGGCTGCAGCCAAAACATTTACTCCTTCTACAGAGGAAGCTCTAAGAAGTCATCTCAAGTTAGGGGTTAGAAAACAATACACTAGTAATAAGGAGAAGCGCCATGGACAATAGCACCACCATCAATCATATATGATATAAAGCTGGTAATAAATAGTTGCACTGTATTTGATGTTTGTCCAGAGAATTCCTTCCTGATTGTATGTAATGAGATAGCAGGAAAAAGTGGCTGTTAATAGGAGTTGAGGAAGGAACGTAGAGTTGCTTTCAGCAAGTTTATAGGTAGTGTGTGTGTGTTTGGAGAAGTGCCTTTGTGCATTGTGGCCTGCCATAGGCTTGCCATAGTCATGTGATCTCCAGTGTCATCCTTGGTGTATAAAGGCTTGAGAGCAGAAGCCATTTCAATCACCACTTGGAACATGGTGTCAGGAATGTGAAGCAGAAATTGAGTGGATGTTGATAGCTGTTAGAGAGCCAGTAGCTTTAAGAAACAGCAAAGAAAAATGAAAACTTCAGGCTCCAACTTTGTACAGGACATTGACTGCGGGGTGAGTCAGTATGGCTTTGAATATCCCAGTACTTGCTCCTATGGAGATGAAGGCAGGTTTGAAAATAAATTGGAAATTCTTCCAGTCGCAAAAACAAAACTATGGATCAATGAAGCAATTGTCAGCGATTTTTCCTGGCCCGTCCAACCTGACGGTTGGCGGACAGGCCAATCGGCCAGGCGGCCTTTACATTTTTGATGAAACCTCATCGAAGGGTGGGATGAAATCTCCGTTAGGATATAAAATTTTTAAAAATACCCGCGAACAGCATTTTTATGAGATATGCTTTCAGGTGCTTGATTCAGGTGCTGCATGAACATTTTTCGCAGCTTTATTTTATTATTTGGATTTCTGCAGCTGCCTGAGGCAGCTGTCTGTCTTCAGGGAGCTCAGTCGAAGCGCTCACTCATTCCCGCTGTGACGTTGTCGCCTGCCCCCACTCTAGCAGCGCTGAGATTTTCGGTGCGTGTTTCACGCTGGCTGGCGCAAAATCGCGCTCGGGGGCCGATTGCAATTGGGGGCCTGTTTCCCAACCGGTCCCGGGCCTGGGCCCGCCGTTAGTGCGTGCCCGATGAGGGAAAAATTCAGGCCGTGGAATTGCCACAGACTTAACCAAGAAACCTGAACAAATAAGAGCAGCAACTCCATTATCAGTACTGGGTAAAGAGTGTTACAAGTTGTATTGCACTCTAGATCTCACTGAGGAGCAGAAAAGCCAGTCTTGTAAAATTTTGGAGACCTTAATGACCCACTTTGAGGCCTCTACTAATGTTACATATGAACACTATGGGCTGGATTTTGAAGTTGTCGGGCGGGCCCAGGAGCAGCGGGAAATGGCTCGCTGCCCGCGATCGGCCCCCGACCACGGTTTCATGCTGACTGGCCAATTAACGGGCAGTTAGCGTGAAACACGCGCTGAAAGGCTCAGCGCTGCCGGGGTGGGGGCAGGAGGAGGGTGGGCACTGACTTAAGTGTGGGCACGGGGGAGAGCGGAAGGAAAGCTCCCTGAAGGCAGAGAACTGCCTCAGGGAGCTGAAGAATTTAAAACCATCAAATAAAGATTTATAAATGCAGAAAAAAATGTCCACACATCGGAGTCACTCGCCTAAACATGTACATTATAAAATTCTGCCCAAACATTTTTTTAAAATTAATGTTGGAAGTCTCACCCTGCCCGTGGATGAGGTTTCCTGAAAAATGCAAATGCCGCTTGGCTCGTTTCGCCCGCCCGCCAACCGTAAGGTTGGACAGGCAGCGAAAAATCCCTGTTAATTAATGCTTTAATGGCTTTAATAGGCCTCTTAATTGTCAGCGGGCGTGCTGCTGACTCTCACGCATGGCCACCAATCGAAACATCGCGCGAGTGCGCAGTGACATTGGGACATTCACCGGACGTCATCGCGCGCTATTTCACACCCGATCAGGTCGGGCGTGCACCTGCACATGGGATGTAAAACTCTGCCCTATGTGTGCAACACCAGAGCTTGGGAAGAGGAGGAGAACATTGATCAACATGTGACTGCATTGAGATGCCTAGTGGGAAGGTGGAGGTTGAGAAGGTTAATGTGGATGGGGGTGGGATTTTTGGGAAGGAAGGGAACGTGCACGTTCACATGGTCATCCTCGAAAGAAAAGGGTTGTGGCTGGTAGGTCACGGAGGGGAGGTGGAAGATAATGCGGGGGTGATCGACAGTGTTGGGTGAAAGGAAATGGGTGATTGGGGGAGGGGAAAGTACAGGGGAGCAAAAGAAAAACTGTATTACTGCCATGCTGGCTAAATCGAAAGTGAAATGAGAGTCGTGGTGGGCGAAATCAGGTGCAGCACGGGAGTGTGATCAATGGGTGGGTGGAGATGCAGGTCAGCTCAGATGGATGACTGAAAGTGAACCCCAGCAGGCAGCATTGAAACTGCTCAGGACATTGAGATGAGTGTGATAGAGGAAGGATCCGCGTGTGTGGAGAGTGCTTACACAAGGCTCCGAAAGGCCCTGCCACAGACACACTTCCCTCTCCAGAATCATTCGTGGGCCAACTAGGTACAGCTGAACTGCTAGTGGGTGGGGGAATGCAGTGGGAGGACTCACAAAGCCTGTCAATGAAGCTGAAAGACAACATTACACATTATTCAATGGAAGTGGATATATTTCCAGATTGTAAAGTGATAAAATGTGTTCACCGTGCAACCAACTGTGATCGGAATTTCTTAAACTTTGAAAGCCTTAGACTTCTGGTTGCTGCCCTGACTTGCGCACCAGGGGTGGAGACAGCCTGTGCAATAGTTGGCCGTGTTGCCTCTGATGCCTTTGGCATGGGTCCTCTGGAGAGCCGAGGCCTTGGGGGCCCTGTCTTGTTTTGGCTGTCCTCCTGTGGGCCAGCTGCTCCCTCTGCAGTGCTAGAGGACGAGGTTGAGAGACTCACAGGAAAAGGGGACTTGGAGGGAGAGGACAGCCTCTGAGATTCCTGAGTGGATGACCCAGGGGTGTCCAGCTGCTGCTCCTTCATTATTTGGGTGCCCAGGGGCCCTGGCCTGACTCCTTAAGGGGAAGGAGCACCTGGAGGGACATCATGGTGCTCTGGTTCCCTCTCGCGTTGCCGCTGCAGGAAGTCACCCATAGCTCCTGTGATGGAGTGCACGTCTACACACATCTCCGTGTTCTGCTGGACCAGGGTCTCCATGGCATCTGCCATCCCCCCATGGAGACCTCTATACCCTCGCATATGGGCACCACTTCATCAGAGAGCAAACGGACAAACTCCTCTGACTCATGTGCCACTCTGTTGAGGGCTTCCAACAGCTCTGCGTGATGTTCCCCAGCCTTCTGCTGACTCTCTAGTATGAGTTGGAAGGCCAAATCTAGAGATTCGTCATCTGACTCAGACCTCACAGATGCCTGTTCCCCAGCAGCCCTTCAAGTGCCAGGGAATTCGGCTGAACCTTTCTCCTCCTGCTGGAGACATGTGTCCGTGTGGTGATCAGCAGATTGTGAACGAGCCTGCTCTAGATCTAGGTCCCACCGAGGTGTCTCTGTGCTGTTGGTGGATGTGGGGAAGCACTGTGATGGGTCTTCCAGGCTACTTATTTTCAGCTCTTCAAAGGAGGAGGTGTCCTCTTGGCTGGAGGTGAGGTCCTGGATGGAGCTGAGGGACTGGCTGGCTGAGGGTGTCGGCCGCTTGGCAGAGCTCCCTGTGAACCAATGTAGAGATAATGAGTGCCTGGCAGCAGAGTCAAAAGCAGGGGAGAGAGCACTCACAGTTGCGTTGAGAAAGGAATAATATGGTGCAGGATTCTCATGAGGGTTTCTACCGCCGACCTCACCATTACCACAGGCAGGGTCCACATTCCTTACCAGTCAGCACGATGGCACGCTCCTCAAAGTGAATGAGGGACCTAAAGTGGACCATTCCACCCCGAGTTTGGGACCTCTCCCTGCTGATGTGAGCCAGCTTCTCCTGCATGAAAACAGATGGAGAGAGTGTGAGCAGGACACATGGCACTGCATGGAATGCCTGTGTGGTGAATGGAGACATGGATGGGATGAGGCCACGAGGTCCAGACGATATAAGCCTGATGGAAATGTGAGGGCGCTTTTGAGAGTTAGTGGTGTTGTCCCTTAAGGTATGAGATCCCTGTGGATGTGTGATGGGTTTGTGAGTTTGTGAGTTGAGAGCAATGAGAAGAGTGACTTACCCTGGCAGAACAGATGAGACCATTCATCCTGTAGCGGCACTGGGTGGCTGTCCTCTTTTGCAGGTCATTGGCGCTGACCACCACTGCCACCGCCTCCCATGCTAGATTGGTGACGCTGCTGCTGCCCTGCAGCCAGAGCAGGGGTAGAGGACATCACGGCGGGCCTCCACGGCATCCAAAAGGCACTCAAGCCACAAGTCATTAAACCTGGGGCCAGAGTCTTTTTGCCTTTCAGGGCCATGTCTTCCGTGCAGCAGTCATGGGCTGGAAGCACTGAGAGGTGTGCGCGAAATTGCACTTTAAATGTGGCGCCCAGCGTGATGAGGCAGCGAGGTGATGGCGTGATGGGCAAACAAGAGCCCGGCCACCATCAAAACATTTCCCGGGAATGCATAATTAACACAGTGGGATTGGGACAATACGGTGTGAGAAGCCACCATTGCAGCCGGCTGGTAAAACTTTGTTTTTCCTGCCCACTACCACACCTAGTGCAATCTGAGAGGACTCCGTCCCATGTTCTGGATGCCATTTGGGACGGACAGATGGTTGCACATGCCATTTGGCATTTCTACTGATCCAGAAGAGTATCAACGCAGACAGCATGAGATAGTTAATGATCCTCCAGGAATGGAAGCGATCGTGGATGATCTGCTAGTCTGTGGTTGTGGAGGTATGATGGAAGAAGTCATCACGGACCATGATTAGAATCTAGTGAGACTGCGACAGAGAGCTTGTCAGATGAACCTGAAGCTGAATAAGAAGAAACTGCTACTGAAGGTGACTGAAGTCACGTACATGGTTCATGTATTGACAGTGAAAGGAGGTCACCCTGATCTTGTTAAGTTGTAAGCTGTAGCAGAGATACAGCAACCAACAGATGAAATGGCAGTGCAACGATTTGTTGGATTTGTGCACTATCAAGCAAAGTCCTTGCCCAATTTGTCATTGGAGTGTCAACCTCTACGCAAGCTCACTGCAAAGGATGTTCAATAGTATTGTGACACGGAACAAGCAGCTTTCACTCGCACCAAACAACTAGCGATGACAACACCAATGCTGAGGTACTACAATGTTAACAATGAGGTCACCCTGAAGTGTGATGCCAGCGAGACAGGATTTGGAGCAACCCTAATGCAGCAAGGACAAACAGCTGCATTTGCATTTAGTGTTAATGCAAATTGAATGGTGCTATGCACAAATTGAGAAAGCATGACTAGCTATTGAATTTGCTTGTGAGCATTTTAATCAGTGCCTGTTTGGGAGAGACAAGGTGAGACAAGAGACACAGTCTGACTACAAGTCACTTCAAAGCATCTTTCTCAAACCGCTTCTAACTGCACCAAAGCATCTGCAAAGGACATGATTCTTTTGCAGAGATATCCTTTGGAAGTGAAGTACAAGCAAGGCAAGCAGACATACATCACCGACATGCTGTCAAGAGTTGCACTCCCTTTGAAGAAAGTTGCTGATCCTAGTACAGAGTGTGAAATCTTCCGGGTTCAATGAAAAGCAACAGCACGACCTGCCCTGGAAGTCATCAATGCAGCAAAGACATTGGGTGGAATCTTCCAGTCCTGCCAGCAGCAGGCTGCTTGGAGAGCAGGGGGGCTTAATTTGGCTTGAGGCCAAAAATCAGTTTCCCCTCAGTGGGATGAGCTTTAGGAATTAAGTTCTAAGGACTTTAAAGGCGGGTCAAACTTCCCGACAAACAATGTCGGGAAGCCCTATCACACGCATTAGCAAGTCGTGCATGCTCGATAAGAGGCCACCTCACCGGAATTGAGTTCCCCGCCAGCGAGAAATTAGAACATTCACTTTTACGACTGCACATAACTGGCGTGCACCTGGCGAGGTAGACTTCTTCCTTGGTTAACAGTGGTCTGTTGCCGCATTGTCCTCTTTTGGGAGGGTCTGTAAATGCCAGGCTGTAGTTGAGACTGGGTGATGGCAGTGCAAGTTGCGTGGAGGATGCCCAAAGAAGGGTTAGTGGGGAAGGGTGGGACAGTGGCCAGGCAAAATTGGAAGGGATAGTGAGGCTGTCCGGGTACCCTTTAAATATGGCACCTGGACCTTTGACCCCATGAGGTAACGGCGACTTCCTGCCTGCTCTAGCTGTGAGAGTCGGCCAGCTCCTCGCAGCTGCATTTATAATGAGCTGAACAGCACAAAATTGTGCCTGGTCAGCCATCCCGTCACCTCAGAGGAAATCACTCCGACTTCCGCACCCACCACCACCTAACTTAGACTCCAAAACAGAAGATTCTGACCATTGAACCTGACAGACAAGTGTCTTGTTCAGATCAAAAAAACTGCATGACAAGATGCAACTTTCCATGTGCTACAGAAAGTAGTGATGAAAGGATGACCTGAAACCATCAAGGACACACCTGTTGCTATAAGAGATATGAGAGTATTGGGCAATACAGAAACAAGTGATTTCCCAAGATGGCATTTTGTACAAAGGAACTAGAGTCATCATCCCTAAGGAGATGAGGAAAAAGATGCTAAAGAACAACCATGTAAGCCATCAAGGAATCGAGTCTAGTCTGAGGAAGGCAAGAGAAGTGCTCTACTGGCCAAACATGAGCAATGAGATCAAGGACCATATCAATCAGTGCAGTGCTTGTAAAGAACATCAAGCTAAAGAGCTGCTTATGACATCCCAGACAGACCATGGATGAAGTTTGAAATACATGTCTTTACTCTCTTCGGAACTGACTATCACGTCACTGTCAACTACTATTCAGACGACTGGGAATTAGACTAGCTGACATCAAAGGCCACCAGTGAGGTTGTAGAATGTCTGAAAGCATGCTTCAGTTGTTATGGCATTCCTGACATTGTGATGAGTAACAATGGTCCTCAGTTCATGATTGACGAATTCAGGCATTTTGTAAATGATAGGAAAATTCAGCACTACACATCATCTCCACACTATCTCCAGTCAAATGGAAAGGCTGAGGCAGCGGTGAAAATTGCCGAAGGGATCATCAAAAAATTGAGTAGATCCAGCACAGATGTGTACAAGGCAATCCTAGAATGGAGAAACACATCTGCTGAATGCATGGAAAGCAGTCCAGTTCAGAGGCTAATGACACGTCGCACCCAGACTACTCTTCCAATAGCTAGAAATCTACTGAAGCCAGAAGTAGTAACAGGAAGTGAGTGACAAAATCAAAGTGGAATGTCAGAAAGCCAAATTTCACTTTGATAAAGCTGCCAAATCATTGCCAGAGCCGAAGCTGGGGAGCCGGTCATAGTGAAAACATTCAACACTCTCAACAAAAGTCAACCCACTTGGCAACTTGGAACTGTGTAGAGAAGTTGTCACCTCGATGGTACATGGTGAAAATGAACGACCAGATGTATCATCATAACCGCAAAAATACAGAGGAAGTTGCTCCTTCACTGCAGAGAGCTGATGAGAAAGATGTGAGTTCACCAACTACACAAGAAGCTGAACGACCATCAGTCCCAGTGGTCAACCATTCCCCAACAAAGGTAATGGATCAGCAGCAACAACTATCACAGCAGCAACACTCGCCATGGCAGCAAAATTCCCTGGAGAAGCAACATCACTCCAGGAACGAGCAGACACCAGGCAAACAGCCAATAACAATCCACATGCATACCATTAAAAGACCTGAATGCTTTAAAGATTGTGTACAATGAGTGTGTAGGGACAGATGAAAGTGAGTCAGACTAGAATGACTAGGCTTCTGTACATGTGTGATGATTTTCATTTTAGGCCATGTATGTGCCTGACTTGCAACTGCAAATTGTAGTGTATGCAGGTTGTTTTCCATTTTCATGAAAAGGAGGGTGTTTGGAGAAGTGCTCTGTGCAATGTGGCTTGCCAATGGCTTGTCATAGTCATATGATCTCTGTCATCCTTGGTGCATAAAGGCTTAAGAGCTGAAGCCATTTCAACCATCACTTGGAACAATGTGGGCATCAAAGTTGCTTATAGGAGCAGTGACTGAATGAATAGCTGGTGTACCAGTCTTTCCAGTTAACTGGTATTTTAACAACTACATCTTCCATTTCTATGGGATGATCCCCATAGAGACCATTAACTCTTAAAAAGAAATTTGAACTTCCAGTTAATCGTTGATTGGATGACACAATAAGATTTTATGTTTTAATACTTTTCCTGTAACAAGAAAACTAGGAGCAACATTGATGTAACTAAATATTATTTGTGTAGGCAACTTATACTTTAAACTACCATCCAGAGCTTCCCCTTTCAATTTTCACATAACCAAAAATTTCACTTCAGAATTATACTTTGCAAGCTCCCTAATGTAGACATTCAATTCTGCCAGAAGCAGTCCAAAGTGATTCTTAGTTTCTGATGGTTTACTTCCATTCTCTTCCTTTCCCAGCCTGGTAACCTTTAATTCCAGAACTATATTTCACTATGAGGGTTTTCCCTGGACTTTCTCCCTCTAGCTCAAGCTAGGGAAATCTTGTAGTCCATTTTAAATCTTTATGAATTTGGTCTTTTGGATACAGACACAAGTTCTCACCCACATTCCTGTGCAGAGAACTATAGACATTTTACTTCTAGCTGCTCTCCCTCTCTCTCTCAGATCTTGGCAGACTGACTTGTCTGGGAGACTCGGTGATATTTTGGGAAAACCTGCAACCCGATCCTTCAATGGTTTCCCAAGGATGCTCCCCCTCTCAAAGCCTACCTCCATCGCAACATGAATCACATGGGCCTTGTATCCAGGTAGAAATGCCGATTAGCTATTCTTTATACCCCAACTCTATTCCATCTTGGAAGTAAATGAGCAGTTAAAAATATAACTGTTTATAACCCAACGTTCTCAACATCTTCTTGGGATTTTGGAGATGAACAGCCTCACAGATACTGCTGCCATTGTCTCCAAGTGTGAACACCTTATACATTCTTTCCAGCAAAACAACCCAGGCCTCCCTTTAGAGCCATGTTTCCCAGGCCTGTTGTCAGGCAGACTTCAGAACATGTTACATAACCCCTCTTCATTTTGCTGTAACTTGAAGTCAGAGTCCCAAAATATAACAATCTTATAAATCTCATAACTGTAACATTTGCCCTGACCTTGATTCCACGAATTTCTTCATTGCTAACTTTCCTTATGTAGCAAAGTTGTGGAGCATGCGATCGATGACAATGATCTGGGAAACCCTGAGAGTAGCAGCTGTCGTGTATGGTTCTGCTGTTCGCTCTATAATTATCCTGGTAACTGGTTTGGCCTTGTGATATAGATGCTTAACGCCTGTGCGAGTCGGCAGCAAGGGTGCCATTAAATTGAGTTGAAGATGGTAGATTGGTCTCTGAAGAGTCATCTTTCCTGCCTTCTTTCATCTTCAGCTAGGTCGAGCACAGATGAATGTCACAAAATGAAAGAATCATTGCATGTGGAAAATTTGAAATCTCTCCATTTAATGTCATAGGAATATATACATGTAATGGATTTCTTCTTGTTACTAAGCCTTATTTCATGTTCCTTTAATTAAGCCAGGGAAATAGAGGAACATATAGCAAGAGTAATGGAATAATTGTGGGGACTCTAGCCTTCAAGGGACTGGGAAAACCAAATTAGCAAAAGTAGCTTGAAAGATGAGTTGATGGAATGGAATCGAAACAGTTTTCTTGAACAATGTTGAGGGACCAACTAGGAAGCAGGCTATTTTAGATATAGGGTGGTATCCAGTCCCGCTCGCTGCTGGGATTGTCCATTCCAGCTGAAAGTCAATGGACTTTTGGTTGGCCCACTGCATCCCCCGCGATGGGTCCCACCATGGCGAGGCCAGAAAATCCCCGGCCATACTATTGTGGAATGAGACAGGTTTGATTAATAACCTTATGGTAAAGTATCCTCTTGAAAAGAGTGATCATAATATGATAGAATTTCATATTGACCCAGATTTTACAGACAGTGGTGAAGCGATGGTGCTTGCTGATGACTTTGACGAGAGCTGTCCCAATATTAGTTTGAATCTTTGAATCTGGCACCAAATCAAGGGGATTTCCCAACTTCTAGCAGCAGATGACAATGAGCAGCCAATCACATTCAAGTATTCTCACAAACAGGAAACTCATAAGTAAAATGCAGTGATTATCCTTTGCTTTTAATTAAATTTTATAGACAGTGAAATAAATGACTTGCACATGCACATGGGATTAAGTTAGAAGCTAAAATATCATTAAAATATGAAAGCTTTTTTTATCATAGTGGAGAAATTTAACATTTTAGAAATATAAAATTATTTTACCAGGGCCAGGGAGGTTGTAACTGTGAACTTGTAGCTATATTTGAAAACATAGTTACACCTCAAATCAATAAGTATAACATTTTTAAGAGGTTTTTTACAAAGAAACAGATGGTGTAAAGGGTATGCTGTCAGCAGTTCAGTGATTTCTCCTTGATTGTAGTCAGGGGGCAGGAACACTTAAAAAATACACCCTATGATGAAACGTAGAATCACTGACAGCAACTTCTGGATTTCTGCATTTGACTGTGTATGTGTGTGTCTATGTGTGTGTGTCTATGTGTGTGTGTCTATGTGTGTGTCTATGTGTGTGTGTATGTGTGTGTATGTGTGTGTCTATGTGTGTGTATGTCTATGTGTGTGTCTGTGTGTGTGTCTGTGTGTGTGTATGTGTCTATGTGTATGTCTATGTGTGTGTATGTGTGTGTCTATGTGTGTGTATGTCTATGTGTGTGTCTGTGTGTGTGTCTATGTGTGTGTGTCTATGTGTGTGTGTCTATGTGTGTGTCTATGTGTGTGTGTCTATGTGTATGTCTATGTGTGTGTATGTGTGTGTCTATGTGTGTGTATGTCTATGTGTGTGTCTGCGTGTGTGTCTGTGTGTGTGTCTATGTGTGTGTCTATGTGTGTCTATGTGTGTGTGTCTGTGTGTATGTGTGTGTCTATGTGTGTGTCTATGTGCGTGTATGTATGTGTGTGTCTATGTGTGTGTCTATGTGTGTGTCTATGTGTGTGTCTATGTGTGTGTGGTTTCCAGAAGTTAATGACAGTTTTAGGACATTAGTGACAATGAATGATGACAGTTTCATTGTCATTACCACCACAAAATCAAATTTGAGTGTGATGCAGCGAAGTCCAAAGCTAAGTTCTTCAGTTTAAACAAAGCAATATGCAAAGGAATGAAAGGCAATTTGGCTGAGGAAGGTTGGGAAACTATAGGCCAGTCAGCCTAAAATTTGTTATTGGGAAAATTCAAGAGTCCACTATTAAGGAAGAAATAGCAGGACATTTAGAAAAGCTTAATGCAATCAAACATGGGGCAGAATTTTCCTGTTGGCCTGTGGGGGCGGGCCCTGCATGCACGCGTGTAAAATGATGCACGGTGACGTCGGGCGAGCGGCCCGACGTTACTGCGCGCCATCGCGATATTTCATTGGGTGGGTGTGTGATGCGTGCCCGCCATTAGTTAACGGGCCACTTAAGGCCTTTGAGGCGCCAATCGACCGCGATTTTTCAGCGCCCGTGCAATCTTCGGGTCGGCGCATTTGGGGGAGGCCAGGAGTGCGCATTCAGCCTCCAGGGGAGCCACCTTTGGGAGGTCAGGTGCAGGCACAAGGGGCGCAGGGCCAAGAGGTAGTCCAAGGCAGAAGGGGCCGCAGAAGATGCCACTATCCTGCTGCCAGGGTGTACAAGTGGCGAAGCAGCTACCTCAATGTGTCTGGGGTGCAGTGCCGAAGGAGGCTCCGTCTCTCAAGGGAGACAGTCAACTATATCTGTCAGATGATTGGGCTTGAGATCTCCGCGAATTGTGTTGGTAGACACTCCATGCCAGTGGCTCTAAGGGTCACAGCTGCCCTCAACTTCTATGCCTCTGGCTCCTTCCAGGGGTCGGTGGGTGATCTTTGCAGAGTCTCCCAATCAGCTGCCCACACTTGTGTCAAGCACATTACAGACACTCTGTTCAGGCGTGCATTGACCTTCATCCACTACCATTGGGACCAGGCAAGTCAGACACATGAGCCAGAGGCTTCGCAGCCATTGCTGGCTTCCCCCGTGTCCAGGGTGCAATAGACTGTACACATGTGGCCATCAAGGCGCCAGCAGGTGACCCCAGTGCCTTCGTCAACAGGAAGGGATTCCACTCCATGAACATGCAGATAGTGTGTGATCACAGGATGCTGATTCTACAAGTCTGTGCAAGGTACCCAGGCAGCTCCCACGATGCCTACATCCTCAGACACTCCCAGGTGCCAGGGCTCTTCAGTGCTCCAGCCCGGCTGGATGGATGGCTGCTGGGTGTCAAGGGCTATCCCCTCAGAAGGTGGCTCATGACGCCTCTCCGCCATCCAAGAACAGAAGCTGAGCAGTGGTACAATAGGAGCCACACCTCCACAAGGGCTGTGGTGGAGGGAGCCATTGGTCTTCTCAAGATGCACTTCAGATGCCTGGACAACTCCGGGGGCGCACTCCAGTACCCCTCAGATCATGTGTCACTGATAGTGGTTGCATGCTGCACTCTCCGCAATCTTGCGCTGGAAAGGGGGAACTCAGTGGACAATGAAGACGTCAATGCAGTGGCTGCGGCTGCACACGATGAGTCCAGCAGTGAGTCCGAGGATGAGCACACACAGGGAAATGCTGAAGGGTTAGACGCTGACCTGGGCATACTCCAGGGAGGTAGGGACACCCAGGAGGCCTTAATCCAACAAACCTTCAGCTAGCACACCACATATGGACCTCCAGGACAAGCCTGGGCCCTATGCTCCATATTCGAAACCTAAGTGCAAAATCTGCCTGATTAGGAACATTAACTAAGGTCCTTGTTAATAAAGCTGAATGTCCCACAAAGCATTCATTACATTATTGGAAACCATCCACCTGCAGAACAAAAGAGGCACCCTCAGCCATGGTGACACGTCTGAATTTAATATTGCAACCAAAGAATGAAACAAAATGAAAAAGGTTTTAAAAATCACACCAACTCATAAAGACCTCATTCCGGGCCAACACAAAAGCACCAGTGATAAACCCATGGTGTGCCTAAGGTGCGTTATGTTTATGTTTTTGGGTGGTGCATCTTGGTGCTGACCCCTCGCTGGGAGTGGCATCTGAGGCAGCCTGCTCACTCTGCTGTCCTGTTGGCCTTGATGACCTTGGCGGTCGTCCTCTGGCCCGTGGAGCCAGTGCTGGCTCTGCCTGGGAGGGATCTGCCAGGTCCACAGCTGGTATCTCCCCAGTCATCACAGCCTCATCAGATGCAACGGTCACTGGCAGAGGGGCAGAGGAGCTGCCGCCCTCATCCACAGCGCCCTGAGAGGTGCCCGCAGAGACGACAGGCAGCTGCTGCGCTGACGTGAGGTCACTTCGGACCTTCCTGCTCACTGTGGATGGATGGGCACTGAGCTGGGAAACTTGGTACCCAGACCATCTCCCACACTGGCACTGACCAGCTGAGGTCAATGCTGATGTGAGGGCTTGCTGGTTTGAGCGCATCCCCAGGAAGCCCTGATGGGTCTCCTGGAGGAGCCTTTCCATGAGAGTCGCCGCTCTCTTCATGGATTGTGCATGGCGCTCGGACATGAGGCTCATTGCTTCGGCGATGGTCCGTGTAGACTCCTCCACCACGGACACCAAGCCAAGCATAGCCTCTTGTATCCCCACCAGATGCTACCACACACCCGGCTACATTTCCTGCACCTGCTGTGTCGTGGACAATTCCAGAGGTACATCATCAGGCACCGTCTGAGCATGTACCTGCTTCCCTGCAGTCCTCAATGCAGTCACTGCACTCAAACTTGAGGGAGGTGGCACCAAGAGGGAAAGCCTACCTGCTGGGTTAAGTGACCAATGCCAACATGGTACTCACCCTTCCTGAACGCAACACTGCGACACTAGACTCGGGTGCGCTGCACCACATCGCAGGAGCTCACCCCCTCCGCCACCTCCTCCCAGGCATGTTTGGTCATGTGGAGGGGCCTCCCCCTCCTGTCCTGGGGTACCAGGACCTCCTACCGTGCTGCCACCTCCTCAAGGAGGGCAGCAAGGCAATCATCGGAAAAACAAAGGGCACAGTGGCCTCCTGCCCTACCTTAATGCCTGGCCTGTTCACCAGCAGCGCTCCGGGAAGCCCTTCCACTGGCCATGATTTGCAGCCTTGGAAAGTCTGCAGCAACTTTTTAAAACAGGCCACCGGGTCGCCATTGGACCCAGTGGTCATTGCAGTCTCACCGCTGCCCGCCCACTCCCGCTGTCCTCGGGAGCCGTAATTCACGCTGGGCGGGCCTTAATTGGCCTGCTCGCGTAAAATGGTGGCGCGGACCCGATCGCGGGCAGCGATTGGGTCTGTGTCCACTCGGACCTGCTCCCGCTCTGCCCCCCCGCCAGCCAGAAAATTCAGCCCATGGTTTTGTGAAAGAGATATCATGTTTGACAAATTTGCTAGAGTTCTTTGAGGATATAACAAGCAGAGTTGATAAAGGGGAACCGGTAGGTGTAGTGTATTTGGATTTCCAGAAGGCATTCGATAAGGTGCCACATAAAAGGTTATTGCACAAGATAGGAGCTCACGGTATTGGGGGTAATGTATTTGCATGGATTGAGGATTGGTTAACACACAGAAGACAGAGAGTTGGGATTAATGGGTCTTTTTCAGGTTGGAAAGACATAACTAGTGGAATGCCACAAGGATCAGTCCTAGGGTCTCAATTATTTACGATCTATATTAATGACTTGAAGGAGGGGGCAGAGTGCAATGTGTCCAAATTTGCTGCCAATACAAAAATTGGTGATGAGGACATAAGGAATCTGCAAGGGGATATAGATAGGTTAAGTGAGTGGGCAAAAACTTGGCAGATGGAGCTTAATATAGGAAAGTGTGAGGTCATGCACTTTGGTAAGAAGAATCAAAAGGCAGACTATTATTTAAATGGAGAGAGACTCCAAAAAAGTGCAGCACAAGGGGATCTGGGTGTTCTTGTCCATGAAACACAAAATGTTAGCATGCAGGTGAAGCAAGTAATTAAGCAGGCAAATGGAATTTTGGATGCATTGCTAGGGGGTTGGAGTTTAAAAATAGGGAAGTCTTGTTACAACTGTACAGGGTGTTAGTGAGGCTGCACCTGGACTATTGTGTACCGTTTTGGTCCCCGTATTTAAAAAAGGATACACTGGCATTGGAGGTAGTTCAAAAGAAATTCACTGGGTTGATTTCTGGGATAAAGGGGTTGACTTATCAAGAACGGCTAAACAGGTTAGACCTTTATTCATTAGAGTTTAGAAGAATGAGGAGTGACCTTATTGAAACATACAAGATTCTAAAGGGGCTTTACAGGGTAGATGTTGAGATATTTCCACTAGTAGGAGAGTCTCAAACTAGGGGACATAGTTACAGAAGAAGGGGACACTCATTTAAAACTGAGGTGTGAAGGAATTTTTTCTCTCAGACGGTAATGAATGTCTGGAATTCTCTACCCCAGAGAGTTGTGGAGGCTAGATCACTGTAAGTATTTAAAGAGGAGGTAGATAGATTTTTGAAACATCGGGGAGTTGAGGGCTATGAGGAGCTGGCACAAAAGAGGAGTTGAGGCCTGGGGCAGATCAGCCATGGTGCTATTGAATGGCAGGGCAGGCTTGAGGGGCCGAATGGCCTATTCATGCTCCTATTTCTTATGTTCTAAATTAAAATATACAACAGTAGATAAAGCAATAGCAAACATTTAAAGAAATAGTTCATAATTCTCAATGAATACACATTCCCTTGAGGATTAAAAGCTCCACTGTAAGAGCAGTATAGTCAAGGCTCACGAGAGAAGCTAAGGATAGTGTTAAAATAATAATGTTGCCAAAAAGAATAGGAAGCCTGAAGATTGGGAGGGCATTAAAAATCAGCAAAGGATGACCAAGAAAGGAAGAATAGAACTTGACAATGATTTTGCAAGAAATATAAAAATATTGCATGAGCTTTTATAAGTATGTAAAAAGGGAGACATTAATAAAGTAAATGTGGGTCCATTAGAGGCAGAGACAGGAGAAAATATATTGGGGAATAAAGAAATGGCACAGACTCCAAACAAACATTTTGTGTTTTCACAGCAGAAGACACAAAGAGCATATCAGAAATTATGTGGGACCAAAGGTCTATTGAGAGTGCAGAACTTAAAGTAATTAAAGAAAAAACACCGATGAAATTAATGGGAATAAAAGTCAATAAAGCCCCTGGACTTGGTGATCTACACCCTAGTGTTTTAAATGAGGTGCCTGCGAAGATAGTGGATGCATTGATTTGGATCTTCCAGAATTCCTGAGATTCTGGAACAGCCCCTGTGAATTGGAAGAGAGCAAATATAACCCTGCTATTCAAGAAAGGAGGGAGAGAGAAATCAGGTAACTGTAGTTAACCTAACATTGACAGCAGGGAAAATGCTAGAATCAATTATTAAGGATGTGCTAACAGAGCGTTTGGAAAATCATAATATGATTAAGCAGAAATAACATCGTTTTATGAAAGAGAAATCTGCTCAAAAATCTGAAGTTTTTTTGCTATCCTTTACAATATATCAAAATATCAAAATAGTTTTTGCACTACCTTTCAACGTACACTGAACCATGAAATTGGATGGTCTCTTAGGTAGTGAACAACTGGCACGGATCCAAACTAATTTAGCACACTCCCTCTGCTGGTGTGTGGATGTCAGTACCACATTTCTTCAGATTGGATTTCAAATTATCTTGGCGTCTCTTTCTCTGGCCAGCAACATTCCTTTGGCGGAAGCTCAGTTCTGAATAAAGTAGCTACTTAATGCAACAGTGCAGGGCAATCGATGAGCAATTAACTCATAGCTCAGATGGTTTGCTGTACGGTATTGAGGTGACACACCTTCTTCTGATGCTTTCTCACCTTCTCCCTTCTTCTTCTCCTTAGATAGCTGCTGCCACTCTGCCTTCTCCAAATGCGGGTCCTTGTGTACGGTGAAACTGTGTAACATACAGCACAATGCGGGAGGCTCTAGGGCCTATTATCCAGACATGTTGAGATCCCTGAACCTCTGCTTCAGCAGCCCTATAGTGGGCTCATTAATCATCCTGATGGTCCCATGGCATTGATTATACCTATGTTGCTCAGGATTGGTGGAGTTGCAGAGGGGGTGTCACAAGCAACATGTTGTCTTGAAAAGCCGATGGCTGCCACGAATTACTTACGGTGCATATTGAACTTTTTAAGGAAGACTTGTGTGTTTTTAAAGAAATACAAGCAAGGACACTGAGCAAAAGATGGCTGATAATGTAAAGTGACCGCTTTCTGGAAAATTCCTACGTGGATTATACTGACAGACCTGTCCTGAGAGGATATGGAATGTCACACTGAAAAGGTGTCATGGCCTCTTTCAGGCAGAGACACTTGAAAGAGAGATAGGAAAGATGCAAAAGACAGATTTGCACATCTCAACAGTCACCCAAAAATCAAATCAATCCCCTGTTGATTTATATCTCAGAGTGTGTAAATAGTTCTGAGATGGATGCAAGATGACTATTTCCCCTCATGGAATACACAGGAAAAATGGGTTAAAAAGCTAGCTGCAGATCAGTGCAGTGTGTGCTGGTGTGCTGTCAGTGTGACAGCACAAGAAGACCAGCTAGTCACCCCTGCAGTTGCAGGCGAAGTCTCTCTCTCTCTCTCACTCTCTCTCTCTCTCTGTTGCTAGAGGCAAGGCTCAGCACAAGCCACAATGAAAAAGGAAACAGGGCAGCCTCTTCAGCTACCCTGCAGAACCAAGTATCTCCAAAACTAACCGCAAAACTGCCAAAGTCAGCTCTATCAGAATCACCCAACTTAATGGCTGTAATGTACTGCCATCTACACCTCATGGACAAGCCAAAGACTGATTTGTATATTTTTAAAAACTTTTATTTGGGCTATTAGTTTCTCATTTCTGATCTGTGTGTGTGTGTATGTGTTGCATTTTTATTATTTTTCTTGAGTTTTAGTAGCTAATTAACTTACTCCTTTGAGTCAAGAAAGCCTGGTTACATTGGCTCCTTCTAAAAAATAAACACATTTGGACTGAGAACAGGTATTCACGTGGGGAAGGGATCCCTTTTAAATTATCCCTGTTGTGACCAACTGAGAGGGTTTAATAAAGAAGGGGAACAAGCTGATCCCTACTCACCCGGGAGCATAACAAAATTAGGGTCCCATTTTGGAAGTTAACAAATTGGGGGACCTCGTGCGGGGACTGATCATAACTATGTGTATCCCTCAGCTCCCAGCAGTAAACCTTCCATGACCCTGGAAAGGGTGGGGGAGGCGGGGGAGGCTGGTTGACCGTCACATCATGACAGCTGCTGGTTATCTTGCACGAACTTTCATGACCCTGCTTCTGTGATCAGACATCACCTGGACATTAACAGCATGGTAACCTTTTCTATTCATGAATGCCGGTGGCCGGTGTTCTGATGCCCTGATGGCAACATGCATGCAGTCAATATGCCCTCAATATGAGGAAAGTCAGCTTTAACTATAACTTCATGAGCTCCTTCATGTTTTCTGTTGACATCAGTGGGTAAGGTGATGTACTGGTTAGCCCCGACAAATTGGGCATTAGTGGCCTGCTGAATGTAGATGTGTACCACAAACTGGGAGATGCAGCTGATGTCCCTTCTAGTAAGACTGGAAGGAGCCACTGGCAAAGAAATTAAGGCCTATGGTGTAGCTTACAGAGTAAAACAAAAGTAAAAAAAAAAACACAAATGGGGAAGCTGGCAGCTCTTCTGACAATCCAATTAGCTCCCAGATCCTGTGATTGAACACCTACAGTTCCTCTACATACTGTTTCAATGGCTCTGAGAGACCAATCCCACTTGATTTTTCTAGCGGGTCAGGCACTGGGCAGGACATCTGTAATTTCATGTTAAAATGTTGTTGTTCCTATTTGCATCACAGTTCTGGCAAACAGGAGCATATTGGGAATGCAATGATTTGTACTCTTTCTCTAATCCGACGACATGAACTTACACTTTGGTCTGTCGGCAGCGAGAGCTGAATTATGAACGTGGTTGTTGACATGGAGCATGAGAGAAATATCTCTTGTTCCGTGCACAAATCACACAAACATTGTGGGCAGAGCCTGGGAACAGGCATTGACATGAATGATGGTTACTGACCAGCTGCACTTTTTGACCTGGTGAAATGTCCTCTGTTCACCTAGGCTATTGCATTTTGACTAATGACCCGGATGGCAACACGGATTCCATCACTCACCTCCTGCACTTTTGGAAATTTATCAATGCACTGTAACGAGGCAGCCCTTGTTCCAGTGTTCCTGCTATTCAGTGGGAAGGGTGGTGAAGCTTTGAGACCCCCTCTCCTGTTTGATATATCTATGGGCGGCAAATTCGCTGAGACCTCTGATGTTCTCTACATTTGTCTGGAAGGACTCAAAGGCATAGCAATTGAGAGCTGTGACCACTTTGACAGCCATTTATTATTGCCTACAGGTCTTCTTCAAGCAGGTGGCATAACTCTCTCTGTTTAATATGAGCACAATGTAGTCTGAATCTGTTACCGTCTGTCACTATTGAAAGTCCTTTTTATTCCTTTTCATCTTCCTCCATTAAATCAAGTAACAGGAGATCACTACACAAAATTCCCATGGCTAATACGTTAAAAATGCTGCTCGAAGGTTTTGATTCCCAACACAAGAACTTGGCTGGCCTTTAATGTCTATTTCAAGTTGCTGAGATTAGGGTACTATACACGTATGAAGACAGCAATATACCAGGCTTCCCCACACGTAGCATTACAAGCAGATTTACACTGGTAATCTGATAAAGACACAAACTCACCATCCATTGACAAACTTTAGAATAACTTCAAGTGCTAAGCTCAGTGGGCAGCAAGTACCTGGGTTCAGTAACTCTCAAAACTTTAGGCCTCGACAGCACATACACCACCAACATTAGCCATCATGAAACAGCAATTTGCAGGCTTATGAGAAATATTTAAATTATTTTCATTCTTGTTGTGTGGCACTCAAAGAATTAACAGAATGCACAGTTATAGATTGTTTTAAACTTAAATCTAATGATTACAGCAATTCAGATGTTAGACCCTAGTTGATGCTTTCAACTGTTAGATTACTCACCTTTCTGATGTTCCTCGACTTTTGCTAGAAGATTCAATGTTTACTTCAGCTATTAATAAAAGTTGCGTAATTAACTCCTTCATGTTCTCAAAGGCCTGTGCTGAAGTAGCTGTTCCAAAGTATTTTTCAAAATATGCCCGAAGCTGTTAAAGATTTTATATTTCATTATACAACTCATACTTCATACATGGATTTCATTATATATGCATGCTTACAATGTTCAAAATAACCAAACTATGAATTGGAGCTTTTTCATAAATGTGTGTTAAGTACAGCTCTTGGCGTTTGCAGGAGCAGATGGCTCATAGCCACCACAGAACATAAGGCACTGTTCAAACTTCACTCACTTAACAGGAATGAGGAAGCTGCCCTACAATTTGTCATCTGAGCATTTCCTATTTTAATCACTCCATCATTGGCGGCTGTGCCTTTATCTGCCAAGGCCCTAAGTTCTGGAATTAATAGAAACATAGAAATTAGAAGCAGGAGTAGGTCATTCAGCCCTTCGAGCCTGCTGCACCATTCAATATGATTGTGGCTGATTCCCTATCTCAACGCCATACTCGCGCTCTTTCTCCGTACCCCTTGGCACCTTTAGCACCTAGAAATCTATCTATTTCCTTCTTAAATATATTCAGTGACTTGGCCTCCACAGCCTTCTGTGGTAGAGAATTTCACAGGTTCACCAGCCTCTGAGTGAAAAAGTTTCTCTTCATCTCAGTCCTATATGGCCTACCCCATATCCTGAGATTGTGACCCCTTGTTCTAGACCCCCCAGTTAGAGGAAATATCATCCCTGCATCCAGTCTGTCCAGCCCTGTCAGAATTTTATATGTTGCAATGAGATCCCCTCTCGTTCTTCTATACTCCAGTGAATACAGGCCTATTCAGCTCAATCTCTCCTCATATGACAATCCTGCCATCCCAGGAATCAGCCTGGTGAACCTTCACTTCACTGCCTCTATGGCAAGTATATCCTTTCCCTCCCTAAACCTCTCCATCTCTCTTCCTTCCTTTAAGATGATCCTTAAAACATATCTCTTTGACCAAGCTTTTGGTCACCTGTCTTAACATCTCCTTATGTGGCTCAGTGCTATATTTTGTCTGATAATGCCCCTGTGGAGTGCCTTGGGAATACAGACATGGGGCAGAGTATAACGCTCGTCGAGCAGGGGTGCACTCGAACCGACTGAGCGTAAAATGACGTGCGATGACGTTGGGCGAGTGTCCTGATGTCATCGCGCACTTGCGCAATATTTCGGTCAGCAGGTGCGTGTGGGAGTCAACAGCGCACCCGCTAACAATTAAAAGGCCTATTAAGGTCATTAAAGTTATAACTGAAAGAAATTTTTCGCTGCCCATCCAACCTTACGGCTGGCGAGCGGGCGAAAAGGCCAAGCGGCCTTTGCGTTTTTTAACAAGCCTCATCCACGGGCGGGATGAGGTTTCCGACAGCAAATAAAAATAAAATATAAATGTAAACATTTCATTAAGAACGTGTCCTGAATCATGTGATAGAGTCACATGACAGGCACATGAGGAGGCATGTCTTTTAACAATTTAAAAGCCTTTCTTTTTATTTCTTTAAATCTTCATCAAACTTCCACTCTTGCCCTCCTCGTCCCCCCCTACCGCCACACACAGGGGGTGCTGGGCGCTGCCGTGCGCGATTCACGCAGAGCGGGCCTTAATTGGGCTGCCAGCGTGAAATTGCGGTCTGGCCCCCATCATGGGCAGCGGTCGGCTTACCAACTGCCCCTGCCCACCCTCGCCAAGCCCGCCCAATGTGGGAAAAATCCTGGCCATGCAAATTGTTGTGGAAGGGAGTGGGAGTGGGAGACACTGTCAAACACTCCAGGTGCCATATATGAAATTCTCAAACTTCACTTAATAGTTCTGGCATCATCTGAAATCCGAGAGTGTATCACCATACTGGAACCTTCAGCCTCACCCCACATCAACTCCTCCACATAACATATCAGTCAAATTTTTATATTATTATTGCAGTTATAACAAATGCACCTGTAGGCACATAGGCTAGGAGGTTAGTCCGCAAAATTGTCGAAAATTGGATGGAATCATAGTGGCAAATGTCTTACGATTTATGTGCTAAGTACTAACACCACCCCACTGACCCAATAATGATTTCCATCCTCCCAACTCTACCAGGAGCACTGCTGCTCGGTCTTTCTCTGCGTGCAAATAGGAGTCAGGGACTAGCAATACCTGTCATACCTGTAGGTAGTGCTGTAACAGTGGTTTTCAATGTTAACTATTATGATATTAGTTAACTTTAACTAGCTTTACGGTCACATCAAAGTTGTTCTTTCAGTTCCTATTAAAAAGCTTAACTTGTGCCTGCCTGCAGTTCCACATTCTGACCACCTGGTGTCAGTGTGAAGCAGTGCCTTCATCTCAGCTCAGTCACTACTATGATAGATTCCTATTGTAAATAGTTTAAAGTTTTGATTTTACAAATAACAGCATAAAATTACTTAACTTTTGTTATCTTTCTCCAGCAGATCACATTTCACCCTGATATTAATTTCTATTGTTTTTCTTGAGCCTCTCCATAATCTGCAGTGAGCTTTCCATCCCCACATCTGCCCTATTGGGGTCAATTCAGTCTGCTCTCGCCATTACCGGACTCATAGTAAACAGGTACTTGGGCTTTGTGTGTACCTACACCTTTTTTATTGGAGACTGAACGTGTCCGTTGCCTTCAATTTACTCATCTGCTCACTCTAGGGTTGCCACCGCCCCCCCCAAGTTGTCTTGGAGTCTCCAAGAATCAAAGAATAATCTCCTAGGGACACAGATGGCAGAAATCCAGGAGAAACCTCATGAGGGCTTCAAAGAATATGAGTTTTGTTCCATTTTCCTTCAACACTTCCATTTACTAGTTTATTAGTTATAAAAACAAATCAGAGATGGAAAGAAAGCTGTATGACTCAGTGGGGGGCGGTTTCAGTCAAGAGCTGATGTGATGAAACTTCCAGTATTGCAGCAAGCCTAGCTCACCCAACGCCCTACACTCTCCAATTGGCTCTGCTCTGTGTCTTGGCTGCTTCAATCCTCCTGACGTTCCTCTCATTATGGCAGTCAGCTGAGGAGCTGATCAATCTGTGTCTCCACCACTGCTGCCTGCTCTTCTCCTGTTTTCATTTATTTTGTACTCTTGGGCAATCTCAGGACACTCTCTCCCCTATTTTTACTGTTATTTTCCTCTTCCACCTATCTTGCCTTTTTATTGGAAACCTGATCCTATTCTTGGCTTGCTCTTTCCCTAGCAACATGTCTATGAGAGTAAAACTGTTTGATCTCTCCTACTTCTTCCCTCCTCAGTCCTTTCCTTCCCCCCCTCTCCAATCTCATTACTTCTCCCTCTCATCTCCTTTCCCTGCCGTTCCTTTCACTCTTCTCATATTTTCTATCAGTACATTTTTTTTGCAATTCTTATACTGTGATCAACTCAATTAAATCACCACAATGATAAATGCCTAAGATGAAGACAGCAAAAGAGAAAGTGTGAAAACAAATGGAAAGTGTACTGGAAAGGAAGGAAGATAATGAATGCTGATACACAACGCAAAATATGCATTAGAGCTGATTAAATTTGAACTGAAAAGACAAGCTGCTCGATCCCCCACTCTAACCTATGGAATTGTCCATATTAATCAACTACATTGGTCTTTAATGCTTCAGGTTGTACTGAATCCAGGAGGAAGAGACTGGTTTACTCTGCATCCTACTGAAAGGCAACAACTTCATATTCACAGAACACAGACTTTGTAGAACACTATATTTGGAATGGTGATAAGAAGGGCTATATTTTTTTTGAAACAGGATTTTCCCCTTCTATTCCTTTTTACTAATTATCCCCACTATTTGATTTGATTTTATAATCTAGGCCAATACTTCAATACAGTAGAGAGGGTGCTGCACGGTCAAAGGTACATTTTTTCATATGAGGTATCAAACTGAGGCCTCAGCTATCCTTGCAGATGGATGCGAAAGCTCCCATGGATCTTGCTGTGTGAAAATTGGCTCCTATGCTTTTCTATGTTACAACAGTGACCGCATTATTAAAGTATTTAATTGGCTGTGAAGCACTTTGGGATATCCTGAGGTCAAGAAAGCAGCTATGTAAACACAAATTTTTTCTTTACTCAATCTAGATAAGTAATTTATTTGTCATGTAAAATGGGGTAATTGCAATAAGTGGGATAGAGGGGGTTCTGTCATTGACTAGTCTAGTTTAGGGTATTTATTCTGCGGTTGTCATAACTAATTTCACTATCCGCAGTTCGTGAAAGAATATAGTATATTTTTATCCATTAATAACTCCTTATATTGTAAGATAATCAACTGAATCAATCACAAGTGAATTAAATAGATATTAGGAACCTAAACCTGCACAGTGTAGATTGGAACACAGGTGCTTTTTCTAACATGCTAACAAACTATCCACTATCTGTCCTATCTAAAGTTAGCTTGGCTGCTCAACAATCTTCTACCCAGTAACACATTGTGCTGTTTAGCATGTTTGACATGATAGCACAAGCTAATATAAGGGCCTGGATCTTCCGATGAGCGGCAGTCATCATCGGATTGCCACTCCGCTCGAACATTCCCCCGAGTCGACTCTGGGACTCCCCATTTCTTCTGGGACCTTTCAAACTCGGCTTTTCCAGAAATGCGGAGCATCCCTCAGAGAGCTCCATCACAGCTGAGCAGAGTTGAGGGAAAGACAGAACACAACACTAGTTTTTACGGCACTAGTTGCAAAATGGTAAGTTTAAAGGTCCAGTTTGAATGTTAGTGAGTGAATGGGTGAGTGGATGAATGAGGGAATGGGTAGGGTGGTAGGATGGGTAGGTGATTGATGTCAGTAAGAAGGTGAGGTGGGTAAGTGGGTAGGTGGGTAGGGTGGTAGGTAGGTGAGGGGGTAGGTGGGTGGGTAGGGTAAGTGAGGAAGCAGGTGGGTGAGATGGTAGGTGGGTGAGGTGGTCGGTGGGTGAGGTGGCCATCAGGGCAGGCTGAAGTCGGGCTGTCGGAGGTGTAGTTGGTGGTCAGGGGGCAGTTGGGGGTCAGTGTGAGTGATTAGGGGTTTGGTTCTGTAGTTACTCAAGAATTAGACTAGGTTTTAGTCTGTCTAACATTTCCTGGCTAACTATCCAGGTAAGTACATTGGGAACAGTCTGAAGAGCCGACTCTAACTCAGAGTGGGAGACATTCGTGGAGAGTCCCAGCGAGAGGTGGAATTGCCCATCAGCAGTTGAAATTTCCCAGGCAATTCCCACGTAAGTCAGTGCGTCAGGACTTCCACAAGATCCCGATATGCACCCCAGCCGTACAACCAGTTTCTGACAATCTGCAGACTGAACAATTTGGGCCAAGCTTACTGAAGTGCAGAGTGACACAACAATAACTACAGAGCTAATGAACTTTTCAACATAAACTGTACATAAGAACATGAGAAATAGCACAGGAGTAGACCATATGGTTCGACGGGACATATGATCCACTCCTGCTCCTATCTCTTGTGTTATTGCCATTCAATGTGATCAAGACTGATCACCTGCTTCAACTCTACTTTCCTGCCCACTCCCCATGTTCCTTGATTCCCTGAGGGACCAATAATCTGTCCTTCTCAGCCTCAAGTATCTTCAATTAGGGCACATTCACAGCCCTCTGGGGTCGAGAATTCTAAAAGTTCACAACAGTTCACAAAGAAAATTCTCATCTCAGTCCAAAATCAAATTCTTCTAAACTCCAGAGAGTAAAGGCCCAATTTATTCAGCCTCTCATCCAAGGTACCAATCTAGTGAATCTTCAATGTACTGCCTCCAATGTAAGTATATCCTTCCTTAAATGTGGAGACTGACACTGCACAGTCCTGCAGGTATGGTCTCATCAAAGCCCTATACAATTATAGCAAGACATGCTTAATTCTCTTACAACAAAGGCTAACATGCCGTTTGTCTTCCTAATTGCTTGCTGTACTTGCATGCTAACCCCCTGTGTTCCTTGTAGGAGTATATCCAAGTCTCTTTGAACATTGACAAGTAGAAGTTCCACACCTTTTAAAATATATTCTGCTTTTCTATTCTTACTACAAAAGTGAATAATCTCACATGTCACCATCTTTGCAATTGGCATAATTGCGAGTTTTACTTTGCAGCTCAAACTAATCAGAACAAGTGGATCTGATAAAAGTAAAGCTAAAATATCAGCTTCGGATAGCAAAATTTCACCTGTTAGCTTTAAGTCCTCTTCATGTAACTAGGTGAGATATAACAGAAGTTATGGAATCAGGAGTGACCAGCATGTGATAAATTTTACGTTTAGGCGAATATTTTCCTTTAAAATATTTTCTTTACCATGCAAAAGGCTAGGAGATTACCACTGCAACACTCAATCATGACTCTGTATAAAGTTAAAGGAAAACAACTGTACAAATCACAGCAATAACAAAAATGCACTGTAATAGTTTACACTCTAACAAATACCAGAGAATTTGCCACTGTAATCAAAGTGTTAAATACATTTTTAGAGCATGTTATTCTAAGAGTTTAGGCTGGCTGAAGTATCCCCAATGTAGCCACAATTCCATTGGCAGTCAAACTATAAACATTTATACCTTGGTAACAAAGAACTTCTTATTGGGTTCACTTTGGACAAGTCCTGTTGAATGAATGAAAGCTCGTAGTGGAGACAGTGATGTCACTAAAACATACACTTTGAGAATTGCAGAAAGACCTTCTATCGGAACAGCCTGTGACTTTGCTGAAAAAGCAGAGTATCTAGAAAAGAACAAATCATAATAAAATGGACCTGCATAAAATATTTTTACAAGTTGAAACTAAAAATAGGCATCAGTACTACTTGGTGCTAAAAGAAAAATCATCTTCACTTCTCAACAGAGAGAGATTTTCCAGAAAAGAAGATTTTTGCTGGCAACATTATTTTGATAATTTTTACACATAAAGTTAAATTTGCAACATTGAGCATTGAAAAATTTTGGCATGCAGTGTTTCCGTTAACCATGGCCTGATCAGGTAACGCACAGTCGGATTCAGAGTAAAGCTTCTTTAACTCTGCTGCAAAGATATATCATAATCAAAGTGACATCTTCCAATTTTCACACCAATTAAAGTTAATGGTCCATATTTTCAAAGAATCTAAGAAAGTAATAGCAGTGGTGCTATTACACTAGTTAATAATTAGTTCGAAAAAGATGCAGTGCAAAAGGACTGGTGGATAGCTAACATTATGCAGATGTCTAAGAACAGAGATAGAACATGTCCAGGGAACAATATGCCAGTCAGCTTAACATCTGTAGTAAGAAAAATAATGGAATCTCTACAAAAGAAGAAAATAGAAAAAAAAAATCTAGAAACTAAAAATATAATTATGAATAGTCAATGTGAATTTCAAAAGAGAAAGTATTGCATGATCTATCTCATTGAGGCAACAGAAGTATAATATATCTAGATTGCCAAAAGACCTTCAATAAATTACAACATAATAGAGTAAAGAATAAGGTCAGGGCATGCAGAATTTTGGGACAGGTCACAGAATGGATAGCTAGCTGGCTGCAAGACAGAATACAAAGAGCAGGGGTAAAGGGTAGCTACCCACAGTGGCAGAAGGTGGGAAGTAGGGTCCCAAAAGGATCAGTGCTGTGGCCATTTTTTTTCACAATTTATATTAATGATTTAGACTTTAAAGCAAAAACACAATTTCTAAATTTGCAGATACCCCCCATTTGGGATGGACAGTCAAACTGAGAAGGACTACAACACTTTACAAGAACACATAAATAAACTTAAAGAATGGGTATGTAAATGACAAATTATTTTCAACATGAATAAGTGTGAGGTGGGGCCTAAGGACAGGAGGAGGCCCTTTAGTCACTCGAGCCTATTTGACCAATCAATGTGTGATCAAAGCCTAATTCCACATGTGCAGGAAGATCTCTGACAGCCTGGCGCTGCTCAGGGATACGATTGCCTATGTACAGGACAGGGGTGTGGATACCTGCCTCATCAGCTTGGATCAGGAGAAGGCCTTTGACAGAATATCGCACACCTACATGGGGGATGTGCTCTCCAAAATGCGGTTTGGGGAGGGAATTCGAAATTGGATCCAACTGCTCTACACTAACATCAGTAGCGCAGTCTCAATCAATGGGTGGGAAACAGGTAGCTTTCCGATTAAATCTGGAGTCAGGCAGGGCTGTCCTCTCTCGCCTGTCCTTTTCGTGTGTTGCATAGAACCCTTTGCCGAGTCCATCAGGAAGGATCCGGGCATAAGAGGAGTGACGATCCCAGGCAGTGGAGGCACTCAGGTAAAAGCCTCCCTGTACATGGACGACGTCGCCGTCTTCTGCTCGGATCCGCTGTCGGTGCGCAGACTGATGCACATCTGCGACCAGTTCGAACTGGCCTCGGGAGCCAAGGTAAATCGTGGGAAGAGCGAGGCCATGTTCTTTGGGAACTGGGCTGACCGATCCTTTGTCCCCTTCACTGTCAGGGCTGACGGCCTGAAGGTGCTGGGGATATGGTTCGGAGGGACCGGGGCATGCGTTAGAAACTGGAAGGAGCGAGTGGCTATGGTGAAAAGGAAACTGGGCATGTGGGAGCGACGCTCCCTCTCCATTGCGGGAAAGAACCTGGTCATCAGGTGTGAGGTACTCTCGCTGTTGCTGTACGTGGCGCAGGTCTGGCCCATTCCAGACTCCTGCGCGATGGCGATCACTCGAGCCATCTTCCGCTTTATCTGGAGGTCGAAAATGGATCCTGTCCGCAGGGACGCGATGTACAAGCCTCTAGATAAAGGGGGAAAAAACGTGCCCAACATCGCCCTCATACTGATGGCCACCTTTGTGTGTGGCTGCATCAAGCGGTGCGTAGACCCTCAGTACGCAAACACCAAGTGTCACTACGTGCTGAGGTTCTACCTGTCCCCGGTGTTGCGAAGGATGGGTCTGGCCACGCTGCCGCGGAACGCTCCAAGTAGTTGGACCGTGCCGTACCACCTGTCCCTGGTGGAAAAATTTATGCAGAAAAACACCTTTGACCACAAGTCCATCAGGCAGTGGTCAGCACGTAACGTCCTAGAGGCCCTGAGGGAAAAGGAGAGGGTGGACCCTGTGGGATGGTTCCCCGAGCAGACTGTCAAAGTCATTTGGCAGAATGCCTCATCGCCAGAACTTTCCAACAAGCACCAAGACGTAGCTTGGCTGGTGGTGAGAAAGGCCCTCCCCGTCAGATCCTTCCTACACGCCAGGAGGCTCACCCCCTCTGCACGTTGCCCTCGAGGTGGCTGTGGTGGGGAAGAGACCGTTGTTCACCTCCTTGTGGATTGTGCCTTTGCAAAGAAAGTCTGGAGAGAGATGCAGTGGTTGCTGTCGAGGTTCATCCCGAGCAGTTCTGTGACACAGGACTCTGTGCTCTACGGGCTGTTCCCAGGGACACACACCGAGACAAACATCGACTGCAGCTGGAGGATCATCAACTCGGTGAAAGACGCGCTTTGGTCTGCCCGAAACTTGTTGGTCTTCCAGCACAAAGAGTTGTCCCCGACCGATTGTTGCGGACTGGCACAATCCAAAGTCCAGGACTACGTGCTGAGGGACGCACTAAAGCTTGGGGCAGCTGCCGCAAAGGCGCAATGGGGAAGGGTCGCTGTCTAAGACCTTTCTACCACAGCGCACCGAGAGACTGGGAACTGTTTAGAGCCCCTCGGGCTGTACAGATCAAAATGAAAGGCTGTAAATGATTGTAATATTGTTTGTACTGATGCACCTGGTGATACATTTTGTAAAAGTTTAACCTGGATTGTACCCTTGTAATGTTGTTTTTGAAATGGTTTTGAATGTGATTGAAGATTTTTATGAATAAAGTATATTTTTACAAAAAAAAAAATGTGACCTAACTCCACATATGCACTTTTGCCCCATATCCTTAATAATGTTAGTTAACAAAAGCCTATCAGTCTAAAATTAACAATTGATCTAGAAACATTATTATTTGTAGAAGAGAGTTCCAAACTTGTACAGTGCTTTGTGTGTAGAGGTGTTTCCTAATTTCACTCCTGAAAGAACTGGGTCTTGTTTTTGGACTATATCCTGTTGTTCTAGATTCCCCAACCACTTTCAATCCATCTACCCTATATGTTCCCCTTAATATCTTGAAAAATTTGATCAAATCACCCTTGGCTTTATAAATTCCAGGGAATACAAACTTGGATTGGTATGAATCTCTCTTCATAATTTAATCTGTGGAGTCCAACTATCATTCTGGTAAACCTGCACTAAGAAATTAAATAGTGATTTCAGAAGAAACCACTTTACCAAGAGAGTGGTGTGAATATGGAACTATCTCCTGCAGGGAGCAGCTGCAATGAAAAGTAAGGATATATTTAAGGGGCAGCTGCATAAGCCTATCAGGCAGAAGGGAATAGAGGGTTATGCTGATAGTATTAGATGAGGACGGATGGGAGAAGGCTTGAGTAAAGTATGGACTGGTTGGGCTGAATGGCCTGTTTCTGTGCTGTATATTTTATGTAATTCTATGTGTTTTGTGCTAAAAATAATGGTGAGGGAAACAGCTTTTAATATTGTTAAATCATAAATCAGACAGCATCTTCCAGCGATGACATCAGAAGTTGCTGTCCAAGATGCTATGTTTCTCAAAAAGCTTTGCTATTTCCACATCTCACTTAGAGACTTGGTATTGAAATACATGGAACAGCATGAGGTTGCTGTACCTACGTGATAGATATACACTGAACTCACCAGAAAAGGTTTACTCCAGTATAAGTAAATTTTTAATACTGTTATAAGTCTTAATTACAAACAAATAGTTGCTCTGGTACAAAAACTTTTACAAATTGAAGTCTTATTCTTTTAAATTTAACAAAAATCCCATCTTTATTTCCCTCTCTTTATTGGCTTTCTGCACATGAATTGACATTGAATTAAATATTTCCCAGTTCAGATGAAAGGCCCGATTTTAACCAATTCAAAACCCACCCATTTGCAGAGAGTTAAAATTAGCCCCTATGCCTCAGGAAGGATTCTTCAACCTGATGGGTTCGAGCTGCGGCACTCAGTTAAAGCAGCCAGGGCTCAGCCCCTTGGCCAGCTCTGGTGTGATTGACAGTTGGCACTCAGACTCTAACACCCCTGAGCTCCACAGGGTGGGGCAGCCAGTCCAAAACAATTCAACACACTGACCCACGCCAACATGGTACTCACCCTTCCTGAGCGCAGCAGGTCACTGAAGCACTTCCGGCAATGCACCCTGGTACGCCGCACCATGTCGCGTGTGCTCGCTCGGGCTGCCACCTCCTCCCATGCCCTCTTTGTGAGGTGCGGTGGCCTCCTCCTCCCACCTCTGGGGACAAGGGTGTCCCTTTTGGCAGCCACCTCTTCCTGGAGGACTGCAAGGCACTCATTGGAAAAACGGTGGGGAGGGGAGGTGGGGGCGGAGAAGGGAGGAAGTGGGGGTGGGGCAAGTGCCCCCCAACCTGCCTTCCCACCTGGCATTTGCAGACACATTGGACTCCATCCTCGCAACGACAGACAGACGTCCTTCCCTGCCTGGGCCCTTTTTAAACTGGCCGCTGGGTTACCATTGGACCCAACAACTGACAGACCCCGGCCCCTGCTCAGCCCTTCCCAGCCAGTGACGAGCAGCGTTTCACGCTGAGTGGGCTTTAATTGGCCCGCCAATGTAAAATTGTGGTCTGGCCCCAATCACCCACCCACGCAGAGCCCGCCTGCCCCCGCCGAGTACAAAATTCTGCCCATACAGTTTGCTTGCCATATTCATGCAGGTCCCACATCTCCTGTAGAGGGTGCTGCACCAAAATAGTTTTCTAATCACAAGTTTCAGTACAAAAGCCCATAGAAATTCTGTGGGTAAGTTTGTTATTCAGGCAATGTTTATTCACCAATAATTGCCAAATGCAGGCCAATGTGTATCTGGCCTTTTTTTTATACTTAACCTGGAAGTCCTTGATGTTTGTGATGTTGACTCGTGTCCTGATTTGAACCTGGAGCAGGTTTCAGACAGAGGAGCAATTACCAACCACCAACCACTCCCTCCATCCTCCTAAGTCCCCATACCGCCCCCATTCTGCCTCTACATCAGCAACACGTGGCCTAGATGATTTTAACTGCGGGCCTCACCTACATGCTTTAATGAGCTGTCCATTCAAAACAGACGGGACAAGCAATTTGGTGAGTTTGTGTAACTTCTTTAGCGAAATCATCTATCCCCTAATATGATGATTAATATTTACAACTGTCTTCCCCAGAAGGAATATCAGAGTTATTTCAATTTAGTGAGATAAAGGATCATGCCGATGGAGGACCGAGGACCTTTCTTTACTGGAAGAAGTCGGTGACAATTTCTTGTATGAAGGCCCACCTCCTTTCTTCTGGGATTAACTGCAGCTCTTTATCAGTTCTGATGAAAGGTCATCACCCTAAAATATTAACATTGTCTTGATTCCAACAAATGTTGTCTGATTTGTTGAGTATAGCATTTTCTGCTTTTACTTCGGAATTATTGCTCACAGGAGACTGAAGCTGGTGGTTGTCTAACCGCTCATTTCACAAATGGAGAGCCTTAAAAGTTAGAACAATAACCACTTTTAAAGTAAAAGCATGTGAAAAAGATTACACCTCAAAAGTAGCATTTTAATAAACTAAAATATTGTTGATTTTCTTTGCGTCTGTCTTACTGTTTCACACCACTTTCATTGTTCGTATCTTGAAGCTTCGCAGGAAGGATATTTCCACCCGGAGAGATTGAGTTTTCAACTCTTATCCTGTTGCTGGTGGTTTTCAGCTCTACATAATGGTCAAAGCACAAAGGTGGAAGAACCACAGGTTGAAGAACTGAAAGATAATGCATAAAAGTACATTAAATTGTACCTTTTTGAAACTATTTCATCAGGAGTATTATCAGCACTGCAGCTACCCTGAATTAAAAACAATATTGTTTTTATACTGAGGCAAATCGCTTCAACCCCAACAGCAACTTACTAACTTTCTAGTCACAAGTACATTGTATTCAGCTGAGCAAGTTCCTCAGCATAAGTGTGGCAAATTTTCAATACAATGGAACATAAATGACAACAAAGGAGTTGGATTATGGCCATCTTTGTCCAACAAAATATGAAACTTTGAAGGGCTGCATTTACTGCCTGCTGATCAGGAATATTACTTTGCTTTGTAATGCATCCTATGCTCTGTAATCTAAACAAAACCTTCAAGATTTGCCTGAATCATAACAAGGTTGTCCACAACAAACAATACAGAGTTTAAAAAAATACTGTGCACGGTACACATAACAGAAATACTGCACAAATTATAGGGTGAACTACCATTTAGTAGTGTTTCTAGTGCCATTCGTATTATTAGGTATAAAGAATAACGAGACCAGAAAGTTGGAAGTCTTCCCAATAAGAATGAAGTTTCATTAAAGTTTGTGATTGGAAAGTTTGAGCTCACATATGTGGCAGCCACTGAACACGTTTTTATTGCAGTTTTCTGACTTTTTCGTACTACACAGGTTTTTTTCGTTGTCTACACAGAACACGATTTTTTTTTCAGCTATAGTTTAGAACCATCAAAACATGAATAAAAACGGTAAAATCTTGCATTAAACATTTACTGTAAATAATGAACACCAATTTAAGAAATGTTAGTGAGGAGTGTATAGCTGCAACATATGTAAACCATGTTTACATAGTTAAGATTTAATGTCAGAAAAGAAGAAAATATACATGGGAAATGTTTGGTGATACCAGAAGATTTTCAATTGGACTATTTTACTAATTATAGTTTTAGGAAATGTTGGACTGTAGCTTTAAGAATACTCCTGCGTTGTAAGATCACATGATCTGTGTAAACCAATGTGTTAGTAGGATGGGGAACTCCCTACAGAAGGGATAAAACTAAAATACTGCGGATGCTGGAAATCTGAAACAAAAACAGAAAATAATGGAAAAACTCAGCAGGTCTAACAGCATCTGTGGAAAGAAAAACAGAGTTAATGTTTTGAGTCCGTATGGCTCTTCTTCAGAGCTAAAGAGGAGTAAGAATGTGATGAAATGTATACTGTTTGAGTGGGGTGGAACAGGTGAAGCTGGATAGAAGGCCTGCGATAGGTGGGAGCAAAGGAGAGATTGCCAAAGATGTCATGAACAAAACGACCAAGGGGGTGTTAATGGTAGTGGTGAGGGCTAAAGGAGGTGCTGATAGTGGCATTAAGGTAAGAAAGCTGAATGTGATAATCGCAGGACGAGGGTAAGCACTCTGAAAAGAACAACATGAACAAGTGGCAGGTGGCCTTTGTGGGGGCGGGGTGGGGGAGGGGATGGTGGTGGGGAAAAAAGATTGAAAATAGGATAAAAGGTGGGGATAAAACAATGAATAAATGAATCAAAATAAATAAAAATAAGTCGATAAAAAAAAAAATTTTAAATAAAAATGAATATTGAAAAAAAGGGATTAAAAGGGGGTGAGGATAAAGGGGGGAGTTCATGGTCTGAAGTTGTTGAACTCAATATTCAGTCCGGAAGGCTGTAAAGTGCCTAGTCGGAAGATGAGGTGCTGTTCCTCCAGTTTGCGTTGGGCTTCACTGGAACATTGCAGCAGGCCAAGGACGGACATGTGGGCATGAGAGCAGGATGGAGTGTTGAAATGGCAAGCGACAGGGAGGTCTGGGTCATGCTTGCAGACAGACCCAAGGTGTTCTGCAAAGCGGTCACCCAGTCTGTGTTTGGTCTCTCCAATGTAGAGGAGACCGCATTGGGAGCAGCGAATGCAGTAGACTAAATTGAAGGAGGTGCAAGTGAAGCGCTGCTTCACCTGAAAGGAGTGTTTGGGCCCCTGGGCGTTGAGGAGGGAGGAGGTAAAGGGGCAGGTGTTGCACTTTCTGCGATTGCATGGGAAGGTGCCATGGAAAGGGGGTGAAGTGTTGGGGGTGGTGGAGGAGTGCACCAGGGTGTCCCGGAGGAAATGGTCCCTACGGAATGCTGATGGGGGGGATGAAGGGAAGATGTGTTTGGTGGTGGCATCATGCTGGAATTGGAGGAAATGGTGGAGGATGATCCTTTGAATGCGGAGGCTGATGGGGTGAAAAGTGAGGACACGCGCCTCTGCCCTCACACCTTCCTCTCCCTCCCAGAACCATGATAGGTTCCCCCTTGTCCTCACTTTTCACCATTCTGATTAGGCACTGTCACATGAGTTGGGACATGTCCATAACTTTTATTGAAAGACTGTATAAAAATTTAAATACCCTCATGAAACCTCATCCCGCCCATGGATGAGGTTTCATGCTTTTTCCAAAGCTCGCCAGGGCTTCCGGCCTGCCCGCCAACCTTAAGGTTGGACGGGCAGGTCCATTAATGACCTTAATTAGTTTTGCAATGGCCTCAACAGACCGTTGACAGGTCGGCGGGCACGCAGCTGACTCAGCTGTGCCCCCGCCGACCTGAAAATGGAAATGACACGGGGTGATGTCAGGAATTCCACCCAACGTCACCCCGCATCATTTTATGCGTTGGCAAGTGGGCCCCACTCGCGCTCGCCAACTGGAAGATCCTGCCCATGGAGTTTGATGCACACGTGTAGCTGCTGCTGCTATCTTGTAAATAAAGTTAAATGTTTCCACTAAGAAAAGTTGTCTGAAAATCAACTCTATAACAACTATATAATGGTGAGGAATGGTGTTAAGAATTTCAAAGCTCAACCAAAAGCTGACACAGACTCAGGTCGTAATCTAGTGAAAATGGAAACAGTATTTCGACTGAAGAAGATCCAAGGTGGAATATGCGGAAAATTGTGGAATCTAGGGAAGCTGAAAGAAGTAAATGAAGAATTTGTAAGTGAAGTTAACAAAGCACTATAGCTAGAAAAGACAGGGATACCCCAAGACAAATAAGTATTTGAAACATATTAAAGAATCTGTCAAGGAAGAGGGGCAAATAAGGAGGGTTTTTAAGAGGAAAAAGGATCAAGAAACCATGGGTTATGACTGCAATGTTGCAAAAGATGGAAGAGTGGAGAAAATGAAAGAATGTCAATACTGAAGAAGACAAGCTGTAATATAGACGCTTGAATAATGAGTTAAGAAGAGAAACAGAAAAGGTATGAGAACAATGGTCAAAAGAGCAATGTGATATACTCGAAGAATTGGTCAGCTAGGAAGGGTAGATCTTATGTATGCAAAAGCAAAGGAGATAGTGACACTCAGTATAAAGAAATGGAAACAACAGCAATAGAGAGTAAGGACTTTCTTTATTAATAAACCCCGATTAAATAAGATGAAGGTGGAAGAAGCATCTTGAAGAACTACATGCAAAAAATGAAAAACCTGAAATGACTGAGCTAGAGGAAGAGAGTAATGTTGACATCAATTTCATTGGACTAGAAATGCTAGAGAGTGAAAAAAGAGCAGCATTAAATGAAATAAACAATGGAAAAGCAGCTGGAATAGATGAAATATCTGCAGAGTTGATGAACAACATGGAAAGACGTAACAATGTTCTCTAAGCTGTGCAAAGATATTTACTTAACAGGAAAATGGCCAGAGGACTTCATAGAGCCAATAATGATCACCCTAAGACAGAAGCCAAAGGCATGTCAATACTTTGCTTTCATACAATTAGTCTAATTGTTCATGCATCAAAGGTTATGTTGAAAATTGTGACAAAGAGTGTGGGCGGGTAGGTGCAGATCTACATTGGCGATGACCATTTCAGAATGCTGCAACACAGAGGGAACTGTGTGTCCTTGTACATGAATCACGGCTGGATTTTTGCTACCAAGGCATGTAGCTTGAGTCAGGAAATTTCCCGACTGGGCAGGTATGACAAGGGTCCCGTCAGGCCGGGTGTTCGCTCTGGGGAGACAGGGCAGGATAGATTCAGGCCCAGTGTTCACTCTGGGGAGATGGAGCAGGATAGATTCAGGCCGGGTGTTCACTCCGGGGAGATGGGGCAGGATAGATTCAGGCCCGGTGTTCGCTCTGTGGAGACGGGGCAGGATAGATTCAGGCCCGGTGTTCGCTCTGTGGAGACAGGGAAGGATAGATTCGGGCCCGGTGTTCACTCCGGGGAGACGGGGCAGGATAGATTCAGGCCCGGTGTTCACTCCGGGGAGACGGGACAGGATAGATTCAGGCCCGGTGTGCGCTCCGGGGAGACGGGGCAGGATAGATTCAGGCCCGGTGTTCGCTCTGGGGAGACGGGGCAGGATAGATTCAGGCCCGGTGTTCACTCTGGGGAGACGGGGCAGGATAGATTCAGGCCCGGTGTTCACTCCGGGGAGACGGGGCAGGATAGATTCAGGCCCAGTGTTCACTCCGGGGAGACGGGGCAGGATAGATTCAGGCCCGGTGTTCACTCTGGGGAGACGGGGCAGGATAGATTCAGGCCCGGTGTTCACTCCGGGGAGACGGGGCAGGATAGATTCAGGCCCCGTGTTCACTCTGGGGAGACGGGGCAGGATAGATTCAGGCCTGGTGTTCGCTCTGGGGAGACGGGGCAGGATAGATTCAGGCCCGGTGTTCACTCCGGGGAGACGGGGCAGGATAGATTCAGGCCCGGTGTTCACTCCGGGGAGACGGGGCAGGATAGATTCAGGCCCGGTGTTCACTCTGGGGAGACAGGGCAGGATAGATTCAGGCCCGGTGTTCACTCTGGGGAGACAGGGCAGGATAGATTCAGGCCCACCACCTCCCTAGAAGCAGGTCAGAGGTGGCCACAGGGTCGGCCAAGTGCCGTGGCAGGCTGGTTGAAAGGCCTGCCTTGGTTCTCTGGGACTTCAGCCCAGTTGTTTGCTTATACTTTAAGCCTTCTAACCCTCACCCTTCACACTCTTTCATTGCCCCACCAACTCCACATGCTCCCTTCATGTCAGCTGATGCCCTCCCACCTACACCCATGGCCCCTCATACCCTCCCTGTCCATTCACAACACCTCCATGCCTACTCACCCTATAGCAACAATGGCAAGTGTGGATCTGCTTAAAAACAATTATTCATAATTTTCTTAAAAAAAACTGCTGTTGCTACAGCCCTATAAACGTGTCAATCAACCAGATCTTTAAAGTATCAATAACAGAAGCTATAAGCACTTAATACCTCTATATCTGGTGTAAATAGACATTGAGCCATTGACAATAACAGAAAAATAGCTTATTATAACATCATAAACTTGCCAATCAAGCAAAGTTTTCCCTTTTCTGCACCTGTATCATCAAAGTTAGTCCTCTAATGGGAGTCGGGACTCTCAGCCAAACTTACATAATAAGGCTTGATTGACAATTATTTTTGATTGACAAGGGCGCCATGGGTGATGGGGGCAGGCAGAAAAGTGGAGTTAAGGCCACAATCAGATCGGCTATGATCTTACTGAATGGCAGAACTGTCTCGAGGGGCCAAATGCCTTCTCCTGCTTCTAATTCTTGTTCTTATGTTTTGAATTCCGGGGAGGAAGGGGGAAAAGAGAAGCAATTAGCATCATAAAATTGAGTGGACACAGCTTAGAGTTTGGACAGGAAATATATGTTTGTTTTGTAGATTTTGCCGAAGCATTTGATCAGGTCAACTGAATTAAGATCTTGACATGGTTGAAAGACATTGGAGTAGACTGGAGAGATGGATGACTCATAAGAAATCTACATGGGACAAACACAACATTGGAGTCAACGAGGACTTGAAAACATATGTCATTGGAAGAAGAGTTCAACAAGCATGTTGTTTATCACCAATCCCCTTCAATGTCTGTGCAGAAGCAATGATTAAAGAATCATGTGAAGACAGAATCTAGCATAGGATAAGTGGTTGAGGGGTGCAAATGATGACTTCAGTTAGATTTGCAGATGACAAGCACTTGTAGCAGGGGCAGAAGAAAGATTACAAGAATTAATAGGCAGACTAGTGACAGCAGGTATGAACTTTGGAATGAGAGTGAACATTGACAAAAACAAAAGTGTCTCAAAGTCACCAAGAAATATTCATAGACTCATAAAAGGAAAAGAACTAGAAACGCTACAAAAATTCAAATATTTAGGAAGCATAATATCTGAAGATGGAACAAAGAAATAAGAACAAGGATAGCAATGGGAGGGGTTATATTTAATAAGAAAAGACAGTTGCTAACCAGAAAGCCAAATACACAATTCAAGAAGTGATAAGTTTGATTTGGAGTCTTGTTTTTCATGGATGTGAGACTTTGATCTCCTTTCTCTGTAAGGTCCACCTGCTAAATAGCTTTGAAATGTGGGTTTGGAGGAGAATGGAAAGGATCCGCTGGACAGAAAAAGTATGTCAAAGTGGTGAAGTGCTGAGGAGAGTGAATGAACAAAGTAATGTGCTGAACATAAGCAGAGAGAATATTTCAAGGGAGTAGAGAAAAAGGAGGGAAGAGAATATCAATGCTGAATGTGGCTTGAAAATTGAAGGAAGTTATTGGAAAATGACAGAGAGACATGGAGAAGATTATAACCCAAGGACCTGCCTTCAGGCAGAGCACACATGAAGATGATGATAAGTGAGTAAAATATATTTTCTAGCAGAATCAAAAACATGAAGTGAATTTAAAACACATTATTAAATGTAAGTACAAATTTAAAGTGATTTTTGGATTTTATGCTCCTGTAGGGAGCCTTGCCTAGTTGGAGCACAAAGCCACAGGATTACTTTTAAATGCCACTAACAATTGTTATTTTCAAAGGGTATATCTTTGATCACTGGACCCCACCATCCAACACCAACCTCTTTATTTTATATTCATTTTTGTTAAGTCTTAATGAGATTATATGCTTAGTTAAGTCATGGTATATTTTAGTTCATAATGTCAGGTTATTGACACATGATAGATGAATGATAGATAAAGAATCAGACTCTGTGATAGCCAAAGAATTCCACACCAATCCGGTGACCAAAATTTCAATCGGCAGCTGTTTTAATCCAAGTAATTTATACAATCAGAACATCAAAAACGAGCAATGCTACAGGCAGACCCTGAAGTATGAGACTTGAAGCACAGCTGGACATGGGCATTACAGTTGGACATGTGCATCTCCATGTACAATTTATACTGACATACATCTAAAGATAAACTTATAGACAATTGAAGCTCCAGAAATAAGGGGTGTTATGTGGCCCTTAAATGTTTTCCTTTATGTTTGATCATTACTGTGCTATTTTTTGTAAGTTTTAAATTGAATCATCAACTCTTAAAAATACACTAAATGACCTTCTAACAGATAACCAAATGATAGCCATGTATTTTTAAACTTCAAAGATGGATTACAGCTTTACAGCGATCCCAGGATATTATGACAAGCTTTGTCCTAATTCAGAATTCATGGTAGACCTAATTGCATTCTGCTGTCATCTTTTCTGTAGTTGTAAAGAACTAACAGATATACTTCCCACCCAGATATTCCACGAGTAAAAGCCACATAATTCATGAATGATAAAATTAGGAGTGAGTTATGAAGATCTTTCTCATGAATGGGGTAAAATGATATTCCACACTAACATAATGAATATTTATACTATAAGTAACACACTGAATGCTCTATTTATAATACAAGTTAAATAACACAAGCATTTGCACTTCAGAGCTGGTCATTAGGTTTCAAGATCATGAACATGGCCTAACAAGACATTTATGATGAAATATACATGACCAATTAGAGCCTCAAATATCAGGAGAGTTTTTCTTAACTGGACATGAAGCTATTGAAATTGTTTAGCTCCATGATTAAATCATGCATGTACAAATAAATTGGATATAAATTGAATGTCAGTCCTGCATTTTGTTTCAAAACTCCAAACACATAGATCACAGCTTGTAACAACGCTAGTGCAGGTGTGGCATGCATGCGCAGAAGCTTTGACAATAGGCAAATAATGATATCAAATAGCCTCTCAGGCTGACTGGATGCACGTTCAGCAAACTTTAACTGCAATAAGGTCCAGCAATGGTCATGTCTTCATCACTCACAGCAGAACATGCATTCAACTGCTCAAGGCACCACCCACCAGCGCTAATTAGAGATCCAATGTAGGTGAGGTGCTTTTGACTTATGATTGCTCTTGCAAACTTTGTGAAAGTAATACGATGTGTTCTTAAAGGAGTTTTGGTAACTTGCAGGTCTTGGAAGGAAATACTCCTGCATCCTAACAGCTGAGGAGTTTTCTGCCTTCTATACAAAAATATGCTGGAATTATAGGGAGTGAGGGGGGTGTAATAGTTGCCACCCCCCTTGTCCTATAACATGACAGGGAGAAGAAGTTGAGGCTGCAGAGATGGAAAGCTGTGAGGAAGAGGAGGGCTCTCCACAGAAGGCCTTACCCACCAAGGATAGGGAGCAGTGCCTGAGGCAACTGAGATTCACCAAAGAGATGGTCACAGAACTGTATCACCTCCTTCAATAGGACCTGCAGCCTCAAAGCAGGGTGAACACGGCCCTGTCAGTGGCCCTCATGGTCACCAGCGTTCTCAGCTGTTCTGCAAGCGGGGTCGTCCAGGCAGAAGCAGGCGATATTGCCAACATTTCTCAGTTTGCTATCCATCACTGCATCAGCGACAGGTGACAGAGGACCTGTACAGGAGCGGAGAAGATTTCATTGTCTTCTCTCTACTCAAAGAGAAGCAGGAGGAGTGGTCATGTGGCTTTGCCAGGATAGCGGGATTCCCAATGGTGCAGGGAGCCATTGATTGCACACATGACTCTGCAGACCCCAAATGTAAACAGGGAGAGGAACGGTGTTCCACTCCATTAATGTGCAGTTGATGTGCGACCATGCCCTGACCCTCATTTGGTCAATACCCGTTATCTTGGCAGCAGCCATAGTGCCCTCAACCTGAGGCAGCCTGCCATTCCTGTTGTCTGTGGGCACAGCCCTTGTCACCAGGCATATTGTTACAATCCACAAAGAGACCGATAACTTTAACAAAATAAATTCAAACTTCCAGTTGATAGCTGAAAGGGTGACACAACAAGATTTCACGTTTTAAGGCTTACTGTAACAAGCAGACTAAGAGCACTCTTGACTAAACACTATTTTTGTAGGCAACTTAGACTTTAACTACAGACCAGAGCTTTCCCCTTTTAATTTTAACACAACCAAAAAAAACCACTTCACCGGTATACTTTACACTGTCCCTTAAGTAGTCATTTGACTTTCCAGTGCACAGTCTAAAGTGTTTCTTAGCTCCCAAAGGTTTACTATCATCCCTTTCCTTTCTCAGTCTGGTAGGTTTTAACCCCAGAACTCTCTTTCATGGTGAAGGTTTTTCCTGGCGATTCTCCCTCTTGCACAAACTGGGCAAATTTTACAGCTTTGTTTCAAATCCACGTGAATTTGGTTTTTTCAATCTGTGCACAAGCTCCCACCTGCATTCCTGTGTGGGCATCATGGAGACTTTTTCCTCTAGCAGCGCTCTCTCTCCTGTATCCTGGCAGACTGCTTAGAAACTGGAGACAGCTTAGAAACTTTCCCCCTCTAAAAGCCCAACTCAATGGTAACATGAATCACATGGGTCTGATATCCAGGCAGAAATACTGATTAGCTATTCTTGCGATCATAACTCTCTTTTATATTGGAAGTAAATGAACAGTTTAAAGTATAGCTGATTATAAACCGACATTCTCAACGCCTTCCTGGAACTTTGGAGACTAGCACTGTACCACTGTAAACACAGATGCTGCTGTCATTTTTTCCAAGTATGAACGTTTCCAGCAAAATAATCTGGTCTTTTGTTTAATCTTTAATGGCCCCCTCATCCAGATCTGTTGTCAGGCAGTCTTCAGAACAGGTCTCATTATCCCCTTCATTTTACCCTAAATTAAAAACACAATCCCAAAACATAACTATCTTATAAAACCTCATGATTGGAACAAAATGGAGGCCACCTCGGCAGGAAGAGTAGGCAGGGAGGAGGCATGTAAGACCCCTTTGTTCCAGATGTGCTGTCAGTAAGGCCGACTGAGACCCCCTCAGGATGTCCACCATTGTTCTATAATTCTATAACTTTCAATCTATCTACATCACATCACAGTGTCCTCTTGATCAATATCCTACGATGAGAGCCAACAAAAAAACTTTCCTAACAATTTTATCCAACACCACATCCAATAACATATGCAAACTGAACTACCCTTGGCCAGCCTCTTAGTGCCTGTCTTCTGGATACCTGTTCCTGGCTTAGTGCTCCTATGTAATTCTATGTCCCAGTGACTGCAGCATGCCTGGTGGAAGGCTGTTACTTTCACTGAAAGAGTCTGTAGGTGGCCTTGCAGAACAACTGTCGGGAACTCTGGGCTTTCAGGGCCCAGCTTCAGACTGCACACTCCAGCGTGGGTGGCAGAAGCCTGGGCTGCTGGCTGAGAGCCAACAACAGAGGCACTGGTGAAGAGGCAGTGGTGGGATCATGAATGCTGTCATCCTGAGACAGGACAGCAGGTTCCTGCTCCATTAAGTCAATGGTATTGGTCTGGAGTGCTACCTCAGTGACATTAGTAATCTGTTGAAGGTCAGATTGCTGGACTGTAGAGAAAACCTGCATCAACCTTGTTGATGATCTCAAGCACATATGGCCATCTACATTCCCTGAAAGACGTAGCTCGACCATAATTCCAGACCGATCTCTCTGGTGTTACATTTCCATTCTTACACACCCTGGCCAGGAGTTTTCCCTCGGCAGGTGGGCTTGGCGGGGGTGGGCAGGAGCAGTCTGGAAGATGACTGTGATTTCACGCTGACGGGCCAATTAAGAACTGCCCAGTGTGAAACGCATGCTGCAGCACTGCCTATGGGGGAGGTGGGGTGGTGGTGGGGAGCAAGTACTCAACTTTGCATATGTGCGCATGTGCTCACAGGAAAAGCTCCCTGAGGCACAGAGCTGCCTCAAGGAGATGAAGATTTTAAAAATTAAAAATAAAGAACTTTAAACTGCTACAAAACACATGTTATTAATGAAATGTTAAAATGCTTATTTAATTTTTAATAGCTGTTGGAAACCTCATCCCTCCCGTGGGTGAGGTTTCCTAAAAAATCCAAAGGCCGCTTGGCCTTTTCGTCTGCCCACCAACCACAAGGTTGGATGGGCAGCGAAAAATTTAATTAAATTATTACTTTAATGGCCTTAATAGGCCTTTTACTTATCGGCGGGCACACTGCCGAATCCCGCCAATAAGTCATTTTACACTCGCTCGGTTCAGGCACACGCCTACCCGATGGGCTAAAAATTCTGGCCTCTATCTCTATTTTGAGTAAAATTGCCTGGAATATTGTTACTAGCCAATGATTAATACCCATATTGTTTTATACCATGGATTCATATCCACACATATAAACACGTAAACTGTAGAAGCTAGATGAAGAAAATATCATTTTTAAAACTAGTTTGGTAGATTGTTAAAGCAACAGAAACATTTGTGATGACATGCAGAAGGAAAATGTAGATTTAGACTGTAAATAGGTATTCTGGGCAAAATATTAATTTTTGGGAGTTTATATCTAAAATTATTCCAGTAAGAAAGTTTGGCCAAATATATGGACAGAAAATATTCCTTATTTATTGTACAACTAATTCTAGAGCCTGAGCAGAAGAATTGGGCAGTGAATAGATCCTGTTCCTGGCTCCAAGTTACAGGGCTGATATTAATATAGCTGCATTTGATTTATGTGTTATTTTTAAAAATTGCTTCACAGTCCCTCAGTATATTTCAAAGGTCCATAAAACAATCTCCCAAAAGTATAAAAATAATTATTTGAGGGAAGTGAGTCACAAATGTTACACAGTTTAATGCCTTCAAAAATAATTACAACAGAGTCCCAATTGTCTCTGCTCACAATATCCGCACCTGCAATTATCTATGAACTAGACTAAGAGGAGTTTGCACTTTATTGTATTGCAACTTTCAACATCTGGTTGCAACTCTGGGTCAGGGCTTACATGGTCTTTGATTAATCTTCTGTGTGCACTTCAAGTCAGGTCTGGTTGGGGGTTTGGAATAGTTCAAGTCAAGTCTTTTGTTGGGTTGTATAAAATTCACTCAGCAAAAAGCATGGTGCACAAAACTATTTGAGTCAGGTCAGGTGGCTGCTTTTGTTGAAATTCTTTTAACAGCTGTGTTGCCAGTTCAGGTCTGTCAGCAATGCAGCTTGTATGTTTTATGTTTGACAAGGAACCACAGCTCAATTATTCACCAATTGTGACTGTCCACTATATGGATATTCTCCAGTATGATAGATAATTGAGACACCACTGTATTTTTAAATAGAGTATATTAGATGATCAGAAGAATTATAGTGCAAACTCACAAGGCTTTCAGATCATATTATGAACTAAAAGTAATGCTCCCACAGCATGTACACATTGCCATTTCAAAAGAAGTTAAGTATCATTACCCTTTCAGGGATATACAGGTCTTGAAAAAAAGGACACTCCATGCAGTTGATATGTAATGACAACCTGTCTAAAGGATTAATGACTATGGCAAACTGCAAACATATCAAGTAATTATTATTAAATGATTATTAAAAATAAGGAGTGGTACTTTTATAGAGGAGCAATAGCCTTTAAACAGCTTGCATGCTTATTTCAATCAAGGCAATACAAATAAACAAAAAAAAAGTTAATATGAGAAAAGATATTACCTGGCAATCTTTGCGCGATATCCATAATCTGACAAAAGCCATCTTTTCTGCAAAGTGCATGTTCTAGACCCGGTATTCTATTTACCTGAAAGTAAATCCATAATCTTAAGTGATAGTATCAACTATTATTAGTTCAAAGAAGTTTTTAAATAATTAGTAAAGAAATACTTTGGTTTACTCTTCCAAATTAAAGCAATGACCAATATTTAATCTATAGTATGGCAACAATGAGATGAATAATGTTGACTTCGCCGTGCTGTCAAGTTATCTTTTCAAACAGCCAACGTGCCCAATGCGACTCTGCAAAAATCATCAAAAGATTGATCTAGCTACTTCAGTGACAGGACCAGGTCAATCCTTAGAGGCCTCGGTTTTAACTGGCTGAAGAGAAACAGCCTTTTTGAAGCCAGTTTTAGACATGCAATAGATCCTACTTTCAGACTGCAAAGTGGTAGCAGAGAAAAAAGAAACTGAGTGAAAGAGATAAATTCAATGCTGAAACTTTTATTACAAAGGGAAAATAGCGTATCAAATTCAAAATAGCGTATATTTAAAATGAAAATAAAGTTCAAACAATAAAAGTAGAAGACTGAGGTAATATGAGAAAAGGGAACGATAGAAAAATGAATTACATTTAATTAGTTCTTTATGACACCTCTCAGAAATGTCCAAAAACATTCATTATAACTATGAGTTACTTTACAATGCTGGAACTTTTTTTTTGTATAGATAAAGCAGAAAAGGAGGTTAAAACAGAGTGGAAAGAGGTGCTTAGTTTACTTTAGTATCCATGATATATGACACTTGAGAAGCATTATTGCTACTGTAACATTCATGATTTTTAAAGTATTATAGTGATTCGGATGAGTTGATTTTTTTTTAAACAAGCTGGTCCAGCAAGCCTAAATTACTCAATGTTACCAGTTATCTAAACATTAAAAGGAAACTTCAGATAATATTGAACTTGAATCAGTGAGTATTGATAGATTCCACAGTTGAAATAACCACCAGCATCATCAACAAGCTCTGAAGAAAGGTCATATGGACTCGAAATGTTAACTCTGTTCCTCTCTCCACAGATGCTGTCAGACCTGCTGAGTTTTTCCAGCATTTTCTGTTTTTGTTTCAGATTTCCAGCATCCGCAGTATGTAGCTTTAATCATCAACAAGCCTGTTGCTGCTTTTACATTTCAATTCTCAATGGGGCATTTACTAGCACTGATGAAACATATTTCATTTTCATCAAGAAATGTAAAGGTTCTCTTTGGTGACAGAAAACATTAAATTGTTAGGAAGCCTTGCAAATAAAGTCTATCTGTCTTAAAATAAAGGCTGCAACCATTAATATGAGGGCAATCACTTCCTCCCTCTGATCCCGCTGCCTTCCCGCTGTGTTGTGATGTTAGACTGCTCCTTTGTGCAAGAAGGACAGTGGGCTCCCTCTTTAAATGTGCAGACTGACATCTCATCGGCACCCAAAAGACCTGAGCTGGAGAGCAGTGATGGCTTTGCTGTTAGGCTAGACCTGGTGGTAGTGGTGAATCATGGGCCAGAAGAAGAATAAGGCAGGTAAGTAATGGCTAAGGAGGAGAGAAAAAGCTCCTTTGGGCCTAACACGGGAGCTCTGGATCTCCCTTTCCACAGGCTAGTTCCCCAGCACCCCCACAATTATGTCCAGAGCCCCAAACAACACTTAACCTGAACCCAGGCTGTGGCCTCTTGCTGCCAAATTCCCACTCCCACACACCAACTAGGGAATGAATCTGGCCAGGTTCCAGCACATTATTGAGAACATTTGCAGTGGTTAAACCTGACTATTAAGATCTGAATCCCTGAGTTTTCCACATGCTTCAAACCTGACCCACCGGCACTTTAAAATTGGAGCCAAAGGTTTGATGGCAGACATGATAATTAAATACATATAGGCCAGAATTTTATGGTCGGCAGAAGCGGGCAAGGGCAGTCAGGAAGCCGACCACCCCCGCGATTGGCTCCACACTGCGATTTTACGCGGGCGGGCCAATTAAGGCCCACCCAGTGTAAGACGCGACGGTGGCAACAGTGAGAAGGGGCAGGCGGGGGCAGGAGCTCAATGTCCGCTGGATCCAATGGCGACCTGGCGGCTGATTCAAAAGCGGCCGCGGGGCAGCCATGCGAAAGCTGCCAGTGAAGCGCACGCACCGCGTCATGGGGCTCATTACTGGTGAAGATGGCAGGCGGGAGGGCAGGTCAGCGGGGCAGTCGGCCCCGCCTTTATCTGATGAGTGTCTCGCTGCCCTCCTGGGGCAGGTGGCAGCACGGAGAGAGATCCTTGTCCCCAGACACGAGAGGAGGAGCCCCCCCCCACCAACCTCACCAAAAATGCCTGGGAGGAGGTGGCAACCAGGGTGAGCTCCCATGATGTGGTGAGGTGCACATGGGTGCAGAGCCCGTAAGCAGTTCAATGATCTCCTGCGATTGGGAAGGATGAGTACCGTGTTGGCATGGGTCACTTAGCACAGCAGATAGGAGCTGCCCCCACCCCTTAGAACTCAGAGTTCTTAGAGCATGAGTGGCAAATGTCAATGAGGTAGCATCTGGACGAGGGGGTAAGCCCTGGCTACTTGGAATGAGTGTCTTGCGGCTCCAGGGTCACGTATTGGCTGAGCCCTGCGAGGTATTCCTCAGGTGGGGTTGGCCAGGTTGCAATGGCAATGCAGGTTGCGCAGTAACAGTGTAACGACTTCAACTAATGACATGTCCTCCCTTTCAGGCTCACCAGCAGCTCCTCGGGGTGAGGAGTCTGAAGGCCCACCACTGACCCTAGAGGACAGCGACCATCGAAACGCACCTGCGTCACATTCTCTCAGCCAAGCAGGCACCAGTGCAGATACCAGCACCTTGGTGGGCGTTGCATCGGTGGCTAGTATCTCGGTGCACATCGCTGAGGACACTTCACACTCCCTTGAGGTGCAGGCGGAGGCAGAGAGTGCCCAGGGCGCCGGCAGCCAGAGGACTGCTGGGCACCAGGCACATGCTCAGCCGGTGGCTGATGATGGGCCCCTGGAGTCGTCCCTGAGGCAGCAGATGCTGGAAGTCCAGCAGGGTGTGCGGGAGGATCTGGTGAAGATACATGAGGGAATGCGTGTCATGGTCTCCGTGATGGAGGAGTCCATGTAGAGCATGAGCAATGCAATGACCCTCATGGCCGAGCGCACTGCCTCCTCCATGGAGGGAATGGCGACTCTCATGGAGAGGCTCCTCCAGGAGCTGAATCAGGGCTTCCTGGGGATGCACTCGGACCCGCAAGCCCTCACAGCGGTAATGACCTCAGGTGGTCAGTGCCAGTGTGGGAGATGGATTGGGCACCCAATATCCCAGCTAGGTGCCCATCCATCAATGATGAGCAGGAAGGTCCAAAGCATCCTCACGTTGGCGCACGAGCTGCTCTGCGGGCTCCTCTCATGGCGCTCCGGATGGTGGCAGCAGCTCCTCCAGCCCTCTGCCAGTGACCATGGCATCCGATGAGGCTGCGGCAACTGGGGAGATGCCAGCCGTGGCACTGGCGACTCCCTCCCAGGCAGGGCCAACACAGGCTCCACGGGCCAGAGGATGCCCGCCAAGGTCATCAAGGCCAACAGGACAGCAGAGTGAACAGGCTGTCTCCAATGCCAGTGCCAGTGAGGGGGGAGCACCTAGACGTAGCACCTGCAAGTGAAAACTTAAAGCACCTTAAGCACAACATGGGCTTATCACTGGTGGTATCTTTTTCCCCCACTTTTACATTAAATACTACTTGGTGTGATGGATAACACCTATCAATTTAATTTGTATTATGTATGCCAGGCACCACAGCATTAAATGTGTTTCTGTTCAACAAGCCTCTGGGTGCTTCATTAGTTCTGCAGATGTTATGAGTGATTTGTTTGTCATTGAACTTTATTGAAATGGCACATAGTGCATGTTGTTCACTAAGCAAATGTTCCTGTCAGGTATCAAGTATGGAGCCTGCAGCCCTGGCATGTGGTTGTGGTTCTTATTTGGTAGGCTAGCTGAAGGAGCGTTGGATCAAAGCATCCTGGTTGTCCCTGCCTCCCTGGAGGTTTCCCAGGTCAGCGTCTATCTCCTCAGCGTTCTCCTGACCGTGCTCGTCCTCGGACTTACTACTGGACTCACTGTCTGTTGCCAGAGCAGCTGCGTCAACATCTTCTTTCTCCACTGGGTTCCCCCTTTCCAGTGCCAGATTGTGGAGAGCGCAGCATGCAACCACTATCAGTGTCACACGATCTGGGGGGTACTGGAGTGCGCCCCCTGAATGGTCCAGGCATCGGAAGTGTATCTTAAGAAGACAGATGGTTCTCTCTAGCACCGCCTTTGCGGAGGCGTGGCTCCTATTGTACCGCTGCTCAGCTTCTGTTCTTGGATGGCGGAGAGGTGTCATGAGCCACCATTTGAGGGGATAGCCCTTGCCATCCATCCAGCTGGGCCGGAGCACTGAAGAGCCTCGGCACCTGGGAGTGTCTCAGGATGTAGGCATCATGGGAGCTGCCTGGGTACCTTGCACAGACTTGCAGATTCTGCATCCTGCGTGGTCACACACTATCTGCACATTCATGGAGTGGAATCCCTTCCTGTTGACGAAGGCACCCGACTCACAAGCTGGCGCCTTGAAGGCCACATGTGTGCAGTCGATTCACCCTGGTTGTGGGGGAACCCAGCAATCGCTGCAAAGCCTCTAGCTTGCTCTGCCTAGCTGGCTTCGTCCGTGCGGTAGTGAATGAAAGTCATTGCACGCCTGAACAGAGCGCCTGTCACCAGCTTGACGCAACTGTGATTAGGAGACTCCACAAAGGTCTGCACTGGAGTGCTGCTTTGGGCTGCAGTAGAGTGTTTAAGTTGGAGTTTGATGGCTGAGGGAGCTCAGTGAGGAGGGAACGAGGTATGGTCGGGTAAGTATTTACTACTTTTATCAGTTATAGTTTTTAAGGTCTTATTTTGTGGTTCATCATTTGAAAGGGCTATATTCTGTAACAACGAGGAGCAGGGAAGAAGGGCCTTAGAGTAATTGATATTATTTAATATTAAGTATCTTCCAAAAGGTTTAATTTAATTTAAAGGGGTAAGTCTTGGCAGGAGAGCTCATTAGTTCTGCAGATGCAGGGTTACCCATGATATTATGAGTGATTTGTTTGTCATTGAACTTTATTGAAAAGGCACATAGTGCATGTTGTTCACTAAGCAAATGTTCCTGTTAGGTATCGAGTATGGAGCCTGCAGCCCTGGCATGTGGCTGTGGTTCTTATTTGCTAGGCTAGCTGAAGGAGCGTTGGATCAAAGCATCCTGGGTGTCCGCGGTGTGCTCCTCCTGCTTTGTGTGGGAAGCCAGGAACATTTCCAGTGCCCGGGGCCAGCATGTGTGCGGAAGTGTCTCCAGCTGCAGTTCCTGGAAGCCCGGGTTTCAGAGTTTGAGAGGCGGCTGGGAACACTGTGGAGATCCGCAAGGTGGAGAGTATCATGGATAGCACGTATAGAGAGGTGGTCACACTGCAGGCTAAGAGTCCACAGGCAGGAAGGGAATGGGTGACTACCAGGCAGAGCAAGAGGACTAGGCAGGCAGTGCAGGAATCTCCTGTGGCTATTCCCCTGCAAAACAGATGTACAGTTTTGGATACTGTTGAGGGGAATGGCCTCCCAGGGGAAAGCAGCAACAGCCGAATTCATTGCACCACGGTTGGCTCTGCTGCACAGGGGAGGAGTAAAAAGTGTGGGAATGCAATAGTTATAGGGGATTCAATTGTAAGGGGAATAGATAGGCGTTTCTGTGGCCGCAAACGAGACTCCAGGATGGTATGTTGCCTCCCTGATGCTAAGGTCAAGGATGTCTCTGAGCGGCTACAGGACATTCTGAAAGGGAAGGGTGAACAGCCAGTGGTCGTGGTACACATTGGTACAAACAACATAGGTAAAAAAAGGGATGAGGTCCTCAAAGCAGAATATAGGGAGTTAGGAAGTAAGTTGAAAAGTAGGACCTCAAAGGTAGTGATCTCAGGATTACTACCAGTGCCACATGCTAGTCAGAGTAGAAATAGCAGGATATATCAGATGAATACGTGGCTGAAGAGATAGTGTAAGGGGGAGGGCTTCAGACTCCTGGAACATTGGGACCGGTTCTGGGGGAGGTGGGACCAGTACAATCTGGATGGGTTACACCTGGGCAGGACCGGGACTGATGTCCTAGGGGCGATATTTGCTAGAGTGGTTGGGGAGGGTTTAAACTAAAATGGCAGGGGGATGGGAACCTATGCAAGGAGTCAGAGGAGGGGGAATCAAGGACAAGAACAAAAGACAGAAAGGGGAATAAGAAAAGTGATGGACAGAGAAATCAAGGGCCAGAATCAAACAGGGCTTCAGTGAAAAATAATGGGAACGGGACAAGTAATGTTAAAAAGACAAGCCTTAAGGCTTTGTGCCTTAACGCGAGGAGCATTCACAATAAAGCGGATGAATTAACCGTGCAAGTAGATGTAAACATGTATGATATAGTCGAGATTACAGAGACATGACTGCAGGGTGACCAAGGATGGGAACTGAACATCCAGGGGTATTCAGTATTTAGGAAGGACAGACAAAAAGGAAAAGGCAGTGGAGTTGCATTGCTGGTTAAAGAGGAAATTAACGCAATAGTGAGGAAAGATATTAGCTCCGACAATGTGGTATCTGTATGGGTAGAACTGAGAAACACTAAGTGGAAAAAAACATTGGTGGGGGTTGTACATTGACCCCCAAACTGTAGTGGTGATATTGGGAATGGCATTAAACAGGAAATTAGAGACGCATGCAATAAAGGAACATCTGTAATTATGGGTGACTTTAATCTGCATATAGATTGGGCAATTCAAATTAGTAACAATACCGTAGAGGAGGAATTCCTGGAGTGTATACGGGATGGTTTTCTGGACCAATACATTGAGCTACCAACTAGAGAACAGGCCATCCTAGAATGGGTATTGTGTAATAGGAAAGGAATAATTGGCAATCTAGTTGTGCAAGGCTCCTTGGGGATGAGCGACTATAATATGATAGAATTCTTCATCAAGATGGAGAGTGACGTAGTTGATTCTGAGAGTAGGGTCCTGAATCTTAATAAAGGAAACTACGATGGTATGAGGTGTGAGTTGGCTATGATGGATTGGGAAACGTTACTTAAAGGGATGACAGTGGATAGGCAATGGCAAACATTCAAAGAGACCATGGGTGAACTGCAATAATTGTTTATTCCTGTCTGGCACAAAAGTAAAACAGGAAAGGTGGCCAAACCATGGCTTACAAGGGAAATTAGAGATAGTATGAATCCAGAGAAGAGGCATACAAATTGGCCAGAAAAAACAACAGACCTGAGGATTGGGAGCACTTTAGAATTCAGCAAAGGAGGGCCAAGGGATTGATTAAGAAGGGGAAAATAGAGTAAGAGAGTAAGCTTGTGGGGAACATAAAAACTGACTGTAATAGTTTCTATAGGTATGTGAAGAGAAAAAGATTGGTGAAGACAAATGTCCCTTACAGTCAGAAACAGGGGAATTTATAATGGGGAACAAAGAAATGGCTGACCAGCTAAATACATACTTTGGTTCTGTCTTCACAAAGGAGGACACAAATAACATACCAGAAATGTTGGGAAACACAGGGTTTAGTGAGAGGGAGGAACTGGAAGAAATCAGTATTAGTAGAGAAATGGTGTTGGGGAAATTGATGAGATTGAAGGCCAATAAATCCCCAGGGCCTGATAATCTACATCCCAGAGTACTTAAGGAAGTGGCCCTAGAAATAGTGGATGCATTGGTGGTCATCTTCTGAGATTCTATAGACTCTGGAACAGTTCCTACAGATTGGAGGCTACCTAATGTAACCCAACTATTCAAAAAGGGAGGTAGAGAGAAAACAGGGAAATATAGACCAATCAGCTTGACGTCGGTAGTGGGGAAAATTCTAGAGTCTATTATAAAAGATTTAATAGCTGAGCACTTGGAAAACAGTGCCAGAATCGGACAGAGTCAGCGTGGATTTACGAAAGGGAAATCATGCTTGACAAATCTACTGGAATTTTTCGAGGATGTAATGAGTAGAGTTGATGATGGAGAGCCAGTGGATGTGGTTTATTTGGACTTTCAGAAGGCTTTCGACAAAGTCCCACATAAGAGATCAGCGTATAAAATTAAAGCGCATGGGATTGGGGGTGGTGTATTGAGATGGTTAGAAAACTGGTTGGCAGACAGGAAACAAAGAGTAGGAATAAACAAGTCTTTTTCTGAATGGCAGGCAGTGATTAGTAGGGTACCGCAGGGATTGGTGCAGCTATTCACAATATATATTAATGATTTAGATGAGGGAGCTAAATGTAATATCTCCAAATTTGCAGATGACATAAAGCTGGGTGGGAGGGTGAGCGGTGAGGAGGATGCAGAGATGCTTCAGTGTGATTTGGACAAGCTGAGTGAGTGGGCAAATGCATGGCAGATGCAGTATAATGTGGATAAATATGAGGTTATCCATTTTGATAGCAAAAACAGGAAGGCAGATTATTATCTGAATGGCTATACATTGAGAGAGGGGAATGTGCAACAAGACCTGGGTGTCCTCGTACACCAGTTGCTGAAGGTAAGCATGCAGGTGCAGCAGATGATAAAGAAGGCAAATGGTATGTTGGCCTTCATAGTGAGAGGATTTGAGTACAGGAGCAGGGATGTCTTGCTGCAATTATACAGGGCCTTGGTGAGACCACACCTGGAATATTGTGTGCGGTTTTGGTCTCCTTATTTGAGGAAGGATGTTCTTGCTATAGAGGGAGTGCAGCGAAAGTTTACCAGACTGATTCCTGGGATGACGGAACTGACATTTGAGGAGAGATTGAGTCAGTTAGGATTATATTCGCTGGAGTTCGGAAAAATGAGGGGGGATCTCATAGAAATCTATGAATAAAATTCTTACAGGACTGGATGGTAGATGCAGGAAGGATGTTCCCGATGATGGGGGAGTCCAGAACCAGGGGTCACAATCTGAGGATAGGGGGTAGACCACTTAGCACTGAAATGAGAAGAAATGTCTTCACCCAGAGAGTGGTGAGCCTGTGGAATTCGCTACCACAGAAAGTAGTTGAGGCCAAAACATTGTATGTTTTCAAGAAGGAGTTAGATATAGCTCTTGGGCGAAACGGATCAAAGGATATGGGGAGAAAGCGGGAGCAGGCTATTGAGTGGGATGGTCAGCCAGGATCATGATAAATGGCAGAGCAGGCTCGAAAGGCTGAATGGCCTCCTCCTGCTCCTATTTTCTATGTTTCTATCACCCACCGACCCCTGAAAAGAGCCGGATGCATAGAAGTTGAGGGCCACTGTGACCTTCAGCGCCACTAGCATGGGGTGTCCACCCACACAGTCGGAGCTGATCTAAGGGCCAATCATCTGACAGATGGAGGTCACTGTCTCCCTTGAGAGGCAGAGCCTCCTTCAGCATTGCACCTCTGACATATTGAGGTAGATGCATCGCCACCTGTAAACCCTGGCAGCAAGATAGTAGCATCTTCTGCGGCCCCTTCCGCCTTGGACTTCCTGTTGGCCCTGCTCCCCTTGTGCCTGCGCTTCCTCCCACAGGTCGCTCCCCTGGAGGCTGAATAGGGACACCTGGCCTCCTGCCCCTTCTGGCCTTTTCTTCCTCAGAGGAAGAGGTGCCTCCAGCGGAGACGACAATCCCCATTCCCAGGGTAAGGGAAGGCTGTCTGATACCTGGAAGGACCCAAGTGGTATGACTCCTCCGGAGTCCTGAACTGAAGCCTCTGATTTCTGTCAAAGCAGCTCTGAAGCAAAACAAAGATGTCCTGTTCACACAAGCAAGCAGCAGCAACTTATAAGCCAAAGTACAAACAACTCGCATTAGCAAGCCCACTCACCCCTCTTATCCTGTCCGTGGATGAGGTTTTTGAAAATATGGCCTACCCGCCTGCCCGTTGCGCCCGTGCGATGCCTTGAAAATCGCACGGGCTACGTAAAATCACAGACAATTGGTGTCTCAAGGGCCTTAACTGACCTGTTAATTAATGGTGGGCACACCTCTATTTTCATCACGCGCCCACCTGGCGAAATATTGTGAGGGTGTGCGGTGTCGTCAGGTCGCATGCCCGATGTCATCGCGCATCATATTACGTTTGGGCGTGTCAGGCGCACACCCGCACGTCCAACGTAAAATTCTATCCATAGAGATGAATCTTATTCCTGATAAATGCCAAAAGTACATATCAGGAATTCAACTGCACCCTTCAGGGCTTTTCTGGATATTAAACATTTTATATTCATGTAAATGTGTTAACCTGCCTGCATGAAAACTATCAGACCCAAGTTTTAATTCCACTGGAATATTTAATAGCTTTGTAGAAAATTACCACCCTGCCCCAACTCCTCTGCTTAGAAACAGGGCACTGATGTTGGTAAAATAATTTTGATATTATTGTGCCAGGACTTTGTAATGTAAACTGGCTGCCAGCATGACACATTATCACTAACTGTGTAGAGCAGCTTCTTTAGGTTTAGATCACAACAGATTTAATTGTTATAATTGTAAAGTCAGATAGTCACATGTACTGATTGTAATTTAGAAACCGGAATACTTGATTGATGGCTTTAAGCTCATGGACAAATCAGTGTGGCAATCTGCTGGAATGCTAAAATGATTTATGAATAATGTAATTAGTTACACTTTTCAGGTTTTGAGGGGACGCTACAATCTGCTCAGTTTGTGAAGTTTTTTTGCAGCTGGTCTTTACCAGTGATTATTTCTAACAGTGTGTTAGCTGTTACTTGGTTGGTAGTACCTTTACCTCTGAGTCAGAAGGTTGTGGGTTCAAGTCTCATTCCTAGCACATGAGCAGAAAAATCAAGGCTTACATTCCAGTGTAATACTGAGGGAGTGCTGCACTATCAAAAGTGTAGTCTTTTGGATGAGGTTTTAAACCAAGGCACTGTCTCCCATGCAGGTGAAAGATCCCATAGCACTATTCCAAAGAAGAACAGGGGACATATCTCCAGCATCCTAGCCAATATTTTTCCCTCAATCAAACCCCACAAACAGATTATCTAGTCACGATCACCTTGCTGTTTGTGGGAGCTTGCTGCATGCATATTGGCTGCAAATTGTTTCCTACATTACAGCAGTTAACTACACTTCAAAAGTATTTCAATGGTTGTACAGCATTTTGGGATGTCTGGTGATTGTAAAAGGTGCTATATAAATGTAAGTCTGTGTGTCTTGAAATGAAGCTTCATGTAAAAACATGTTTTAAATAAAAGATAAGACACTTCTAGATCGAGACTAAATTTGATTACCTTCTGATGAAGCTGGAGTTGATCAAACTCTTCTTTTTGAAGACACCTATTACCATTAAGCTTATTTGAAGTGAAACAGATCAGCAAGTCCCAATGTGCAGTTCCTAAAAAAGAATAGGAATCACTGTCAATCCTGCGATGAAACATTTCTACTACATTGAAAAATCAAATTGGCATGGATTTTGCAGGCAGCGTCAAATGAACGGCATAGTTGTTCATTACATTTATAGTTTTACACAGACTTTCTATAGGAATTTTCACTGTGATTTGTATTTCTTAGAAATCATAAACAGCCCAACGCCCTCTTAAGAGGATTGGGGACCCGTGCAAACAGGGCAATCAACTGTATATCTCCATAACCAATCAGATTAAAGAATCCTTACTGAGCATGCAAGGCCCAATTTTAACTCTGTGACAGTGAATGGGATTTGAGAGAGTTAACATCAGACCCACAGGGTCTAAATCAGGAGGTGTAAATTAGAATATTTAGTAGTAATGCCAAATTATGTACAGAAAGCAAAATAGAGGGAATATAAAACAGGATTAAGAGAGAGAGATGAAAGAGACGGAATGAAAAACAAAATACATTTTATTTAATTATTTAAAATCTCCAGCCATAAATAAAAAACTGAAGGAATGTGATGCCACATTATTAGAAGTAAATTTTCAGTGCCAGAAAAGTTGTCAGTAATTAAGAGTTACCATGCTGTGAAAAAAAAAAGTACTTACACCTGAATGGATAAGCCCTAAATTTTTCTGGCATGTTTAGTAGATAAGTATCACAACTTCGTACACTTCATGGACTTGAATTCCAAATCTCTTGGCAAAATTCTATTAGAACAAAGCTTCTGTAGGAATGGGGCAACTTTTTCAGCAACTGCTTTATTTCAGCGTTTAACTGCATATGTGCGGACACCAAAAATTTCTGTCTGATATAGTCCTTAATTATGATGAGCACTGAAACCTCACCATTGTTCATGGTGCAATGTCTGGGCCAATTGCATCAAACTAGCTGTGTCAGCTGTAGTTCACTTGGTAGCACGCTTGCTTTTGAATCTCTGGGTTTAAGTCCCACTCCAGGGCTTGAAAAAAGAAATCAAGGCTGACACTCCAGTGCAGTACTGAGGGAGTGTTGCATGGTTGGTGGTGCTGTTTCTCAGGTAAGATATTAAACTGAGGCCCCCCTGTGGATACGAAAGATCTCGTTGAACTATTTCAAAGAGCAGGGAGTTGTTCGTAGTGTCCTGGCCAATATTTATCCTTCAATCAACATCACAAAAAACGGATTATCTGACCAATATCGTCTTGCTGTTTGTGAGAGTTCGCTGAGCACAAAATAGTTGCTGCGTTTCTGATATTACGACAATCACTACACTTCAAAAATTACTTCATTTGCTGTAAAGAGCTTTGAGGTGTCTGGTGTTTGTGTGAAGAGTGCCATTTAAATCCAAGGCCTGAATTTCATGCTAGGCGTGCGTGCCAAGTTGGCGGGAGTGGAAGCGGATATAGAATCCACACCTGGTCTCGTCGCATTGCAAACGCCATTTCACGCTGGATAGCCAATTAAAGTCCGCCCAGCGTGAAACGCATCTTCTCGATGGTCGGGAAGGGCTGGGTAGGGGCAGGACCCTGTCGGGCACCAGGTCCAATGGCGACCCAGTGGGCATTTTAAAACCAGAAGAGGTAGCTACCTGAAGGCTGCCAGGGGAGAGTCTTTGGAATCTGTCCAGGAAACTATTTCATTCAAACAATGGCCTCACCAGTGGCTAGAGACGTCAGGTGGGAGGGCAAGTCAGGTGGGCACTCGACCCCCTGTTTCTCGGATGAGTGCCTCACTGTCCTTGTGGAGATGGTCGGTGTCAGGCATGATACTCTAGTACCCAGGGATGGCATGAGGAGGCCACTGCACCTGACCAAAGAAACCTGGGATGAGATGGCAGCCAAGGTCAGCGGCCATGACATTGTGTGGTGCACATGGGTGCAGTGCTGCAAAAGGTTCAACCATCTGTTGCGCTCGGCAAAGGTGAGTACCAAATTGGCATGGATCAGTATGGAGAAGTGTTAAGGGCTGGCTGTACCCCTGAGGAGCTCAGGGGTGTTAGTGTCTGAGTGCCAACTGTCACTGACGCTGGCGGCAGCCAAGGGGGTGAGCCCTGGCTGCTTGGCCTGAGAGCCTTGTGGGTCATGAGCCACAAGTCGGATATGCCCTGCAAGGTGTCCGGGTTGGTGGAAGAGGAGGGGGGGGTAGTTCAGGGGGAGTGGGTGCAGTAGGCCAGGCTTCAATGGCACTGCAGGTAAAGAGTGGACAGATCAATGCTCCTCTGTCATTGGAGGAGAAGAGAAGTCATAACACCAATGAAAGAACTAAGACAGGCGGAGGCCCCCCAAACCTCCTCATTCTGATGAGGTACGAGACGGATGCTTTGGAGCTGGAGAGCCACCACCCGCCTCAGTCAGCCAGTCATGGAGAGGCAGGGGTCTTTGACGAAGGTAAGAGTGCGATGCACAGAGGTGAGAATGTCAGATTGTGCAAACATTCTTGTGTAGTCTCATCATTAATGGGAACCTCAAACCTGGAGTCCCCATTGATCATTGAAAGACAAAGGCACCATGATGCAGATCTCCATTGTCTCACCAGGGTGCCTGGCAAGCACAGTGACAGTGTGATGACTTAGACTAATGACATGTTGTTGTTCTCCCCTAGAGTCACCAGCTCGCCCATGAATACAGGACCTCGAAGACACCAGAGGACCACTGGGCTTTAGATGCACTTGTGTCACACTCTCTCTTTTCACCAAGCAGCCACACAGATACCAGCACCTCGGGGGGCACCAGATCGTCGGCTAGAATGTGGGTACATAGCGGTGAGGGTACTTGTTATGACGCAACTTCTCCTCACACCTTACATTCTAAGACTTCAGCCATGTTTAGGTATTTAGCATTTCAAACCCCTCTCTACCTAACTTCTTTTGATACTTCCAAACCTCCAGACCAGCTGGCTCCAATTCAATTAAATCACTCACACACACAGCCACACACACACACACAGCCACACACACACACAGCCACACACACACAGCCACACACACACACACACACACAGCCACACACACACACAGACACACACACACACACACACACACAGCCACACACACACACACACACACAGACACACACACACACACACACACAGCCACACACACACACACAGACAGACAGACACAGACACACACACACACACACACACACACAGACACACACACACACACACACACACAGAGACAGACAGACACAGACACACACACACACAGACACACACACACACACACACACACACAGCCACACACACACACACACAGAGACAGACACACACACACACAGACACACACACACACAGACACACACAGACACACACACACACACACACAGACACACAGACACACACACACAGACACACAGACACACACACACACAGACACACACACACACACACACACACACATACAGACACACACTTTTACAATAATCACAATAATATTATGAACATGATTATACTTTCATAATACACTTCACATTCGCTTGAGGAGCAGGCGGGGGCAGAGAGTGCCCAGGGTGCCGGCAGTCAGAGGACTGCTGGAGGCCAGGATGATGCTGATTGGAAGGCAGACGATGAGCCTCTGGAGTCATCCATTGGATGTCCAGCGGGAGGACCTGGCAGAGATCCAAGAGGGTATGCGTGGCATGGTCTCTGTTGTGGAGGAGTCCATGCAGAGCATTAGCACTGTGTTGACCCTCATCACAGAGTGCACTGCTTCCTCCATTGAGAGAGTGGCGACTCTCATGGAGAGGCAACTCCAGGAACAGAATTAGGGGTTCCTAGGGTTGCGCTTGGACCTGCAAGCCCTCACACAGGCAATGACTTCAGGAGGTCAGTGCCAGTGTGGGAGATGGATGAGGCACCCTGTATCCAAACTAGGTGTCCATCCATCAATGGCGAGCAGGGAGGTCCACAGCGACTTCACCTTGGCGCATTGGCTGCTTGTTGTCTCTGTGCGTTCTTCTCAGGGTGCTCAGGATGAAGGTAGCAGCTCCTCCACCCCTCTGCCAGTGACCATGAGGCATCTGATGAGGCTGCGATGATTGGGGAGATGCCAGCCGTGGCACTGGCCACTCCCTCCCAGGCAGGGCCAGCACGGGCTCCACTGGCCAGAGGACGCTCGCCAAGGCCATCAAGGCCAACAGGACAGCAGAGCCAGCAGGCTGTGTCCAATGCCGGTACCAGCGAGGGGGGATGCAACAAGACACAGCACTCACAAACATAAATTTAAGGCACCATGAGCACAAGAGGGACTGTTCACAGGTGATCTTCTGTTCTGCCATGTTTTGTTAATATGTTTACTGGCATGACCATTTGATGTGACTGCCAACATGATATAAATTTTGCTTTTGTCTTAACGGCCTGAGTATGCTTCACTTGTTTTGTAGGTGCAGGACATGCCAGTATCTCATGCTGGATGTGAGTGGCTCTAAACTTTATTGCACAGGCACTGAGTGGATTTTGGGTTCAAAGGAAAGGGTCATTTCAAACACTCGGATGGAGGCAGCACTCCTGGAATGAGGTGGAAGCTGATCTTTGGCAGTTTAGCTGAAGGAGCATTGGATCAAGGCGTCTCTGGTGTCCCTGCCTCCCTGAAGGATCCAGAGGCCTACCTCCATGTCCTCATTGAACTCCTCTTCTGACTCACTACTGGATTCATTATCTGTGCCTGCTCCTCTCCTCCCACAGATCCCTCCCCTGGAAGCTGCATAGGGATACCTGGCCTCCTCTCCATTCTGCCCCTCTCTTCCTCCTCAGAGGAGGTGTCACCAGTGGAGACCACAGTTCCCATTACCAGGGTCACAGAAGGCTGCCTGATACCTGGAAGGGTCCACATAATCAAAATACTCTGGGGGCCTTGGAGACACCAATGAGTCCTGAAATGAAGCCTAGAAATGCCAAGAATGAAGCTCAGAGCAGAGGTGAAGCTGTCAAGTTCAAATAAGCAACCAGCAGGAAACTATCTCCTAAACTCCTCACTACTCACACTGGCAATGCTGTTGACCTTTTTTATCCCGCTCTTGGATGAGGTTTTGTTAAAAATGGGCTGCCCGCCTGCCCGTTTTGCCCATGCGATGAACACAAAATCATACAGGCAATGTAAATCAGGAACAATTGCCTTTTTAATGGCCTTAAGTGGCCCTTTAATTGTTGCCGGGCGCGGATCTGACACCCATGCGCGCCCGCCGACCTGAAGATTGCTCCCGTGGGGGATGACGTCGGGACGCTCACCCAACATCATCTTGTGCTATTTCACACCCGTTCGGGTCAGGGGCGCGCCTGCCTGTGAGGTGTCAAATTCTGGCCCAAGTCTTTCCTTTTAGCTACCAATCAATCATTTAGTAGCACAAATTGTAAAACACTCGAGTCACTAGAAGAAGATTCAGTTTAAAGTTCAGATGGCAGAATTCATGAAGAACTTGGTCAATGTGCCCTCTGGTGTGTTTCTTCATTAATGTACATGCCTGTCACAGATGCCCAAGTTATGACAACATGCAAAAGATACCATTATCTTAAAACTGGGGAAGGTGACTGATCCAAAAATATTCCGGCCAACATCATTGCTGAGCTCCTTGACGGGATGTTACTTTGAAGGCTCATGTCATGATTTAGGAATACATCCATAAGGAGAAATGTGGACTTACATCTGAACAGAATGCCTGAAACTAAATGATTGCACTCAAAACCCACATGAAAGCTGATCATCTGTTTTGGCTCAATGTAGTGGACTTGTCAGCAGCATATATGGTACGGAAAGATCGTCTACTGCTAAAAATGTTTAGAATAATACACTGCAAACCAACATCGCACCCACTAACACCCATGCTTACCAACCACAATGTTCATGTACATTTCATGGTGGAGATTGGCAGACTTTTATTATCGAGTAACAGGTACCTGCAAGGTTCAGTCTTGGCACCATCACTTTTTAACATTTACATTAGTGATATCCACCCACCCACTAATATGGATGCATAGGTGATCTTGTGACAACCATCCAAGCACAAAATCATACCCAGCAGAACACATACTTGCAGAACAATTTAAAATAAACTGTGACAGCTTCAGTGAAATCCTCAGAAAAAAGTTTGTTATAATTTAATTTGAGTAACCAATATGCATAAATTCACTTGAGTGCTCCCTTCTGTGGTAATGAACTAAGAGCACGAGGACATCCCAAATAACCTTAGTGTGGTACTTGATCATAGCTCATAAACTGTCAACATCTGAAGAAAACTGCAGTCAAAATAAAGGATAGTATCCCCAACTTAATTCACAAATTAGCTGGAGTAACTGGGGAATAGATGCTCATACTCAGCGGCCAGCCATCTTGGCCCTTGTTTTCTTACCTATTATTGCAAATCAGCTTGGGCAGGAAGAGCGCATGCAAATTTTGTAGAGTTCAACTGAATCATCACATGAGAATCATCACAGGAGCAGTGAAACCAACACTGACAGTTTGGCTCTCCTTCCTCACCTTGCTGTCATCTTTCAGAAGGAAATCATCATACAATAAGTCCCTAGAAAACTCAGATCTGTCTATTAATGAAGATCTCCAGATGCTCCTAAGATGCTACCTTAAGTCCAATCCTTCTGGTTAAGAGCCAAAACTCTCAAAACTACATAAAGACAATTGGAAACAAGAACTGGGACCTGATCAGGGCCCCTGGTCACCTGGCTTCACCATACTACCTTAAATATGGCTCACTGTAAACTGCATCAGAACTTCATATTAGCACTGCAACTACCTGCTACTTAAACAGAAGATGAATAGTTCTGTGTGTGTATGTGATGAAGCTATCCAAACCACGGAGCATCATTGTTCAATAAGATTCTTCCAATGAGGAATAGCTACCAGGATGCATAGAGTGGAAAGCAAACTTGGACATCAACGTTTAATATTGCTTCTCAAGCTGCCATACAAACGAAAAAGGTTGGGTTGATCATTTACTGTTAGCTCTAGCAACACAGTTCTGAAGGATTTTTGCAGCAAGTAAAGAAAAGGAAACAGGATTAAATCGAGAAAAACATAAATAATTCTTATGAGCTAACCTATTCCTGCCTGACATTTGCATCTAGGTACAGGAATAACCATGGATGTATTTTTAGCCACATTACTTCAGAGACCCTACAAATACAAAAGCTGGAGACGAATGAAGCTGTAAATAGCAAAATGTTCAACACTCTGCCCTGCAAGTGACAACATTCCAAACTCAGCAGTGTTACAGTTTTGCTATAGGCTGGAATATATTGATATTCTGTTGCAAGATCTAGGCTAAAATCAAGTCTTGCGAGATAAATAAAAATTTATAAAAATAAAATAAAAATCATTCATTGGCTGTAGTGAATTTGTGAATCTGCTTTTTATAAACAAGTTTACACTATCGCAGTATTGCTGAAAAAAGTGACATGCTGTTGAAGCTTTTTGTCTTGGACTCATCAGGACTGTTTCACAAGAATACCAAATCTATGTATGTATGGATTGCTCAAGACATACAAAAGTGATGCCCCTTTATGTCCTATCTTATCTATGACTGGTTCTGCACAACATGAATTAGCCACATGGTTGAATGAGTTGCTACAACTAGTTCTGAGCAAGTTTTCCACATACACGACGAGGAATTTCCTCACCTTCATGAAGACCATACAGGACTTGCATAACAATAGCAATGCCATGCCCATGTGCTCGTTCAACATTGCTAGCCTATTTCCCAATTTACCGCTCAAGGAAGCCATAGACATTTGCACCACATCACTATATCATGGTGATCTAGATGTGTCGTCATTGAACTTATGAACTCTGCAACTCATGCAGTTGAGTTCAGTTTTAATGACATTATGTATGCCCAAATAGATAGTGTTGCCATGGGATTCACTCTAGACCCACTCTAGACTCGCCAACATTTTTGTCAGATTCCACAAGAAACGTATCTTCAATGGAATGACACCTAACCTCTTACCCCTTGCAGATTTCCGATACGTTGGTGATATGTTTGCTATATTTGAATCTGCAGATGCATGTAAGAATTTCCTCATGCATGATGGGCTCCATCCTGCACTCAAATTCACTTTTGAAATGGAGCAGTTAAATGAGTTCCCTTTCTTTGACATGCTAGTTGAGAAATCTGTCAATGAGTTCTCTACTACTGTCTACCATAAGCCTACCTTCCTTGGTCAATATACGCGCTGGGATTCCTAAAGTTCCACAAGCTATAAGATTGGCTTTATTGGCCAATTGTAAATAAGGGCTGAGCCATTTGCTCAGCATGAAAGCTTGATGCCGAAATAGGGCACATCCAAGATATCCTGCGGGATAATGCCTACCCTGGCCAGATCATTGCTCACTGTATATTGCATAAACTCATGAATGGGCCTAAAGCTGCCACTTCCGAGCCTGAAAAGTGCTGGGTCTACCTCAGATTACCCTGGAAGGGTAAGATATCTCAAAAATTTGAGCAACAGGTGAAGCCAGCCATTTCACACTGCTACTATGCAGTAGCAACACAAGAGGTATTCTCCACTAACAAGAGGTTGCTGTCAAGCCAAAAAGATGTTCTGCCTACCACACAAATGAGTAAAAGCAAAATACTGCGGTTGCTGGGAATCTGAAGCAAAAACAGAAAATGCTGGAAAAACTCAGCAGATCGAACAGCATCTGCAGAGAGAGGAACAGAGTTAACGTTTTGAGTCCATATGACTCTTCTTCAGAGCTAAAGAGAAGTAAAAATGTGATGAAATTTATACTGTTTAAGGCAGGGTGGATCAGGTGAAGCTGGATAGAAGGCCAGCGATAGGTGGAGGCAAAGGAGAGATTGACAAAGATATCATGAACAAAAGGACAAGGTGGTGTTAATGGTAGTGGTACTGGCTAAGGAGTTGCTGATGGTGGAATAAAGGTAAGAAAGCAGAATGTGATAATAGCAGGACAAGGCTAAGCACTCTGGAAAGAACCACATGAACAAGTAACAGATGGCCCTTGTGGGGGTGGGGTGGGGGGAGGGGACGGTGGTGGGAAAAAAACATCAAAAATAGGATATAAGGGGGGGATAAAACAATGAATAAAAATGAAAATAAATAAAAATAAGCGGATAAAAATAAAAATAAAAAAATAAAAATGAATATTGAAAAAAGGGGATAAGAAAGGTGTGAGGATGGAGGAGAGAGCTCATGATCTGAAGTTGTTGAACTCAATGTTAAGTCCGGAAGGCTGTAAAGTGCCTAACTGAGGTGCTGTTCCTCCAGTTTGCGTTGAGCTTCACTAGAACATTACAGCAGGCCAAGGTCGGACACGTGCGCATGACAGAAGGATGGTGTGTTGAAATGGCAAGCAACAGGAAGGTCTGGGTCATGCCTGCAGACAGACCGAAGGTGTTCTGCAAAGCGGTCACCCAGTCTGCGTTTGGTCTCTCCAATGTAGAGGAGACCGCATTGGGAGCAGCGAATGCAGTAGACCAAATTGAAGGAGGTGCAAGTGAAGCACTGCTTCACCTGAAAGGAGTGTTTGTGTCCTTGGATAATGAGGAAGGGGTAAAGGGGCAGGTGTTGCACTTTCTGCGATTGCATGGGAAGGTGCCATGGGAGAGGGATGATGGAAGAGTGGACCAGGGTGTCCTGTAGGGAATGGTCCCTATGGAATGCCAACAGGGGGGGTGGTGAAGGGAAGATGTGTTTGGTGGTGTCATTATGCTGGAGTTGGCAGAAATGGCAGAGGATGATCCTTTGAATGCGGAGGCTGGTGGGGTGAAAAGTGAGGACAAGGGGGTCTCTATCATGGTTCTGGGAGAGAGAGGAAGGTGTGAGGGCAGGGGCGCAGGAGATGGGTCAGACACGATTGAGGGCCCTGTCAGCCACACTGAGTGGGAAACCTCGGTTAAGGAAGAAGGAAGATAGATGTTTTGGAAAGTGGCATCATTGGAACAGATGCAAAGGAGGCGAAGGAACTGAGAGAATGGGATGGTGTAATGTGGTTTTTGAATTTTAGTGCCAGTGTGATGCAAGGTACGTAGGCTATACGTCCCAATGACTGGGGGATCATATCAAACAGTATTCATCTAGCCAGTGCTTACAAAATTCAGAACATAGTGTCCAACATTAGATGTGATTCCTCAATTGTGCAACACTTGCTAAACAATCCTGATTGTAGTAAGAATTACATTGACAACTAATTTAAGATTATCAGTTGTGTTTACAGTGTGCCTCACTTAGCTGTGCTAGAAGCTACAAATATTCACACGCAGGGCCCTGTCCTTTGCAAACAGAGAGAACATGTCCATGCATTGTGTCTTTTTCAATAGCTTGGGAGACAACCATTCCTTGGTTCATTCCTCATGGCCATGCCTTGACCAGAGTTGACCTGTCTGGTTTGAATTTAAACAGTTAACTGTTCCTTGGTGCATTCTCCATGGCAATGCCTCTACCAATCAGAGTACACTTGCCAACTCATAAGCACCCTCATCTTATGCAAAATAAATTGGTGTTCCCTTTGAGATTTGGTATTCTTGCGACTCTGTCCTGATGAGTACAAGATGAAAAGCTTTGACAACATGCCTCATTTTTCAGCAATACTCAAGTTCTGTACTACTAGGTGACTATTTTCACAATAGCTAGTGAAGAGGAAGTCACTTCTTTTTTTCAGATGCAGCTTTTCTATTTTAGTAGTAGCTAAAGTATAGCAATAGGTGATGTACCAGGTGTTTTAACCTATGCTAAAATGTATAGATACAGAATTCAGCCAAGTCAGTTATGGTTCAGTGGGAACACTCTCACTTCTGAGTCAGAAGATTGTGGGTTTAAGCCCTGCTTCAGAACTTGAGCACATAAATGTAGGCTGACATACCAGTGTAGCGCTAAGTGTTGCACTGTCAGAGGTGCTGTCTTTTGGATTAGTACTTAATCGAGGCCTCGGATGGGATTTAACTGGCCCAGCGGGGGTCTTGCAGTCATCCCCCACTTAAAAATCGCAATCAGGGTTGATGGCATCATGAGACCCTCGTTTCCATATTTATAGAACCACAATGCCAGCTTTAAACATGCTTAGCCATGTGTTCAAACTATGGATAGCCTGACTCAGGCAGCTTTTGGTCAGGTAGGTATCCAATATTATTTTAATTGCCCACAAGTCCAGTTTCCATTGAATGGGTAGGGTTAAAGATGCATCAAAGTATCAGAAATCTGCTTGGAGCAAGTGTGCAGTAATGAGTTGCAGATATGAAAGAGCCTGAACTAGTCTGGAAGGAGTCTGCTACACAAATGACCAATATAACAGTATGTCTCACAGTCATTGGTAGGTTTATTCCAGTCCTAGCAATGGGTTGCAAGTCGTTACAAGACTACTCATAGTTCCATTTGGTGTTCTTCAGGAAACAGTCTCTTTAGGCTGGAATCCTCAGTCAGATAAGAGAAAATTATCTTGTACACAAGAATGGCAAAATACAGGGATGTTTAAATGTAGTATCTAAGATGCCAGCCTCATCTCATCCTCATCTTCCCCATACACTACTACAAATGGGAAGATAGGTCCCAAGGGATTGCACACAAATGAGCTCAAGAACAGATTCAGCTGTACAAATAGTCACAGACAAATGATGCACTATGACTGCTGTTTATAAGGATTTGAAGAAATTCCTCTGATTTCTTCTGTCCAACAACACCAAAATAATGCAGAAACATTAAGTGGCGAATAGATACAGCATGAGCAGTAATGTACCTTTAACACTGAAGGTTGAACTGAAGAGAAGTTGAGGAGCAGCCCCTTCAGATAATAAAAAAGGGGCTGCAACCTCCTGCAACCTACACAAATATGGAACATGGACTCCTCAAGGATGCAGCGGCTCTCTGAAGCACTCATTTTATATTGATTGGTGCTCAGCATTGCAGCTATTCCTCTCAGCTCTCAGGGTCATCTACTTAAACTCCTATTGTACAGGACTGCTGCCTGCAACAGCCTCCATGCCAAATCCCTGATGGAAAAGGGGAGGATTCCCACACAGAGAGCCCTCCACCAGGAGCCCCCGCCATCTCCGAACGACAGGACAGAACGCCATGGCGTGTCCAGACGGTTGATGAGGGCAAGGAAGTGGAGGGTGTTCAGCAGCAGTCTGTGCAGGAAACCCATACATGCAGAGTGGAATGGCACAAAGAGGATTTCCGTGAGATGGCTCAAATTCCGGGACTGGGGTTGCCAAGGAAGGTTTCAGGATCCGGGGTCGATGTGAAATTCCATCCAAATAAGGATCAGTTCAGATGGGAGTCCACCGCACGCTTGAGCCACCTCAACACCATGAGTGCAGCTGGAGCTGAGCAACATGTTTTTTAAGGCCCTGGATGGCTTTGGCTGTGAGCTGGACTTTGACAGATGCATAACATGCAAGGTCTTGTGGCGTCATCCAGCCCACTCCCCCGCCATCCAGTACTTCCCCCAACTCTAGTCACCCCAGCAATCCAAGCCTTCTCTTCCGCCAGCCACATGAATCAGTATTGGTGGAAGTGTGGATTCCTAAGCAGCGGCTCTCTGAAGCACTCATATTGATTGGTGCTCAGCATTGTAGCTGTTACTCTCAGCTCTCATCTCTTCATTTGGATCTTTAAAGATCCTTACACAATTTGTGCACCAATTATTTCAGCATTGCACTGCCATGCATATTGTGCATCCAATAGCCTTATTGATTCCTTAATGAACATGCACCAAGCAGTTAGTTTATCTTAACAAGGATTTCCTGTGTCAAAGCCCTAGTTTCAGTTTTCTACTTGCACTTGTCTTGTGCTACAGTCTGGCTAACCACAATCAGCATTCAGTAGACTGCTTTGACCATGGTAGGATCACTCAAGGTAAAATTGTATAACTGTGTGGGATGGGGATGCACAAAGTGAATGATAGATAGTGCAGGGACAATATGTAACATATCGTCTCCAGGGAGGTGCTTAGAATTGGAAGCTATTTCGTAGCATTAACCTAGCAGTTTTCTTTAGATCAGTCAACTTCTCACTTACCTGGATCTGGGCTGCTGCATCTTGCAGGCAGCATTGATTCTGTCTGCCATTCCCATTGGCAGACTTGCTGCTACATTTTGAGCAAGGCGTCCTTCTGTCCTATATGATTGAGCATCCTTTCCCACACTTCCCATATTCACACTTAATCATCATAGCAAGTAGTTCTCACCTGGGAAGCCTTCATTTGTCAGCAATATTAAAGTACTAACCTGTGGCATGTTCTCCCCTACAGGCTTATGGTAATGAACATAGGTTATAATGATGATTGGCTGGTTTCACCAAGCAAGATTTTAGTGGCTGTTCCTTTGAGGGGGTAGGGATGGGGCTGGATTGTGCTGGCAAGCCACACTGTGCCATTTTACTCTTTTTACTAGATCATGATGGACCAAAAATGAATAGCTTTCCAAAAGAAGGATGGCAGATTTCCTTCCCTAAAGGATATTAATGAACCAGATAGGTTCTTACAACAATCAATAACAGCTGTCATGGTCATTGTTACCGAGACTAGCTTAACTGAATTCAAATTCCACAAGCTATTATGTTGGGATTTGAACCTACATCCCCAGAGTATATGCCTTCGCTGTAGATCACTAGTTCACTACGCTACTGCCTCCCAACCTCCACCCCACTCCCTCAAAAGTGTAGCTCAAAGATGTTGACCTCAAACTTGAGTCAGAGGGAGGATGTTATCATGCACTCCATGGTTTCATCAGGGTTTCTGCAGTCGCAGGCAGGCAAGGTTTCAAGGTGTATCGGCTATGTACAGTTTGTATTCTATTGAGGGTTGTCCACATTGTCCAAGTGATTATGCCTAATGGTTTTTTCTCCACCCAGTTGAATACCCAGGTGATTGTCTGGATGCCTTGTTAATGGGATAGGAGATGGCTTCATTCATCCTCTTTCAAGGTCATTGATCCTGGAGCAGCTTTGCAGGCAGGTTGTCTCCATTTCAATAGTTTTGGAATGCAGAAGGTAGAGTGATGCAAATGTGAAGCCATCTTTGACAGTGATCCCAAGTCACTGGAATGTGGCTTTAGTCTTTTAAAAAAAAACATAATTAGAGGCTTTCAGCCAATAAATTCAAAAATCCCTTTTTGATATAAAGCATGGTTTCACAGCAGAAATCATTTATGATGCAATTAAATAGTCTCCTGAAAGGATACAGCTACATTGGCTGTATGAGCTGATGGTTTTGCTCTTATTTCTGCAAATAATGAAATGTTATTTTAATGTTTATGTGGATTAGATAGATGAAAACACTGGTGCTAATTATAATCTCCAGATACAACATTTTCTCTTATTGCTCCTAAATCAACATGCAGGTCCATATAAATATTAAATATACTTTTTATAGAATAATATAAAATTCCTGAAATTGAAGTTTATAACCATTTGTCTTTTTTTTTCAACAGTAAATATGCCATAAGCTTTCAGTGGTTTCAAATAGACTTCCTGCTCTTTAGTAATTAGGCATTAACAAAGTTTACTACACAATCAATCAAGCTAGACCAAGGAAAAATGTCAATTATTCTGACCAAGGAGGATTATAAAGAGCCCCTAAAGTCCTAAAATATACAGACATGACAATTGGTGTATAGTATAAAACATCTGGTTGTCATTTACAAACAGCACTAGCAATTCAGTTTAGGAAACAGTCGAATTTCACTGGCACAGAAACCAGACACAACTCTCTCTGTTGAGACCATTTATGGCTGAAAGGAAATTCTTTGGTAAAAGGTCATCAGAAAGATCTAAATACATTATATAAGAAAGAACCTTGTCCATGAACAACGTTCAAAAGAAGCACAGTTCGGTCTGCTTAAAGGAAAGGTAAACATTTTTACAGAGTTAAGGCTCAGAAGTAAAACAAACATTTCGACTGCAGAAATGTTTTGTACTATTTCTCCATAAAGCAGCATGACTCACTCTGCTGGTTGTAGGGGGAAAAAGCTAATTGTGATGTCCTTATTTGGTATTAAGTCTGCATTGGTGGAATTAGTGATAATCATCAGAACAGAACCATAACAATTTTGTCCTTTTCCAGGTGACCTGCCAGGTTACAAAGAATGTCCGATTTAAATATTGTCATTAACAAATTGGCATAAATTATTATAATGAAGGCAGTTTCTGCAAGCTGTAGAGAAATGATGGGTACAATATTATATACAAAGCACAAGACAAAGGTCTTATCCATTCATGTTTTGAATATGTCCTAAAGTTAATATTCACAATGCACTTTGCATCTTTATATCTAAGTAGGTATCTTAAGATATTACTCATGATAAATCAGAAGATATGCTGGAAGTTTAAGAAAGAGCGTTGAAAGAGAGTCAGTTTAAAGTTGTTTCATTCAAATAATTGGATAGTGCAATTTTTTAAGATAAAGGACGGAATTGTCCTAGATTTGCACTAAGTGCAGTAGCGGGTGGGTAAAACGATTTTTTACCTGCCGGCCACAATGGCAGCTTTTCATGCCATATCATCCCAAACCCACTGCATTAATTATGCATTCCTAGGAAACACGGCATTTCCATGGCGGGCGGGCTCTCATTCGCCCATCACCCTGTCACCTCGCTGCTTCATCACATTGGCACCATATTTAAAGTACAGCCAGGCTCAGTGCTTCCAGCCCAGGACTGCAGCAAAGTAGACATGGCCCCGAAAGGCAAGAAGACGGCAGTCCTCAAGCTCTTTTGGATGCCTTGGAAGCCCACTGTGATGTCCTCTACCCCCACTCTGGCCACAGGAGGGGCAGCTACATTACCACTCTGGCTTGGTAGGCGATGGCAGTGGTGATAAATGCCAACGTTGCACAGGTGAGATTGGCCAGCCAATGCATACAGAGGATTCATCTGTGCAGCAAGGATATGACAACCATCTCATCACTCTAAACTCACACACTCAAGCCCATCATACATTCACTGGCATCTCACTCACCGCCAGCTCAAGGGACATCACCACCCATTCTCACACACATACCCTCACGTGTCCACCTGGCCTCATCTCCTTTGGTGACTGCCTCCTCAGCCCTCACCATCTTGAGGCCACTTGCACAAATCAAATGTGATGCCCAAACACACCCTGGGATGCCCTCCTTCCCCAGTACAGCTCTCGCCCGTCAGCCTCTTCCCTTGCCTGAGGCCACTTCTCCCCCTTCCCCAAGCAAGACATAACCCTGCAGCCATTGAAAAGCCTCCCACATATGGCTGATCTGATAGGTAGAGATCAACCCATGAGTCCCCCTAAAAGTGATGTGGTGCTGTCTATGAAGCCTGGCGCTGATGACTGCAAGTGCTAACTGAAGCAAGGTAGGCAAACAAACCTTGAAGGACTGAGCAAAGTGCAGCCCGCCAAGTGCACGCTTTATATACACTGTTATGAATCATGTCAGTGTGTTTTCCCGCTGACGTGCGCAGATGATCCAGTCAGGGGGGAATGGATGAGTCTGGCAGGATTGTCTTATAAAGGTAAGCTGATCGATTACAATGAGGTTCCCGACATCTGATGGTGCAGAACACGGTCCGCCATCAGCAGGGGAAGCAGACGATCGCAAACTGGTTTCACAACTTTGTGAATCCGATTTTTGGCCTTCTCACCATGTTGTCTGCTCACGCCACTGAACATGCCTAACGCCAGCGGGCAGGGAAAATCCTGGCCAAAGGTTATTTTGAACTAACAGGAGTACAAGCTGAAGTGCTTGATTGCTCAAATTTCCTGGCAAGCGAGCAGAACCTGTATCCCTTTAAAATCACAAAGGGCAGGATTTTACTTTCGTCGGGCGCGCGCCTGACCCGATCAGGTGCAAAATCATGTGTGATGACGTCGGGCGAGTGTCCCAGCGTCAGCGTGCACTCTCGCAATCTTTCGGTCAGCGGGCGCGCGCAAGAGTCGGCAGCACGCCCGCCGACAATTAAGAGGCCTATTAAGACCCTTAGGCAGGTCATTTGTATTCTTCGCTGCCTGCCCAACTGTTCGGTTGGCGGGCAGGCGAATAGACCAGGCGGCCTTTGCATTTTTTTGCAAAACCTCATCCACAGGCGGGATGAGGTTTCCAATGGCAAATAAAAAAACAGAAAAAAATTTTCAACTGCATTTCAAACATGTCCCCCTCTTCATGTGACTGAGTCAAATATGGGGACATGTTTATGTCATTTATTAAAGCTTTATTTTCCTTTGTCCAAATCTTCATCTCCCTGTAGCAGCTCTGCGCCCTCAGGGAGCTGTCAGCACGCGCTCCCCTGCGCAGGCGCAGACTTCCATGCTCGCTCTCCTCCCGCCCCCACCCAGGCAGCGCTGAGCCTTTCAGTCTGCCTTTCACCCTGGCTGGCCGTTAATTGGTCAGCCAGCGTGAAATTGCGGTCGGGGCCCAAATGCAGGCGGCGGTCCATCTCACGGCTACTCCTGGGCCCCCCTGCTGCACCTGCCCGACAAAGGGAAAATCCTGCCCAAAATCTTAATTTGCTGCCAAAATGTACATAGTTCAGACAAAGCTGATTAAGAGGCTTCATATATCCTAGTCTGGATTCACTTCCACAAGTCTGATATCGGGAACCACGGAAAATTGAAGCAATGAGGATGCCCACTGCAACCAGAACTCCTCCTATCTTTCCTGGTGGGCCTACAGCTGGCTGCTCCTTTCCCAACCACCACATGCAAATATCGGTTGCAGGGCTCAGGGGTCAGGTGAGGGAGCTTTGATGACAGTAAATGTTCCTTGCATCTACCTCTGTTACCATTGCTTCCAAGAGGCCCAGGGAAGTGATGGTAAAGTGTTGAGCTTGTGGAGGGATGTGGCTTTACAGAAACTTCTTATTCCTGAAAGCACAACTTTGAGAAACTAAATTGAAGAGCACATGTTGATGCGTGCCTCTTATTTAGTGACTTGTTAAATGCTGTTTCTCCACTAACATGCGTCAAGGACACAATAGGGTTTGCTGCATTTTGGGATGTTTCTCACCTGGAAAGAAAATCCTTAAAATGTTAACATGACAGGTCCCAGGTCTGAAAATTTCAGCAGAATATTGCAGTTATCTTACATGCATTCCCAATAAATAAGTGATGAGAAGTAACTGATTCAAAATACTGATATGTCCTTTCCTACTTGATCAATTGTTCAACTTCTTCATTAAAATCCATACATAAATCTGCATGTAGACCATCTTGACTCAAAGTTTTGTGTCTCAGCTTGAATAATGTTTGAAGTTGCTTGCTCAGTCAACTTTGGGATTTCTAGCTGAATTTACTCTCTGGAGTTACTCATCTCCCTTATGCAATTAAATAAATTAAAGAGAAAACACAACACAAGCTTACCACGGGCCATCAAAAAGAAGAAGCTAATCGACCATGGTGTTATGTACGGGGCCAATGAGCTAGCGCAGGACTTCCCAAATCGTATCACAAAGGAGGCAGTATACTTCGAACCATCTGCAGTCAACATTTTATAAAATCCAAAAGACTGGAACAAGGATTAAATAAAAGAAAGTAAGTGTAGAGAGAACTTCTTTAGAATATTTAGCCTCAAGTGAAAATAAGAACTTTTGAAGGATTATTTATTTGTTGAAAGTCCTGAGACTGCAGGCACTTCATGTTATCACAATTTTATCACCAGTGTGATACTTGATAACACCTGAATAATGTTGATTTGGCATTAACATGGCACTATAACAGTCTAACATACTCAAAATAAAGTATCCATACTTTCCATTATACTCACCTTTCAGTCCATCCAACACAAGTTGGTGTTGTGCCCAGTTTTGAACCTCGATGGTTCACCGTACCCCCTCCCCTTCCCTCCCCACCCCCAGCCAACCCCCATCCCCCGCCATCCTTGCCAAATCAGATAAATTTTATTTTTTAAATTTTCCTAATATCTATTTTTTAATATTTTTAATTCAACATTTTAAATCTTTCTCTGATTCCCTTCCATTTGATCTCCAGCCACCAGCCCAACCTTTTCACCCAGCCCCTGCCCTCTTCCGGCAAGGGTTACTCTCTCTGCCTCCTGGCCTGCTTATTATCTTTTCCAGTTTCCCAGCATTTGGAAAGCAGCAGTTTATTTACAGCTCACAGCACTTGGGCCTCCAGCTGCCCATATCCTGATATTTTGACCATCTGGCCTTCAGCATCTGCCCAGGCCTGGTCCCGTTTCCCCTACATGTCCTAGCTCAGTTCTAGTGTCTCACAATGCTCACTCGTATCACTCTGATGCCTGCCTTATTCAGGCAACAGTAATGGGGACATAGGGCAGATTTGAAAAACAGCCCCCTTTCTCATTCTGTCCACAGCTCTGCTCCCATGGCGTGTGAATGCCAGCAAATACTTTAGAAACCCTGTGAGTGCTTACAAAAATAAATGAGTTTCCTGTTGCCATGCAAAGCAGGCCAAGGAGTGCGAAAGGATAGGAATAAAGCTACAAATTCTTTGTGGAAAGACTGGTGGTGGGAAATATAGTACAATCATGTTGACTGAAGAGCAACAGGGAGCGAAGCAGACAAATAGAAGAGTGAGGGTGATGGGTCACAATAAGGAAAAGTTTGATAGGGGAGTGTGGATGGGGCAAGAGTGAGAATCTGACAGGAAATGCTGAGGGGGTGAGATCAGAAAGAAGATTGTCAAGATACAGATGAGGAACAAGGAAAGATCCTGTGAGGTATGAGTGAGAGTGGTTAGGTAAATGTATAGGGTATGAAGGAGCATGCAAGTGGACCACAGGCGGACAACAGGGTCAGGGCAAAGTGAGACAATAGAATGGAGAATAAAATGAGAGTACAAGACTACTTATGTTCTTATGTTCTTACTAGGCTGAAGGAAAACAGTAAGGGTAGACAGAGATGACAAAAAGGGAAGTATGACGGCCATTAAAACCATAGGGAAATAACTATAATATCACAGTATATAGGCAAGTAAGGACAGGACAAAGGTCTGTAAGATAACATAACAGAATGGGATGTGGAGGAGAAAAGGTGGACGGTAATGGAGGACAGCTCAACAATCAAGGCTGAGGGGAGGAAAAGAATGGAAAAATGCAGTTGGAGAAGAGTGCAAAAATAAGGAGGGAAAGGACATTGCAGCAGACAGAAAATAAACAGAACTAGGAAGTATAATACAGGTACCATGATTAGTTAGGATAGCATATCCTGCATGTACCCATGAGTAATGCTACAGGAGATCAAACAGAATTAAAGAATAACCTTTTACAATGCCATTTTGAGTAATATGTCCCTCATAAATTATCATCAAATAAATTAAGGTGTGGGAAACACTGGCAAGGCATTTATTGCCTGAGGGCACTGAATTAAATTCTCCAACTTGCCATTATGAACTCTGTGGGAATGGGCCAATTTAAATGGAGTGAGAATGTCTCAGTCCCAGGTAAACTGGAATCAAAGATTGGCAGACAAAACTGTAACAGAACAATAGTCTGCATTTACAGAGGAGATGGTTGCAGCTACACAAGTAGGAATGGCTGGGAATTCCTGGATAATGAAAAGATAGAGAGTAAGGGGGTGAAAAAGGATGTGTATGGCAGATGCCAGGCTAATAATACATATATTATATAGAACATAGAAAGTTCAGAGAAGAAACAAAAGAAAGAAATAAGAGGCAAAGAGAGAGTATGAGAACAGGTGGCAACTAAAAAGGGAATAAATAATAAAAGGATAGTAAGAGGAGGAGTGTAGTCGATTAAGCACTAAAAAGGAGGCTGAGCTATTAAATGAATACTTCGCATCAGCCTTTATCAAGACAGAAGATGCTGCTAAAGTCATGATGAAGGAGGAGTAATTGAAATACTGGATGGACTAAAAATTGATAAAGTGGAGATATTAAAAGGCTGGTTGTATTTAAAACTGAGAAGTCACCAGAGGTGGATGGAATGCATCCAAGGGTTGTGAGGGAAGTAAGGTTAGAAATTCCAGAGGTACTTGCCATATTCTTCTAATCCTCCTTGAGTATGGGATGGGGTAGGTTGCGAATCGATGGGGCAGTGGGGTGGTGTTCGGAGACTGAAGAATTATAAATGTTACAGCCTTGTTAAAAAATAGAATGGAAGCATAAACCCAGAATCTACAAGCCAGTCAGTTTAACCTCAATGGTGGGAAAGCTTTTAGAAATGATAATCTGGGATAAAATTAACAGTCATTTCCACAAGTGTTGGTTAATTAAGGAAACCCAGCACAGATTTGTTAAAGACAAGCTGTGCTTAAGTAGCTTGATTGAATTTTTTGATGAGGTAACAGAAAGAGTTGATGAGGGCAGTGCAGTTGATGTGGTGTGCGTGGACTTCCAAAAGGCATTTGATAAAGTGCCTCATAATAGGTTTGTCAGCAAACTTGAAGCCCATAGAATAAAAAGGATAATGAATCCATCGATACAAAGTTGGCTGAGTGACAGGATAAAGAGAGTAGTGGTGAACGGTCGATTTCGGGCTAGAGCAAGGTATACTGTGGGATTCCCCAGGGATTGGTACTAGGACCACAACTTTTCTGTATATACATTAACAACATAGAATTGGGTGCACAGGGCACAATTTCAAAATGTGTGGATCACATAAAACTATTGTGAACTGTGAGGAGGATAGTGATAAATTTCAAGAGGATTTAGACTGGCTGGTAGAATGGACAGACACAAGGCAGATGAAATTTAATGTAAAGGAGAATGAAGTAATACATTCTGGTAGGAAGAATAAGGAGAGGCAATAAAAAATAAAAGGTACAATTCTCAAGGTGGGTGGTGGGAGGAACAGAGAGACCTGGGGATATATGTGTACAAATCATTGAAGGTGGCAGGGCAGCTTGAAAAAGAGGTTAAAGAGGCATAGAGGATCCTGGATTTGAAACAGAGGCATGGATCAGATTTTTGCCAAGTCAGGAGGCATTTGAAAATTGTGGGTGGGACCTGATTCTGTGATTCCCTCCCCCATTCACACTTCTAGCAATATTGGCCAGTCCAGGTAGCCAGCCCACACTCAGCACTGCTGTCCTTGCCAGCTCCATTATGGGGTTGGGCTCCGTCAGATCCTTCCATACATTGAAGTTTTGGTGGATTCAGTCCCCTCCTATAAGAAGACATGGTTCACAGCCTCTCAGAGGAGTCATGAACCATGGGGAACCCAAGTCTTGAGTCAACAACTTAAAAAATTGACATTCCTTTTGGAATACATTGGCCCTCTCACCTTCTCATAATGCTGTTAATAAATCACAGCCATTCAAAGTATCAATGTCAGAAGCGTTTAGCCACTTCAGACCTCTTAATCTTGTGTAAAGAAACATATAGGCAGTGAAAAGACTCATCAAAGAACCAGCAGATTATTGCAAGGTAAGAGAGATGTCAATGAAACAAAACTTTCCCTCCCCTCTGCAGCTGTATAAACATTGCTTACTGCGATCCAAGTGGATTATTCATTCTTGGAGCTCAGCCAAGCATTCATAATGAGGCCATCTGTTTGGCCTGATTTTATTGATACAGTTGCCAGATAACATAATTATGAACTCCAGAGGGAGAAAAAGAAAAAAAGAGAAAGAGAAAAGGAAATGCAAAATCTTGAATTGGAATTTCAAAGAGAAAATTTGAATTGGTCAGGGAAAAGCTTCGATTATGGTGAACAGGGAGTAGCAAGCAGATTTGATGATTGGTCATTCAACCGCTGGTTTTGATTTGACAAGGAATATTTGCTTATTGCTTAAATTCAGAGTGGAAGAAGTTGATATGTTTTTAAGAGAAAATTGCTACAAACTTCGAATGGTCAAAAGAAATTTGGACAATTTTATTACAGCCTGTTTTTGTAGGAAAAGTATTGGAGGTTTATTCAGCCCTTTCAGATGAACTATCTGCAGATTATGACACAGTTAAGACTACTGTGCTTAATGCATATGAGCTGGTTCCAGAATCTTAGAGACAAAAATTTAGGAAGGGACAAATCAGACTTTTGTGAAATTTATTAGAGAATAAGAAATGGTATTTGATCAATGGCAAAGATAGATGACGTTGGAGTAGGATTTTGAAGACTTAGAGAGAAGTTGTTATTGGAAGAATTCAAAAACAATGTTCCTGTAGGACTAAAGTCCCACTTAGAAGACCACAAAATTTCTAATATAAGGGAGGCAGCTGTTTTACCTGATAGCTACAACTTGTCCCACAAATGCCTAGGTGGTAGAAAACCATTGTTTGCAAACCCACACAGAAGCTGGAGAGATAAACGGGTTGTTAATGAATAGGATACTAATGACCATGAGGGGGATAGTAGAAATGAAAAGATAGATGCTCTTCAAAGTAGTAAAAAATACAGAATAAAGGATAAAAATGATTCAAGGAGCCCAACGTATTTTTTTAATTGCCACAGGACAGGACATGTAAAAGCAGACTGCTGGAAGTTAAAACCAAACACAGTAGCTTTTGAGAGGGCACCTGGTGTTTCACCAGAGAATGCTATACCAGTATGTGGAGCTGGTGAAAAGTCAATTCCATCTAATGTATTTACAGTGGGTGTAAAACAGGAATAAGAGATTATTGGGGTTTTATATTTCATTGTGAAGTAACTCCAGTTTTGTCTGTTAAAGGACCCAACGCAATTATTGTCTTTAAGAATATAGGTTTGGCTCAAAGCTTGATATCATCAAAAGATGTGAACTTTTCCCCAGAGAGTTCACTAAATAGAAATGTTTTGAAACAGAGTATCGATAGAAATTGTTTATCTGTTCCTTTGTGTATAGTGAATTTAACTTATGCTTTAGTCAATGGATCTGCTATTGTAGGAGTGATGTTGAAATTGCCTATTAATCATGTTGATTTCATATTAGGGAATGACCTTGCAGGGGATGAGGTATTGCCATACCTAGAATAAGAGGCAAGTCTACTAAAATTAATAATGTTTGCAAAGAATCAGGGACTATTTGTAATCCTGCTGTAGAATGTACTGTTTTGACTAAAGATGTGCCCAGAGAATCAAAAGTTCAGACTTCTGAGAGTAAAAAGCCCTTGAAACGAGAGGGCGCAGATTTAAAGTGATTTGCAAAAGAAGCAAATGCGATGTGAGAAAAATCTTTTTCACACAGCGAGTGGCTTGGGTCTGGAATGCACTGCCTGGAAGTATGGTGGAGGCAGTTTCAATCAAGGCATTCAAGAGGACATTAGATGATTATTTTAATAGAAACAATGTGCAGAGTTACAGGGAAAAGGCAGGAGAATGGCACTGAGTCATAATGGTCATTCGGAGAGCTGGTGTAGACACAATGGACCAAATGGCCTCCTTCTGCACTGTAACAATTCTGTGTGAAACCTCTGACTGGTAACAAAGAGTTAAAGTCAAATGCAGACAAACTGAATCTATCTACTTTGAACTTGCTTGCAAATCCTGAGCCACAGGTGTCAAAACAGAATACAGAAACATTTATCCCAGTGAGAAAGAAATACTCTTTGAGAAGAATGCATCATCCATAGCTAAATAAGGAAGTTAGGATAGTATCAAATTGAAAGAAAGAATGTAATAAACTGCAAAGATTAGTGGTAGGTCAGAAGATTGGTCACATTTTAAGAACCAGCAAAGAATGACTAAAAAAAAAGAGGAAGAAAATAGAGTATGAGCAAAAGCTAGCGAGTAATACAAAAACAGATAGAGTTTCTATAGCATATAAATAGAAACACAGTAATAAAATCTACTGTTGGTCCTCTAGCGAGTGAGTATGTGGAATTGATAATGGAAAACAAGGAAATGAAAGAGGCGTTGAGCAGATATTTTGTTTCTGTCTTCACTGTAGAAGGCTTAGAAAACTTTCCAAAGATACTTTAAAATCAAGAGGTGAACGGGAGGGAGGAACTTAAAACAATCACCATCACTAGAGGAAAGGTGCTGGGAATACTATTAGACCTAAAGGCTGACAAGTCCCAGGACCAGATGGCCTGCATTCTTAAAAGAAGTGGCTGCAGAGATAGTAGAGGCATTGGTTATAATCTTCCAAAGTTCCTTAGGTTCTGGAAGGGTCCCAGTGTATTGGAAAATAGCTAATGTAACACCTTTACTCAAGAAAGGAGGGAGACAGAAAGCAGGAAACTACAGGCCAGTTAGCCTAACATCTGTCATAGTGAATTGCTAGAATCCTTTATTAAGGAGGTTATAGCAGGATACTTAGAAAACCATAATGTGATCAGGCAGAGTCAACATGGCTTTGTGCAAGGGAAATCATGTTTAACTAATTTATTAGAATTTTTTGAGGAGTTAACAAGCAAGGTGGATAAAGGGGAACCTGTAGATGTGGTGTACCATTTGATAAGATGCCACATCAAAACACAAGATAAGAGAACATGGCGTAGGGAGTAACATATTAGCATGGATAAAGAATTGGTTAGCTAACAGGGATAAAGTAGGTTGTTTTCAGGTTGGCAAGCTGTAACTAGTGAAGTGCCACAGGGGTCAGTGCTGGGGCCTCCACTATTTACAATCTATATCAATGACGTAAATGGAGGAACTGAATATATGGTAGATAAATTTGCTGACGACACCATAGATAGGTAGGAAAGTAAGTTATCAAGAGGAAGTTGAAAATCTGCGAAGGATACAGACAGGTTAAGTGAGTGGGCAAAAATGTGGCATAAGAAGTATAATGTGGGTCAATGTGAACTTGTCCACTTTGGCAGGAAGAATAGAGAAGCACTATACTATTTAAATGGAGCGAGATTGCAGAACTCGATGGTACAGAGGGATCTGGGTGTACTGGTACATGAATCACAAAATGTTAATATGCAGGTACAGCAAGTGGTTAGGAAGGCAAATGGAATGCTGACATTTATTGTAAGGGGACTGGAATATAAAAGTAGGGAAGTTTTATTGAAGCTATCGAGGGCCTTGGTGAGACCACATCTGGAATATTGTGTACAGTTTTGGTCTCCTTAATTGAAAAAAGATATAATTGCTTTAGAAGCAGTTCAGAGATGGTTCATTCAACTGATTCCAGGGATAAAGGGCTTATTTTATGAGGAAAGATTGGGTTTATACCCATTGGAGTTTAGAAAAATGAGAGGTGATCTTATTGAAATATCTTGAGGGTACTTTACAGAGTGGATACCAGGAGGATGTTTCCTCTTGTGGGAGAGACCAGAACTAGGAGACACAGTTTAGGAATAAGAGGAATCCCTTTAAGGATGGAAATGAGGAAAATTTGTTTCTTTCAGAGGGTCATTAGTCTGTGGAACACTCTTTCCTAGAAAGCTGTCAAGGTTGGATCATTGAATTTATTCAAGGCTGAGTTTAATAGATTTTTGATAGACAAGAGAGTCAAGGGTTATGGGGCCAGACAGGAAAGTGGAGCTGAGACCACAACCAGATCAGCCATGACCTTATTGAATGGGCGAGCAGGCTCGAAGGGCAAAATGGTCTACTCCTGCTCTTAAATCCTATATTCCTAGGTTCTTAGCAGAGCTTCAGGCTAATGAACAACCAGAGAAAGCCAGTGTTCTGAAGCAAAAGGACTTGTTTGTAACAAATGTCGCAGCGATGGAATTACAGGGCCGCATTAAAATTCTGGTGTGGAAAATGAAACTCCAAAATGAAGAAGCTGTGGCTCTTGCTCAGAAAAAATTGGACAAAGCTTATAAAAAACAGGAAGACAAAAAACAGAAAGAGTGCAGGAAACTGAGAGATAATTAAAAAAGAGAATATCAAGAATTTTTGTCGGAACATAAACATAGGGCAGAATTTTGCCCTTGGATGGCGTGCGGGCCCCACCGGCTTGGCGGCGGGCAGACAGCCGACCCCCGCCACTGAAACGGGGCCTGCCGCCATTTTAAGTGGGTGGGCCAATTAAGGCCTGCCCAGCGGCATCCCCGACGGGAAGCGCTATGCGCTTTCTGTGCGGGGAGGGGAGGGAATCCCCATCTGTCAAAGTGCGCTCTTTCACGTATACGTGCTAAAGAGCGCACTGCCCCCTGAGGCAAAGTCCTGTCTCAGGGAGAATACTGGCAGTGGAAAAAATGTTAAAAATAGAAACATTAAAAAACTATTAACATGTCCCCCTCATGTGACAATGTCACACAAGATGGGACATGTTAATAAAGAGCACATAAACTTTATTAATTTTTTACAAAACAGACATGAAACTTCATCCCGCCAGTGGATGAAGTTTCATAAATAATCTGGAGTCCGCTGGGGCTCCTGGCCTGCCCACCAGCCTTAAGGCTGGCCGGGCACGTCTTTAATTACTTTAATTAGTCTGTCAATGGCCTCAAGTGGCCATTGACAGGTCGGCGGGCGGACAGCTGATTTCGCTGTCCGCCCGCCTTCCTAAAAATTTAAATGGACCGGGATGACATCGGGGGTTCCTCCTGATATGATCCCGCATCATTTTCCCCTCGGCAACCGGGCCCTGCCCCCAAATCGCCGAGGGGAAGATCCAGGCCATAATCTCAAACAGATTCGTAAAGCAGTGAAGGAAAACTATCATTTTGCATTTAAAACAGGAGGAAAGCAACTTGGGTGGTTGCCTAGCTGAGATTTTTTTTTGTGGATTTAAAAAACCTGCAGCCATGAAAGAAAATGGAGATCAAACGTTAAAACTTGCGCTAAGCCTGATTCTAAAAGAAAACAAAAGGAAATACTGAATCCAGAAGGTAAAAAATATTATGACAGAGAGTTTCTTCTGAGTCTACATGCTGGCATTCAAAAGCCTGAGGGTCTATCAGGGGTCAGCAATATTATTCTTGACAAAGTTTCCCAAACTGAATCAATCGCACCGTCTTTTAACCAAGGACATGGAAAGAAAATGGTTTTTAATCACCACGAGAAAAAATCTACTAGCAACGAAGCCACTTTTCCCATCATTTGAGAGAAAAGACTCAAAGAATTGTTGTAAAAAGGATTTTGAATCTTAACTGTTTCATGTATTTGATTGATAAACATCATGATGCTGCCAAGATACACTGTTTAATGGATAATGAGATGGCAGAGGGGAAAAAATATTATTTGTACTGTATGTGGTGACCTTGCAAAGTAAATTAGTTGTTAAAATGTGTAGAATTTAAAGCTGTTGTATTTTGGATAGTGTTTATGGATAGTGTTTATGAAAACTCATCACTATGGTGATGACTTATCATTTTTTAAAATTAATTTACAAGATGTGGGTGTTCCTGGCTAGGCCAGCATTTATTGTCCTTCCCTAATTGCCCTTGAGAACGTGGTGGTGAGCTGCATTCTTGAACCGCTGCATTTGGACATGGACTGCTTCAGTATCTGAAGAGTTGCGAATGGTGCTGAACATTGTGCAATCATCAGCCAACATCCCCACTTCTGATCTTATGAGAGAAGGTCATTGTCAGTTGGGCTCAATGGCTCCAGTGTAGCCATTTGCGTGTACTGGAAGTTACATAAATTATTGCACAGTGCCCTGTTCTTTGCAGACAGAAATTGCATACACATACTGTGCCTGTTTCAGCTCAACAAAATAAGTGACAACCATTTGCTGCTTCAATCAGAGTCAAGCTGTCTGGTTTAAATTTTAAGCAATGTTTTACAGTTAACTGTCAGTCACCATCAACTGGTGCATTCTCCATACCAATGCCTCTACCTATCAGAATCCACTTACCAACCAATCAGCACTCTCTTCCCATACAGTAAAAATGGTTGTTCCCTTTACATTTGGCATTATTACAAATTGTCCTGATGAAAGCAAGACGAAAAGCTCTGACAAAAAGTGTCTCTTTTTCAGCATCACTCAATTTAATTATAGTTTGCAATCACCAAAGTTGAGGAATCATCTGATACAGAAGCTGAGGCAAGGGAGAAGGCAGCGCATCTCAGTAGGGAAATCAGCTGAAATCTTGAAATTAAATTTGAGAGGTAGGTAATATTTGATATTTTCTTTATTTTTTTCTCGTTTTTCCCTGCTTTGCCATCATCCTAAAGATTTTGATTCCTCACTGAGCTTTGCTTCCATGGGTGTTTGTCACGTACAGTGTCCAGGTGAAATTCATTCATATGCAAGTCTTTGAATTTTGGCAGGCTATCAACTGAGCGCAATCCTGTCTTTGCCAGGCATCTACACAGTGTATTCCCAATAGAAGGGGTAAGAATGTTAACTCAGAGGCCGTGGGGGGAGCTACATAGCCCTCATGGCTGTGAGGCTGAGATCAGCTTACTCAAAACTGAGAGGGCATGAACACTGGAGCTCTCTGGTCCACACACCTCGGAGACCTCTGAATTATTGGGCATTGATATTTTTAGGGAGGCCGAATATGCCTAGCCCACCCGGTGCACTCCTGCTATAACTATGGTCAGAGTCTGGCTGATGGGCTGAAAATTAGACTGGGAGTCAGATACACTGGGCAGAATTTTACATTCAGCGTGCGGGTGCGTGCCCGACACACCGGAACGTAAAATGACGCGCGATGATGTCGGGCGTGCATCCCAATGTCATCGCGAACTCGCACGATATTTTGTTTGGCGGGCGCGCCCACTGATAGTTGAAAGACCTTTTAAGGCCATTAACAAGATAATTAAGCTGAATTTTACGCTGCCCATCCAACCTTATGGTTGGCAGGCAGGCGAAAAGGCCAAGTGGCCTTTACGTTTTTTAGGAAACCTCATCCACGAGCGGGATGAGGTTTCCTAAAGCTTTTACAAATTAAATAAAAACTTTCTTTGAAAAATAAAAACATGTCCCATCTCGTGTGACACAGTCACATGAGGGAACATGTTTCATTAAGTTTTTAACGTATTCATTTATTTTTTTAACAAGCGCTACAATCTCCCTGTGGCAGCTCCGTGCCTCAGGGAGATTGGAGCGCTCTTTCGCGCGCATGCCTTAATTGGCCCGCCCGCGTGAAATCGCGGTGCTGAGCCAATCGCAGGCGGTGGTCGGCTCCACGACCGCCCCCACCCGCTCCCGCCAAGCCCGCCCAACGAATGGAAAATCCTGGCCACTGGATCACCGTCTTCCGTGCCAGTATCTGTAGGGCTACTAGGGGGACAGAGCTGTCACCTGCTCCAAACAAGTTCGGTGGTGTAAGAGGGGGCAGGATTGCCTAATCTGGGAGTTTTCTCATCCATAGCTTCAGCAGCCAGCATTCCAGAAGGCGTTTTATCCCAACGCACAGAAGATGTTAAGTTTGTCTGAAGTCCAGACCTGCATCCTGGATCCCTGAAGCTAGCAAAGATTGGAAATAAAATTTCTGTCCCCCCAATAGTGCGCCTGCACCTCGGAGTTGCTGGGGGGGTGGTGGTGGGGGGTGGAATTGTTCATCCCTCATGACCATGACTCAGAACTCTATTTTAACTAACCAATTTTAACTTAAACAATAGATAAAATAATTCTATATTCTGATTCCCCACTTTGTTGTCTTGGCGCTTAACAAAACGACATATCTACTACCCATCTTGCACACATGCTTACATTTCATTCTGATTTACACCAAAGGAAAATATATTTCTTAATCTTAGACAGAGCAAGTAATAAATCTCCAATCAGCTTCCAAAATAATCATTGTGAACAATGCAGATGTAATGCAGAAGATCTGGACTAAATTCCTTACAAATTCCCATTATCCAAAATTATTTTTAGATAAAATAAAATATATTTTTTTATTCATTCGTGGGATGTGGGCATCACAGGCTAGGCCAGCATTTATTACCCATCCCTAATTTCCCTTGAGAAGGTGGTGGTGAGCTGCCTTCTTGAACGGCTGCAGTCCATATGGTGTAGGTACACCCACAGTGCTGTTAGGGAGGGAGTTCCAGAATTTTGACCCAGCGACACTGAAGGAACAGTGATATATTTCCAAGTCGGGATGGTGAATGGCTTGGAAGGGAACTTTGAAGTGGTGGTGTTCCCATCTATCTGCTGCCCTTGTCCTTCTGGATGGTAATGGTCGTGGGTTTGCAAGGTCTAAGGAGATTTGGTGAGTTCCTGCAGTGCATCTTGCAGATGGTACACACTGTTGCCACTGTGCGTTGGTGATGGAGGGAAAAAATGTTTGTAGATGGGGTGCCAACCAAGTGGGCTGCTTTGTCCTGAATGGTGACAAGCTTCTTTAGTTGTTGGAGCTGCACTCATCCAGGCAAGTGAAAAGTATTCCATCACACTCCTGACTTGTGCCTTGTAGATGGCAGACAGGCTTTGGGGAGTCAGGAGGTGAGTTACTCACCACAGGATTCCAAGCCTCTGACCGGCTCTTGTAGCCACAGTATTTATATGGGTAGTCCAGTTCAGTTTCTGGTCAGTCATAACCCCCAGGATGTTGATGGTGTGGGATTTAGCGATGGTAATGCCATTGAATGTCAAAGGGCGATGGTTAGATTCCTTCTTGTTGGAGATGGTCATTGCCTGGCACTTGTGTGGTGCGAATGTTACTTGCCACTTGTCAACGGAAGGCTGGATATTGTCCAAGTCTTGCTGTGGGCATGGACTGCTTCGGTATCTGAGGAGTCGCAAGTGATGCTGAACATTGTCAATCATCAGCGAACATCCCCATTTCTGACCTTGTGATGGAAGGAAGGTCATTGATGAAGATAGTCAGGCCAAGCACACTACCCTAATGAGAAAATTAACTAGTGAGCTAGAGAAAAGGTTGAAGCATACTCAATAAATAAATGTAATGCTTTAATATAATTAAAAATCAAAATCAAGTCAGTACAATCTAAAACAGAAAAATAAATATGGAAAGACTGAAAGGGAATCAGTGTTATAAATTGCTTACTGCTACCTCTACCTTTTCTTCTTATATTTTTCAGGCATTCCATTTACTTTTCGGAATGAAATCCCTCCTGCTGATAATTTTACTGATAAAGTCAGCATGAGTACAAGATGGGATTTATTTCTTACCACTCCTGATAATAAATCATTTTTTTTTTAAACCAGCAGAATAAATTTCACTTCCAAAAATCTACCTGAGATTGTGGGGGTAAAAAGGGTGGCATGGGTGTGATCCTTTCTACTAGCAAAATACCTTTACTACTCCCAAAACTCCAGCTACACATGTCAACATCTACATGACCATTTTGACAGGCTTTTATTGTCAGTTTGCCAAATACGTGAAATAACTGTCCATTTGCTGAGCTACGTTTAATTCTGTTTTAGTTTTTATTTTCTCCATTGCTTGTGGCTGGAAATAAGAACGAAAAGAACTTATAGGGAACACAGTTTATATCCTGTGATTATACTGGCATTCTGTAGTCAGACTGTCTGCTTCTTTTCCCACACTTGCTTTTATCTTTAGCACATAGTATTTAAACATAAGTGCTTGCTTACTTTGAAAGATAGCGAAACAAAAAAAAATTTAAGCTGCGGATACTTCAGTATTTATAGTTTTACAAAACTGCTGCTTCAACTGCTGGCTATGAAACCTGGTCTGCAGCCAGTAAACATTTCTGAGTAACATCCTGAATGGGGTGGGAGCTGAAATAAACTTGTGGCCTTTGGGACAGATGTAACTACAGCAAAGAATGCACTCTCAGTATACTCGTGAAAAAAAAAAATTCTCATGCCAATGTAAACGTTTGGTTAGGAGAACGTAATAAACTAGACCTACATTATTTTCTAAAATACAACAGCACAGCCACATCCAACTTGCTATTGCATTGCATCATAGAATTGTTGGCACAGAAGCAGGCCATTCAATCCACAGTGTCCCTTTTACCAGTGTTAACACCACACTGTTCCTAACTACTTCAATTTCCCTTGGTTTTTGGTATGCCCTTTAATATTCTCCATTTCAGATTGGGGTTCATGTATCTATCTAATTTTCTCTTGTATATAGTGACTGATTCCACTTCAATTGTTGCATGTGGTAATGTATTCTGTATTTTAATAACGCTTTGTCAAATTGTTGAACAATGAAGAACAATAGACAGGGCAGGAAGACCAGCACACTCGAAGTATTGTCCTTGTGTAGAAAGTTCGGTTAAGAAAGGCTGCCCTCTTTGGAGCACCCTCCTATGAGGGCAATGTCAGAAAAGCCTGGATACAGGTGGTTAAGTAAGTAAATACAGTGTCTCACATCCATGGGTTGTGGGAGCAAGTGAGGAAGAAGTTGTCAGGCCGTAGGAAGTCTGCCAATAAAAGAGTGGCTTAAGCATGTTTACTTAGCAATTACGATCAACAACAACCACCTGCATTTATATAGAGCATGGAACATTGGCTCAAAGCATCCTAAAGCGCTAGTATGATCATGGGATGAATGGCACAATACCTTATTTATTAACTTGAGACAGCATCACCATGGCACCATGCAAAGCACTCAAACCTTTCATCTACCTTACACATCCAGATCGTGTCCAGGTTACGCCGGGGCAGATTTTGCTGTTGGTACTTGACTATGCTTCTAATGTCAAACACAAATCCTGCAAGTTGTGCCCTAAAGTCCACTACCAGCACAAGCTGCTTCCATGTTGAATTTTCACGGACTCACCCAAGATGGCAGATAGACAGGTGCACGCTGACAAATGTGCCTTTTCCATTTATCTAAGGAACTGCCAATGCGATAGCTCAATTCTGAGTAACAGCAAACAAGTAAATTTCTCAAAGCCGCCAGGTGCTCACTTCACCCAGCACCAGTTCGAGCAGCCAGGTTATCACGCAGAAACAATCCAGCTTTCTTGTACTGTGTTGGTGGTGCTTCTGGGTTAGGAGCGTTCTCTTTCCCAGTTATATTCTCCCTCCCCTTCCCTGTGTGTGGCTTGGCTTGCGCTATTTCTCACTGGAGAAAATTGGGGACATCTGCTACAAATGTTACATCATATAATTACTACCAAACTAGAATCAAATAGCACAGGAGGCGGCCCAGGAGTTGGTTGAACATGAGCTGACATTATTTCCAGCATGAACTTGGCTTCTGAACTTTACCCCTCTTCCAGCTGACCTCTGAACTGCAGAACCATGCAGAAGGATAGGAGGCTTTTCAGAGAAAAGCTCAAAATAGAACTCCAGAGCTCAGACAGTCAGCTGCCTCAGAACAGTCACCAGTTTCCAATGAAGACCTGTACACAGTACATCTACGAAATACACAAATGTTCTTACCATTATTTTTGTATCCTCCCTTGTAGCTGGAACCCCCATCAACTTCTGGAGATAGGACAAGTTCATAACCATATTGTACAAAAATACGTTGATATAGTCGAAGGTCAGACGCACTAATGGAATTATATCCTCGTAGCACAACTGTTTTCTTGCGGTTGTTGAAGGCATTAGATTCTATCGGTTCAATCTGTCAAAGATAAATGTTTAACATTTATTTAACTTTGAGCTAAAAGAATATAACTCACATTCTTCAAAATTATTCATTTCACAATATCTTTTGCACAAAACATTGGGCAAATCGTCCCAGGTTTTCACCAAGTGTGGCCGTGGTGGCGGGTTTTCACGCCGTATCGTCCCAAACCCACCACATTATTTATGCATTCCGGGGAAACACGCCGTTTCCATGGCGAGCTCTCATTCGCCCGCCCACCATCACCCTGCCGCTGCATCACACTGGGCGCCATATTTAAAGTCCAGCCACAAGCACACATCTCAGTGCTTCCAGGCCACCGCTGCTGCACAGAAGACATGGCCCTGAAACTGAAGAAGACAGCAGCCCCCAGGTTCAGCGACGTGTACCTCGAACACCTTTTGGATGCAGTGGAGGTCCGCCGGGATGTCCTCTACTCCTGCTCTGGCCGCAGGATGGGCAGCAATGGCACTAACCCGGCTTGGGAGGCGGCGGCAGTGGTGGTCAGTGCTGATGCCCTTCTAAAGAGGACAGCCACCCAGTACCACAATAATCTCCTCTGTTCTACCAGGGTAAGTCACTCTTCTCATCACTCTCAACTCACAAGCCCATCACACATCCACAGGGCCCTCACTCACTGCCAGTTCAAGGGGCAACGCCATTCATTCTCTCACACATATCTTCACTGTCCTCATCCCATCCATGGGACCACTCACCACCCACACAGGCCACATACTTATCATCTGGCCTGGCAGGCGCCCTGCTTACACTTTCTCCATCTCTATTCATGCAGGACAAGCTGGCACACAACAAGAGGGAGAGGTCACAGACTGGTGGCAGAATGCCCGAAATCAAGTTCCTCATGGACTTTGTGAACAGAGTCATTCAGCTGGCTGGCCACGATCTGGACCGGACCTGTGCTGATGGTGAGGGTCTAGCAAGTGAGGGTCCAGCAGTGCAACATCCATCAGACAACCATGCTGTGAGCTTTCACAGACCACTGCCATGCACAAATGCGTTCACAGGCACACCTGCCAAACAGCTGACAGAGTCCATGACCCAGGGCCTCCAATCAAGTCCCGAAGAAACCTCTGAAGAGGAATCTGGAGGTACCCTCCCTGAAGTCCTGTCACAGTGCTCACCCACACCCTCCACCAACGCAGAGACACACACCTCGGTGGGACCTAGCTTTAGAGTAGCCTCGGGATCACAATCTGGTGAGCACATCACACTTTCTGATCTACAGCAGGTGGAGACAGGGGCTTCCCTGGTTTCCAGCACTTGGAGCACTGCTGGAGGCCAGAACTTTGCTGAGTTCGAGTCAGATGATGAGCCTCTGGACTTGGTCATGTCACAGTTTCTGCAGCTGCAAACGGAAGCTCGGGAACATCAGGAAGATATGGCCACGGCAGTCCTCAGATTGCAAGGCACGATGGAGGGGTCCATCCACCTTTACTCTGAGGTGATAGAGCCAGCATGCCAACGCACTGAGGCCAACGCTGGTAGGATGGCAGCTGCCATGGAGACCTTGGTCCAGGACTTCGCTCCTGCACTGCTGCGCAAGCTCAACTCCATCGCTGATGCCATAGTTGGCCTTCAACAGTGTTTATGCAAGAGGGGTGCTGGGCAGTTCAATCTCATTCCAGCTACCCCTGCTCCTCAAGGAGTCAGCCTGGGGCCCCCGGGCACCCGTAGGGAGGAGGTGCACACTCCAGGCCCATTCATCCAGGTGACTCCGAGAGCATCTGGCCCATCTGGCTCCCCTCTTCCTGTGGCCTCCGCAGCTCCAGGTCCACAGGCTGAGGAGGGTGCCACTGCCACACAGCAGGACCCCGAAAGCAGCCGGGGCTCTCCAAGTCTTGGCCCTCCAGAGGACACCCGCCAAGGTCATCGCAGACAGGGCGTCACAGTCAGCAGGCTGCCTCCACCTCCGCTGTGGATGTCCAGGGAGCACCAAGACATAGTGGCAAAGTTAGGAAAGTTAAGGACAATTAGTTGCACAGCCTGGGCATGGGTGTTAATCACTTGTACATATTGTTCACTATTGTCAATAAACTCCCAAGAATGTCTCTCTGCCTATGGCTCCTTGTTCTGATGAGCAGTGTTCTTGTCACTCAGATGTGAAACAAGAGAAAAGCAGTCCAGGGCCTCTACCCTGTGCTCTGTGCAGCCTTCAGACCAAAGTGACGGTCCGGCTTCACACTCCATGGAAACATTACTGATGCCTGCACCTCGACGGTGCTGGTCATTGCTGCCAGAATGTAGTGGGCAGGCACCACAGAGCTCTCTCATTCTCTGTGTGTGCTCTCAGCACTTTTAAGGTGGGGCTGGCCCCCATCACACCAGCATCTGCGACCAGTGATGCTGTGCACCAGCTCCTGAATGGCTGAGGTGCTGAAGATGGACACAGCATCAGATGCTTCTAAAGTTTCATGTCTGTGTCTCTGTGATATGACCCTGATCACAGAGCGCAAACAATCTGTCCTTGGTCAAACATGAGTCAGACATTCTCAGAGGTTGTATGAACATTTATGGAGTGTCCTCACTGCATGTTGTCATCATCCTCCTGCAATCGAGCGACTATTAGGGCCTCCACTGCATCTCCATGACAGGAGCATTATTACAGAGGGTATTCACGTTGCCATAAGCCAGACTGGAGTCAAACGTTCACAGATACAACGTGAGGATCTATGGGGTCACCTCACTGCATGTCGTCATCATCCTCCTCAAATCTGGCAGCTATGAGGGCCTCCCGAGTGCACCTGCCTCTTTTAGCCAGTTCGAGGGCCTCGTCCCCTTCATAGTCGCCTCCTCACCCTCATCCCTGCCAGCATCCTCCTCATCCAAGGAGACCTCCAGCTCCTCCATCTCCTCCTCAGTCAGCTCCTTTCCCCGTTGCAGTGCCAGGTTGCAGCAGATGATGACGATGCGTGACACACTCTGTGGACTGTATTGCAGGGCTCCACCAGCCCGGTCTGGGCACTGGAACCTCATCTTCAGCATCCCAATGGTCTGCTCCACCAAGTTGCGAGCTGCAGTATGAGCCTCATTATAGCGTCGCTCTGCTGCAGTCTGAGGCCGCCACACGGGTGTCATCAGCCACGGCCTCTGCGGGATCTGTGACCGACTGAGGATGTAGGCATCGTGCACACTCCCTGGAAACTGTGCGCATACAGGTATGCATTTCTGGTGGTCGCACACCAGCTGCATATTCAGCGAATGAAAGTTGATGTAATCCACCATGTGTTGCAATGGAGATCTGAGCGCCACATGAGTGCAGTCGATTACACCTTGCAACTGTGGGAAACCCGAGATCTGGGTGAATCCAATCGCTCTTGCCTCTTGGCTGTCCTGGTCCCGGGCGAAATGTACAAAGCTGTGCACCCTCACAAAGATATCACCTGTGACCTCATGGATGTATTTGTGGGTGGAGGCTTCTGAGATCCCACAGAGGTCACCTGTGAAGCCCTGAAAAGAGCCACTGGCGTAGAAATTGACAGGCACAATCACTTTCACAGCCACTGGCACTGGATGCCCTCCATGTCCCCATGGTACCAAATCCTGCAGTGACTGGCAGATGTGAGCCACCAGTTCCCTAGACATGCGCAGTCTTCAGCAACACTGGTTCTCGGTCATCTGCAGCAATGAAAGGCAGCGCCTATAGACTCTGAGTGTCGCTAGGCGCTGGCCTGTGACGGCTCACTGTGGCTCTTGGGCAGTGTGTGCGGGAGCCCCAGCAGCCCCTTCTTCCTGAGTTGGCTGCTCCTGCCTCTGTGCAGCCAGGAGTCTCAGTTGCTCTCTCCTCAGTCTTCTTTGTGCTCTGTAGGCCATCAGGCATACAGCTAGTACGCCAGGCCCCATGATCCTGATGTACTCCTCCTGCAGGATGAAAGAGAGAGACATGTGGTTAGCATTGGGTGCACTAAGAACCTGTCCTAGTTAAATATGGTGGCCCCTTAATGCTTCCCGGAGAGTGCTGACCACCACTTGGATGGCCAGAGATTAGTGCGCTGCATGGTTGCTCTGTTAGCTTGAACTATCGGGGAGACTGGTCCTAACCGGGATGCTGAGATTGCAAAGGGGCTGTGAGAACCTCCAGCAGTGACTGCTACAGGGCCAGCTTTAGTGAGGAGGTTGTACAATGTGTGCAGTCGTCCAACTGATCTGCAGTCCACTAAAATGCTCCTGAATTTGCAGTCTGTGCTGGGAGTGGGGTGGGTGGGGAACTCTGGAGCACTTGGTGGCACTTTGATGCCTCTGCGTTTCTTGAGTAGGCAGATAAGCTAGGAGCCCGACCCCAATCATATCAATGTGGCTGCGCCTGAACTATCTCAGTCGCAAAGGAATGGTCACTTTCTACAGGTTTCCCTATTGCATGGCCACTTCCCTCACCCACTCTACCCCCTACTCCAAATGCTTGTGCGTTATATTCAATGGCAGGGCTGCCCTTGACCCTTCCCCCGCCACAAATCACCTGAACGGCAAGACTGCCCTTAACCCTGACCCCACCACACCCCTGAAGTTTGAAGTCCAACAGGTGACCCAGGCGAGCGCTGCACAATGTTACTGTGTACTCACCTCCGAGTTCCCCTCAAGGTGCAGGCCACCAAGTGCACGCCTTTTATGTGTTGTTGTGAAACACATCATCATGCTTTCCCGCCGATGTGGACGGACGATCCAACGGGGCGAGGGGAACGATTCCGACGGGCTGGCCTGATAATGATATGCTGATGTATGACAATGAGGTTCCCAATGTCCGATGGCGGGAAATGCGGCCTGCCATCGGCGGGCTGAGCGGACGATCACGAGCTGGTTTCCCCTTGCCGTAAAACCGATCGCGTCATATCTGCCCGATCGATCGCGCCATATTGTCCTCTCATGCCACCGATCACGCCGACGCCAGCAGTCACGAAAAGTTCCACCTATTGTGTTTCAATTGTGAAACTACAGGTGAGCAAAATTCATAGGTCAAAATACAGGATCGAGGTATTCAAAAAGTTCAAGGCTATCCACATCACAGTTGACAACATTTCCAATCTTCGTTATCATCTGCAAATTTTGAAATTATGCCCTACACACCACAGTCTAGGACATTAATATATACCAGGAAGAGCAAAGGTCCCAACACTGACCCCTGGGGAACTCCACTGCAAACCTTCCTAAGTGCCTACTTTCCCTTTTTTTCCAGGTGCTTGAATTTTGCTCACAAGTCTGTTGGCACTGTATTAAATGCCTTTTGAAAACTCATATACGTCCCATCGACAGCGTTTCCCTTATCAACCTTCTGTTACCTCCTCAAAAAACTCCAGCAAGTTAGTTAAATATGATTTTCCCTTAACGAACCCATGCTGGCTTTCATTAATTATGCTGCGTGTGTCTAAATAACTGTTAATTTTATCCCAAATTATAGTTTCCACAAGTTTCCCTGCTACTGAGGTCAAAATGACTGGTTTGTAGTTGCCAGCTTTATCTTTGCAACCCTTTTTGAACAAGAGTGTAACATTCACAATTCTCCAGTCCTCTGGCACCTCCCCTGTGTCTAAGGAAGACTGGAAGATTATTGCTAGTGCCTCCGCAATTTCCACTCCCACATCCCTCAGTACCCTTGGATGCATTTCATCCGGTCTTGATAGCTTATCAATTTTAAGAAAAGATAGCCTTTCTAACACCTCCTCCTTCTCAATTGCAAATTTTTCTCATGTACCAGTTACCCATGCTCTCACCTCAGCCTGGGTAGCATCTTCTTGCTTTGTAAAGACAGATGCAAAGCATTCGTTGAATACCTCCGCTATTTCTCCTGCCTCCACATGCAAGTCCCTTTTTTTTATCCCTAATCGGCCCTGCTCTTTCTTTTGCCACCCTTTTATTATTTATATGCTTATAGAAGACCTTGGGATTCAATTTTATGTTCGCTGCCAGTCTCTTTTCATGCTCTCTCCTTGCTTTTCTTATTAGTTTCTTCACTTCCCCTCTGGTCCTTTTATACTCAGCCTGATTCTCCATTGTATTTTCTGACATCTGTCGTACACGCACTTCTTCCTTTTCATTTCACCTCTATCTCTCTCATCATGCAGGGTGCTCTGGATTTATTTGTCCTACCTTTCTCCTTCAAGGGAATATACTTTGACATTGCACTTTTTCTTTGAAGGTGGCCCATTGTTCAGCCACCATGTTTTTTCGACATTTGAATTCAACTCACTCGATTCAGATGCATTCTCATCCTATCAAAGTTGACCTTCCCCCAAATAATTGTCCCTGTTCTGGATTGTCCTTGTCCTTTTCCATGACCAACCTAAGCCTTATGATACAATGGCCACTGTCCCCTAAATGCTCTCCCACTTACATTTGATCCACTTGGGCCAACTCATTCCCCAGAACCAGGTCTAAGAGTGCATGTCCTCTCGTTGGACTGGAAATGCACTGCTTCAGAAAATTATCTTGAACATATTCCAGGAACTCTCATCCCTCTTGTCCCTTTGCACTATTCCTATCCCAGTCTATATGTGGATAATTGAAGTCCCTCATTATGATTACTCTATAATTCTTGTACCTCTCTGTAATTTCCTTGCAGATTTGTTTCTCCACATCCCTTCCACTAGTTGGTGGTCTATATGCTACACCAATCAATGTTATTGCACCTTTTTCATTCCTTACCTCTAGCCAGAGAGATTCCATTCTTGACCCCTCTGGGACATGCTCTCTCTCCAGTACTGTTATGCCATCTTTAATCAACACTGCCACTACAATCCCCAACCCCACTCCTTTCTTCCTTTCCTGTCTCTCCTAAACACATTGTACCCAGGAATATTTAACACCCAGTCCTGCCCTTCTTTGAGCCAGGTCTCTGTTATATAGTTATATAGCAATAATATTATCATTCCATTTGTCACCCTGTGACTGCAGCTCCCCAATCTTATTAACCATACTCCGTGTATTCACATATATGCACATTGGCTCTGATTTAGGCTTTTTTTACTTTCCCCCTTACTCTGACCAAACTACAAATTCTACCAAATTCTCGAAGTATTCCATTTACCTTGATACTACTCTCTGATATATATTACTTCCTTATCAGTTAATACTTCTCCATTTCCCACTGTCGGTTTTTCTCCTCTCCTCTCTGAATTTTCCTTCAGATTCCCATCCCTCTGCTGATCTTGTTTAAACTCTCCCCAACAGCCCTAGCAAATCTCCCTGTGAGGACATTAGTCCCAGTCCTGTTAAAGTGTAACCATTCCTTCTTGTACAGGTCCCACCTGTTCCAGGAGCAGTCCCAATGCCTCAGAAATCTAAAGTCCTCCCTCCTACTCCAGCTCTCCAGCCACGTGTTGAACTGCTTAACCTTCCTATTCTTATGCTCACTAGCAAATGGCACTAGGAGTAATCCTGAGCTTACTGCTCTTGAGGTCTTGATTTTTAATTCCCTTCCTAATCCCATAAAATCAGCTTTCAGTACCTCATCTCTTTTCTTACCTATTCATTGGTCCCAATATGGACCACAATCTCCGGCTGGTCACCCTCCCCCAAATAAATGTCCTGCAGCCACTCCATGACATCCTTGACCCTGGCACCAGGAAGGCAACATACCATCCTGGAGTCACATCTATGGCCACAGAAACATCTGTCTGTTCCTGTGCAGCTGAGCCACGTGTGGTGCCACAAACTTGGCTCTTGCTACAGTCCCCAGAGGAACCATCTCGCTCACCAGTATACAAAATGGGAAAAAGGTTAGAGAGCTAGCTAGCCTCAGGGGATTACTGCAGTACATTCCTGTTTCTCTTAGATACTCTAGCAGTCACCCATTCCCTCTCTGCCTTTGTACTTCTTAGCTGCAGTATGACCACCTCTCTAAACATGCTATCCATGTAATTCTCAGCCTTTTAGGTGCACCACAGTGACTCTAGTTGCCGCTTGAGTTCTGCAACCCGGAGCTCAAGTTTCTCCAGCTGGTGACACTTCCAGCAGATGTAATCATCAAGGGAAGTTTGTGCCTGCACGGCTTCCCACATCCTGCAGGATGTGCATTCCAAATGGCCGAGCTGCACTGACACACCTTAAACCTTATATAAAGTGTATACGACAGTATGGTATAATATAATAACTCACCTGTCACTCACTAGGCTGTACTGGTAATATAATAACTCACCTGTCACTCACCAATCATCTCCTCTGTACCGAGTCCAAAAAAGCCCACACCTACCAATCAATCAATTTATGGGACTCCTGTGATGTCACATAAATTTTACTTATAAACTCCTGGCTCTCTCTCTCACTCCATTGTTTTATGAGTTCTCTCTCTGAACTTCCGCTGCTTTATGAGCTCTTATGTTGTTCAGTTAGCTAAATTTAATTACTTTCTTAATTAACATAGAATAATTGCTATGTATACCACACCCCTTTACCCCGTGCACCAAATTCTCACGGGAACCTAATTTATTCTTAATCTATATTTAAACCTGAAAAAGACTTACCAGAACTTACCACATGAACCTAATTCACTACTCACTTGGTCTCCATTGCACTCCTGAGTATTTGCCTGTCACCTCGCGCGTCCCTTGCTGATCAAAGAAGTTTGAAACTATGGCCCTTTATCCTTTCAGAATTTATTTGGAAGTAATTTTCTGGATCTATATTTACCATTCTTTGGATAATCATATATACTTCTAAAATAATCTCTCAGATGTTTTTTTGTAAGACAGATAAGCCCATGTTTTTCCCTTTCTTTCCTCGTAATTAAAATCTCGCAAAGTAGGGAGCAGCCTTGAAGATTTTCTCTCCACTTCCTCCAATAGTGAATTGTTTCTCTGTTTTTGGTGATCAGAACTTAACACAGTTCTGAAGGTGTGGGCTGAAGAGAGCACTACACAGTTTCATCATGACTTGTTCCAATTTATGCTCCACTATTTTGTCTATGTAGTTGGACATTCCAATTGGCTTCATATTGGCTAGACATGTTGAGCATACCAATATTTCAAATCTTTCACCTCTTCATCTCTCGTTAACACAACCATTTAAGGAGCATGTATATTGCTTGGTATTCCTTTTTCCAACATACAGTAGCAAAGAGCCTATGATCTAAATCTCATTTCACTGCTGGTGGGTAGAACATTATAAGGTGCCACCATCAAACAATAAATGACAAGCCCAGTAAGAAACTTAACATGCAATTAAAACAGAAAATCATGGAAATACTCAGTGGGTCAGGCAGCATCTGTGGAGAGAGAAACAGAGTTAAGGGCCAGGGTTTTACCGTGGGCCGGGGACCCCAGACCACCACCCCCCTCACCCCAGCAAAAATGGTGGCATTGAACTCACCCCACTCTGCCAGCTTGCCCCATAGCAATGTAATTGCTGATGGACTGTCAATCACCTTGAGTTAGGGCCTTCTGCCTCCAACTGTGGAGGAAGCCCCGCCTTTGGTAACTGCTGTCCAATCAAATGGCCGGCAGCTCTCCCAGCAGTGGCACCAGTGTCTACTGGTGATTGTCGCTGGAGTCGGATCTGAAAGTAAATGGTGGGGTTGGAAAAATCACTAAGACCAGGCGATGGGGGGAAAGGGGATGGGAGGCTGAGGTGGTAAGGGCAGGGGGGCTTGGAAAAACAGTGAGGGAGGAAGACCTGTTTTTCCCAGTCCCCCATGTCCGCCACCAGCCTGAACAGTGAAAACTGCTGAGCTTCAGACCTGGTGCTGGCCTCAGCCTGCATGGAGAAAATTGTGACAGGGATGGGAAGAGGCCCTTAGGTGGCCAATTAATGGCCACTCAATGGCCTCAACTGACCCATGGGCAGGTGGGCCACCCGACACTTCCACCGCCACACATAATATTGTGGCGGCATGGGTGAGGTGGTGCCAAGAATGGTGCCCGTGGTATTGCGACAATTTTATGCCCTCACAACTGCCTACCCGCCCCTGGGGGAGAGTAAATTTCAGCCCAAGGCTTCAGGTTTATTGACCTTTCATCAGCACTGGAAAAAGTTAAGAGATTTAACGGATTTTAAACAAGTAAAGAGGTAAGGGAAGGAGAGAGGAGGAAGGAACTAAAGCGGTCTGTGATAGGGTTAAACAATTAAACAGGACAGATTAAACAATAGAGAGATGATGGTACAAGACAAAAGGTGTTGTCATGGGACAAGTAAAGAAACAAAAGATTGGTCTAAAGGAGGTGTAAATAGCAATAGCAGAATTATTACCAACAGATGTTGTACAGAAAAAATGGAAGCAGTGTTTATAATCTGAAATTGTTGAACTCAATGTTGAACCTGGAAAGCTGTAAAATGCCTAATCATAAAATGAGATTCTGTTCCTCTGAACTTCCATTGAACTTCTTTAGAACAGTATAAGAGGCCAAGAACAGAGAGTTCAGAGTCAGAGTGGGGCACAGAATTACAGTGACAAGTGACTGGAAGTTCAAGTTCATGAGGTGTTCTACAAAGCGATGATCCAATCTGCGTTTGGTCCCCACAATGCAGAGCTGACCGCGTTATGAGCAGCTAATACAGTATACTAAACTGAACAGTGTACTGTAGGAGTAAATCACTGTTTAACTGGAGAGAGTGTTTGGATGGAGGGAAGGGGGTGTTAACAGGTCAGGCTTTGTGTCTCCTGTGCTTGCATACGAATGTCCTCGGGAATGGGAGGGGCTATTGGAGGTGACTAGACAGCAGTTGTTGGTAATGGTTTTGCTTTTCCATTTATACCATTCTTTGTTTCTTTACTTTTCCCATTACCAGCCCCTTTTTGCCTTGCTTCATCATTCTTGTCATTTCAACTCCTCTGTCCTCCACCGTATCAAAGATCTTCCCTTTTTGACTTTCCTCCCCTCCCCTCTTTCTCTGCCCCTGTGCTTGCTTAAAACCTGTTACATCTCTAACATGTTCCAGTTCTGATGAAAGGCCATCAACTTGAAACCTTAACTCTGTTTCTCCCTCCACAGATGCTGCCTGAACTGCTGAGTATTTCCAACATTTTCAGATTTTAGTACTATTTACGTGGCATAACTCCCGCCTGGCTTAAGGGAGAGCCCCAAAATCTACACACTGTACCATGTAAAATGAAGCGATGGGAGATGGGACCTACATTACAAGTTCGATTATCATTGAGAATGGCAGCCCACAAAACATAAAGTTCATAACTGCATTTGAAGATGCCACCTGGCAGAGGGTTGGTCCAGCAGGCATAGAAGTATGGAAATCTGATGTCTCCCTCAGGTCAAGTGTAGTATGATCCCTTTACTCATTTTGCTGGTGGAATGCTCATTTGGCAGCCCAGTGCAAAGGGAACCAGTGAAACTTGGTGCAATGGCCCCTCCTCAGGCCCTTGCTGACCAGAGAATCAATGGGGGACCTGGAGTAGGGAGGTGGAGTAGACCAAAAACTGGCAGGTACTGGCTTTTATGTAGTAACTGGGGCTTTCTGGCTGCTGATCTCATCAACAGTGAGAAAGCCTGGATACTTTCCTGCCCCTTCTGCTAGTCCTAGACCATGCCAGGTGATTGGCCTATGCCATGGGTACCCACAGGCCATTGTCACACCATGATCCGGGGTATAAAATCTCCTGGGTCTGGACAGGTAGAGCCCATAGGTGGGGAAGGGGGAGGGAAGCAAGAAAATAGGGAGGTCATTAATTGACAACTTCATTGAGATACACAAAGTATTAAATGCCATAGCTAAATGAATCCAGGGTACTAATTTAAGGTTAATCATGCAATAAAACAAAGGCAAAATAAAAAGGAACGTCTGCAATGTTGGGAATATAAATTGAAAACAAAAAATGCTGTCAATATACAGCACGTCCAATAGCATCTGTAAAGTGAAAAGATGGATTATGACATTTTGGGTGTGCACTCGCTTTTACCCTTTATAGATGTTGACCTACGGTTTACTTGCAGTATTTTCTCTTTGTTTTAAAGCAAGAGGACATAACTTTATGTGAGGTAGCCCATTAGACGCTAGGGGAGTTCAGGATCCAGTTAGATGCTGAGCTCGCTCAGCCGCAATTCTAGCGGGACAGGCATAATGAACCAAGTGGCCTTTTTCTTGTCTTTCATTTTTTTTTGGCTTGTGTTCTTTTAAACATTGTTGGAACTTTGTAATCATTGAATTTAATTTGAATCAGAACATGACACCAGTCTATTTTCTCTCCAGTTCCTCTCATTTCCCTCAGGCAGGTTTGGGCCAAAAGAGAAACTTGCTCCCAAATCATTATTAATTCAGCTGCTAGGAAGAATGCAATGGAAATTTGAAAATGCTCCCCCTTTGCAATTTCTTTTCCTCCAGCAATTTAACTGAAATCAGAAAAACAATAGTTGAAGGGAAAAAAAAATGCCTCATTTTGTCGTACACGAGATTATGGCCAGAATTTTGCCCCCCGCGGCAGGCCCCACCCCCCCAACCCCACCAGCCGCGAATGTGGCAGACCATTCAACCTTCCATTGACTTCAACAGGACCTGATTATCCTACCGGTGGGAGGGGCTGGAAAATCCCGCCCTACAGTTTCAACACACTGTCCAGTCACTTCTACTCTTCTAGCTCTTCACGATATAGCCCCCATTCCTATCCCCAATAGTTGTCACTACCTCATTTTTCTCTTACTCTTGCTAAGTAAAAAACATCACTGAATTATTTGTAAATAAGACTTCTGAAGTATTGTTCCTGCATACAACGGTTCAGCTAATTCGTGAAAATCAAAGCAAATGGGTAGATGAAATCTGCACCATTAGAGAAAAGAACTTGCATTCCTTTGATGTCTTATAATTTCTTGGAATCTGTATTTTGGTGATATTAGCTGCGAGAATGTTAGCTGGGCCACCAGGTAAATTTAGTGCTCTTTTTCAAAGAATGTCATGAAATCGTCAACATTCACCTGAACAGGTATAGGGGGTCTTTATTTAACATTTCTTTTGAAAGACAATGCCATTTACAAATATAGTACTCTATCAGTACTGCAATGGACTGTCAAACTTTGATTATGAACTGAAGAATCGAGGCGGGGTAGAGGAGTGGGGTGTGGTGGGGCGGGGATGGCGGTTAAACCCATCACCTTCTGTTTCAGAGGTAAGAATTCTACCAACTGAGCTAAGCTGACACATTACAAGTAATTAGAATGGATAAAATAAAGATATGCATCTGGTCTCAGGGAAATCTGAACGCTGACACAGCTTGATACTATGAGTTGTTTGGAGAGTAGAACTATAGTCTTTGTTACACATAAATATATGAGAACTGATGTGTGTGTACAAAAGCTTATGTAAATCCTGAGACAACTTTATAACAAGCATAAAAATGTAGCTGATATAAAGATTAAGGGCCTATCAGATTTCAGAACAGTAACCAAAACTACAGATTTGGCTCCAAACAGAAAAGGCAGAATCTGTATCATTACCCTGCAATGAGTTTGGGAAAACACTGCTAACATCTGTGAATAGCTAATGTTTCACAACATGAACAAAGTTTGACAACACATATCGCTTTGTTCTGAATTTCTGAAAAAAATGGTTTTTGTTGCGGAACTATGAAAAACACAGCTCTGTTTGAACAATCTCCCTGCCAAAATATTATATCCCTGACCCCAATGGCCTCTGCTCAAGGACTATTTTAAATTGTGCTGAGAATTCATTAGTGCAAATACTTTCTGTAGACAGTTCAAAATCTGCCTCTTGAATTCAAAGTTATCTAATGTCTGAGGCCCCTGTATGTGCCTGAAAAGATGTCAAAGCAGGAGGCTTATGTTCCCAAGTTTAAAAAAACTCTTCTAAATACAGATTTAATCTATCCTAGGGTAGTGCAGGTTGCCAGACCTCAATAGGCCTGACAGTTCAATCTTAACTAGTCAGTCTGAGGATTAGCACAGCCCAAATAAAAAGTTACATTTTTTTTTGTCATTTAGAAATCACCCAAATGGCTATATTCTATGATTCAACATATACATTTCCAAAAATGTTAAAAATAAGATGGCTGAAACCTTGTCCAAAAAGGACACTATAGAAATATTTTTTGCTGTTATCTACTTTATAACCATATTCACCCTTACAACATCTGGCAAACTTATACAATATTACTTTTACAGCTTATATCAATTCTAAACTACAATTTAAGTTATTGTTCCATAAGTAAAAGTGTTTAAGCAGCCTATAATACACAATACTCTGTTATTTAGAGCTGTAATTATTTATTCCATCTATACGATGTAAAATTTCAAATTAACAAAGATTATAATATAAGTTTAGTGAGTTTCAATACTAGAAGGACAGAAAAGCTGAATAGGATCGCCTTTTTTTGTATAATTTGATTATTTATATTATATAAATTTGTAAATTTGAGGCCATCCAAAATTCTGCAGCCTGTGTCCTTACTTGTACCAGTTTCGGTTCATGCATCACTCCTGCGCTCGCTGACCTACATTGGTCCCTGGTCACGCAAAACTCGATTTTAACATTCTCATCCCTGTTTACAAATCCCTTCATGGTCTCGCCCCTCCCTATGTCTATAATCTCCTCAGCCTCACAGCCCTCCAAGAGAAAGGCACAAAAAGTGCAGGAGTGAGTACTAAATATTCCTGAACACAAGGTGTTCAGGGAAGATAAAAAAGGAAAGAAAGGAGGAGGGATGGCAGTATTAATTAAGGAGAATATTACAGTGCTGAAGAGAGAGGATGTCCTGGAGGGATCAAGGACAGAATCTATTTTATTAAAGGCAAGCAACAATAAAGGTATCATTACACAACTGGGTGTATTCTCCAGGCCAGCAACTAGTGGGAAAGATATAGTGGAACAAATTTGCAATGAAATTACAGAGGTTCCAAAACTATAGAATAGTTATAATGGGGGAGTTCAATTATCCTATATAGACCTATATGATCAGAAGAAGGAGGAGCACAAGTAGGCCTTTTTTTTCATTCATGGGATGTCGGCATTGCAGGCTAGGCCAGCATTTATTGCCCATCCCTAACTGCCCTTGAGAAGGTGGTGGTGAGCTGCCTTTTTGAACCACTGCAGCCCATGTGGTGTAGGGACATCCACAGTGCTGTTAGGGGGGGGAGTTCCAGGGTTTTGACCCAGCAACAGTGAAGGAACTACAATATATTTCCAAGTTAGGATAGTGAGTGGTTTGGAGGGGAACTTCCACGTGGTCGTGCCCCAGGCTCATTGAGCTTGCACTGCCATGCAATAAGATCTTGATTGATCTGATTTTAGCCTTACTTCTACTTTCCTGCCTAACCCCATAACCTTTGACTCCTTTGTCGATCAAAAATCTGTCTAACTCAGTCTTGAATATATTCAATGACCCAGCCTCCACTGCTCTCTGTGGAAGAGAATTCCAAACCTAATAAGCCTCTGAGAAAAGAAATTCCTCCTCACGTCCATCTTAAATGGGAGCCTCTTTATTTTTAAACTCTGTCTCCTAGGTCTAGATTCCCCCACAAGGTAAACCATCCTCTCAGTATCTACCCTGTCAAGCGCCCTCAGAATCTTTTATGTTTAAATAAGATTACCTCTCATTCTTCTAAACTCCAATGAGTAAGGACTCAACTTGCTCAACCTTTCCTCATAAGACAATACCTTCATCCCAGGAACCAGCCTAGGGAACCTTCTCTGAACTGCTTCCAAATCAAGTATATCCCTCTTTAAGTAAGGTGAACAAAATTGTGCACAGTACTGTAAGTGCAGTCTCAACAATGCCCTGTAAAATTGTAGCAAGGCTTCCCTACTTTTATACTCTATCCCCTTGCAAAAAGGCCAATATTCCATTTGGCTTCCTAATTACTTGTACCTGCATGCTAACTTTTTCTGATTCATGTACAAATACACCCAGATCCCTTTGGACTACAGCATTCTGCAGTCTCTCCATTTAAATAATATTCTGCTTTTCTATTCTTTCTGGCAAAGTGGACAATCTCACATTTTCGCCTATTGTATTTCATCCACCAAATTTTTGTCCATAGTGTAAAGGGAAGAGAGGAAGAAGAGTTTTTGAAGTGAATTCTGGAGAATTTTCTAGATCAGCATGTTTTCAGCACATCCAGGAAGGAGGCATGGCTGGATCTGATTTTGATGAATGAGGTGGGCCATGTGGATCATGTGTCAGTACAGGAACATTTAGCTGACGGTGATCATAGTATCATAAGTTTTAGGTTAGCTATAGGAAAGGACAGGGAACAATCCAGTGTAAAAGTAATTAATTGGGGGAGGGTCAATTTCAGTGGTGGTAGGACGGATCTGGCCCAGGTAAATGAATCAAAGATTGGCAGGCAAAATTGTAATGGAAAAATTGGCTGCCTTTAAAGAGGAGATGGTTCAGGTAAAGTTGAGATATATTCCCACAAGGGGGAAAGGTAAAACAAACAAAGCCAAAGCTCCCTGGCTGATGCAAGAGATAGCAAGTAAGATGAAACAGAAAAAGGGTGCATATGACAACTGTCAGGCTGATAATACACATGAATACCAGACTGAATATAGAAAGTTCAGAGGGGAAGTGAAAAAGAAATATGAGAAGCAAAGAGAGAGTGAGAGAAGAGATTGGCAGCTAACATAAAGGGGAATACAAACATCTTCTATAGCCAATGAATAATAAATAGGTAGTTAAAGCTGCAGTAGGGTGAATTGGAACTAAAAAGGGGTTATATGCATGGGGTATAGCTGAAGTACTAAATATGTACTTTACATTTGTCTTTACCAAGGGAGAAGATGCTGCAGAAGTCATAGTGAAAGAGGAGGTAGTTGAGGCACTGGATGGGCTGAACATTGATAAAGAGGAGATTTTAGAAAGGTTGGCTATGCTTATATTTTATAAGTAACCATGACCAGGTCAGGTGCATCCGAGGGTACTAGGGAAAGTAAGCGTGGAAATTGCAGAGGCACAGACAATAATCTTACAATCCTCCTTAGATATGGGGGTGGTGACAAAGGATTGGAGAATTGCAAATGTTACACCCGTGTTCAAAAAAGGGTGTCAGGGTGAAGCCAGCAACTACAGGCCAGTCAGCAGTGGTGAGAAAGCTTTTGGAAAGAAGAATCCAGCACAAAATTAACAAGTCAATTGGGCAACTCTGGATTAATTAAGGAAAGTTGAGCATGATCTGAGTTAAAGGCAAATCATGTTTAACTAACTTGATAGAGTTTTTTGATAAGGTAACAGAGAAAGTTGATGAGGGTAATGCAGTTGAAAGTGGTGTACTTGGACTTCCAAAAGGCATTTGATAATCAGCAAAGTTAATGCCCATGGAATAAAGGGACAGTGGCAGCATATTCAAAGTTAGCTCAGTAACAGGAAATATAGTAATGGTGAACAGTTGTTTTTCAGACGAGAGAAAGGGCTCCCCAGGTATTAGACCCACTACTTTCCTTGATCTATATGAATAACTTTGGCCTGAATTTTTCAGGCGGCGGGCGGGCTCGGCAGGAGCGGGCGGGGGAGGTTGCGGAGCTGATCGCCACCCGCGATTGGCTCCGCGCCGCCATTTTACGCAGGTGGGCCAATTAAGGCCCACCCAGCGTGATACATGTGCCGTAGTGCTCAGCGCTACCTGTGCAGGTGGGGGGAGGAGGGAGAGTCGCAAAAGAGCACTGCAATCTCCCTGAGGCACGGAGCTGCCTCAGGGAGATTGAATCGATATTAAAATAATTAAATAAAGGATTTGAAAAGTTATTTAAACATGTCCCCTCATGTGGCTGTGTCACATGAGATGGGACATGTTTTTATATCTCGGGAAATTTTTTAAATTTGTTTAATAAAAGCTTTAGGAAACCTCATCCCACTTGTGGATGAGGTTTCCTAAAAAACGTGAAGGCCGCTTGGCCTTTCCACCTGCCCGCCAACCGTAAGGTTGGACGGGCAGCGTTACTGATGACATCAATTACTTTCTTAATGGCTTTAATAGGCCGTTTACATATTGGCGGGTGTGCAGCTGGCTCTGGCGCGTGCCCGCCGAATGAAATATCACAGGACTGCGCGATGACATCAGGACGCACGTCTGACATCATCGCGTGTCATTTTATGTGTCAGTGTGTCGGGCCCGCCCCCCACACGCTGACTGAAAAATCCTGCCCCTAGACTTCGGTGTGCAGGGCAATATTATAAGAAATGGTGCTTTTCAGAATATTATAGAATTCTTACGGCATAACATGAGGCCATCTGGCAGCAAAACTGTTTCTTTCCTCTCCCTGGGCCTGAATCTTTCAGATGGTGGGGTCTCGCTTCCCGCCATCTGAAGAGTCGGCAAGGAACACATCCCCACTGATTCCGAGTGCCTTGCGGCCATTTCACGCCGAATGCGCATTAAATGGCTGCAGGTGAGACCTCCGCCCCTCACTTGGCAGCTCTCCAGTCCCTGCAGTGACAGAGCTGCTGTGGACAGAAGAGGGAATTCAGGAGGACGTCGGAGCCTAAGTCTGGGAAGCAAAAGTCCAGGTAAGCTCAAGGGGTAGGGAGGGTAAGGAAGGCCTGGAGGGGTTGGGGGGGAAGGGGCAATTGGGGTCTCGGGTGAGAGGATGGGGGGGGAAGGGAGGTCCAGAGGCCGCCAGGCCTTAAGTGAGGGGGGCGGGGGTGCCCGACTTCAGAAGGGACTCCTGATGGAGGTGTCCCCACCCACCACACCTTCCCATTCGAGATGCCTGTAGCTTTTCGGCCTTCTCCCATGCCAGCTCAATCTTCCCACCCACCTACAAATTGAGGCCACTTAAGGGGTTCCACTGGAGCAAGAGTGGGCTTCCCATCAGAGGCTTTGCCCACCCCAGCGTTAAATTGCCGTGTGGCTGGGGCAGGTGGGAACATGGAGGGAATCCTCTCCCTTCAATTTCACTCTCCAGACCCCCACTCCACCCCACTGCCTAAAAACCCAGCAGTGGGGGAGCGTAAAATTCTGGCCCTGGAAAAATCATAAACAGTCCCTAGAAATGCTGCGGTCTCCTGGTTCAGGCTTCCATGGTGACATTCCTAAGTTGACAGGGTGACATCTTGTGCAGTCTTATCTGTGCAAGTGTTTAGTTAAGGCTAACAAATGGCTCCCTGCATGAGGTAAACTAAAAGATGACCGAGCTAAAGTGAAGGACGGCGGAAGGTGACATCTTGGGTACCTGTCCTGCAGTCATTGGCTGGAGCTATTCGAACAAGGGATTGTCATAGGGTAAGCAACCAGCCCCTAGAAATAAAGTATGTTAACTGGTTCTCAGTGGAAGGGGGTAATCCTTGTCAGGCAGCTGCCTTCTTCAGGTGGAGGAAGAATGGGGAAAGAGCTTCCTAAACCATCGGCTACTGAGCAGGAGGCTACCCCCGCCGCAACCTGTCGTGGAACATATGCTTTTCCTGTCTGTTTAGCTTATGTATCATATCTTAACTATCGCTTGTTATCTTAAAATCATTTATGAACTCTCGACCGCCTATTTTGGCTAATCTGTGACTGCCGAACCTTAAAAATATACGCAATTGCAAAGTTTTACAGAATACATAAAACTTGGAAGTGTTGTGAGCTGTGAGGAGGATAATGATAGACTGTAAGAGGACATAGACAGGTAGGTGGAATGAGCAGACATGTGGCAGTTGAAATTGAATGCAGAGAAGTATGCATGATACATTTTAGTAGGAAAAATGAGGAGAGGCAATATAAAATAAAGGATACAATTCTAAAGGAGTGCAGTAGTGGAGGGATCTGGGAATTTATGTACACAAGGTGGAAGGGCAGGTTGAAAAACTGGTTAATAAAGATTTGTGACTCTGGACTTCACAAATAGGGTCATAGGATGCAAAAGCAAGGAAGATACAGTGAACACTTATAAAATACAGCTTTGGCCTCAAATGACGTATCGCATCCAATTCTGGGCCCCACATTTCAGGAAGGATGAAAAAGCATTAGAGCAGTTGCAGAAAAGATTTGCAAGAATGATTCCAGGGACATCAGTTATGTGGATAGATGAGTCAAGCTGTGGCTGTTCTCCTCAGAGAAGGATGAGAAGAGAATTGATAGAAACATTCAAAATCAGGAATGGTCAGGGCAGTGTGGACCAGGAGAAACTACTCCCACTGGCAAAATGGTCAAGAACCAGAGGACACCAATTTAATCTGAATGGCAAAAGAATCAAAGGTGGCATGAGGAAAATCTTTTTTATGCAGCATGTGGTTAGGATGTGGAATGCATTGCCTGAGAGTGTGGTGCAGGCAGATTTAATCATAGCTTTCCAAAAGTAATTGGATAATTATCTGACTAGAAAAGTTTTGCAAGGCTACTGGGGAAGGGGGAGGGCAGTGGGACTAGCTGAGTTGCTCTTGCAGAGGGTTGGCGCAAACAAAAAGGGCCAAATGGCCTCTTTCTGTGCTGTAATCATTCTATGAATCTATGGGCATAATGCCCTCCCTGAAGCGAGTTTGGAGGTGGGGGGGGGGGGGGGGGGGCTGCATTTAAACAGGCAAGAGGTGCGAGGTGGGGACCCCACCGTTTTCCTCTTTCTACTCCGATTAAACGCGGGACGGGAAGTCTCATGGACAAACTTTCCACCCCAATGCCAACTGAGGCTCTTAAATAGGCAAGTATCCCCAACCTAAAAGTTCTCATCCCACCTTCACTGGTATTCAACCAGCAGTGGGAGGGCAGTCGCCACGCATGGATACCTAGGTGGTGAAGGGTCGGGCCCTCGTCAAGCAACAGTGCCTGATCAGGGAACCCGGCATCGAGAAGTGGGAGCCTTGCTGAGAGCCAAACCCTGCTGTTCCTTCCAACCACCCCCCTCACCCCAGCAGTCAGCAAGGCCTCACCCTGCAACCACCCCACCCCCCACCTCTCCCAGGGGGAGAAGGCTGAGTCGGGGCCTGTACTCTTTTGCGCACATGCGCACAAAAGAGCGTGGAAGTCTCCCTGAGGCACAGAGCTGCCTCAGGGAGATCATTTTGATTATCAAAAATTTTAATAAAGAAAAAAAAAATGTGTCACATGAGCTGGGACATGTTTATGGATTTTATTAAAAATTTTTATTAAAGTTTAAAAACCTTCACGAAACCTCATCCCACCCATGGGTGAGGTTTCATGATAAATGCGAAGGCCGCCTGGGTTCTTCACCTGCCCACCAACCTTAAGGTTGGATGGGCAGCTGTGTTAATTATTTTAATTGATAGTTAAATGGCCTGAATAGGCCTTTGACAGTTCGGCGGGCGTGCAGCTGACTCCAGTGTGCCCACCGAACTGGAGATCTGAATGACGTGCAGTGACATCGGGACGCACGCCCGACATCACCACATGTCATTTTATGCATCACCCTCGCACGCCAACCCGAAGATTCTGGCCTGTGTGTCTTTTATAGTCACAGCACATTAACAGTTAAACACTCAATTAATTTTTTAAAAAAAACCTCTTGTGGCCAAACAAGGAGTAGGGAAAGAGGGGAGCCATTCGACCCCTCCTCACCTGATGATAACACTCCTTGAAACCTCTTTGACCAGGATTTTGGCCATCTGCCCCAGTGTCGAATTGCATTAGTGTCAAATTTTGCTTTATAAATCTTCTGTGAAGGACCATCTGACATTTTATTAAGTTAAACCGCTATATAAATACAAGTTGTTGCTTTTCTAAATACAGAAATAATGTAACAATTTTTATTTTAAAAACGGTCAGAAGGAATGACTTATGGTGTGAATAACATTTTCTTTTTCTTATGCTGGTCATCCTAATTTCATGGAACCAAATTTCACCTCAAATGTAAAAGACCCCAGGTACGGCAGAAATACATACTGCTTTCCTAAAAATGGGGTACTTTTCAAAAGCTTACATAGATAGCCGTTTCAATCTCTGTCATAGGATCTGGTCACGATTGGCTCAAGAACAAAAGTCTCCAGTGCACTGAGTGAGATGAACTATTTCAGATGCTTGCTGCAATGTGCCCTTTAAGCCCCTTAACATTTGTCTACACTGGAGTGATAAATCTCTGTAACGAATACAGGCATACATATTCTTAAACAAAGAGGTATAACCCCACTGTCCTGCATTCTGTCAGAAAGCTTTTGTCACTCTTCATTTAAATAGTTTTAAATTGTTAGTGCATGTTAGTAATATGATCACATTTTGGACCACAACCAAATATAACAGTGCCCAGAACTTAATGTGACTGTCATACAAATCTGATAGAACCATCATATGACTGCTGCACTAAAAGTCTACCATATCTAACATTAAATTAAGTTCTTACATAATCAACTCATTGGTTTAACTGATCAGTCAAAACCAATGAATAAAAGAGAGTTACTACTGCAATTTTAAAAATAGTTCTGAAACCCACAGACTAAAAATTAGACTTACATGATATCTGATTCAGTAAATAAAATGAACATAAATAAACAACTCACTTTTCTCCAATTTTCATTTATCTTTCCACAAACTCATCTTAAACATAACATTATTTGATCATTTCAGATACCTCCAAAGGTCTGTCACAGAAGCATATATAAACATAAACACATGTTCATATTCTTTGCAATAAACTTGAGAACATTTTCACTACAATTAGACTGTTATTCCTTTAATGAGTTCTCAGCTGAGTTCCAGGTAGCATTTATTTCAGACACTTCAGATTTAACAAAAGCAGAACCTGAATAAAATGAATCACATTCAAAATTAAACAAACTACAATAGTTTAAATACAAATCTTAGCATGTGTTAGAATGTGAAAATAATTAATAAACCCTTTACTGCCTAGTAATTAAAATACCAGGTTTAATTAACCATGAGTGTCTGATTTTATAAGAAAAATAAGCTAATAACTTCAGTTATAGAAATATTGGCCTATTCTGAAACATCGCTTTACAGGAATAGGACACATATACATGCCTCACTGAGGGTGCCTGCAACTGTAGCTTTTATTATTCTATCGCCGCTGGACTCTCTGCCTTTTGCAAAATACTGACCTGAATGCCATGGCACTTGACCTCCCATTTGGTAAACTGGTGTGAAAGAATAGAAGCATTCTTTAAGCAATAAATGCTACACGTTTTATTTTATGAATTTGGAATAATTTTAAACTATTCTCACATTATTTTACTAATAATTAGCCTTCACAAATTCTAGTACAAAATTTATTCAAATAGATATTACAAATTGCTAGTAAGAATACAAATTCAAAATTATAACCTGCATTTTTTTTAAATGCATTATTCTATTTTTATTTCATATAGAATTGCAGGAAATCAAAACAGGCCATAAATGGCCTTCTATTCTGCAAGGGTTAAGGTTCAAAACTCACAACATTTATAAATGTGCTTCAATTTATTTTAGACACTAGATACACCTCTACCACTTTTTTTTTAAAAGGTGCAATTTTAAAACAGGAATCCTACATCAAATTGAATTCCTTTTTGAAAGTGAGGTGCAGTACCATTATTATGAAGGATAAATAAAAAGCTCAACTGTAAATTCCAATTCCGTGCTGCCTTATTAATGTATTGGTCATTAAGAACATTAAATTGTACTAAATTTGTTCAAACTGTGAACCAAAAAAATCTAATAAATCTTGCAATCTCATAAGTTGTGATGCAGACATCAAAATGAATCTCTATTTTTTGAAGTTGGAGTACTTTGTTTTTTGGCCTGGATATACAGTACACAATGCAACATGGGAAAATTGCTGAGTACAATGTTTATTCCTAAAGTGAAAGTTACATCAGAAATGGATTACAGATGTTTCCAGCTATAGAGCAAACTATTCTATTCAACAACTCCCTATGCAGCATCTATATACACTTTCAAATACAATTTCAGATATTACTAGTCAATCCCTCATGCCACTGCACACAGTAAGATGGACAATATGGTCACTCTCTTCCTCTGATGCAGTCATGTTGTAGATTCTCTGTTTCTCTTCTTTGTCTCTCTCTTTTTCTCTTCTCTCCTAACTTCCACAGAACCACTGCCCCCCACAAACCTCACTCTTTGCTTTTATTATTCTTTTGCTTTTCCTTTTGATGTGGGAGGTAATGAGTGGCATGGCATTGTGTGGTGGGCTAAGTTGCCACTAACAACTCCAGGGTACATTTAAGGTATAGGTTGTGGGTAAAGGTGGCCCTCAGCAGTTCCAATTCCATCCCCTCCCCCAACAGTTTGTGCTCCCCCATCCCTCCACTCTTATAAGGTTTGCTGCCACTTCAAAACTTCAATCATCTCACTACCCACTCCGCTGTCTGTTACAATAGAGATATGCTGCCTATTTAATATGTTTATTTTTTGTGTGCTTTCTGTGGCAGTTTTCAGTATTTGTTATGCTCAATCGTGAACTGATAAGCAAAATATGCACAGTCTGTTGTCATAGTGACAGGTAAGCCATCAAGTGTTACAGTGATGTATTGTGTTAGTTACACAGTGCCAATATGCTTTGCTTATGATGTGATGGCACAGAGAGACCAGTGGCATTTACATGAAACCAACTACCGTGGTTACCATTGACATTTGCTAGTGACTAAAGGAAGTGCATAGCAGTTTGTCCCTTTTCTGGCAGCAGCCGCTTAAGCAAAATAAAAATATGGGACAGAATGGAATGAAGAAATGTCGTTCAAGACATTCAAAGAAAAGAAAGAACTTGCAATTATATCTTAAAATTTGCGAATTCAGGGTGCTCTAAAGTGCTTTGCAGCCATTGAAATGTAGTCACTGATGTATCGAAGTACAGCAGCCAATATGCATAGAGAAAAGTCTCATGAAAGCAAAGAAATACATGACAAAATAATGGACCGGGTTTTGGTGTATCAGCGCCAGCGAGGCTGTCAGAGTTCACTATTATTGCTGAGTAAAACTTTCAGCAACTTCTGACATCCACACATGCACTGTTACTGATGTGCAGCTCCCACACAGGATGCACTATTGCAGTCCTTGCTAGTGGAATCTGCACAGAAATCAATGTTTTGGCACAAACTTAGGCTAGTTACCCATTATTGCACTAAAGTCCGATGAAAACCTTAAGCATTGTTCAATCATGATTAATAATGTTTTTAATGGTATAGTAAATCAAATTACTGCCTAACACCTTCTCTAGCCCCTGAAAAACTAATTTTGCAGATGTGGAGTCTCATTCCCCCAAAGGAAAATTAACATTGCAGATTTTTAAATATCTTTCTTTGTAGTAATTTGGTAGTACAGAACCTGTGCATGGCTGAGAAAAGAGACATTTTTTGTCAAAGCTTTGTCAAACAATGCTTGACAGTTAATTGTCAGTTACCATCAACTGGTGCATTATCCATAGCAATAACTCTATCATTCTCTTCTCATGCAGTATAAATTTGTTGTTTCCCCTGACATTGGCATTTTCTTGCGAATTGTCCTGATAAACACAAGGTAAAAAACTTCAACAAAAAAGTCACTTTTTTCAGTAATTTTTTTTGTGTTTGGCTATTTTATGTCTTTCCCTTAATCCCATGTGTGTGACCCAATCTTTATTCTATACCCTGTACATTTATAAATGTAATTTATGTTTCCTGGTTTTTACTTCCTGCTTTGCCATCTGTGAGAATTCTTAAATCTGATTGGTTGAACAGCTTTCTTGCTGCTTGTCCTGCTTACAGATCCCCTGTAGAGGATGCTGAAGTCAAACAGATGTGGAGGTGTAGAAATCTGTGCTGACAAGTCTGCTGAAAATCAGTGGCCAACTATGTGTGAGGCGAACAGCAAAAATCTAGGCCCTTCAGTTTTCGTTGCTGGTCAAGACATACATGTTTAGCAATGATCCTATGCTCTTCATTAATGGTGCAGTTGGGGTCTTTTACATCCATTTAATAGGATAGGGTCTCAGTTTAATGATCTAATTAAAAGTTAGAATCTCTGACAGTGCAGCATTTCCTCAATACTGCACAGAAGTGTCAGCATAAATTATGTGCTCGAGTCTCTGGAGTGAGGATTCAGCCCACAACATTCTGACTAAACTGTGAGAGTGCTACCACTGAGCCAAGGCTCAGGTGAAAGCCTGTTCCTTTCGACACGTGTATAATTTGATTTTTATGGATTTTATCAATTTTTAAAGACTTCTCATAGGCCTGAATCTTCTGATCGGCATGCGGAGGCAGGCCCCACACGCCGACACGTAAAATGATGTGTGGTGACGTTGGGCGTGCGTCCCAACATCACCGCACGTCGTTCAGATCTTCAGTTCGGCGGGCGGGCACTGGAGTCAGCTGCCAAACTGTCAAAGGCCTATTAAGGCCATTTAAGTGTCAACTAAAAGTATTAACAGAGCTGCCCGTCCAACCTTAAGGTTGGTGGGGGCAGGTGAGGAGCCCAGGCAGCCTTTGCATTTATCATGAAACCTCATCCACGGGCGGGATGAGATTTCATGATGTATTTATAAATCAAATAATTTTTCTTTTATAATTCATTGACATGCCCCAGCTCATGTGACACTGTCACATGAGGGGACAAGTCTGAATTTTTTTTCTTCTTTATTTAAATTTCTCATAATGAAATTAAACTCCCTGAGGGAGCTACGTGCCTCAGGAAGATTTCTGCGCTATTTCATGCACATGTACGAAAGAGCACAGGCCCCAATTCGGCCTCCTCCCTCCGCCCACACAGGGAGCGCTCAGTGCTTCCGGGTGCGCGTCACGCTGGGCGGGCTTAATTGGCCCGCCTACATAAAATCGGCTGCGCGCCGGCCCATGCCCACTACTGCTCAGCCCCCCGACGGGGAGAAAATTCTCCCCATAGAAGGATCTACAAAGTTGCCATCTGAATCAAAGGTAATGTTTATTGTACGACAACATACATGACTGATATCTAACAAGTTAAATTAATAAGTCCAATTAATTAATTTTTAAAAAAATCTGGCACTGAAAGCTAGTCTCAGGAATGGAGACCATGAAACTATCATCAATTGTCATAAAAACTCATCTGATTCGCTAATGTCATTCAGGGAAGTAAATCTGCCATCCTTAACTGGTCTGACCTACATGTGACTCCAGACCCACAACTATGTGGTTAACTCTTAACTGCTCTCAAGGGCATTTAGGGATGGGCAACAAATGCTGGCCTTGCCAGTGAGGGCCACATCCCATGAAAGAATACTAAAAAGTTGCCTTGCATAGCATAAACTTTTCATAGTTTCTGCAGCTCATGGGTCCTGTGTCTACAAAATTAGAACTTCTCAATTTATATTTATTCATATATCCTAAATTTTCAATCCTAACGAGTCAAAAAAATTCTACTTATCTCTAGTTTCAAATGAAGAGTTTTGATTTTGTAATTATGCCATTTCACTTGGTATTCAATTCAAAGTTAATTATCTATGCCTCTTCACAATTTAAAAGTTCTGGACATTTCCCCAAAATTGACTATTCTATAATGAAAACATGCTCAATTCTGAGATTCTCTTCATAATATCTTAGAGCATTGGGTCCTGGAATCATCCTATTGCTGCTCTTCATCTCTTATCATAAGTCATTAAAGGTGACAGGACAGGCAGAGAGAGCTGTTTCTAAAGCATACAGTATTTTAGGCTTTGTTAATAGGGGCATAGAGTACAAGAGCAGGGAGGTTATGATGAACGTATATAAGACACTGGTTGGACCTTAGCTGGAGTATTGTGTACAGTTCTGGGAGCCACACTATAGGAAGGATGTGAACGCATCGCAGAGAGTGCAGTAGAGGTTTACGAGAATGGTTCCAGGGATGAGACACTTCAGTTATGAGGAAAGATTGGGGAAGTTGGGACTGTTTTCCTTGGAGAGGAGAAGGCTAAGAGGAGGCTTGATAGAAGTTTTCAAAATCGTGAGGGGTCTGGGCAGAGTAGATAGGGAGAAACTATTCCCGCTCGTAAAATACTGAGATCAAGAATCAGAGGGTGCAGTTTTAAGGTGTTTTGCAAAAGAAGCAAATGCGAGGTGAGAAAAAAACTTTTTCACACAAGTAGTTAGGGTTTGGAATTCACTGCGTGGAAGTGTGGTGGAGGCAGGTTCAATTGAGGCATTCAAGAGAGCATTAGATAATTATTTAAATAGAAACAATGTGCAGGGTTACAGGGAAAAGGCAGGAGATTAGCACTAAGTTAAAATGCTCAGAGAGCTGGTGCAGACATGATGGGCCGAATGGCCTCCTTCTTCACCATAACAATTCTGTGATTCTATCAATATTTTGACATCTTTTAGAAGGCAGGTGTTTGTGTATACAGCAACACAAACAACAGATTAGTAAGGCAAATCACACACCATATAATTAAAGTTGTTTAGCTAATAATCAAATATCATTAAAGTGCATCCTTGTGTAGGATTAGCTTTGAATATTTAATAACATATTGGATTCATTTTCTTTCACCAGCTTTGGTAATGAACATCTCATTTTTTGTGTGTGTTTCCAGAATCACACTTAACCATGTTAAAATGCGATGCATTTCCTCTACTTGTCATGTGGCTACACAGTTGGAAGCAATCAGTACTGTTTATAGTATTACTAAAAGTACACTCTTCCATATCATTTATCATTAATGTAAATAGGTTTCAAACATTTCTGTGTGGGGTCTACTTTCAAATACTCAGAGGGACAATGCCAATATTGACACATTCCAGGGACACTTTGCCCTTACTTTCAAAAGTCAGTGTAAGCTACTCAAAGCAAAACAATACTAGCATTGCATAATTTTTTTTACACAAACAACATTTTAGTAAGTCAGCAAACCCAAAAATCTGATCAAAAAGAAAACACATGACTTTGTGATCCCTAAGCGTCCTGTCACGTATTCCCTAGGGCTTAACAAGCCCCCATCTAAAAATCTATAGTTTTTAGAGATTCTTTGCATAATTCTATGATACTCCTACAAAATCCGTAATGACTGCTTCATATATCCTTAAAAAGAGCAACAGAATTCAATAATATGCACTTGAATACTCTGCTTATAAACGTGGCTAATTAATGTGCTAGTTCTTGTCTGATGTCTGTTTAAATACTGAAATAACACTGGCAGCTTTAAGTTCTCAATACAGTTCCTGAATATGAGTCCCAGGAACGTTAAGAAGATATCACCAATTATGCTGGTGAGGTTGCTATTTTAGGTACTTGGAACAATCCTGTATTTCAAATATCTGAGATAGCTATTTATTACATGGAGTTAATGGCCACACACGTTGTATAAATGCATATAGACTTGAAGTCAAATTTGGAACTGTTGCAAAATCTAGTATTGTCTGCCCCTCTGAAAAATGAGTGGCGACTCAAAAGGTTAAATACCGCCCTTTTACATCCCATATGTGTGACTTTTAAGTGTCCCAGTAAAAATTATCTTAGATAGTTTCAATTCAGTTTCTGACCAGATAAAGACCAATAACTGGTAACTGTCACACAGTTTAACAATTGTTACCAATCCTACTTGGAAACTCCCAAGTGGTGGGAAATTACAAATCCTGTAATGGTGAGCACAAAGCAAATAGGGGCAGACACGAAAATAAGAGAGATGAATTCCTAATGGTCAACCATTTAATTTCACCGTGATCTAGAAACCGTCATTTACTTAGGTATAATTATTGTCCTTTTTTCCCGTACCCTGTGTAAATGACAAAACATTTCAAATTTAAGAACCTAAATTAAAGGACACCTCATTTAAAAGGAATAAGAGAGCAGATACACAGCCGGGAGTTGGGGAGTTTGGATTTACTACAAAAAACCCCGGATTATAATGAGAAACAAAAAGTACCGGAGGTAAGACGTTTCACAGTTTTACGGTACTAAGAAATAGAATACCTGCATGTGTAATATTTCTGATTTAACAAGTTGCACCTACTTTTTAATTTACAGTAACGTGCACATTACTCCAGTGCACATTACCAATGAGCATCTAAACAGGGTGCTGCCCACTTGGAGGTTCCTGCCCTTTCCATGCATAAAAGCTAAGCAATGTTGTTGTAATCGGATCATCGGAAGAATTGATCATCTATCAAATTGCAAGTTTAAAATCAGATCACTAACAGATGCCCAGTCTAAAGCTGTGTTTCCGCCTCCCCACGACTTGAACTCTTGAACCAAGTCTTGGGACATCCGCTGGTTGGAAGAGTTTCATCGTGTCCAGTACCAAAAATAAGTTAAACTCTATACCCCACCCCCATTCCACCCACCACCACCACCCCGCCCCCCAATCGACGACTGCTGTCAACTCCTCACCCCATGGGTTATGGGCTTTCATCGCCTTGTTACCGACATCCATTTAAGCTTAAAATGCAAGTCAGAAAACTTAAACCGGACCTCTCGATTTCCCGGAGTCTGGAAGTTTTTAACACTGGAAAACTTCCACACTGTCGAAAAACACGCCAAAGGAAACTTCCAGCCCCATTAGTTAGTGGCAGAGTTTCATTTGTTCAGCCTCTTTAAAGCCCCAAGTTGGGATACACTGCACACACACACACACACACAGACCTCTAGTACGAAATGATCTGTAACTCACACGTATTATATACTGAACACAATTTACAGTGCAACTGTTCCCACCTCGATTAGTTTAGGAAGTACATCCAGTCCAGCAGATCCTGATAGGCAATGTGTCTCCCTTGCGGGTTCTTCCCCGTTTGATATAACTTGTGCTGACTTATTCCAGGAGCCCTGGTTCAGCAGGAGGGAGCTGAGGCTCTCTGCTCGGAGCCGGAACACTGTGAGTGATGGGTAGACCAAGCAGACGGCGATCGCCACTACCAACACTAAAGGGCGAGGAGGGCATCTCAAGCGACGGCAAGGCACCAGGGTTGGGCGAAGGTACATGTCTAACAGCACTCCGCTGTGTCAGAGCACAGCACCGTCACTCCGTTTCACTGGCACGGGGCTTGCTTAGGAAATACGAGCCACCACGGCAAATAACACACACACACACACACACAAAAACCGCCCATCAACGTCAGGGCTCTGTCCCCGGGGGCTTGTACAGCACCTTGCCCATGGGTCACGGCTCAAGGGGTTGCTGGTCAGGGTGTGTTGTTACCTAACTCTTGAGAACCTCCCAACAATTATCCTTCAAGTGGTATAACGGTTCCATCAAAAGCAGTCACATCACACACGCCTCCATCAGCAGCTGGATCACTTCGCGAGTAGCCTGAGGTATATCCCAGAAAGGTCTTTCGCTCCAGATTCGACCACCTCCCCTAAACAACAAATCAAACTGCTCAACAAGCAACATTTTGAATGAAATGGGGACGGGTTTCAATCTTCAACGCCAGTGGAGGAGGAACGTTCTTCTCAATTCACACCCATGGCAGAAAAAGTTAGTGTGCCCGGGTTTTATGTACTTGAGTCAGAGCTAAGAGTACATTAAAATTCTCAGAAGTGTTAACAGTTCAGCATTGCCCCGTGTTCACTTTGCAATCGACCCCGTCAGGAATGCTTTCCAGGGCATTACCGTAGGTTGCCCTGTTGCACAAGTTTCCTGTCACTGAACTCTTTTTCCTGTTCTCAGTTAAAAATTAATAAATTCAGTCTGCGTCATGGAGCAGACACAGAAAGAGGTGCCTTTGCCTGCGGGAAGCAATTCCTAACTCAATGATTAAATCCAGTTGGAAGCCCCGACCTTATTTGTGAGCCCAGCTAATCAAACTTCCACCAGAGTGCATTGTGACAGGCGCTGGTGACTTCCTAAATTGTGAAAAGGGGAAAATGTCAAAAGTGAATAACTTTTTTTTAATGTCCTCCGCACCCGTTCCTGAGATATCGATCTCCCGCCCGCCTCCCTCTCCTCTGCTTCTTTAAGCAGACCTCACTTTCTAGAATTATGGTTTCCGTTAAGTTCCGAAAAATAAACACTGTTCACGATGACGCCGCCCTCCCTTGAGTGGGTGGGCAAGAACACTTTCGATTGTTATAGTTAAAGTGAAAACGCCTAAATATTTTGGATTACATTTCTTTAAATGCACTCGTCCCCAACGACGTCACTCAAAAACAGTTCGAAATGCCTTAACTGTGTGTGAACTTTCTATTAAGTCAATTGTGCTTAAAATATTCTTTTAAAAGCCCACATTTTGCCTCTTTAGTATAATTACAGAAGTCTAGGGTAATCTGATTGCAGCATTGTGCAAGATACACAACATTTGGAGAATCTGACCCAGTTGTTCACATTTCTGGCACTAAGCCTTTGGGACCAAATAATGAAAATGTCAGTTCCAAAAGCCTGGTGCAACTGGAGAATGGGTCAATTGGAAACTGCCTAGAATGTGTAATAACCTGAACTTTGTTTGAATTCATTCAGAGCATTTGGGTGTTACCAGCAAGGCCAGCATTTGTTGCCCATTCATAAATGCCCTTGAGAAGGTGGTGGTGAGCTGCTGCAGTGCTGCTAGGAAGGGAGTTCCAGGGTTTTGACCCAGCGACAATGAAGGAGCAGTGATATTGATCCAAGTCAGGGTAGAGTGTGGCTTTATAGTGCAGGTAGTAGTAGTGTTCCCATGTGTTTGCTGCCCTTGTCCTTCTAGTGATAGAGGGCATGGGATTAGAAGGTGCTGTTGAAGAAGACTTAGAGAGTTGCTGCACTGCATCTTGTATAAGGTACACACTGCTGCCACTGTGAACCGGTGGTGGAGAGAGTGAATGCTTGAGGTGATGGATGGGTGTCAATAAAGGAGACTGTTTTATTCTAAATGATGTCGAACTACTTGAGTGTTGATGGAGCTGCACTCATCCAGGCAAGTGGAGAGTATTCAATCACACTCCTGGCTTGGGTCTTGTAGATGGTGGACACGCATTAGGAATTCACAAGGTGAGTTACCCACCACAGAATTCCCAATTTTCAATCTGCTCTTGTAGCCAATGGTTCTGTGGCTGATCCAGTTAAGTTTCTGGTCAAAGGTAATTCCCCCTGGCTGACTTCCAGAATGCTGATAGTGAAGAATCCAGTGATAGTAATGTCGCTGAACCTCCAGGGAAGATGGATTGATCCTGTCTCATTGGAGATGGTCATTGCCTGGCACTTGTGTAGCATGAGTGTTTCTATTAATGTAAGAACTGCTGAATTCCCATCCATCAGCTCAACAGCAACATTGGGAATATCTTCAACACAAAAACAGAAATATTTGGAAAAACTCAGCAGATCTGGCAGCATCGGCGGAGAAGAACAAAGTTGACGTTTCGAGTCCTCATGACCCTTCAACAGAACTAAAATATCTTCACTTGCTTATTGTCAAGGCCTGGCTGTTGCAATCATGTGGATCCCTTTCTGTAAATAGTCACTCTTGACATTCTCTATCCAGCGCTTTCTTGGTCCTGCTTAGTATTTCGTTCCACATAACTTGTGTGCAAGATCATGAAAGGCATTCAAGCTGTTTCCATTTTCAAAATGTGCCCAAACCATCCCAGTGGTCTTTCTTCGATCTTCTGTATAAGTGTTATTTCTTGATAGGCATGTTCCTAATGTGTTATTCTCGATTTTGTACATCATGAGCAAATAAAATAAAAAAAGGCTTAGCACATTAGCCAGTCACTTATAGAACCTGACTTTGAATTTGACTAATGGATGAAAATATTTAGCTATAAAGGTTCAGAGTCAAATCAATGTGTGCAAACTCAACTTTCTTTCTTGGAAGCATAGAATTTACACCGCAGAAAGAGAGTATTCATCCCATTCTGCTCTAGCTCTCTGGCGAGCTAATCCACAATACAATTTTCCTACTCCTTCCCCATACCTTTTTAATGTACTTCTTTGTCAATTTTTTCCCTTTTTAAAAAATTCTTCTTCCACCAGTATTTGAGGAGTCCACATCATTTTTCATAAAACCCCCTTGACTTTGCCCTTTCTTTTGAGAGTGACTTTATTTGCTAATTCAGTTGCCAATTTAGCAACAGTGAAAACAAATTTCTATATTTACCTCATCAAAATCTTATATACTTTTAAATTATGATGTCTCTTACCTTCTCCATCTCAGTGAAATGAATTGCAGTATCTCTAGTCTCTCTTCACAAGACTCCATAATATCACGGTAATTCAGTTAATTGCTCTTTCAATTAACTTTCCTAAAGTGAGATACCAAAGCTTGATAAAATGTGCTAATGACTTGTATCGGTTTATCAGTTCCTCTTTGTTTTTGGACTCTCCACCCTATTTTTAAAACCTAGGACCCCATACGCATTTTATGCAGCCTTACAAACTTCTCTTGGTCTTACTTTGCCTGGGTTCTGAATAGGACATTTATAGTGGGAACGAAGTGGGCCAAGTGGATTAAATCTCAGTAGGAGAACATTTAGGGGACAGTGATCATTGTTATCATAAGGTTTATGTTGGCTGTGGAACAGGGCAAAAAACAAACCACGTAAACATAATTAACTGGGGGAAAGCAAACTTCAGTGAGATAAGAATGGGTCTGGACCAGATGGATTGGAATCAAAGTTTGGCAGGAAAAATGGTAGCTGAACAATGGGCTACCTTTAAAGAATATTTAAATTGCTATTTAAAGAAAAAATAGTTTGGGCACAGTCCATATCCCCACCAAGGGGAAAGGCAAGGCAAACAAATCCAGAGCTTCCTAGATGATGAAAGAGATTGGGATTAAGATGAAGTAGAAAAAGTGTGCTTCTGACAGATGTCAGGTGGATAATATAATCGAGAACCAGGCTGAATATAGAAGGTTCAGAGGGGAAGTGAAAAAGCAAATAAGAGAAGCTAAGAGGGGGTATGAAAAGAGACTACCAGCTAACATTGAATGGAATGCCAAAGTCTTCTATCAACATTTAAATAGTAAAAAGGTAGTAAAAGGAGGAGTGGGGCCGATTAGGGACCAAAGAGTGGATTTGAGGCAGGGGGCTTGGCTGAGGTATTAAATAAATACTTTGCGTTTGTCTTTAACAAGGAAGAAGTTGCTGCCCAGGCCATGGTGAACGAGAAGCTAATTCAGACACTTGAAGTGTTTAAAATTGAGAAGGAGGAGGTATTAGATAGGCTGTCTGGACTTAAAGTTGATAAGGCACCAGGACCGGATGAGATGCATCCAAGGATACAGAGGGAAATGCGAGTGGAAATTGCAGAGGCACTGGCCATAATTTTCCAGTCTTCCTTAGGTGGTGCCTTGGGTTGGAGAATTGCAAGTATTACACCCTGGTTCAGAAAAGGGTGTAAAGATAAGCCCAGCAATTACAGGGCAGTCAGTTCAACTTCAATGGTGGGGAAGCTTCTAGAAACAATAATTCAGGACAAAATTAATAGTCACTTGGGCATATGTGGATTAATTAAGGAAAGACAGCATGGATTTGTTAAAGGCAAATTGTGTTTAACTAACTTGTTTGAGTTTTTTGGAGAGGTAACAAAGAGGGTTGAAAATGCTGTTGATGTAGTGTATGTGGACTTCTAAAAGGCATTTGATACATTGTCACACAAAAGACTTGTGAGCAAAGTTATAGCTCATGGAATTAAAGTGTCAGTGGCAACATGGATACAAAATTGGCTGAGTGACAGGAAGCGGAGATCAGTGATTAATAGATGTTTTTTCAGATTGGAGGAAGGTTGGTAGTGCAGTTCCCTTGGGACCTTTGCTTATCCCGATATATATTAGTGACCTACACCTTGGTGTACAGGGCATAATTTCAAAATTTGTGGATGATACGAAACATTGGAAGCATTGTGAACTGTGAGGAGGATGGTGCAGAACTTCTCAAGGATATACACAAGTTGGTGGAATGGGTGAACAGATGCCAGATGAAATTTGATGCAGAGATATGTGAAGTGATTCATTTTGGTAGGAAGAACATGGAAAGACAATATAAAATAAAGGGCACAATTCTAAAGGGGATGCAGGAGCAGAGGCACCTGGGTGTATACGTGCAGAAATCATTGAAGGTGGCAGGACAAGTTAAGAGTGCAGTTAATAAAGAATACAGTATCCTAGGCTTTATTAATAGGGGCATAGAGTGCAAGAGCAAGGAGATTATGTTAAACTTGTATAAAACATTGGTTTGGCCTCAACTGGAGTATTGAGTCCAGTTCTGGGAGCCACACTTTAGGAAAGATGTAAGGGCATTAGAGAGAGTGCAGAAAAGATTCACGAGAATGGTTCCAGGGAATAGGAACTTAAGTTATGTAGATAGATTGGCGGATGGTTGGTCTTGTGCCACAGTGGTAGTGTTCCATGCCTTTAAGCCAGAAGCTCTGAGTTCAAGCCCCACTCTGGGACTTGATGACCATGGAAGGTGTGTTTATAATGTGGCCAGGCAGGTGGATTAATGACCTGCAAATCCTTCCAATACACCTATGGCAAGTGGTAAGTGCAAGAGGGTCTCCTGGCCAGCCAGAACCATGTGATAGCTGAAGTGCAACAGCCTCCTCATAGTAAAAGACTCCATGTGCAGATTCTTGCCACCGGATGTACTCAGTGGCAAGTATCCTCCTCACTTTGAGGGCCCACCAGAGAGAAAGAGATTGGAGAAGTTGGGACTGTTTTCCTTGGAGAAGTAAATGCTGGGAGGGCATTTCTAGGAGGGGTCTGGACAGAGTAGATCGGGTGAAACTGTTCCTATTGGTGGAAGGAGCGAGAGGGCACAGATTTAAGGTGATTGGCAAAAGGAGCAATGGAGACATGAGGATAAACTTTTGCACGCAGCGAGTGCATGAGAGTGCGGTGGAGGGATTCAGGAGGGAAGTAGACTGTTATCTGAAAAGAAAGAATGTGCAGGGTTACAGGGAGAAGGCAGGAAAATGGCACTCAGTGCATTCTTCATTCAGAGAGCTGGCACAGACATGATCTTCCTTTGCGCTAGGTATGCCTCCAGCCACTGGGGGGCTTTCCCCTGATTCTCATTGACTTCGATTTTACTAGGGATCCTTGACACCTCACTCAGTCAATTGCTGCTTTGATGTCAAAGGCAGTAACTTTCATTTTTCCTCTGGAATGCAGCTCTTTGGTCTATCTTTGACTCAGGCTGTAATGAGTCCTGGAACTAAGTGGCACTGTCAGAACCCAAACACACCATTGATGAGTAGGTTATTGGTGAGTAAGTGCCACATGCTAGGTGACATGCTAGCTGACAATGACATCTTTTATTGATTATTTAGAGTAGACTGATCAGTCTGTAATTGGCTGAATTGGCTAACTTTTTGTGGAAAAGGCATTTCTGGACAATTTTCCACTTTGGCAGGTAGCTGCCAGTGTTGTGGCTGCATTGGAACAGTAGCTAGTTCAGGAAGACAAGCCCTCAGCCAGGTGGTTCTTGACGCCCATAGTCTTTGCTGTATCTGGTGCACTCAGCTGTTTCTTGATATTTTGATATTCTGAATTAAAATCTCTTGAGCAGGAAAGAGACTTAGGCATTGTAGTCCATGAGGCTCTAAAAGTTCACAATGCCATGGTCACAAGGCTATAATAAAAGCAAATGGAAGGGGATATTTTGGCCAGAGTGAAAAAGAAACTATAAGGGGCTGTGCTAGTAAGACACGCCTGTTTGAGAGTCCAGGTTTAGCACACAATGTTGTTACTCATTGCTGATTTGAACTTGCCTGAAGGTGCTAAACCAGACATCTGCAGGTTTAGAATTCAAGTGCTGATTTGATGCAATTTTTATGGAGCAGTTTATGTGGGCTCCGTGCACTTTCACTGAAGGTGTGGAGTGCGCTGGCTATCACACAGTGCGGGTTTCAGGATGACTCGGGCTGTGTGACAAGACACACAGGTTCTCAGGTGCAGTACTGGAGGTTCTGCTGGAAGACGACTAAAGGAGGAGGGTGGTCCACAGTGGGGAAGGATGCCACCCCATCATCCAGTTGCTCTCCTGCAACAGCTTGTACTGCTGTGCCTGGCTTCATGTCCTCCTCCCATTCCTCTAAGACCAATCCAGACCAAGGGGGTCTCCTGGCAAGATGTTTGTAACCAATCACTTCTGGAATACAAATTACTAGAGAGTTGGAGAATGCTTCAGAGGTCTGCTCCACAAGTCAGATAGCAAGTGAACATAAAATGGTGAGCATCACTTGTAGCACTTGAAATCAACATTAATGCCGTGTAAAACGCCCAAACAGCAGATCGCTATTAGGAGAGGGTGTTAGGACAAACACGAGCCATGGAAATGCTGTACCATCTTTTTAATGAGTGCTAGCAGGCATTTAAATGGTAATAAACCCTTGAACAAGCCTCTGGCAGCTGTCCCTTGTGCGGGATTCAACTCCAATAGTAGATTTAATGAGGAAAGGTGGGAGGAGGCTTGAGTATGACATAAACACTGGCACGGACAGATTGGGCTGAATGGCCTCTATACTATGTAAACCTTTGCCAAGCTGGTGCCTCACACTATACACAGGCTAAACCAGCTTTTCATTCAGCTCATGACCCCATCTTGGATCAGCACCACATGAATGCTAATGCCAAAAAATCCTCCCGTCCCCAGTGTATTTAGATGTGTAACTAGGACAATCCAATATAAAACAAGAATGCCAGATCTTCCTTTTACATGACCTACGTTAGGCTCCATCTTGAATTCTGTGTCCAAGTGTAGTCCCCTCATGTGGTGGGAGATATAATGCCACAAAAAAGGTTCAGCAGAGGACCATTAGATTAATGCCAGATTTAAGAACCTAAATTTTCACCAATGACCCAAGAGTGGAATCTTTTGATTAGAAAAGCATAGACTTTAGGGTTACACAACTGAAATATAAATTATGTAGACATAGAACTAGGTTGGATGTCAGGTAATTTATCTTTTTGCAGGTGCATAGATCTTTGGAATAGGTTGTCGGTTCGCGTATTCAGTACAGATTTGCTGCAAATGCTGAAATAGGAACTGGATGAGTTACTGGAAGCAGCAAATATCAGTGCTTACATAAAATTGATGTGGTGTTGGTTGATGTTTCTCATGGTCACTTACCTATTTACTGACTCCCCGCTGGCTGCCCCCCAACTCCTCCCCTGCCCCTATGACACCCCCTGACCCACCTGACCCTCCTGGCCCTCCAACTCCCCACTCTGACCCTCCTACTCCCCCCTGACCCTCTGAAACCTCGACCCTTAACTCCCCAACCCTCCAGCTTCCGGCCGAGCCTCCAGCCCTCGTAAACCCTCCGACAACCCCCCCCCCCCCACCCCAACCACCCCCCCAACCCCACCCCCCGAACAGTCTGATTCCCTCTGACCCTCCACCTACCCTCCAACTTCCGCCCGACCTTCCAACCCCCCCAGCGGTCCCCAACCCTCTGGCACCAGCCCCCCCTCCGCCACCCCCGCCAATCCTCTGACTCCCAACCATCCAACTCCTCCTGACCCTCCGGCCCCCCTCAACCTTCCAACTCCCCCCCCCCCCAATCCTTTGCCCCCACCCCCCGGCCCTTCGACCCCACGACCTCCCAATTGCCCTGCTACCCTCCAACTCCCCTGCCGACCCTCTGATTTCCCCTGCTGACCCTCCAGCTTCCCCCACCCAACCCACCCTGACACCTACTACCATGCAATCCTACCCACCCTATCACCCTACCCACCCTGCCACCTACTACAAAACTCAGCTGGCACCCTGCCCACCCAGCCCTTGCCAGTCTAACCACCCTGCCACCTAGCAACCTGCCAGCCTACTCACCGTGTCACCTACCCACCCACCATCCTGACAGGAGAGGGTGAGGTGAGAGTGACTACCCTTGGCATCAAAGCAGCACTTGACTGAGTGTGGCATTAGGGAGCCTTAGCAAAACTGGGGTCAATAGGAATCAGGGGGAAAACTCTCCACTGGCTGGAGTCATACCTAGCACAAGATGGTTGTGGTTGTTTGAGGTCAAACATCCTGGTTCCAGGACATCACTGCAGGACTTCCTGAGGGGAGTGCCATAGGCCCAACCATCTTCAGCTGCTTCATCAATGACCTTCCTTCCATCATAAGGTCAAAAGTGGGGATGTTCACTGATGTTCAGCACCATTCGCAACTCAACAGATACTGAAGCAGTCCATATCCAAATGCAACAAGAACTGGACAATATCCAGGCCTGGGCTGATAAGTGGCAAGTATTTTAAAGTTGTTTTTAAATTGAACCAATGAAAAGATTAAAATTGGCAGCAATGGCAATGTTCAATGGCATTACCATCACTGAATCCCCCACTATCAACATCCTGGTGGTAACCATTGACCAGAAACTGAACTGGACTAGCCATATAAATGCTGTGGCTACAAGAGCAAGTCAGAGGCTATGAATCCTGTGGCGAGTAGCTCATTGACTCCCCAAAGCCTGCCCACTATCTACAAGATACGGGTCAGGAATGTGATGGAATACTTTACATTTGCCTGGATGAGTGCAGCTCCAACAACACTCAAGAAGCTTGACACCATCCAGGACTAAACAGCTCACTTGACTGGCACCCCATCCACAAACATTCACTCCTTCCACCACCAATGCACCGTGGCAGCAGTGTGCACCATCTACAAGATGCACTGCAGCAACTGTCCAAGGCTCCTTAGGCAGCACCTTCCAAACCCACGAGCTCTACCATCTAGAACAACAAGGGCAGCAGACACATGGGAACACCAACACCTAGAAGTTCCCCTCCAAGCCACTCACCATCCTGACTTGGAAATATGTCGCCGTTCCTTCACTGTCACTGGGTCAAAATCCTGGAGCTTACTCCCTAACAGCACAGTGGGTCTACCTACACCACATGGACTGCAGCGGTTCAAGAAGGCAGCTCAACACCACCTTCTCAAGGGCAACTAGGGATGGGCAATAAATGCTGGCCCAGCCAGCGAAGTCCACATTCCATGAATGAATAAAAAAAAGCACCCTGCCCACCCTGCCACCTATCACCCTTCCACCCGACCCACCCTGACACCCTATCCACTTACCTAACTTACACTCATTAACTAACATAGTG